>NC_065444.1:33767011-34392011 GCF_917563875.1 Diabrotica virgifera virgifera
GAATTGCCGATATAAATGAGTCAAATTAAATAAATTATTAGAAGAATTTTTTTACTAAGCAACAACATTTTTGTTTATATTAATAGTATTTTGTATTTTGACAACGGCACCCGATTTGGGCGTCGAAACGTTAATAAAAATCATTTTTTAATAATATTGTGGCTTATTTCCCATTCTAAATAGTTAAAATTGTAAAAATGCCACAAGAAAAATAGCTTCAGAACAACAGTAATTGCAAATAATAATATACTGTAATATTTTCCAGATGAAGCTCAGGAGGAAGAAAGTGATTTCTTAGGATAAGGAAAGTTTCTTGAAACAGTTTCTCCCTTTAAATTAATAATAATAATAATTTTATTTTTATGCATCTTTTACTACCATTTGTGTCTTCATATTATTAATTTTTATTTCTGTCATTTTTGTCTACAATTAACTATGTTGCTAGGACTGAGTAGAGAGATGTGAAAGAGTTTTGATGTGAAGAGAACTCTAAGGACCTCATTGCCTTCTTTATGTATGAATAGCAAATAAAAAGTTGTGACTGGCTAATTGAAACCCAAGTCTATGCCATAAAGCATAACAAAACAAAAAACTATGTTGCTACATAATAAACTATTCGTATAAAGCCACTATGTTTATTATCGGTCTAGTTATAATGGCCAAAAAAAGAAAATAAATAAAAATAAAATAATTTAGGCAATAAGGGCCCATGTCGTCTTTTTTTTTCGAAATTTGTTAATCCAGAAAAAAAAATAAAAACACAGTCTTATTATGTTCAAATATATTATCCTCTGGAGAAAATTTGGTGAGTACAGCCTACATTACAATGAAACTATAAATAAAAGTATTTTTGACAAAAACTTCAACTGCAGTTTTCCCAAATGTAAAGATTTTGACATTGGCAAAACTACAAGACTGTCAAAATACAAGACTGTTTCAAACTACAAGACTGTCAAAATTTTGTTGTAATTTATTGCTCACATGTCATGACCATGACAACGCGAAAGTTAAGGATACTTGATTATATGAAAGTGTGCCAAAAAACAGTGCGAAAAAGTAAATCCCATTTAAAATAAATTGGTACTTTACACTTTAAATCCTTCACGCACTGCTATCTATAATGACAATTGTCACAAATTAAAAACTTATACATCATATGACATAGAGTAGATAAACATATTTTTTTCGATGCAATTTATTGTAATATAAGGACTGGAAATGAAATCAAATACATTCAATATGAATTAATCCAGTTCTTTTGTGACCCTTAAGACTTTGGAGTATCGACCCCTCCTACTCATTCCTTAAGCCCTTGTTAGGGTCCCAACTTGCTGTTGCCATTGGCTCCGATATGTGCCCTATTTTCGACTTTATGTAGGGATTTTTCCATTAGAGATCTTCCTCTAGGTCTTCGACTTCCTACATTTCCTTCTACTATCCTTAGTTCACAGTCCTCGTTCTTCTGACTATATGACAAACACAGATGACCTCAGATGTACACAGTCGTACCCGCCTATTAGAATACTGGTTACAGGAATATCCATGTATAAGGAATAGAAATTGGAGGTCCCAAAGCGTTTCTACTAGCCACCGATGACCGGCTATTCGAATATCCCGTTTATAGGAATACTTTTTCTTGGCACCAAGGCTATTCCAATAAGCGGGTTCTACTGTAATTATAAATGGCAGTCAGATAGAACAAGTCCAGAAATATATCTTCCTAGGTCAACTTCTGAAACTTGACAAAGAGAACCAAAGTGCGGAAATTTTTAGAAGAGCAAGACTAGCATGGGCAGAATTTGGAAAACTTAGTTGGATAGTTTAAGAACCGCAAAATACCCTAATACTTGAGAAGCAAAGTCTCAACCAGTACATCCTTCCTCTCATGACATATGGATGTCAAACCTGGACCCTAACCAAGGCAAATATGAATAAACTAGCCACAACAGAAAGATCAATGGAAGGGGGAATGTTAGGTATACGACTGTGAGATAAAAAGAGGAACGACTGGGTAAGACTAAAAACAAAAGTCGAGGAAATAACAACAAAAGTTGCCAAACTTAAATCGAGCTTGGCAGGCCACACTGCTAGACAAAAAGACCAACATTGGAATGCTACTATACAACACTAGAGACCTTACGTAAAGTAAACGATTAAGAGGAAGACCACATATGAGATGGGTTGATGATACCAAAACAATATTCGGAATAAATTGGAAATATGTTACTCAGGAATGAGACTGATGGAAGGAGTTGGGAGAGGCTTATATCCAAACATGGACGATAGAAGGCTTAAAAGAAAAAGAAGGGTGTGTATTATATCTTCAGATGGAATACGTAGAACATTTCGATAATTATATTTTGACAACTAATAAAGTATGGCATTTTTGCCAGGGAGATCCTTTCGGACATTTCCGGCGCCATTTACATCTTTAACCCTGTTTCAAGTAACTAGTGCCGATGTACACTAACTCAGGGGGCCGACGGCTTTACGTGCTCTCCGAGGCACGGTGAGACGGCTCGTGTCATTATTGGAAATGAAAATGGTTTGTCTTTGGCAGGGCTCGAACCCACGTGCACTGGCGTATGAGGCCAGCGATTATGCCGTTACTCCATGGCCGCTCACAACTGACATATAACATTACATAACAACTACTATAAAATAGAGGAGGATATTATAGTCTCCCACGCTGTTTTAAACTTAAAAAATACAAAAGAATTAAAAACCTAAATCTAAAATCTTGAATTGAGAAGTCGAATTCGTTCAGATCTTCTTAACTGTGGAAGAGCAATACGTTCTTCAGCAGCAGTTTCATTAATGGGTACCGCAGCAGGTTCATTAATGGGTACCAGTTCATTATCAGGATGATCAGGTTCTATCATTGGATCTACATTTTCGTTGATAGGGTTTGGATGTAAATTAACTGGAGGAACTGAACGTTGGATAGACGGCAGAAGATGCAGCGGGTTCTTGATACTGTCGCTGATAAATAATTACTTCTGGTTCATTTACAAAGGTCACATTCTTTTTAGGTGCCATGATTTTACGAATTTGGTCAATGTGACGTTTTAGACAATAGCCATCCTCAAGTTGGACTTGGTAATGTAACAATCCATACTTTTTAACAATTGTGCCAAATTTTCAAAGTTCCTGGTTACCTTGGTAATACCGTACTTTTACTCTCTCCCCCACATTTAACTGTCTTGCACCATTGGGTTGATTTTCTGATCTGGTAAGTTTTGTTGGACGTAGTGCGTCGAGTTTGATTCTTAAACATCTATTCAGGTACATTTCAGCTGGTGATTTTCCACAGGAAACTTGTCTCGCTCTATATTTTAAAATAATTTTTTGTACTTTCTTACTCATGGGTAAACGATCAGTAGACATAGCTTTTAGTCTCATTTTTAGGGTTTGAACGTTTCGTTCAGCTAAGCCGTTTGTAGCAGGATGACCAGGAGCAATAAACTTTTAAATACCATGGGTTTTTGAAATTTTTTTAAATTGATCACTTACAAAAATTGTAGCGTTGTCGGACACCATAACTTGAGGATATCCGTGAGTAAAACATATCTCTAACAGAAGATCGATGTTTTTTTCTGATGTTGGCGTATTCCTAAGAACTTTGATTTCAGCCCATCGTGATTTAGTGTCAACCACAACACAAAAATAAGAACCTTGGAATGGACCCGCATAATCAATATGGATGCGGTCCCAATTTTCTGTTGGAGTATCCCAGTGGTGTAGTGGGGCTTTTGAAGGTGATTTTCGAATTTCAGCGCAAGGTTGACATGACTTAACCATAATTTCAATATATTTGCCTATATTTTTCCAATCGCAATACTTTCTTGCAAGTTGTTTCATCTTTGTAATGCCTATGTGAGTTCTGTGGAGTTCTGATAGGAGCAGTCGTTGAAGTTGAGTTGGAATAACAATTCTCTGGCCTTTAAAAAGGATCTCGTCTTCTAAAGTGAAATCATGTTCATTTTGATTTTTTGATTTTATATCAGATTTAATTCTTGATAAAATAGGATCTGTGTCTGTGGCATCTTTGATATTTTGATAGGTTAGATCGTATGTTGAAATTTCATTTATTGATTCATGACAGATACATTTAATTTCTTCATTAAGCATTTGTTCCAAAGAAGATGAAGGTTGATTGATAAAAGCTCTAGAAAAACAGTTGACGTTAACGTTATCGGAAGATTTTTTATATTCGATTTCGTAATCAAATCCTGATAAAAATGATGCATATCGAAGTAGTCAGCAGAAATCATTGAAGGTAATTTTGAATTTTGATGAAAAATTCTCGTTAGAGGGCTGTTATAATCAGTGATGAGTTTAAACTTACGCCCAAAAGAAATATGAAGAAGTGATTACCGAAAACATAATTGCAAGTGCTTCTCTGTCTAACTGACTATAATTTTCTTCACATTTGGTAAGAGATCTTGAAGCAAATGCGATAGGTCTTTCGATTCCATCAATAACATGAGATAGTACCCCTGCAACACCGGTTGGACTTACATCACAAGCTAATACGACGGGCATACTTGGATTATATGGAATCGAAACTTGATCACTCGCAATTTCCTCTTTTAATTTGTTGAAAGCTGTTTCACATGAATTATTTCAAATATATTTTTCTCTTTTCTGTAAAAGTTTCCGTAGGGGCTACGTTTTAGTTGTAGCATTAGGAATGAATCGGGTATAATACATTACCATACCAAGAAAATTTATTATATAAAAACTAGAAATACTTGTTTTACTAGTATAGGAGTTTACCAGGTATATTTTTAATTAACACACTAACAAAATTGCTCTTTCTCTTGTTCATACGCTTCATAATCTGTTAGTAATTAGTGAACAATTTTCCGGAATAATCTATCTCCTGCTGGAAACTCAACATTTGCGATACTATTAAACAGACAAAATAATAAAACAGAAAGTTATTTCTCGTATAGTAAGCCCAAATCTTATTTCCATCCTGCCTAGCCGCATTAACGACATTACTGGAGCGAAAAGAGGGCAAACGGGTTATTAGGCGATCATTGTTTCAAGTGACTTTTACGATAATTCAGAAATATGAGACGCTAGAAACTCTAGGTAATTTTCTTAATGACTTTAATAGAGAAGGAAAATTTTAATAAGTTTATAGACTAAATCGAGATTGGTGAGAAAAACTCTGATAATTAATTTGGCCCGCAAGCGTTTATACAGTGATAAGAAAAACTTAGTATGATAAATGATCTTAAATCATTTAATAATCAAATTTAATTCTCTGTATATCTCTTTTTATTATTGTGAACTTTTATTACTCTACATAACGATCTGGTGGTGTAATAAAACTGAAGCTGAAATTCATATTTTTTCTGATGGTTATATGTATAGTAGGTACTTTATATAAACTTACTTTCATAGTTGTTGTTTAATTTTTGTTAAACTCTTATTATTATCCAGATTTATGGTTTATCCATACGGTTTACATTCCCCCAAAGAACAAAATTCACTCATCCCAAATACCTAGGTACCAAATAAACTAAGCTCTGGTGGTCCTCCAGTGGCGTAACTAACGCCAATGCAACCAATGCCGTGCATTGGGGCGCAGGCCTTAGGGGGGCGTAAAAACTGATATTCTGGAAAAATTTTAGCAAAAAAATATGTTGAAGCAAAACTTCCTGTACCTTCCCGAAAATAAAAAATGTAAAAAAATATTCGTGGTATTTTATTCCGTCAGCGTCATAACAGACGAGCGACTGTGGCCGGGTACTCTGTGGATCCACAAAAATAGTTTCCGATTATTGACCGTGGGTTCTTATGTGGCGTGGACGTTGCATCACAGACGAGCAACTGTGGCCGGCCACAAATACCCCTAGTTGATGGTATAGAAAATAGCTTATATTTCAATAATAACTTTGAAATTTCATGTTTCAGGGTCTCTATTAGTCCCAATTACTGCAGCAGTGGAGCTATGTTTTTATTTTCACAGTGCAAGTAGATGGCGCATAAATCGTTTAATTTTCGAAATATTTTTATGAAAATTATTTCTCATGTACTTCTTTTTATAATAAATGCTCATGCAAATTTTCAAAACAATTGGTTCAGTTCTTTTTATTTTAGAAATTAACAAAAAAGTATGTGAATTTCCTACTTTTACACTAGGATAGCCCCTTAATTTTACTTTTAATTAATTTTTTGAATAATAATGTTTTTTAATAAATAACTTTAAAATTACTGTTATATTTCTTGGAATAATTGTTCTCTGATTGTGTGTACTGAAATAGTATTTCAGTGTGTACTGAAATAGTATCCCCTGAAAGTACGGAGAATCGTTAGTTTCGTCTGGGAATAAGTCTGGGAATAGGGGCGCACGAGGAATACTTGCATTGGGGCGCAGGTCAGACTAGTTAGGCCACTGTGGTCCTCTCTCCGTATTATCCAGCCCTAGGTGACTTGCTACGTCGGAGTATCTCCCAAAAACTTTCGAATGCATCTGGACGTCGAAAGTAGTACATCTTTTTGCAGGTCTTATAGAGATTTTCATTAAGACCCAGCTGTTTGATGTTCTCTATGAGGCTCTTCGGCACGACTCCAGTATTACACAGAAAAATAGGTATCATCTGGGTACTTTCCGTTCTCCATTGTCACCTCATGTGTATTTCTAGATCTCTGTCTTCTTTTTCTTCATGTGTCTCATCCGTTAAGGACATTGGTGATCATCATGGCCCATTTAACTCTATCTGTAAGGGTTCTGAAGGGTTCTATTGTAGTTTTTCCACTCCACAGCGTTAAATTCGAAAAGGTCTTAATTATAATAACAAACTCAACTCTAGGATAAAGCAATTTTGTGTTGATAAACATTCTGAATTTTGTATAGTTTCTTTCAAAGACAAGAAAAATAACTCATACGTTATATTAAATTGTTACAGATTACCATCTGGTGGTTTAAGTATTTTTTTGAATAACCTCGAAGGTATTTTAAATTATAAATATAAACCAAATATACGCTTTGGAATATGTGGTGATTTTAATGTAAATACCAGAAATATGACTAACGATTTGTAAGTTTCTCGAACTCCGGTTTGTCATGTGTACTTAACAACACTCTATCAGATCACAGAAGAGTTTTGGTGTAACTTGACTTTGAAACGGAATTGCCATACTTTATACAAAAAAGACAATTTGGTGAGGACTCGATAAATCACTTTATCATTAACCTCATTAACGAAAACTGGAATAGTGTTTATGAAATCTTAGACACGAATCTAGCATTTCAAGCTTTTATAAATGTCTTTTTGTATCATTTTAATAATAGCTTTTCATTAAAAAGGAAAAAAATTAAAACAACTAAAAATAAATAGATTAATCGTATAGTGCGAAAATCGAGTTTTAAATTAAGAAATCTACACGCATTATCAAGGGCAGTACCAATTCTTAGAGATTTTTATCAACAACAAAGAAAAAAACACAGAAAACTTTTGACCAAAACAAGAAAAAATTATTACCAGAAAATCATTATTTCGTCTTATAATCCTAATAAAATCGCGTGGAAAATTGTCAATGATTTTTCAAAAAGCGGTAATAACAAAGCTAATACTACTTGTCTAATGTACGATGAAAATAATATAATTACAGATCCCCAAGAGGTAGCGTGCAGTTTTAAATTTTTTTTTTAAATGCACCCGTTGATATCGTCTCGAAAATTTCACGTAATACAGTAGACAAAGACAGTCAGTCAATTATTACAGATTATGAAAATTTCTTTCAGTTGTACCCATTTACTGAGCAGGAACTGATCGAACTCCTGCGGAGTAAACTTAAAACAAATCCTCTAGTGATTTTGACGAGATACCTGCATTTTTGGTGAAAAAGGTTTTACGTTTTATAATCAATCCTTTAGCTTATCTTAACAATTTGTCTTTTTGCAATGGAGATTTTCCTAATTACTTAAAGACAGGCAAAGTAGTTCCCATTTTTAAAAAAGGAGATCCAAAACTGAAAATAAAATCAAAAAAATAAATCAAGTTTTCAAGATACTAATACGGCAGTCCATGCATTTTATGCTCATTTAACCAGTTTGATTGATGCAGGCGAATGTATTATTGGAATATTTTGTGATCTCAGTAGGGCATTTGACTGTGTCCACCTTGAAATATTATTTAAAAAACTAAAACAGATAGGTATTACAGGAAATTCTTTACAGTGGATTATGTCATTTATAAACAATAGACAACAATATGTGAGCCTGCAGATAAGGAGCGAGGATTGTGTGACCAGCTGTAGATCTAGTCTTGTTACTAAAAACATAAGTGTTCCCCAAGAATCTATAATAGGACCAATTCCCTTTGTAGTCTACATTACCGACATTATACAAGTGGACAGAGCGGTAAATTTCACTATATATGCGGATGATACGTCAAATATTCTATCAAACAAATCCAACGTAATCCTATAACATCAATGTAATGATTTTCTTTCATCTTTATATTCTTGGTTTTGCGATAACTCGTTGCATCTTAATGCAGAAAAAACGCAAGTTATACATTTTCACAATAAACAGAAATACCTGGAAAATCTTCAGTTTATTTTTAACAACATGCAAATAGCTACGGTGTCGTCAGTCAAGTTTTTGGGAATAACGATTGACGAAGGTTTTGATTGGAAGTTGCATTATGGAGCGGTTGTTTCGAAGTTGAGTTCCATTAACTATCTAATGAGAAAATTAAAATATAATAATATGTTTTAACGGAAAATCCGCCAATTTCGATATATTATGCACTCGTGGAGTCCAGGCTAAGATACGGGATATGTTTTTGGGGTATGTCTGGTTATGAAAATGGTCTTTTTGTCATACAAACGAAAATATTGCTTTGTGTCGCTGGTGTCTCCCGACTAACTAGTTGTAGAGAATATTTTAAAAAATATAAAATTTTAACATTGGCGTGTCTATACATTTTTGAATTATTTGTTTTTGTTTTTAATAACTTACATCAGTTTAAAACGAGTGGTGATATTATGCATAATTTAAATACTAGATATTGTAATAAACTCTATATAACATTTTTAAAAGGTAACATTAAATTTAAATCGCCCAGAATATACGGGCTACAGGTATTTAATCACTTCCCCACAGTTGTAGAGTCCACCAGTTCAATAAATGTATTTAAGAGGAATCTTAGGCAATTTTTATGTGAAAAAGTGTTTTATACAGTCGAAAATTTTTTAGATCTTTGATATTAGCTGTATTTCATTTTGCTTTTAAATTCATTTTATTTTATGTCTTGTTTAGTGTTTAGTTTTTAGCCATGTATAATGGCTAAATTCTTAATAGCTTTATGACTAATTCTCTACAAACTATGTTTGTCAGAAAGAAACTAAAAAATTTGAATTTTGAATTTGAATTTGAAATTTGTCAACCGGTCAAAGAAGGACGTGCGTCGTCTCGCAGGTCCTCAATTTCCTTTCATTCTTTCTTCTATGTACTTGGCCATTTTTTATTATTGCCATATCTATTAGTGTTGTTTGCCTATAGTAAGTTTATTAACTAGTATGAGATCCGATCTATTGTGTGCCACTCGTTGGTCTGTGAGCACAATACGATCCTAGTATAGCTTGTAGTTGTCGTTTTCAAGCATTCTATCAAAGGACCTGCTAGCTGATAATGAGGAAGATGGTCGTTCCGGAGAAGTTCAAGGTTACTAGAAAGTTTTTGGTGAAAAAACTTTCCTCCTGAGTCATGTCGTTTTTTATTATCAGTTCCAACAAAAGCCTGGCAGCTCCCGGTAAGATATTGGATGGATTCTTGGGATTGACATCCATATCGGCATTTGTCGCTTTGGACTTGTGGATCTTTGACAATATACTTCAGGTAATTTCTAGTTGGAATAACCTGATCTTAAATCGTAAGTAGAGAACCGTCTGTCTCGAGAAATTATCTTTCCTAATGTCAACTAATAGTCCTATACTCTATTGTTCGACATACTTTTGGTTGACCTCATTGAGATGTCGTCCATGCAGAGGTTTACCCATCCAGGTACGCATTTTTTTCTTGCTTAGATAGGTGGTTTATGCGCATTTCTTGTTTTCTCAGCTTAAGCAGCGTTTTATCATCATCTATTGCAAATATTTATCATCTTTGCGAAAATAGCTGAGCAAAAGCTCAGTCTGAAAATAAGTTCTAAAATTAGCAACTTGTTTATCCAAATATCCGACTATGTCCATGTTTCGTTTTCTTGCTTAGATAGGTGGTTTTTGCGCATTTCTTGTTTTCTCAGCTTAAGCAGCGTTTAATCATCTATTGCAAATATGTATCATCTTTGCGCAAATAGCTGAGCAAAAGCTCAGTCTGAAAATAAGTTCTTAAATTAGCAACTTGTTTATCCAATTATTTGCCTATGTCCATGTTTCGTCGTCTCCTACATACCGCAGTAATGATGTCGTTAATGCCCTATTGGATGATGTTTTTGTGCCATTGTGAGAAGTGTTTTGCTTTTCGCTGAAGACTTTCTATATTCGTTTTTGACCACTTTATAATTCCAAACGAGTAGCTAAGCGCGGAAAAGGTGTACGTATTTAATATGTACGTATTTATTAATATTCCTCCTCTATATAATTTTTTAACCCCTCCCAGAAACGGTGTTAACTTTTTTTTGAAACACCCTGTATCATTTTTTTTTCTCTGATTCTGGCCTTGGTTTAGAACTAGAACCTTTAGCCACGTAATTGTATAACTTATCACTAACTCAGGTATAATGTGTGGTGTTTGTGTTGAGTAAGTGTCTTGTTACTTTGCAAAGTCGACGTCATTGTCTTTGCAAAGAGACGCTAATTGTATCCGAACGTCTGCAGTCCCTCCGGTGAGTACCGATCCCAACCCTGTATACTATTATACAGGGTGTAACAAAAATACAGGTCATAAATTAAACCACATATTCTGGGACCAAAAATAGTTTGAATTAACCTAACTTACCTTAGTACAAATATGGACACAAAAGAAGTTAAAGCCCTTTGAAGTTACAAAATGAAAATCGATTTTTTTTGAATATATCGAAAACGAAAATATATCGTTAGAGGTTTTTTGTTGAAAATGGACATGTAGCATTATTATGGAAAGAACATCTTAAAGAAAAAATATAGTGAAATTTGTGCACCCCATAAAAATTTTATGGAGGTTTTGTTCTCTTAAACCCCCCAAACTTTTGTGTCCGTTCCAAATAAATTATTATTGTGGTGCCATTAGTTAAATTCAATATTTTTAAATCTTTTTTGCCTCTTAGTATTTTTTCGATAAGGCAGTTTTTATCGAGTTGCGGCTTCTTTTTTAATATGTTTACATAAAAATTTTATGAGAGTTTTGTTCCTTTAAACCCCCCAAATGTCTGTGTACGTTCCAATTAAACTATTACTGCGGTACCATTAGTTAAACACAGTGGTTTTAAAATTTTTTGCCTCTTTGTATTTTTTTGATAAAGCATCTTTTATCGAGATGTGGCTTCTTTTTTAATATGGTTCAAAATATACTTATAAATGTAAATCATAAATAAATTTTCATATTATTACCAAGTCTCCATAACCGTACTTTACCATATACAAATCTGTGGTGGATTTGACAAATATTCAAATATCTCGATAAAAGCTGACTTTTGAAAAAATTACTAAGAGACAAAAATTTTTTTAAAAACTTGTGTTTAACTAATGGCTCTACAATTATAATTAAATTAGAGCGTATACAAAAGTTTGGGGGGTTTAAAGCATCCAAACCCCCATTAAATTTTTTTGTGGTGTCCAAATTTCATTATAATTTTTTCTTAAAATACTACTGCCATAAGAATACCACATGTTCATTTTCAATAAAAAATATCTAATAGTTCTCGATATATTGGAAAAAATCGATTTTCATTTTGTAACTTCAAAGGGCTGTAACTTTTTTCCGTGCACATTTTTACTAAGATAAGTTAGGTTCAAACGAACTATTTTTGGTCCCAGAATATGCGATTAAATTTATGACCTGTATTTTTGTTACACCCTGCATATATTTATCATGTTTGATTTGTATTAGGACATGATCTAGCTAACTTTTTACTTTTTATCGTGGGAACTCCATGTTACCTTACAGTCTAGGCGCGAGAGGGGTCACCGTGTCCTTTTTAATTCTGATGGACCAACTCAACGATTTCTTATGGATTTTCTCCTGCTGATTAGGAATTTCGAGGGTGGATTTTGATCCGAGTGGTCGAAAATTGTTATAAACAATTTAATTGTTTATAAGGCTCTGGCTCATAAACTAAAAGAGATAAAAAAATGTTCAAATAAAATTTGTTCTCTAATAAAAAACGAAGAAAAGAACCTTTCATAAACTTAAATTAAACAATTAGAACTCAAGATATTGTAAAATTAGTGCACAATGCAAATTGAAAATTGCAAAATAAGTATTTTTCGAAGCTTATTCGCTCGTAACTCGATTTCTACGCATGAAAACGAGCCTTGGAAGGTCTCATTTTAAAGCTTGATTAATAAGATTACAAACGGAGTTTGTTAAATTACTTTATCTTTATTTGTTTTAAAGTTATATCCGTTTGAAATTATAATTTTCTTTAAAAAATGGTACATTTATTTGTTTATAAGGGTTTCAGAGCAAATTTATAATTTAATTAACAATGATAATAGAAGAACTTAAAAGGAACGATTTTAGCTTACAAAATTGTTTGTAAGTTTATTTTTGGCCAAGATATCGATATTTTAATGGCGCAAGATCGGCTCGCTTTGAAGTATTTTTCGACGCTTTATCGATCGTAACTCGACTTATACGCATGAAAATGAGCTTTTCAAGGACTCATTTTAAACCTTAATTGATAGACTAAGCACTTAATTAATAGATACTTTCCTTACCTCAAAATATTTCTTTTGAGTTATTCTATTATTAATTTTATTTAAAGTATAAATTAATGTTTATTGCTTAAATTTACTAAAAACACTTATAAACAAGTTAATGTGCAAATGTTTTAAAAAAATTTTAACTTCAAACGAGTATAACTTTAGAACAAATGAAGATAAAGTATGAGACCTTGAAAAGCTCATTTGCATGCGTAGAAGCCGAGTTACGACCAATAAAGTGTCGAAAAATACTTGACAGTGAGCCGATCTTGCGCCTCATATCGCGCCATAAAAATATCGATATCTTGGCCAAAAATAAATCCTAGGACTTTTTCGTAAGCTCATAATGTTCCTTTTGGATTCTTCTATCATTACTGTTAATTAAATTATAAACGTTTATAGCTCAAATTTGCTTGAAACCCTTATAAAAAAATTAATGTACAATTTTTTTAGGAAAATTATAATTTCAAACGGGTATTTTTTTTTAACATCCCATTTATTTACAATCTGTAATAATGATTACAATAAGTAAATTGTTTAACAATTAAAAGAGACTTGCAGGAGACTGTCCAGTGACAATAACCTACGAAATCATAATTTTAGTACTTAACAAAATTATTTGTGACTAATAAATAAAACCGTATAAAAAAAAATAATAAATAAAATATTTTTAAAAATTTAAAATTTAAAATCTTGTTCGTAGATCGCTTGGAGTGTGGCGCTTTAGCCTTCTGTTTGGCTGGGGTCTCATTAGGTTCTTCGCTAGCCTGTTAGGGTGGTTTTGTAGTCGGATTTCGTATTTTTGGGCGTAACTGGCAATTTCTTCTTTGACAGTCTTCATTTGGAGATCACGATTAATGTGTTCATTGGGCATGTACCACGGTGCATTTGTGATAATGCGCAAGGTTTTCGATTGGAATCTCTCCAGGATGTCGATATTGGATCTCGACGCAGATCCCCACAGTTGGATACCATAGCTCCATATTGGCTTAATCACTGCCTTGTATACTAAAATTTTGTTGTACAAACTCAGTTGTGACCTTTTTCCTATCAGCCAGTACATTTTATTGAGTTTCAGATCCAACTGTTTTCTTTTCGTGAATATGTGTTTCTTCCACGTTAATCTGCGGTCCAAGTGCATAACTTGGTATATTTTACATCATCCCTTTGTTGTAGTACTTGATTATTTAATAAGACGGTTGGGCACGTATCTTTTCGATTAGTAAACGTTATATGTACTGACTTGCTTTCGTTTACTTTAATTCGCCATGTTTGTAACCAGATATTTATACTGTCGAGATTTGTCTGGAGCAGTTGCGAGGCGATGTACGGGTTTGAGTGAGCTGCAATGATGGCTGTGTCATCTGCATATGTGGATGTGATGATGTTTTGGCTTGTAGGAAGATCTGCTGTGTAGAGTAGGTAGAAAACTGGTCCAAGGACACTACCCTGAGGTACTCCAGCTTTGATTGAATATAAGTTAGTGCACCGATCTTTAACTTTTACAAGGAAATGGCGGTCGGAGAGATAGGACTTGAGGATTAGAAAGAAGTTGAGAGGAAGGACTTTTCTCATTTTGTATAGCAAGCCAGTGTGCCAGACTTTATCAAAAGCCTGCGAGACATCCAAAAAGGCTGCAGAGCAGTATTGCTTCTCTTCTAAGGCTTTGTTTATGGAATTGCAGACTCGATGAATTTGCTCGGTGGTAGCATGTTGTTGTCTATATCCAAACTGGTGGTTGGGTATTAGCTGCCTTTCCACGAGGATTGGCTGTAATCTGTCTAGTAAGAGTTTTTCAAAAACCTTTCTTCTTCTTCTTCTTCTTCTTCAGGTGCCATCTCTGCTACGGAGGTTGGCAATCATCATAGCTATTTTAATTTTTGAGGCAGTAACTCTAAATAGTTGTTTTAAGCTGCATCCAAACCATTCTCTCAGGTTCTTCAGCCATGAAATTCGTCTTCTGCCGATGCTTCTTCTGCCATCTATCTTTCCCTGCATTTTGAGTCGCAGGATGCTATACTTCTCGCCCCGCATCACATGTCCTTTGAACAAAAACCTTTGACATCACTTAAAGTAGACTGATAGAACTGATAGGACTTAACTTCTTCTATAGGCTTGCCTGGTTTGGGTATTAAGATGATTTGTGCCACTTTCCACAAAAGGGGATAGTAACCAGTTCTTAAGATTGCGTTAAAAATCTGTGTCAAATATTGCACGCCTTTCTTGGGAAGTTCTTTTAAAATTCTTGCAGTGATTAAGTCGAACCCTGGGGACTTTTTAGGATTCATATCTGTTTGGATTTTGTTGAAAACTTGTTTGGCTGTGAATTTCTCCAACGGTGCTTCTAGTTGGTATGGATATTCTAAATACAATTGAATATTATCTTCTGCATCAGAGTTGTTGTTTTGGGCATGTGGTTGGAACACTTCCTCCAGGTATTTGGCAAAGACTGTAGCTTTTTCGTTGTTATTTTTAGCCCATCGTCCGTTACTGGTCCGGATAGGCGGATTAGAGAGTTGTGGTCTATTAATCTTTTGTGTTGCCTTCCATAGCGAGTATTCGGAGGTTTCTGTGGCAGATAGATTTTGTAGATATCGTTTTATGTCGTTGTTTTTATTGTTGTTTAACAAAGTTTTTAGTCGCGCTGTAACTTGGTTTAATCTATTTTTATCCTGGAGTGCGCGGGTTCTTTGCCATACTTTCCTTAGTCTCCTTTTTTCTGCGATTTTTTCTTTTATTTCGTTGGGTAAATCTTTGTGCATGATTGTTCTTGGTTGTGTAAGTGTTGACTGCCAGCCAGCTTCCTGAATTATCGTATTTAATTGATTTACTGCTTCGTCAATTTCGCCATCCGATTTTAGTGGGATGTTTAGGTCCAGTCTCTCATCAAGGATAGCCCGGATCAAACGGGTATAACATTAAAATAAATGAAGATAAAGTTATTTAGCAAACTTTTTTGGGAAGCCTGTTAATTAAGCTTTTAAATGAGACCTTCTAAGTCTCATCTGCTTGCGTAGAAGCGAAGTTACGATAGATAAAGCTTCGAAAAATACTTATTTTGCAATTTGCAATTTGCATTGATCACTAAATTTATAATATCTTGAGTTCTAATTCTTGGATTTAAGTGTAGCAAACCATGTTGTTTTCTTCGCTTTTATTAAGAAACAAATTTTATTTGAAAAATATTTTTTATCTCTGTTAGTTTATGAGCCAGAGCCTTATAAACAATTATATTGTTTATAACAAATTTTTGACCACTCGTATCTAAATCCACTCTCGAAATTCGTAATCAGCTACCAAAAATCCATAAGATACCATTGAGTTTGTCCATCAGAATTGAAAAAGACACGGTGACCTCTATTTGGCGCCTAGACTATTATGAATGTCTTTATAATCAAAACTTGTGCTAACTATTTTCATCGACTTTTCTAATTTTATTCTATATCTGTGTATATTTCCTTTTTCCAATTTACTAAGTAGTGTAGGAAACAGAGTTTGAACCTTGCAAAATGGACACAAGTCCGGTTTTATTTTTTTCCGTTATATCAAGGGGTGCTTATTATAAGACTAACTTTTTCTGAAAAAATTTCGTCCCGGAACACCCCTTTTCACCCCTTTAAAGGGGGTAATTTGTGGTTTTTGCGGAACGTAGCCCTTCCTGTACCTTTTACAAAATTTTTTTTATAGAAATATGAAGAGGACTATATTTTCTACGATTTATTTCCCTACAGTATATATCATCCACCGTTTAGCGGGGGTGGCGCCCCAAAGTTGACAAGTTTTTAAAAAAGATATTTTTAAAAAAAATATATTTTTCCCTAACTGTAACGGAAATTAAGAAGAAATCCTGCGGCAATTATTCACAAATAAGTGACTGATTTTTTGGTATAGGTTTGACTTAAGGGTAATTGCCCTATTTTTAATTACAGGGTGTTACATTTTAAAAAACCCCTTTTTATACCATCTGAACCGTTTATGCTAGGGTAAAAAGACTTTCAGCGATTACCCATGTACTGGTGCTATTTACAAATTTGTACAATGCACCCCCATTTTTTCCCCGGAACCACCCAAAAAAAGAAGAATTAATAAATAAAGTGATTTTCTTGGAATCCTTCACACACAATGCCCTTTATTAATATGCTTCATATATCATTTTGTGCACGTTATTATTACCCATGCATGAACACCAAAAGCGATTTCCTAGTGTAATCCCTGTAGCCAAAAAAAAAATAAATAAAATAGGGGGTTGAAATTTTTTTTTGATTTTTTGCTTTTTGATCCATATGGGCATATGCTTCATCAATAGTGCTTTTAAAAAATATTTATGGTTATTGCATCATTCCTGCAGAAACTACCCCTATCCCTTGGCGAGGATATTTTTACGATTTTCTCATTACCTATGCATTCTGTTTAAACAAAACTTATACAAGGTTAAATACCACTATTCACTCTAAAAATTAGGTCCTATTCATTTTTTTCGTATAAGCAACCGTTACGGCACAGTGGCGCCGTAAACCTCATATATGCTTCGTTGGGCTCCAGTTTTGTTTTTTTTTTTCGTCATCTGTTCGTTTTATTGATAAAGTACTTATGTAAAATAAAACAACACAGTGTATCTTACAAAATATGACCTATGCACATTTTACAATCTTTGCGCCCCAAAGCCACAGTGGTGGCCCAAAATCAATTTTTGCATATTTTCGCCACCTACACGCATTTTATTGCATTAATGCTACCTTAATAGCACAATATCTACCCTTAAGTGGTCGCTAAGCAGTGGCTGATCCAGGGAGGGTGATGGGGGTTATCACCTCCCCCCTCTCAAACCAAGTGATATTATATTCAAAGATTATAAAAATATTCATTTATTTTTATAGAAATACTTATATTATTATTTTTATAAAAATGGCGTACTTTTTATGCTTTACCGGCAGTAGAGGATCCAGCATCGTTAAGAGGGGGGTGCCAATTGGCTAAATTTCTATAAAAATAAAAGAATATTTTTATAATCTTTGAATATAATATCACTTGGTTTGAGAGGGTGGGAGGTGATCACCCCCATTACCCCTCCCTGGATCCGCCACTGCTTAGCGACCACCTAAGGTTAAATATTGTGCTATTAAGGTAGCATTAATGCAATAAAATGCGTGTAGGTGGCGAAAATATGCAAAAATTGATTTTGGGCAACCACTGTGGCTTTGGGGCGCAAAGATTGTAAAATGTGCATAAGTCATAATTTGTAGGTTACACTGTGTTGCTTTATTTTATATAAGTACTTTATCAATAAAACGAACAGATGACAAAAAAAAACAAGAACTGGAGCCCGTAAAAGCATATATGAGGTTTACGGCGCCACTGTGCTTTAACGGTTGCTTATACGAAAAAAATGAATGGACCTAATTTTTAGAGTAAATAGTGGTCTTTAACCTTGTATAAGATTTGTTTAAAAATAATGTATAGGTTATGAGAAAATCGTAAAAACATGCTCGCCAAGGGATAGGGGTAGTTTCTGCAGTATATTTTCAAGGATAGGGGTGGTTTCCGCAGGGATATTGCAATAACGATATATATTTTTGAAAAGCACTATTGATGAAGCATATGCCCATATGGATCAAAAAGCAAAAAAAAAAAAAATTTCAACCCCCCATTTTATTTATTTTTTTTTTGGCTACAGGGGTTGTACTAGGAAATCCCTTTTGGTGTCTATGCATGGGTAATAATAACGTGCACAAAATGATATCTGAAGCATATTAATAAAGGGCATTGTGTGTGAAGGATTCCAAGAAAATCACTTTATTTATTAATTCTTCTTTTTTGGGGTGGTTCCTGGAAAAATATGGGGGTGCATTATACAAATTTGTAAATACCACCAGTACATAAACGGTGGATGATAGACAGATGCTGTCGGGAAATAAATCGTAGAAAATATAATCCTATTCATATTTCTATAAAAAAAATTTTTGTAATAGGTACAGGAAGGGCTACGTTCCGCAAAAACCAAAAATTACCCCCTTTAAAGGGGTGAAAACGGGGGTTCCGGGGAGAAATTTTTTCAGAAAAAGTTAGTCTTATAATAAGCACCCCTTGATATACCAGAAAAAAAAATAAAACCGGACTTGTGTCCATTTTGCAAGGTTCAACCTTTGTTTCCTACACTACTGTGTATATTTCCTTTTTTTCGATTTACTAAGAGTGCTTTTAGTTGTTAGTTTTATATTTTTTTTTTCTTAATTTAATAGTTGCTTTAGTTACAAATGACTTTGAGCGAGAATAAAAACTGTAATTGTAATAATTGTATGTTCGGGACTCAGGAATACAGACAAAATTTATTGTTTATAAGATCGGTGTAAGATTTAAGTTCAATCATTCTTTGGCGAATAATTTGTACTTATTTAATTTTAGAATATTGCGTTTTGTTTGTATTTAAAAACGGACGCGCGCTAGCGATTTTTCGCATTTGTTTTATTTTTTAAATGAAATATAAAGAGATACACTATAGAGACTGTGCCATGTGTGAAGGTTGATTTTAAACGATTTGTATACTCTAGAAATTGTCTAGCTAAACTAAAATTTACTCTGCCTTGTGTTTCGTTATGTAATGCAAAGCTCGTATATTGATGAAGCTTTTGGCGCTTGATTTTCAGTATTACGTATATTTCAGCGGCACCATATTTCTGACAACATTCTGCAATCACTTTCGTCTTTATGTCTTTTGGTACGGGGCCATATGCAGTTTAAAATCGAGTTTCACTATATTGATTTGGTTTATGTTCAATTTATGAGAACCAGTCTGTTGAAAATTGCTTGATTTACTATTACAATAAACAAAAGGGTAAAGGTATGGGCCGTTGCATTTATGTCTAAAAATGATTGTGTGGAAGCTGAATTCTAAGCAAATTATGATGTCAGAATGCAAAGTATATCAAATACGAATATGTACAAAATTACACACTTTTAACACAGTACCACTACCTAGCTCGATTGTAATTTTATGGCTGAAATAAGTATTGCAATGACTTATTTTGGTCAAAAACCATATCACGGAAGAGATAACAGGGAGAATTCAGGCAGCAAACAAATCTTTGTACAACTTCCACAATACTATTGTATATATACTACAATATTAATCTAAGAGCATAAAGGTATGTATATTCTTCTAAAAAACAATTTTCTGGGCATAACTTCCTAAAACTGTAGGCATCTGTGAAAAATTATAAAGGTTTATTAGTTTTCAAATAGTTATTTATGTAACAGTTCGTGAAGTATGCTTTTTGCGAAAACACGCGATTTTTAGAGCACGAGCGACAACGGAGCGAGTTCTATACATCGCGTAAGTTCGCAAAAAGTACTTCACGCACAGTTTCATACAATATTTTATCTACGATAAACAAATAAATAAACTGTAACTCTTCGTAACTGGAATTCATTTCTATTCTACAATTTTTAGAACTTTGTTTGACCTTTACAAATTCTAACTTCTTTCAAACCACAAAACTGTCAAGACTTTTGTCGTAATTTATTGCTCATTATGTCATCACCATGACAACGCGAAAGTTAAGAATATTTGATTATATGAAAAAATGTCAAAAACAGTGCGAAAAAGTAAGTCACATTTAAAATACATTGTTACTTCACGCCCACTTTAAACACATCACGCACTGCTATCTACACTCACCGGCAGAGAAAACGGGCACCCCAAAAAATGGGTAATTTTTAATGTCTTGTATTTCCTAAACCTGATGTCCGATTTAAGTAATTTTTTTTAATATGTTATAGCCTTATTCTTTATCAATATCGCTGTAATAATATTGTTGCTAGACAGGTACATTGTCATTGTATACAGGGTGTACGACTCAAACTGTGTTTTTTTCTCAAAATTTGGAACACCCTGTGGAATGTTCTAGATTTTGTAAAATACTGACATTATAACCAAACTATAGCCTCACGTTTTCTTAACATTCTGTTTTTTGATTCATTCGCTTATGTTGGATAATAACAAAGTTAAACACTTTAACATCTACCCCGGTTTTTCGGTAATATAGGGTGTTTTTAAATAATTACGGCAAACTTTAAGGGATAATTCTGCATGATAAAATAATGACAGTTTACTTTATAAACGTATGCCCGCAAATGCTTCGTTTCCGAGATAGGGGGTGTTGAAATTGTTCTTACAAACTGACGATTTATTTATTTCTCTAAAACGGTTTGTGATATGCAAATGAAATTTGGTATATTTTAAGAGGTAGTTATTGCGCATTTTTTGGCATACAATTAAGAATTTTATATTCACCATTGGCGTGCATACGGGTATAAATATTTTAGATATATCCCGTATGCACGCCAATGGTCAATATAAAATTCTCAATTGTATGCCAAAGAATGCGCAATAACTAGCTCTTAAAATCTACCGAATTTCATTTGCATATCACAAACCGTTTTAGAGCAATAAATAAATCGTCAGTTTGTAAGAACAATTTCAACACCACTTATCCCAGAAACGAAGTATTTGCGGGCATAAGTTTATAAAGCAAACTGTCATTATTTTATCATGCAGAATTACCCCTTAAAGCTTGCCGTACTTACTGAAAAACACCCTGTATTGACGAAAAAGTGGGGTAGTTGCTAAAGTGCCCAACTTTTTTATTATCCAACATAAGCGAATGAATAAAAAAACAGAATATTAAGAAAATCGGTGGCTATAGTTGGGTTTTAACTTTAGTATTTTATAAAAGCTAGAACATTCCACAGGGTGTTCCAAAGTTTGAGAAAAAACATAGTTTGATTCGTACACCCTGTATATAATGACAATGTACCTGTCTAGCAACAATATTATTACAGCGATATTAATAAAGAATAAGGCTATAACATATTAAAAAAATTACTTCAATCGGACATCAGGTTTAGGAAATACAAGACATTAAAAATGACCCATTTTTTGGGGTGCCCGTTTTCTCTGCCGGTGAGTGTATAATGACAGTTTTCACAAACTAAAAACTTATACATAATATGACATAGAGTAGATAAAGAACTTTTTTAGTTTAATAGGTAGAAAACTTTAAATGACAAGTAAGTTAATAACCAACACGACCTAACCTCCTATTCACATAAACACAATAACAAAAAGCCGCGAGAAATGCACTGGCAACTACAATATTAGTAGTTGGAGTAGGAGTTTGCCGTATAGTTGGACATCTATAAGTTACTAGAATAACGTCATTTCATTATTATCGTAAAAAAAGTATACATAAGTAATATTATAGTAATGTAATGTAGGAGTTTTTACAAATATATTGAAATTATATTTTATTAGATCTCTTTGCACCTGGCGCATGCACCTTTTTTTGAAACAACTATTAGAATTTTTTGTGCTTGGGTAAAAATAATTTTTTTCTGTAACTGACATGAAATATCATAATAATTATTTGCCTCCTCTTGTCAGTTGCTGAAATGTAACATTTTATCACTTTGGGTAAAATTAGTGTTGCCCGAAATCGGTCTTGGTCTTGCAGTCTTGGTCTTGTTCTTGCGTTTTCGCAAGACCAAGACCAAGACCGTCTAATTTTAGCAAGACCAAGACCAAGAGTTACCTTGCAAGACTTAAGCAAGAACAAGAATAAGCCTGCAAGACTCTTGCGCCGTGCAGTTAGAACTGGGGGTCGTTTTAGGGGGTATATTAGTACGGCTAAATTCTTAGATACTCTATGAGAAACAAAAAAAAAATTAACAAAAATTTTGAATATTGGACTTATGCGTATTACGAACAATACCATAAACATACATATCGAATCAAAATATTCATTAAAACAACACTTGACACATTTGACACGTACTCAGAGGTCATTATTACAATGTAAAAATAAAATATTTTGTACATTTTTTCCCAGCAGACGACTTCTCTGAAATTGAGAATAGTCGCCTTCTAATCATAACATAACATTCTTGCGTAGCGACGTCGGTGGTAACATCGAATATCGTATCCAAACTGTTTAAAAATATGTCACCTATTAGTTACAGCTGTAAGCTGATAAAAAATATACCTTAAGCCCGCACTTCACTCTCGCCGAAGCCGAACGAGGTTCAACAAGTACGAGAGTGTAGACGGCCACCTTGTGTAACTTTGCCTCACTTCGTTCTACTTCCATTCTCTGTCGGTCTGTTCAAAGGGATCTTTGTCGGTATCGCACCGCTCTTTGTCGGTATCACACTTCGAACGAGTGTGTAGAGAGGGTACTTCAGACTTCGGTCAACTTTGGCGAAGTAACTTCGCTGAGAGTGGGAGCCCGTTTAATAAGTATTTAGTTTTTTTCATTATTAGTTTTCTAGGAATTTAAACACCACAAGTCAGAAGTCTTATCGGTATAAATAAGACTATTATGTATTTTTATTGCTGAATGTGCTATGAGATCACTCACACAACAGGCACCTAATATTTAAAAGTATGATAACGATACAAAAGAACAAATAGGTATTTTTATGCCGGATACCGTGTAAAGAAAACACCGAAATATTATTAAATAACGGGTCATTGTTAATGTCTCGAATTTCCTAAACCTGTTGTCCGATTTAAGTGATTTTTTTAATATGTTTTCTTATTCTTTATAAATATCGCTGTAATAATATTGTTGCTAGACAGATCAATTATTGTCATTGTATACCGGGTGTACCAATCAAACTGTGTTTTTCTCAGAGCTAGCATCACTCTATGGAATGTTCTAGCAATTATAAAATACTGAAATCAAAACTATAGCCTCATATTTTCTGAAAATTATGTTTTTTATTCATTTGCTTATATTGGATAATAAAAAAGTTAGGTACTTTTTTAACTAGCCATGTTGTTCATCATTACGTTTTTAAATGAATATGGCAAACTTTAATGGGTAATTCTGCACGAAAAGTAATGACAGTGTGGGTTGAAACCCCACCCGGTGTCAGTTATCTAGATCAGTAATTCTCAATCTTTTTGAGTCATGTACCACAAAATACCTTTTATTATTTTTGTTACTACCTAACAAACTGAAATAGCTATCTAGCTAGTTAACCTAATCAACTATAATTGATTTTGGCTCTTTTTGCGTTTTGTGTACCACCGCAAATAATGATATGTACCACCAGTGATACATGTACCACAGATTGAGAACCGCTAGTCTAGATATTTATTAATTTGGCTGGTTTGTACCATGGCTATGATATTCAAAGATATGCAATAGGCTAATAGGCAACTGCGAGACTTGCAAGACTCTTGCTGCAAGACCAAGACCAAGAACAAGACCAGGAGCGCAATTTCAAGACCAGGTGTACTGGCGCAAGACCAAGACCAAGACTGTCTAAGTCTCGTCTTAATCTTGTATTATCATAGTTGATTTTGCTAATCTTTGACTACATTTTGACACATATTTTTTGTTATTTTAGTTACTTAGGCAACGTTCCGTACGTTCCTGATTATTTCTTGATATTATATTTATTTTTACGGCCCAATTGTTAAAATTATTACTGAAAAATATTGTGTTATACACTGTTCGAAATGCATATTTTAGCGCTTTCTTGAGCGCCAAACTTTTATACATAGCGCTAAAATCTGCTATTTTGCCCTATATTAAATATTATTTTATTATTTTATTATTTATGTATATGTATTATCAACCGAGCAGCTACTGACTTCGATCAATATATAAATATTAAAATTTAATATTTTATAACGACTCCAACGATTACTGTTGTCATAAATTTATTTTGAATAATATTCATAACTATTGGTTATAATCAATTATTTTGTATTGTGAATGATATTATTTTATATAAATAATTCTTAAATAGCATTTTAGTAATGAGAAATTACATATAAAATTATATAATGTATCATAAATATTTTGAAAGTGGATTAATATTGGGGATAACATATTTAGATACTGTATTTTTTGTTTATCTTTGAAGTTATACTTCTTTAGGGGCGATGAGAATGAAACTTAATATGCGCGAATTCATCAAAATCCTTGTTCCCCGGCGCAGACGCATTATACCTTTGCTCTGATTGGGTATTCAAATGACATGACAATAATTGTTCAATATAGAGGTTATGGATAAACAAATATTTTATATTAGTTTTATTGTTGCGAGGACACAGACAAAAGCAAGTTTATAATTGTAGTAACTTTTTAAATAGTTTTTAAAAGTAACAGTTACGTACTTAATTGTAAATGTTTCAGTATTGTAATAAAAAATTACATAGGTAACTACAGGTTACATACTTTGGAAAATGTATGTACCTATTTATTTATAGTAGGTAATGCTTTGATTTACATAATTTCATTACCAACAAAATTTATACCACTCTTCATCTAATATACCTATTTTTCTCTTACTCTATGTTTTGTTGTATTTTAATATTTTAATTCCCTTTGTGAACACACACACACAAAAATCAAACTAATTTGATTAAATTCAGAACTGTCAAAAAGTAAAACGTCTAGTTAGCCTACCTTCCCACATCACAAGTACGTGTAAGTGGTCAAGACGAGTGTCAAGTGTGTGTAAGTGGATTTCATGTCTAAGCACGCGGGTTCGAATCCCAATGCAAGTTTTTATTTTTTTTTATACATTTTATGATTGTGAATATATTTGTTATATAATTTTTTTCAGATAGTGCGTATTTAGTTAAACTTTTTGCCAGCATTGTTCAGAAATCATTTCTTTGGTGCATTTTTCAATGTGTTTGTGTGTGTTTTATTTTTAATTTCTATAATTTTTGGTATCTACTGTTTTAATAAAAATGTTTGGAAAGTAGTAAGTATTAAAATTAGTTTAATATTTAAATAAAATATAAATAAACTGTTCAATGTACATATATTAATTTCGTTTGAATCATAAAATATAAGTATACCTTCTTACGTGCGTACAAAGTACACACACATTCTTTTTTTTTCGAATCCCTCTGCAATAAGATACCGTACTGCAGCCATTTGACTTATTGCCTATCTTTCACTTATTCATGAAACCCAGTCCAGAAATATGAAACTCTGTTCCAACTTCTAAAGGTCTAGAGTCTAGAGAATGAGTAGATACCATATTAAATATTTTTTGTCATTCGATACCCTCCAAAAATATTTGTCATCTATGGTTGAATCACTCGCAGTAGTCGCAGTCGTGCAATATATAGGTACCCTTACAAAACTGTAGACTGATGGACCAAAGAAAGAATTTTTGGCTTAAAATATTACTCACATAACTCACGTAGAGGTTTACAAAAGGCAAGTAACATTGTGACAAGTAACCTGCCCAATGTACTTGCTTTTTTACTGGCTTTATGTATACCGGCCTTTATTGATGAAATAATAACAGAGTTAGAAACCTAACAAATCACCATATATGATTTATTGTTTACTATATTTAAGGCCTTTTGTTCAGATTTCGATTTAAAAATATTTTTTCCACCTACCTCTACCGAAAGTATACTTTTCCGGACCTGATTGTAGGGAGCAAAGTTGTACTTTTCCTCCCTAGGGAGGAAAATATTTTTCCTCCCTAGGGAGGAAAAGTAAAAGTGACGTCATGGTATTTCATTCATTAAATATAACTTATTGACGCCCTGTACAATTTCTATTTTCTATTACGTAAGTATCTATACATTTTAACATTTATTTAAAAACACTCTGTATTTTGCAGAATGGTAAAAAACAGTAAATTGTTATTCTGATTTAACAATGTTTACATTAATAATTTGACTTATATTTGACAGTTGACAGTTATATTGTACCTACTTGCTAGTTTTAGTTCTAATAAATTTTGTTGGTTAGTTACATAAATAAATTAAGTAAAAATGAAAAATGACTTGTTATTAATTTGAGGAAGGTGGAAAAACCATATGTATAACATGGGAGTAAAGTGCCTTTTCCTCCCTTGAATGATTACTGCCCTCCGCTACGCGTCGGGCAGTAAACTTCATTCTCGGGAGGAAAAGTAGCACTTTCCTCCCTTGTTATACAAATAGCTATTTCCAAACATTTGGCAATAAAACACTTTATGTATATCATCATCATTTTTCAACAAGTATTTTGTTGAGTCCAAAAATTATTTGCATTACAATTTGTTTGGTTTTCGGTTTGGATCCTGTGCACTTCAATTTATTTTTCAATAAAGTCCGGTTTGTTCCAAATTGTGATTCTGTTTTTGTATGTTTCTTTGTTATTTATCATTTTTTAATATTACATTGTAAATATCAACATAGCAGGTGCAAACAAAGTTTGAGAAGGCGCATGATGATTGGGATTAAGTCAAACACTATTTATAATTAACATGGATGTGATAATTAAAGATTGTAACATAAAACTGAAAAAATGCATGAGTGTTATATAATTTTAAAAAGAGTAGATATTTCAGAAGGAGCATTCGCTGACGACAAAGCCATATTGGCCGAAAATGAAATACAAGTGTAAAACAAATATGGAATAACAAAAACTAATCAAAATAAAACAAAAGTTAGGGTCATGGGAGACAATGAAGCATAAGAAAAAAACATAAAAATAGATGAAGCAAACAAGCACCTACCTTTCAATACTTAGGAATAGAATTAAACGACAACAGAAGAAAAGAAACAGAAATTAATATTTATTTAATTCAAAAGACGATGAACCTACATATTATGAGAAATGCAATGAGCAATGAGGAATAAATTCATAAATAAAAATAAATAAAACGAAAAACAAAAATTAAACTATGCACGTCAATATCCAAAATATTATAGGCCTGTGTTAACTTCTGATTGTGAGTCGCGTGTTCTAACAGAACGACAAAAGAGTAAAATACAGGCAGTAAAAATGAAATATCTTAAACGAGTTTAATGAGTTACCAAAAGCGATAGACTACGGAACACTCAAATAAGGGAAGATTTGGATATAGAGTCAACCTTACAATTTATAGAAAGAAGGAAACTCAGTTGATGGGTCATCTTCAGAGCATGGATTATAAAAAATCGGTGAAAGAAATTTGGTAGACAAAAACGCAAATGAGAACGAAGAAAGGTAGACCACGACGAATATGGGATAGAACTCTAGGAAAAATATTCAAAAAAGGGGAACAACATGGGTAAAAGCAAGGACGCTGTCCAGAAATAAAAAGGAATGGGTCAAATTTCTACATAATATAAATATATAGCAGAAGAATAATTAATTGTAAGATTAAGATGCCTGCAGAAAAAAATATTATAACTAAAACGATCCAAAAGTGATTTTACAGGATTCGCAGGATCCCTATTCTTACCGTAAACTGTCACTTTCGGAACTTGTTACGTAAACTACTATTATAAGAGCATGGGCGAAAATTTCAGACCAATGCTTTTTAAATGCATTAATTATTTTAGAATCCTGAGAAATCTAATAAATTATTTTGAAAAATTCAAACGATGAAATGAAAGATTTACATTATTACCGAGGGCTAAAATTCCCTTAGAAAAAGTTACTTTTGAATGAAATATTTGAAATCAAAAATCACACTAAATATTCCCTTTTTTTTCACCGCTGTAACTTATAATAAACATTATAGAAGTTTTCAGGGACTTTAGGTCCTCGGTAGTAATGTAATATTTTATTCTGCGTTTACATTTTTCAAAAATACTTATTAGTTTTCACAGAATTCCAAAAAAATGAGTTCATTTAAAAAGCATCGGCTTGAAATTTTGCGCCTCTTTTTAAAGAAACAAATCTTTTTTAGGCTGATTTTTATTTTAATTAATAATAAAAGGATATTGTTTTTTTAGAAGCCTAAAAACATCGACATTAATATAATATTAGAATATAGGTGCTGAACTTTGTCGCTTAAATAGTTATTTCCACCTACCTCTACCGAAAGTATACTTTTCCGGACCTGATTGTAGGGAGCAAAGTTGTACTTTTCCTCCCTAGGGAGGAAAATATTTTTCCTCCCTAGGGAGGAAAAGTAAAAGTGACGTCATGGTATTTCATTCATGAAATGTAACTTATTGACGCCCTGTACAATATCTATTTTCTATTACGTAAGTTTCTATACATTTTAACGTTTATTTATAAAACACTCTGTATTTTGCAGAATGGTAAAAAACAGTAAATTGTTATTTTGATTTAACAATGTTTACATTATTAATTTGACTTTTATTTGACAGTTGACAGTTATATTGTACGTACTTGTTAGTTTTAGTTCTAATAAATTTTGTTGGTTAGTTACATAAATAAATTAAGTAAAAATGAAAACATGATTTGTTATTTGAGGAAGGTGGAAAAACCATATGTATAACATGGGAGTAAAGTGCCTTTTCCTCCCTTGAATGATTACTGCCCTCCGCTACGCGTCGGGCAGTAAACTTCATTCTCGGGAGGAAAAGTAGCACTTTCCTCCCTTGTTATACAAATAGCTATTTTCCTAACAAGTGCAGAAAGTCATTCTTTTCCGCACGCGACTGCAGTTTGCCGAACGACGCGGAGCGGGAGTTCGGCAAGCAGTCGAGTGCGGAAAAGAAACTTTCTGCAAGAGTTAGGAACAATATTTTTTCTAAGAGTCTTTAAAAAATTACCAAATCTTAATCAATTAATTTGATTAATATGAAAATACATACACAAATTAATTCTTTGACAAGGTTGTCAAAATCAAACTTTCAGCATAATTGGTTAGCATGACGACGATCTTGGTTTCCATGACGATGATTCAAAACGACTGTTATTGTCTACCGATTTGACTTTCGAATATTATGTCAAAAAAATTTTATTTCATCGAATTGTCGCGTTAATTTCATTAAAACAGGAACACAATAAGATATATTTGAAATAAATTAGTAAATAATATCTAAATATTAGTTTATTGCATGTATTATAATTACTTTAAGGCCATATTAACATATCTAAATTAACACGCGTGCGGAAAAGTAACACGCGTGCGGAAAAGTGAAACTTTCTAAACTAAGATGCGTGCGCGAAAGTAGACATTTTTGCACGCTCGTAGAAAAAATATATTTTGGCATTATCCAAGCTGTCAGGCTTTCAATAAATACTTCATTTTCCAGTTTCTCATTCAGGATTTATTAAAATTAAAGATGATTAATTTTATGAAATAATGTGCATAATCAAATTAAAAAAAATGTGTAGTGTTATAATGAGATTTTAAAGAAGTTAAAGACGACAGATTTTTATTGAATTTATTTTATAAATTTTACATTATTTTTAAATAATTACAGAGCGTAGATAATTTTAAGCTGCGAATCATCGGAATGCAAATTCCAAATTGATTTCCAATCAAATTATGCTGGCGATAAAATTTTGTATGCACCACGTCGATAAAGACTCTTTATCGAACTCGCCTGTTACTCGCTCTTCTCGTAATATCACGACTCGTACTATAAAGAGTCACTTAACTGACTTGGTACATACATAACTAATAATAGAAAGTTTCAAATTCGTATTTAAATTTGTATTGTGAGATTTTTTTCTCTACGCACGACTATCTACGTGACAGAAGTGAGCGCGACTGCTCCCGGGTTAAGATGCCTGCAGAAAATATTTGAGAAGAAAAAAAGTGGTTTTACAGAAATGTGAAAAGAAAAATATAATTTTACAGGATTCCCTTAAAATATGACTTTTTACGAACTTTATCGAACTAGTTATGTAAATTACTATTAAAGGGGTAGGCAAAAAATCTTGGTAAAATGCTTTTTAAATGCATTCTTTTTTTTTTCGAATCCTGAGAAAACTAATTAATATTTTTGAAAAATTTAAACCCAGAATTAAAGATTACATTATTACCGAGGGCCGAAAGTCCCCTAGAATAAATAAAATTTTCTTTCGAATGAAATATTTAAAATTAAAAATCACGCTAAATGTTCTCTTTTTTTCACCCCTGTAACTTATTAAAATGTGTGTGCTTTGTGGTTTATTGGCACTGGTTTTCACAATCAACTGGCCAGAACTTATTAAAATAAACAATATAGAAGCTTTCAGGGACTTCAGGCCCTCGGTACTAATCTTACTACTCCTACTCCTTTTTCTTTTTAAGACTGATTTTTATAATTAATTAATAACAAAAAAATATTTTTATATTTTTTAAAAATCTAAAAACACCAATATTATATAATATGAGAATATATTTAGGTGTACGGGCTTTATTTCAAAACTGATTGTTTAAAAATAAATTTATCCTTGTTTTATGTCATTTTAAGTGATACATTTTTACACAAAATAAATTAACAAAAAGAATAAATGAATAGAGTATGAAATAAAAGTTCGTACGTAAAAAAAGTAAAACCAAAGCATAAACATTTACGACGTAAAAATTTTAGTAAAATATTCGTGTACATACCAGTCGCATGTGGACCACGTATTAAAAATCACGTGCCAAATGGGACCATGCACCAAAAATTGTCACAATAAACCGTCAGGGAGATCAAACGGAGGCAGAAACAACAGAAAGAGGAAAGAGCGGATAGATAGAGTCGGAATCGCCGGAAGCGGAGCGCAACGTGTATCTGTTGTTGCCGCAACGAGGCCGAAACGTCGGAAGAGCAACGAGACGGTCTTTAGTTTATGCCGAACTGAAGAGGCGCTTCGGCAGAGACCGGTCGCTGGCAGAGCACTTTCTAATGGCAGAGCAGAGCATGCTGCGATGTGAGCTTGCGAGTAGAATACGCTTGCATCTCGGGACAGCAAATGAGGATCCTGCTACGAGCGTTTATGGCCGATGCCGGCCGAAGTCTTCACAAGCAAATTTTTTAAATATAAAATTCTACATTATATAATGCATTTTAACGTACAGTTTATTACGTTTCACGTGTTTTTAGCAGTGTCTTTATTGGATAATTATTTCGTGGATAATAATTCTAAAACGAATTTATTTTTTCGTCGCCTCAAAGCAACAATATGATATGTAAAATAATGTAGTTTCGAGAAAAACGCAATTGAAAATTTTACGAAACTTCAGAAATTAATAATTTTTTATATTTTAATGGATTTACATGGAATTTTGTTTGAGTACCTAACTTTACATGCGTCACATAACAATTTATATTAATTAATAAAAAAATAAAAAAATAATTAGAAAAAAAGTTAGTTGTACTACTGTTGCTCTCAAAGATAATCTGTTTTTTAACGATATCCATAAATTTCTGTTATATAAACTTATATTGCACTAATACATCAGGAAGGATCTGTTTTTAGGTGGATGTGAGAGGTGGCATTCGGATTTTTGCGGATAAAGTTAGGTGATAACTTCGTTAATAATAATTGACTATGTCCCTTCTGAAATATGCCCGGAACATTAATAAAAAAAATAAAATTTCAAAAAATTTTGTTTTTTTTTTCTATTTTCTTTGCTTATAACTTTAAAACGATTCATTTTGGAACAAAGTCGTATAGGAATAAAACAAAGATAATTAAATTTTCTCTCAGATACGATTGGTTAAAAATGTCTTAATTTAACACCCTTGCTGCAAAATAGCAATAAATTTAAAATAAAGGAGCAAATCAAGCCTGTCCTTATTCAATGTTTTTCCATCACTTAGGTTAGACTTGGAACCTTCCTAATTCGCTTAGAAATTTTTGTAATGTGCTAAAACCGTCCACCAAATTTAATTAAAATTGACTTACTAGATTTTGTATAATAATTTTGCAATCTAAACTTTTTTTAAAAAATTAAAATTTTTTAAAATCTCGCACAACAAAAACTGGAACATACAAAAATTTGTCAATTTTTTACATATAAAGTAGCACTCTTTTTACATATAAACAATTTTTTGGCTTATAAACAAATTAGTGCTGTGTCCAGGAGGGGGTGCTACGGGCTCCTTTATTTAGATGGACTTGTAGTAACTCCGTCTTTAAATGAACATTCCAAATACTCTGTTTTTGTCCTACTAAGTTTTAAACCTTTTTCCTCCAGAGCTTGTCTCCACTGTTCCAGTTTTTGTTCTAAGCCTCTTTCATTATTTCCTATTAACACTACATCATCAGCATAAATTAGGCACCATGGAATACTACCCTGTAATTTTGCTGTTATCTGGTCCAAAACTAATGATAATAAATAAGGACTAAGCACCGAGCCTTGGTGCAATCCTACTTTCACCTGAAATTTATCAGTCTCTCCCACACCTCTCCTAACACTAGTCGTTACTCCCTCATACATATCTCTCACACTCTTTACATATTCTCCAGGGACTCCTTTCTTATTGAGTGCCCACCACAGAATCTCTCGAGGAACTCTATCATATGCTTTCTCAAGATCAATGAATACCATATGAGCGTTGGTCTCTTTATTCCTGTATTTTTCCATCAGTTGCCTTACAATGAAAATTGCATCTGTTGTTGATCTGCCCTGCATAAAGCCAAATTGATTATCGGATATTTCGGTTTCTTCACGTATCCGTCTATCAATTACTCTCTCCCATATTTTCATGGTGTGGCTAAGTAGTTTTACAGCCATGTAGTTTGTGCATTGTTGTATGTCTCCCTTGTTTTTGTAGACAGGTACTAATATACTGCTTCTACATTCGTCTGGCATTTCTCAATTAGGTTTCGTTGATATGGTGCATTAATTGTCTCGTAAAATAGTCTTGCCGAATATCATTCGAGAGAAAATTATTTACCGGCAAAATTTTCTTCTGGTTATATTTAAGTTTGTTGCCTTCTGGCAATTTTCGCTTATGAAATTTTGACAAAATTTATTTCGCGAAAATTGCCAGGCAACAAACTTTCATACTAGTCGAAAATATTGCCGGCCAAATTTTCTCTCTTATGATATTATATACGAGAAAATCCAATTCTTTATAAAAATTAAAAAATTCTGATTTTTAAACCACTTTTTTTTCAAAAATATGTATTTTAAACCGCTCATAATGCCTAAAGTCAAGTTACTTACGCCAAAGTAAATATAATCGTATATATAGATTACTACCCCTATAAATTTTAATTTTTCTGGAAATGGCATACGTTTTATTTTACACATTTTCCTCAAAAATTCTATGCATTTTTATGAAATGCATAATTTTCCCGTTATTTAACCTTGAATATTTAGATTTGAGTACTTCCTGAAAAAAATATGCATTCAATTGCCTATAACTCACTTTGAACTAATATTAAAATGTTTTTCAAGTAAGAAATTTATTTTTATTAGCTTCAATTTAAACAATGATAACTTTTACGTAAAAACTTATAGTTTTTGAGTTATGTATAAAAATCCGCTTTAAAACATGAATTTTTTTCATGAAAATTAAAATCTTTAAAAAATTTCATTTAAATTGGAGCGCTTCTTTAAAACTCGGAGGTTTTGAAATATTTCACCGTTCTCACTGTTTCGGAAATAATGAATTTATTTCGCAATTTCGCATCATACTGTATAAATTATTGTATAAAAATGTGCCTCCCATATAAAAAAATTTCTAATTCGGTTTTTTTGCGGATAATTCTTCAAAAATGTTCCCTTTAAACAAATCAGAAGGATGCCGAGCAACATTTTTGGACAGAAATTGTTTAAAAATGATTTTTAAACAGATTATTAAAAAGATCAACTTTTTGCTCCGGAAAATATTTCTTTAAGTTTTTCGATATTTTTAAATAAAAAGGTCTCTTGTCATTATTCTACTAATGACCAGAGAAGAGAAATTAAGAGGCGAATATAGGAATAGACAATCATTTATCAAAATGAAAAAGTGAATCACTGAAAAAGATAAACATCAAAAATACTGAGCTAGAGCAGAATGTGGAAAATACCATGGACAGAGAGAGTAGCAAATCAAGATGTTTTGCTGAAGATGGAGAAGGAATGCGAAGTCATAAAAACCATACAAACGAGAAAACTGGAATATGTAGGCCACATAATGGGAGGGGAAAAGTACTCCCTGCTAAGGCTCATAATCCAAGAAAAAACCTCGGGAAAAAGAAATGTGAGACGTAGGAGGATTTTCTGGTTGCGAAATTTAAGGGAGTGGTACGGGTGCAGTTCAATACAATTGTTCAGAGCTGCAGATAACAAAGTTAAATTTGCTGTGATGGCAGCAAACCACCGATAGGATACGGTACTGCAAGAAGTTTTTTTTCTCAAAAAGTGGTAGGTTTCCAGATAGAAGCAGTTTAAAGTCTGAAAAATTCGAAAATACGCATTTCCGAGGGTTGAAAACTCATACGTCTATTGATATTTTTGAGGTTGTCACTGCCTAAATTAAAGTTAAAACATTCTGATGAGTAATTAAAGTTTAGTTCAATTTAGATCATTGTTTTTTCATTGGTAATTATGCGAGTCCACTAGATTTTAGGCCTGCGCGCGTCTCAATATATGGTGCGTCTCTGTCGTACTCATACATATGTCCAAGAGCTGCGAGACATTTTTGAGTAGGTATTTTAGACAACCTGAAAATTTTTCAGGTGACTCTTCCATGGTAGCCTAATACAAAAATGCCGGTCTGGCTGGAATGCAGCGGTTATTTTCCCCAAAAATCCCCCCCCCCAAATTTAAACAAAAGGATAAAAATTGTTATTAAAAAAAATCATTGACGTGACTTTAAAGTAAAGGGCCTAGCCGGGTAAGATAGTGAAAAGTGCCCCCAACCCAATCTAAATTCCATATAGGCCACTTTTTAGCACATATAGAGGAACTCACTTTCTGAAATTTTTAGCCCCCTAGGTGGTCACGTGACCCCCCTAGAGCCTAATTAGGCTTTTTATGTTTTTATTTTTTATCTCATCCGCAGTAAGAGCTAGCCAAAAACTTTATTTAAAAAAGTTGTAAGTTTCAAAAAGATCTATAAGAAAATTTTTTTTTTTAATTTTTTAGAGGGAAATTCGAATTTTTAGAACAATTTTAAACTTTTAAATAAATCTGAAAAAAAAACTAAGACACTCGTTCTTAAGAAAATTAATTATAATGTGTATTTTTCCACAATCTTTCACCCTAAAGATTTTCAGATTTTTAAAATTGGTGAAACGTACCTTTAAAAATAAAAAACCGCATTTTTTCGGTTTTTTTTTCGTTTTTTTGATACAATTTTATACATATTTTTCAAAAAATTTAACACCGTTACTAGAATAGGTAAAAAACTGAAAAATAATTGGGATTTGCTTCATAAAAATTTTTTGTAACGCCATCCATTTTCAAGATACAGGGCGTTGAAGAAAACAAAATTTTACATATTTTTTACGATTTTGCCGAAACTACTGGCAACATTGTAATAAAACTTGGCGGGTTTTAAGAGGTAGTTATTGTGCATGTTTTGACATACAACTAAGGATTTAATATTCATCATTGGCGCGCATAGGGGTAATGGTCTGAACTTTTCAAAGAAAAAAAGATAGTACGCCACTGACATATTTCAAATTAACAATCATTTTTGAATTCCTCGTTCAATTTGCAATAAAAAATCTATCTACTCATTTTTTCATACGACACGCTGTTTTGCTGCAAAAAATAAAATATCTTAACGCTTCCAAAGTATTCGAATTAATTTTGATAATGGATGTATGAGTTTATTATGTATGTAGATGTAGAAACTACTAGAAGTTCGAATACTTTGTAAGGGTTAAGGTCTTTTATTTTTTGAATAAAAATGGCGCGTCGTATGAAAAAATAACAAGATACATTTTTTGTCACAAATTGAACGACAAATTATACTATCTTTATTCTTTAAAAAGTTCAGACCATTACCGCTATGCGAGCCAATGATAATTATCAAATCATTAATTGTATGTCAAAATATGCACAATAACCAGCTCTTAAATCCCGCCAAGTTTTATTACAATGTTGCCAGTAGTTTCAGCAAAATCGTAAAAAATGTGTAAAATTTTGTTTTCTTCAACGACCTGTATTTTGAAAATGGATGGCTTTACAAAAAATTTTTATTAAGCAAACCCCAATTATTTTTCAGTTTTTTACCTATTCTAGTGACAGTGTTACCTTTTTTGAAAAATACGAAATTTTTGAAAAATTGTTTCAAAATACGAAAAAAAACTGAAAAAATGCGGTTTTTTATTTTTAAAGGTACGTTTCACCAATTTTAAAAGTCTGAAAAAATTCAGGGTGAAAGATTGTGCAAAAATACACATTATAATTAATTTTTGTAAAAACGAGTGTCTTAGTTTTTTTTTTCAGAGTCATTTAAAAGTTTAAAATTGTTCTAAACATTCGAATTTCCCGCCAAAAAATTAAAAAAATTTTTTTTCTTATAGATCTTTTTGGAACTTACAACTTTTTTTAATAAAGTTTTTGGCTAGCTCTTGATGCGCCTGAGATAAAAAATAAAAACATAAAAAGCCTAATTAGGCTCTAGGGGGGTCACGTGACCACCTAGGGGGCTAAAAATTTCAGAAAGTGAGTTTCTCTATATGTGCTAAAAATTGGCCTATATGGAATTTAAATCGAGCTGGGGGCACTTTTCACCATCTTACCCGGCTAGGCCCTTTAAATATTCAAATATAAAGAAAACAAACAGGCCAGGCGATTTGAGGGCGATTTTAACTCTGCAAGATACTTGCATGGGCGCCTCAGGATTATTTTCAGGGGATGCATCTGAACTTCAGAAGATTTCATCTGAATCTGTGCATACTATGAACGAGTATAAAATACACAACTATACATGCATCACTATGTACATTCCTTCCGGACAGGGAGGTGCAATTGTTATTTTGACAAGGTATTTTTTAATATTAAAAATAAACATTCTAAAAAAGACAGTTTTTTTGGTGAAATGTTCCAACTGCCAGGTGATCAAACAAATTACGCGTGGAAATAAATGAAAAGCGCTATAGGTAAGCAGCAGTGTGAGAAAGATCGTATACCGATAGCTGTTTACGTCCTTTGTTGTAGCTGAGCGAGTCCGTTCGCTCGAGAAAAATCACGTGATCTGTCGATATCCATGTTGTTGTTCCTCGAAACGTTAGAGTATTTATTATAATATATTTTAGTTTTTTAAGTAACTTTTTCTTAATTAAGGAAAAATAGTACGTACTATACAATAGATTTTGCAAATATGATAGAAAAAGGCAAATTTATTATTATAAACATGTAGGTAGAAAAGTATAAAACTATAAACTAAATTAATTCTGTGTCCGAATCTTGTACTTCTTCTTCAAACTCCTCAGCTGAGCTGAAATATTCATTCTCTTCTTCCTTGTCAGACTCCCCTCGAGACTCAGATTCCTCTTCTATATGATCTGTAAATAGTTGTAATATGTGTTTAGAATTAATTAAAAATTAATTAGTGATTAACTAGTTGAGTTGCTACGTATTCTCCGTCCTTTTATACGGAGTCGAAGTCTGGACAATCACGGGCGTATCTGAAGAAAGACGCCGTTGTTGAGATGTGGAGTTATCGAATAATGTTAAATATAGCATGGACATAACAAACATGGAAACATAAATAAAGATGAAAAAGGCAAAAGAAATACTCAACACTATGAAGAAAAGAAACATGAGCTACTTTGGTCATACCTACACTAAGAAATAAAAAACTTGATGTGATTGGTTATATAAGGAAAAGTATTAAGCATTGGTAATTTTTCAATAATTCTTAATACATATTACAACTATTTACAGGTCTGGTAAAAGAATCTGAGTCTCGAGGGGAGTCTGACGAAGGAGAAGAGAATGAATATTTATTTTAGCTCATTTTTCTTTACTTTACAGTGTTGAGTATTTCTTTTGCATTTTTCATCTTTCTTAATGTTTCCGTGTTTGTTAAGTGTTGTGTCCATGATATTTTTTACATTATTCGATAACACCACATCTCAACAATGGTAAGTCTTTCTTCAGATGCGCCCGCGATTGTCCAGGCTTCGACTCCATATAAAAGAACAGAGAATACGTAGCAACTCAATTAATTAATCGCTGATTAATTTTTAATTAATTCTAAATACATATTACAACTATTTACAGATCATGTAGAAGAGGAATCTGAGTCTCGAGGGGAGTCTGACGAAGAAGAACAGAATAAACATTTAAGCTCAGATGAGGAGTTTGAAGAAGAAGTACAAGAGTCGGACACCGAATTAATTTAGTTTATAGTTTTATATTTTCTACCTATATATTTATAATAATAAATTTCTCTTTTTCTATCATATTTGCAAAATCTATTTTATAGTACGTATTATTTTCCTTTAATTAAGAAAAATTAATTAAAAAACTATAATATATATAATAATTACTCTAACGTTTCGAGGCACAACAACATGGATATCGCCAGGTCACGTGATTTTCTCGAGCGAACGGACTCACTCAACTACAACAGAGGACGCAAATAGCTATCGGTATACGCTCTTTCTTACACTGCTGCTTACTTATATCGGTTTTCATTTATATGCACGCGTAAATAGTTTGATCACATGGCAATTGGAAAATTTCACCAAAAAACCTGTCTTTTGTAGAATATTTATTTTTAAAATTAAAAAAACCCTGTCAAAATAACAATTGCACATCCCTGTCCGGAAGGAATGTACATAGCTATGCATGTATAGTTGTATATTTTATACCCGTTAATAGTATGTAAATATTCAGATGAAATCTTCTAAAGTTCAGATGCACCCCCTGAAAATAATCCTGGGGCGCCCATGCAAGTATCTTGCAAAGTTAAAATCGCCCTCAAATCGCCAGGCCTGTTTATTTTCTTTATATTTGAATATTTAAATTTACTTTCAAGTCATATCAATGATATTTTTTGTAATAATAATTTTTACCCTTTTTTAAATTTGGGGAGGATTTTTGGGGAAAATAACCGCTACCCTTCAGCTAGACCGGCATTAGAAGAGTCACCTGAAAAATTTTCAGGTTGCCTAACATACCTACTCAAAAATGTCTCACAGCTCTTATACTAATATTATACGTACTTATACTTGATATTTTCCAACAGATACTTGCAAATACATATTTATTAAATTTATTTATTAAAACATTTTGACATTTGACATTTATTAAAATGTCACAATTTATTAATGCGGCTTAATGGGCTAGTGGACGCACATAATAATTAATAATTAATAATTAAATAACAATGGTCTAAATTGAAATGAGGCCCGATTACTCGTCGTAATCGTGAAATTGAATGTTTAAACTCCAATTTAGGTGCTTGAAAACCTCAAAAACAATAATTTACATACGAGTTTTTTCGCCTTGAAAATAAGTATGTTCGCAATTTTCAGATTCTAAATTGCTTATAACTCGAAAGCTATCAACAAACATTCGAGAAAAATGACAAGACCTTTTTTGTTTGAAATGACCCAAAAAAATCTAAAAAAATATTTTGTGGAGCAAAAAAGGTATATAAAAGGTGCACCCTTATAATTTTTAAAGGGGACTTTTTTGAACAAGTATCTGCAAGGAAACTGAATCAGAAATTTTTTCATACAGGAGGGGCGTCCCAACATGAATTAACTTGCTGTCCGGAGACGCAAGTGTGGAATACTATAGCGCAGTCGGAGAGCAGAAAAGGAGGTGCGGCAGGTTGAACGCCTATGTCGACGTCTATCGTCCCTCGACGTCGTTGACACCGGTTCGCTTCTTTTGTTTTTGTTGCGAATTTTATGCACTCTCTTCGTTTTTCTATGTCATTCGGGTGAGTTTTTTTCGGCTGACGTGCATTAAGCCCGGTGCGTTGTTAATTGTAACAGTACGAAGCGACATTGTTTTTGTTGGTCCATAGTTTTCAGTTTTTACACATTAAAATCTACGTATTTTAGTCTTTCAAAATTAGAATTTCTGAACTGTAATAATTTAAAATATTCTTAAAATGTTAGGTAATAAGGAGTCTAATGCTCATGATCTTTTTGAGAGTTTTATTAACTACAGGTTTTGGGCGACCGGTTTCGGCGTTTACAATTTGTACGCCATCATCAGGCCCTTAGAAACTGAACAAAGCAAAAAATAATTGAAGCTGTGTCAAAATGCAGTTGCCCTAGGTTATGTTTTAGATGTTAGGTTTAACAATAGGTAATAAAACACAAAAGGTGTTACAAAGGTGTTCGAATGGACCAGTACTAATCTAATGTTAACTGTTGTAGTCAGTATATGATATATAAAGTATTAATAATAACAATTTTTGGTACTTACATATCAGTACAAGAAGTATACAGTGTACAATTTGGTGTTAGAATTGTAACAAATTAGCCCCTGTGTCTTACTAGATTTCAAACTCATATGGTCTACTAAATATGTTCATTGGTTGCCTAGGTGTTCTAAATTGTATCTCACTTAATTGTAATGTATATGTGCGAGATACTGAGTAGTTAATTTTGTGCAATTGCCAGAAAAAACTTACAAAAAACATATAACAAAATCAAAGATGTTACTTCACTGCACAAACGAAAAATGACAAACAACACATATATCAAATTGTAAAGAACTACATCTAAATTGCCAATTGTGAAACTACAAGCAGAAAAATCCTTTTATTAAATTGTAAAAGTATAGGAAAAACTTTTTTCTAGTCAAAACTAATTAACAGATGAATTTGTAACAGATTTAATAATTAACAATATTGTTAACTAATAAAATCTAAAATTTGCCTAAAGTGTTCTATGATAGCAAACTCATAAAACATAGAGACTGCACAAGGTACCATCTGTCAAATGCCAATTGTCTTTGTTAATTAGTTTTGACTGGAACAAAATTTTTCCTATACTTTTACAATTTAATAAAAGGATTTTTCTCCTTGTAGTTTCACAATTGGCAATTTAGATGTAGTTCTTTACAATTTGATATATGTGTTGTTTGTAATTTTTCGTTTGTGCAGTCAAGTAACATCTTGTTTTTTGTCATATACTTTTTTGTAAATTTTTTCTGACAATTGCACAAAAATAAATTCGCAGTATCTCGCACACATACATTACAATTAAGTCAGATATAATTTAGAACACCTAGGCAACCAGTGAACATATTTAGAAGACCATATGAGTTTGAAATCTAGTAAGACACAGGGGCTAATTTGTTACAATTCTAACACCAGATTGTACACTGCATACTTCTTGTACTGATATGTAAGTACATACCAATAATTGTATTATGAATACTTTATATATCATATAATGACTACAACAGTTAACATCAGATTAGTACTGATCCATTCGAATACTTTTGTGACACCTTGTGTGTTTTATTACCTATTGTTAAAGCTAACATCTAAGACTTAACCTAGGGCAACTGCATTTTGACACAGCTTCAATTATTTTTAGCTTCGTTCAGTTTCTAAAGGCCTGATGATGGCGTACAAATCGTAAACGCCGAAACCGGTCACCCACAAACTGTAGTCAATAAAACCCTCAAAAAGATTAAAAGCATTAGACTCCTTATTACCTAACATTTCACAATGTGCTCATACCAGCAGCTAGTTCATCATTTTAAAATATTCTTCTCCTTCTTCTTTCTTCTTGTATGTAGGTTTTAAAGCCTGTTTCTTCTTCAATAATAGCCTCCTAAATTGATTAAATTATCGCAACATTTTTTTCCTGGTCTGACAATACTTCTTCGTCCATTTGGTGACTTATCTCACGCTATTCGTACCATCTTATCCTCTGCCATTCTACTAATGTTTTAGTTCCACTCCTGTTTCCGTTTTCTCACCCATCCATTTATATTTTCTACATTGCATGATATTTTTATGTTTTCGCTTCTCTCCCTATCCAACAGACTTTTCCCTGATATTCGTCAAAGTATTTTCATCTCTGTTGTTTCTAGTAGTCGTCTCGTTTTAGATGTGTCGTGTCTTGTCTCAGTGTATGTCAATATAGGTCTAATTGCTGCTTTATAGATTCTTGCTTTTGTGTCTTATCTTAGGTGTTTGTTCTTCCAGATGGTGTCATTAAGAGATCCAGCCGCTTTACTTGCTTTTAAGCTTTGTTGTCGTACTTCTTCTTTAACATCTTCGTAATAGGTTATACCTATTCAAAAAATTCAAATTAACTCTTTACTAGAACGTAATACATTGAAACAAAGATAATTAAATAAAAATATCGAGTACTTAAGACACAGCTGCTTGTAAATGCTTCACATGATCTCACTGAATCATCAAAAAACCAACGAGATATTTCAAAGTTTAATAGACATAATTGGACCATTTTATTTTTTTGGGCTACAAATAAAATTTCGATGTTGTATAAGCAGACAGAAGAAGAACAAACACCATCATCGTCATCATCATCATTGGTGTTACAACTCTTCGTGAGCCAACGTAGATAAAACTAGAAGCCCTAATACAAGCAATTAAACAACAAACTTTCCAAATTTTACAATAGATGAAGCAAATATTGAAATTGTAAAATAGAATACACACCTGGGCGTACAGATAACTATGGACGGAAGCGAGAAGGAGGAAATAAACGAGGTGTGATCGAAGCAGGCCTTCACTTTTATAGGAAGTATCAATATCTAACAATTTCTGATAATATAGTAGTAATATAAAAAGTATAATAATAATATCGTACGGCATTTTTGCATCTTGCAATCGCCACTTGTATCTTTAACCCTGTTTGAAGTAGCTAGTGTCGTGTCGATGCCCACACTAGCCCAGGGGGACCGACGGCTTAACGTATCCTCCGAAGCACGGTGAACGGCTCGTATCATTTTTAGAAATGAAACTGTCGTTATTGGTACCGAGAATCGAACTCGTGAGCTCTGGCTTATAAAGCCAGTATCTACATAGTCGCTGAGCTACGGCCGTTCACATAGAGAAGTAAAAAAGTACACTTTTTATATAAAGAAGTAACAATCTTCTTCTTCATGTACCATGTCCTTTCAGAACGTTGGTTACCATCATAGCTATCTTAATTTTATTCACTGCCACCCTAAATAGCATGCTTGTATCAACACCATACCAATCTCGCAAGTTCTTCAACCATGAGGTTCTTCTTCGTCTTCGACTTCGTCGAAGTAACAATGCGTTTTTACAACGAATTATATACAACCTTTCAAAAAAAATTAAAAATAAATATTAATCAACGAGCGAATTAAAGATAAAATACCTAGTGTGTCCAGATTATTCTAAAAAGTATAAAAGAAGGAATTCGCAAATTCGATGAAAAAGAGGTAAACAAAGTAACCAGAGGGAAATTTAATAAATGGTTCACGGTACATCAAACTAATTCAGAAAAAGAATTTAGAGGTGAATAATATCACAGGTGAACTTACATTGGTAGGGGAGCAAAGTATGCTAAATGTGCAGTCACTCAATCGCTATGGGGTCCTATTGGGTTGTGATTATTAGGTCCTAAAGCCAAAAAAAGTTAAGTAAAATTTTTCATTTTAGTGGGAACTTTCCATTTTTTAATTTAATTTTTAATTTCCAGCCATCTATCCATAATTCGAAAAAATGTTTTTAATAAAAGTTGCTTATTTTTACGTAAAGAATCTAAATCTACAATGAAAATTTTGGGTTCCTATTTAAGATTTTGATGTAACTCCCCACCCCACCTCCGTGGTGGGTCGTGTTTGCTACCATTCGATAGATGTTTGAAAAATATTGAATAAACGTATTTTGCAGTTTTTTGATCTGATGTTTATTTTGCAAAATATCGCGATATTTGTATTTAAAATGTTCAATTTACCCCCCACCCCTCTCCATGGGGGGTCGTGTTTGGTATCATTCGATAGATTTTTAAAAAATATTAAAAACATATTTTTTAGTTTTTCGATCTGACGTTAATTTCGCGAAATATTCGCTTTTTTTTGCGAAACTTTTTGACTCACCCATTTCCTTACGCCCCTCTCAAATCGTTAGATTTTTGAAATATACACTCTTTTGCATGTACTTAAATTACCTTGTCTTAATCTGACAATTTCGAGTATTTTTAAGGATAGATTTTTTTTCGGGCCTCCCTTAACGAACTCCCCTGTGTTAAGTACCAATATATGTAGTACCTCTGCAGGGTACCAGGTTTCTCCCTATATGATATTCTACTGCGCTCGAGTAACTGCAAAAATCCCCGCTTGGACTCCCCTACCATAGTCAGTATAACAATATTAAATTATTTGCCTGCATATTCTGCAGAGCTAATAGAAAAATATGTACCGGGTGTCCCAATAAGGATGGCGCTCGGCCATATCTCAGGAACCGTTTATAGTACAGCTTTGGGAAAAAAATTTTATAACAAAAGTTGCCTCGAGAAAAGCCTAGAAATTATTTTCATAATTGTAAGTCCACCGCTAGAGGGCGTAATTGAATATCAAAAATTAAAAATCGAAGTTTTACAAAATTTGCCTAATGAAAGGGCACTGGAAATCCGATTATCGTATTCTTCATAAAATTCTGCGCATATTTTATTTCACAAGTTTAAGTCTACCTGTGCAAATAAGAGGTGGGGGTGAGTCCGGTTCGCTTAATCGATTTTTGCAAACTTGGTCTTGTTGAAAACAGCTCTTTTTCGCCAATGTAATAGTTATAATTTGGAAACAGCCTATTACGTATTATGCCGGCTAGGAGGCGCTATTTATTTTCTTTTTAGAAATCTAGTTTTCTTTGGAAAATATTAAATACAAGTATGTATTTTTTTTCCTGTATTACAAAATTAGACCAAATTAGCAACAGAATACCGAAATCCGCCTGTCTATACCTTTTTTATATCTCGAGAAAGAAACGTGTAAATTTTAAACATAACTCTTGCTGTCATATAAGTGGAAATATATAGAAGCAAGTAGTGTGCTATGGAAAAAAACAAAGAAACATTTTCCAGATGTCACCGTATATAATAAATCAAAACAAAATATGAAAAACTCTACTATTGGGGTGACGTCTTTGAAGATATTTCATTGCATATATTCTAGCCGCAACAGTTGCATTTCTTATGCATTCAAAGAATGTGGCTATCATGTCAAATGCTTCTTAGTTTGTAAGAATCATCTTGAATTTCACTCTGTATAAATTTTATATACAATTTAATAGAAACAAACTGCAACAAACCATCAATGAACAAATTTTTATGTTTTACTGATTTGACACATAATTTGACACATGATAACATTTTGAAATCAATACTTCTAATAGTTCTATTTTTTTCCATAGCACACTACTTGTTTCCACTTTGACTTCCTTAACTTAGTTTACCGGTGACAATAACAGTTATGTATTTATCTTAGTTGGGAATAGGATAAGTGATATTAAAATATAATGAAATAAAAATTAAAAATTTATGTGGAAAATCTGACGTTTTTACATTTTCTACGATTCATCGAGGGAAAGGCAAATGCGCGGAAGTAACAATTCATAAAAATGTACATATTAACGCTATTTTTTTGGTATTATTTTATGTATTAAAATTAGTGTAATATTTAAATAAAAATAAAATTAAACTGTCTAAAATATATTCATTTCGTTAAAATCATAATAATAGACGTATAACTTCTTCCTGGCGTACAAAGTACACACACTCTTATTTTGTTATATTTTATAGTGTTATTTGTCTAATTGTGGTTTTGATTCATTATATACGGTGACATTTGGATAATGTTCCTTTGTTTTTGTCTATAGCACACTACGTGCTTCTATATATTTCCACTTATATCACAGCAACAGTTATGTTTAAAATTTACACGTTTCTTTAAATATCTCGAGATAGAAAAAAAGGTATCGACATGCGGTTTTAGGTATTGTGTTGCTAATTTGGTCTAATTTTGTAATACAGGAAAAAAAATACATACTTGTATTTAATGTTTTCCAAAGAAAACTAGATTTCTAAAAAAAATAAATAGCGCCTTCTAGCCGGCATATTACGTAACAGGCTGTTTCCAAATTATAACTATTACATTGACGAAAAAGAGCTGTTTTCAACAAGACCAAGTTTGTAAAAATCGATTAAGCAGAACCGGACTTACAGCGATTTTATCATAACAAGGTTCCCACTCACCCCCACCTCTTATTTGCACAGGTAGACTTAAACTTGTGAAATAAAATATGCACAGAATTGTATGAAGAATACGATGATTGGATTTCCAGTGCCCCTTCATTGGGTAAATTTTGTAAAATTTCGATTTTTTAATTTTTGATATTCAATTACGCCCTCTAGCGGTGGACTTACAATTATGAAAATAATTTCCAGGCTTTTCTCGGGGCAACTTTTGATATAAAAATTTTTTTCCCAAAGCTGTAGTATAAACGGTTCCTGAGATATGGCCGAGAGCCATCCTTATTGGGACACCCGGTACATAAATACGATAATATATCCTTGTGCGTAACATTATTTTACTGATCTCTCCAAAAATAAAATTCGTTTTAATAAATAAATACACGAAACTAATTTAAATTACTATTTAATAATTAATAAGCAGCATCTACAGAAACAGTATCATGATCAAGAAGCACTCCCCCAGCTGGTGTCCCATCTCCTTGTGGTACAGCTGGCAAACTTGGCGATTGAATTGGATATTGTCCCTGAATAGGTACTGTCTCGTAAATTGGATATTGGAAGATAACTCCTGGATACTGTCCCAAAACAGGACTACTAATTCCTGGATAATAGCTTCCACCTATTACGGTTGGGTAATTTATGGAACTGGGATAAATCGGTTGATATTTGTACCTTAAATGGGAATTTCTAAGTGAATACTGACTTGGAATATTAAGGTAGTAAGTCAGTGGGGATCTCCGCTGTCTTTCTGAAGATGGTGTCGCTTCGCAAGTGACTGATTGCAATAACGCAGTGGCGATAAAAAATAAGACCTAAAACAAAAAATAGGTCAGTAGAATACAAGTAGAAGGTAGAATAAATACAAAAAAAGGAATAGGTCAGTACAAGGTAGAATGAAATATACTAAGAGGAACATTAATCACTATAAATTAATGGTTAGGTAATAAACATTTGCTTCCAAATTGTTTTTTTGTAACATTTTACATTATAACATCTATGTTTTCGGACATTATTCCAAATACTAATATAAGATAAATTTTAAATTTTTAATTTTTGACTTCCAGATCGGAAAATTTCTAAAAGATTTAATAGGACTCAACCTATTTTTTTGGGTTTTTAAAAATAATATAAGCCAATTTATCTCCTTTTTTATGAAAAAGGATTATAACCGAATTTTTGAATTATCTGGAGTGTTTTCGCTATGCAGACATGAATTAAAAAACATTTGGATTCGTGACATCAAAAGTGGACCTCCTAATTTAATTGTCTCAATGAGTACGCCATGTTCTCCCGGAGCTCTATTATTTTTTATTGAGAATACTGGTATATTGTCTGATACTGCATTCTATACCATTTGTATTAACCATTTTATGAGCTCTGGAATAACTTAACTAGAATTTGACATAATGTTTCATAGAAACATTCCACTATATTATGTAACATACCTGACCTACCTGAGACTACATTCTCTTTTTTGTCTTTAAGTTGGAATATTTCTTTTTGTCATTTTCGAATTTTCTCCTAATTGCTATTGTTTTCTTCTATAGTTTTTATATTTTTTTCTCGCTTTTCTATTTTCTGTTGTCTCATCTGACAGCTCTATAGATTTTTTCACTTACTGCCTAGTATTATGTTAGCTTTCATAAACTTTTTGTTATCATAAGCCTCATTATTTTGAGAAATTATCAGTAGTAATTGCACAAGAGCTCTAAAATTCTATATTAATTTTAGAGATTGAGTGCAATTTGTTGCGATTATTTCATGGTACAGCAATAGCAAGGTATAGCAAGAGAAGTCAATTATCTTTAAGACGGCTTAAAATAAAACTGTTCAAAACCAAAATTTTATTGTAATTTATTTATGTAAGTACAAATTAGTACAATTAAACACACAGTTGTTATAAATATTAATTTGACGGTTGAAAGTCATTACTTTTATAATTTTTAAAACATTAATTGTCATTAATGTCACTGAATGTATTTGTTCGTAGCAACGAAGGGCATCTGACATAATATACTTGACGACGGGAAATTATCAAAAATTATCGGGTATAGTATCACAAGAGAGTGAGAATAAATTGAAAATAATGCGACAGTTTTTCGAAAATTTGTTGTCTGGCAATAGACACGAGAACCCAATGACAACAAATTTGAGTAAAAATGAAGCATTATTTTCTTATTTATTCTTACTGTCGTGTGATATTCGTAAGATTATTTTTTAATACGTATATTATGAATATTTTCTTAAATTTGACAGTTGTCAAAACTAGGAAACTGGTTGCCATTAAGCAGAAACAATCTACTTAAAAAAATTCTATCGGTAATTTTCTACAGTAGATAATTCTCAGTATAATTTTAATCTGATTGGACAGAATTAAACACGTGATCAAATATCTTACTATACGATTGGAAGTTAAAATCATTAAAAAATAATCGGGGAGAATATCACAAGAGAGTGAGAATAAATTGAAAATAATGCGACAGTTTTTCGAAAATTTGTTGCCTGGCAATAGACACGAGAGCCCGCAGGGCACGAGTGGCTATTGCCCAATGAGAAGAAATTTGAGTAAAAATGAAGCACTATTTTCTTATTTATTCTTACTGTCGTGTGATATTCGTAAGATTATTTTTTAATACGTATATTATGAATATTTTCTTAAATTTGACAGTTGTCAAAACTAGGAAACTGGTTGCCATTAAACAGAAACAATCAACTTAAAAAAATTCTATCGGTAATTTTCTGCAGTAGATAATTCTCAGTATAATTTTAATCTGATTGGATAGAATTAAACACGTGATCAAATATCTTACTATACGATTGGAAGTTAAAATCATTAAAAAATAATCAGTTTAATTTAGATTTATGTAGCTTTCTATTAGCCAGAATCTCCTATGAATGAAATAATCAATAGCAATTACACGAGAGCTCTAAAATTTTATCGATTGTTATCCCGAGTGACACTTTGACAGTTTTAATTTCATGACCAGAAGGGGAGTGAAATTATGTCAAAGTGTCACGAGGGCAAAACAAATCGATAATTTTTAAGAGCTCGAAAGTAATTCGGTAAGATTATTTCATGAATAAAACTGTTTTCTAAATCATTTTAAATAATATTTTATTGATATCTTCACCTGAATATTTGCTAAACCCATTCATGGTGTCCTATTTGACAAGTTTTAAAACATTATTGTCATTAATATCACTAAATGTTCATTTTTGCTTAGCAACGATTGGCATCTGACGTAATACTTGACGACGGGAAATTATCGAAAAAAATGACAGCCGTAATTTTTATTCTTGTAAGCTTTCTATTGGTCAGAATCTCTCTGAATGAAATCATCAACATTAAAAATTATTTAGAGATATTGTCCAGTCTCAGCCAATGACATAGCTGATATCAATTTCAAACACTAACAAGTGTAATAAGATTTATTATAAAATAAAAAATCGGTTCGTCTGTTTCATAATAGATACAATAACAGAAATATTAATGATGGATGAAATTATTAACATTTTATGTTAAAGTCGATATTTTAAATATTTTTAAAAGTGAAAATTTGGATTGAATAAAACCTCTTGAGGGAAAACATCACATATTATATCCTTATTTAGAGGAGAATGGCTTATCTCGAAGGATCCTTATATTAAAAGCTGTAACTTTTAGTGTCCAGTTTCACGAAGAGCATAATCTATCGTTTCACACTTTTTTTAAATATATATTTTTATTCAAGAAAAATTCATAAATGTCTTGTTTTTAAGAAAATAGAATTGCAATATAGGCATCTTCTTATTCGACATTGAAACTTATATTGTCTAGAAAGAATGATATAGCGTATTTTAAAAATTCATACGATAAGACAAAAATTCAACAAGTCAAGTCAATTCTTTTTACTGAGCGAATTTTGCAGATTTTCCGGTTTTCGCAATATTACATTTTTTACTAAACAAGATAAATTTCACCTGTGGAATATATTGCACAATATGTAGTTTAGTATACAGGGTGTTTCATTAAGAATTGACCGTATAGTAACTGGAGAAACCTTAGAACAAAATACGAACATTTAACCTAAAACACTTAAATAAAATATTCCTCCTTACCGAGATAAGGAGTGTTTTATTACAAATATTCTAAAATGATTTTAGCCCTTTGTTAAGGCACCTTATAAAATTTTTTGCTTAAACTTGACACAGAGTTTACACAGGTTAGGATACTTTGATAGTCTTCAAAGATAGTTTTCCGCTGTTACTAAAGGCGTGCTGTAGGGACATATACTTCATTTTCGACCATTTTCACCCTCACAATCTACGCCACTATCGTAATAATCATTTCAGCATGTTCTTTGATTTCTTGTTACTTTTTACATAAATATTATCCTTTTGTCTTATTCCGATAAAGTAAGTAGTTTTCAAGTTATTTGCGTTTAAAGGTAATGGATTCCATAAGACTATGTACACTGCGCGTCAGAGAAAACGGGTCAAAAAATGGGTCATATTTAATTATCGAATTTCCTAAACCTGTTTTCCGATTTAAGTGATTTTTTTAATATGTTATAGCATTATTATTTAACAATATCGCTGTAATAATAGTGTTGCTAAACAGAAAAGTGTCATTGTATACCGGGTGTTCCAATCAAACTGTGTTTTTTTCTCAATGTTCACAACAGCTTGTGGAATATTTTAGCCTTTATAAAATAATTAAATTAAAACCGAACTATAGCCTCAGGTTTTCTTAACATCATGTTTTTTGACATATTCGCTTATGTTGGGATGTAGGGATTTTAACAACTAGCTTTGTTCTTCATCAATACAGGGTGTTTCTAAATAAGTGCGACAAACTTTAAGGGTTAATTCTGCATGAAAAAATAATGACCTCTTGCTTTATAAACATATGTCCGCAAATGCTTCGTTTCCGAAATACGGGATGTTGAATGTTTTCTTACAAACTGACAATTAATTTATTGATCTAAAACCGCTTGACGTATGCAAATGAAATTTGGTAGATTTTAAGAGGTAGTTATTGCGCATTTTTTGTCATACAAGTAATGACAAATTTTATATTCACCATTGGCGTCCATACAAGTAAAATGACCGGATAATATGACCCATATGCACGCCAATAGTAAATATAAAATTCTTAGTTGTATCTCAAAAAATGTGCGATAACTACCTCTTAAAACCTACCAAATTTCATTTGCATATCTCAACCCGTTTTAGAGCAATAAATAAATCGTTAGTTTGTAAGAAAAAATTCAACATCCCGTATCTCGGAAACGAAGCATTTGTGGACATATGTTTATAAAGCTAGAAGCTAGAAGCTAGAAAATGATATGGATGATACCCAATTTGGGTTCCGCAAAGGACTTGGAACAAGAGAGGCATTGTTTGCATTTAATGTCCTCTCTCAAAGATGCTTAGATATGAACCTGGATATTTATTCCTGTTTCGTCGACTTCGAAAAAGCGTTCGACAGAGTCCGACATGAAAAACTAATAGAATTATTGAAAAACAGAGATGTAGACAGAGGAGACTTACGAATTATCATCAATCTGTATTGGAATCAAAAGGCCAATATAAAAATAGACGAACAAGAGTCCGAGAATATTGATATAAAGAGAGGGGTAACACAGGGTTGTGTACTGTCGCCGCTACTGTTTAACGTGTACAGTGAAGCCATATTTCAGGAAGCGATAGCGGAACTAGGTGATGGAATCTCTATAAACGGAAGAACAGTAAACAACATAAGATTCGCTGATGACACCGTTATAATGGCAGACACCCTTGAGTCGCTACAAGAATTGTTAAATAGAATTAACGATTATTGCATTCGATATGGACTCAAAATAAACAAGAAAAAAACTAAATTTATGATTGTCTCAAAAACACAACATGGAAATGAAAGGTTAATACTAGAGCAAACCCAAATAGAAAAAGTAAAGACATACAAATATCTGGGAACCTGGGTTGATGACAAAAATGACCAAAGCAAAGAAATTAAAGTCCGAATTGAAACTGCAAGGCAAGAATTTATAAAAATGAAGACACTGCTTACAAACAAAGACGTTCAGTTGCCTCTCAGATTGAGGGCTCTAAGATGCTACATATTTTCTATATTACTATACGGAATGGAAGCTTGGACATTGAAAGGCAACATATAAGAAAAATAGTAGCGTTCGAAATGTGGTGTTACAGAAGAATGTTGAAAATTCAGTGGGTTCAAAGGATTACCAATGTTGAAGTGCTACGACGTTTAAATAAGGAGTTAGAAATTATGAACAGTATAAAAACAAGAAAACTAGAATATTTGGGTCACATTACCAGAGGAGAGAAATATGAGCTGCTGAGAGTTATTATGCAAGGAATAATCCAAAGAAAAAGAAGCATAGGAAAAAGACGCATCTCCTGGCTGAGGAACCTTAGAGAATGGTTTAACTGTAGTTCATTAGAACTTTTCAGAGCAGCACTTCACTTCACAATGACCATTATGATATCCAACCTCCGCTAGGAGATGGAACTTTAAGAAGAAGAAGTTTATAAAGCAAACTGTGATTATTTTTCATGTAGAATTACCCCTTAAAGTTTGTCGCACTTATTTAGAAACTCCCTGTATTGATAAAGAACATGGCTATTTGGTCAACTCCCTAATTGTTTTATTATTCAACATAAGCGAATGAATAAAAAAACAGAATGTTAAGAAGAGCTGAGGCTATAGTTGTGTTTTAATTTCAGTATTTAATAAATGCTAAGATATTTCACATGGTGTTGTGAACATTGAGAAAAAAATACAGTTTGATTGGTACACCCGGTATACAATGACAATTTACCTGTCTAGCAATATTATTACAGCGATATTGTTAAAGAATAAGGCTATAACATATTAAAAAAATCACTTGGATCGGACAACGGGTTTAGGAAATTCGAGACATCAAAAATTACCCATTTTTTGTGGTTCCCATTTTCTCTGACTAGCAGTGTATTTTAAACTACATTCAATAATACTATGTGTTTAAAATACATAATCTTATTGAATCCATTACAATCAAACGCAAATAACTTGAAAACTACTTACTCTATCGCAATGAGACAAAAGGATGATAGGGGAACCCGGGGTGGAACGGGGTACCTAAGTTTGATAGTTATTTGTGCGATATTTAATGAAACTTCACCATCATTTGACAAATCTTATGTTTATTTATTTATTTCTTTACAAGGAAAATATAGCTAAAGTTATAAAAAACAAACGTTTCTGAGAAAAATGTGCATTACAAAAATAAAGGGAAATTTCCCACTCTGCCCCACCCCCCGGGGTACAATGGGGTGCCCCATACTATAGCTAATATCATTGGCAAAGTTCACAGACGAGAACGCTTTCATCATCGTCACTATCTAAATCAGCACATGCTAGATGTGCCCATTTCTTACAAATGCTACTACAAGAACACCAGCCTTCATTGGACTTAGAGTAGTAATCATAGCAATACAAGCAGGCCGTATCTTTTTCTTCTGCGCTATCTTCGGATTCAGTTTCAGATATTTTTTGTTTTTTGCCTTAGTTTTAACCTGTTTGTTCTTATTCTCTTTTCTTTTTCGTTGAGTTTCTATCCATCGCATTCGAGGAGGTCCTAGGAATTTCCTGTCGGGGATTTTTCCCAGATTAGCTTGGCAAGGCAGTTAGTAGGGAATCTATGGACATGAGCCAGTTTTAGGCGTTAAGATTTAATTTCTTGAACGACGTGGCCAGCCCTATACATCTGTTTGACCTCGGCATTTGTTCTCATTCTTGGCATTTCTCTCTTATTGGCGTTGAATGAATATCCGTTAATTGAAAATTCGGATATTCTATCAAAGGTAATTGGTTAGTATACGGAGCTACACTCTACTGTTAATAATTTTTATAAAAACTAGCTATAACAAAACAGAAATTATTATTTTCGTGGTTTATTAAAAATTAATTTATTATTGAGTAATACATTTACTTATTTAATTTTCTTTAAATGAATGGAGCCCTTGATTATTAAAGGAACTTCTGCAGAGTCCGTAATACGAAAATTTACGTAATGTTGTTATTTCGAGTCTTATAATTTATTTTTAGATTCAGTTGGAATGATAGGATAAATCTGAGTTCGCCGAGTTGAGATATATTTTGCTTCTCCCTTAACTACTTGAAATTAAAAATAAAAACTTATTACATCTCAATTTTCTCCTGGTAAACCCGATATTCAAATATTCGTTATTACATATTAATTCGTTTTTTTTTTCATCTTTGTAACATTATGAACATCCGATGTTTGGTATTTTTCTTCCAATAATTATTTTATTACAATTTAATTTGATTTTATTCATATTTTTTAACTTTCTGTTTTATTTCACTATTTTTATTCTATAATTAATTAGCGCAACAACTTTTTTAAGTATATTATGTTCTATTTAATATTTATTGTTCAGTTTATATTTTCATTTATTTGGGTTCTATTCTTACTTATTCTTTGTATATCTCCCTTATCTATTCCCCGTATTCTAGACTTTATATAGTATATACTTTCAACTACTTGGATATTATATTATTCGTGTGTTCGCAGTTCTAATTTCCGCATGTCAAATTGGACAAATAAATCCATTTTTATTAGTTCAACCTTTTCTTGGATTGAGTACTTATTAATATTTTTTTTTTCTAAACTCGCACTGGAAATTTTTTTTGTAATCTATTTGAATTCATTTTTTTTTAATTTTACTTAAGAACTATAAGCCACGTTTAATTTAGGAGGATGGGTACGAACTTTCGGCTTCAATGCTATTTAACACTAGAAGCACCAACATTTCTACATACCTAGAAGCACCGCAGCGGTCAAAATGACGGGTATTAGAATTTCTATTGCCAGCCGTTTTTGAATTCTTTTTTACTTGATAAAAACCTATATTGAGTTAATAACTAATAATAAAAGACATATTTAATTAATTTAAATGAAGTATTTAATTATTTAAGCACGACTTATGCAGTAGCAAAATTTTTCAATTTTGCTTGTACAAGACCCACACAAATTTTATTTACATTTATGTATATGACAAATTTCACATGTTTTTCACTTTCACCTCCTACGTCTTCTCTGTTGTTTTTTGTGGTGTTGAATCGTGGACCTTGAACAAAGAATATGTGCAGAAAATTGAAAGCATTCCAAATGTGGCTATATCGGAGAATAGCCACAAAAGAATCGGAGAGTCACAAATGAGGAGGTCCTCAGAAGAATGTAGAAGAACCGAGAGGTACCACCATCAAATCTCAAAATTTTGAATACTTTGGACACATTATGCCAAATTAATCCAGATATACCCTTCTAGACGCCATCCTGCAAGGAAAAATATTTGGAAAACGGGGCCCAGGAAGAAGAACATCCTGCGGATAAGGTAAAAATTCCCATGATGGTCGCCAACATTCATCACGGATAGGCACATAAAAAAAATAATATGCTCAAAAATATTATATGCCTAAGTGAATACATAAATATAAGCTAGTGAAGCTACTAATATAATATAGTTGCTAACCTGGTGTACTAGCGCTATTGCAAAGTAACTCCCATCCTATAGTGTCGATGGAGGAATTCTCTAAACTGCTTCCGCGAATTCCTCTTACCCGGTTGGTAATAATTCCTAAAGAGGTATTGGAGTCAGCATTTGAAGTTGAAGCAGAAGTACTGAGCATATCCTCAATCTCAACTTCATCTTCAGAATCGCTACCCGATGAATGCCCTTGATCAACTTCATCAGGCACATACTCGTCTTCTTCATTATTGGACACATTTTCATCACATAACTCTACTTCATATTCATTATCTGACAAATTCTGTAACCACTCCAATAGTTATTGCTCAGTCAAATATCGACGAGACGTGATAACAGCAGAAAAGAGAAAGATCACAATGAAAAATCAAAATACATATTGAGCACGCGCTTGCAAATAGTATACTCAAATTACCTAATAACAAATGTTTTCGATGCATTTTATACATAAAATAAAAAAAACTTCCCAGAAAAATAGAACAAAATATAGAATACCTTGTCATTACTACCCAATTTTTCTAGGTAGACATTAACTATATTCAAAATGTAATTGTACTGTAAAAGTACCTGTAAAAGAGAAATTTTAATCCTCAAATAAATATTAAAGTCCCAAATTATAAATTTTGTAAAATAAATATGAATGAGTAATACAGAGTATCAAAAAGAGAAAGCAGTCAAAATGACTGCTCTGGTGCTTCTAGGTAGACATAAGCATATCTTAAAAAGTAATTCCGCTAAGTAGCTGTAAAAGAGAAATTTTAATCTTCAAATAGACCTAGGAAAAGTAATAAATTATCAGGTTTCTAAAATAACTATGAATGAGTAAAACAGAGTGTCAAAAATAGAAAGCAGTCAAAATGACCGCTCTGGTGCTTCTAGTGTTTAATAGGATTCATTTTTTTTCGAATCATGAGAAAACTAATAAGTATTTTTGAAAAATTTAAACGCAGAATGAAAGATTACCTACGTTATTACCGAGAGGGTCATAAGTCCCTGAAAACTTCTATAATGTTTATTTTAATAAGTTAGAGGGGTGAAAACTAAGAGAAAATTTAGTGTGATCTTTAATTTCAAATATCTCATTCAAAAGAAACTTCTATTCATTCTAAAGGACTTTCGGTCCTCGGTAATAAAGCAATCTTTAATTCTGCGTTTAAATTTTTCAAAAATAAGTATTAGTTTTCTCAGGATTCGAATAAAATGATTACAATTAAAATACATTAAATTTTGACAGACGTCAAAATTTTGCATTGTGTTCCTTTCCCCTTAAAGTTTAATAAAGGTATATGTTGATACAATCCTTTGTTTGATTTATTTTTATATGATTTGTTTGAATAATTGAAATTTGTAAATCCCACTGTCATTGCCATTTCTTTTCTATATATGTCATTATTAATAATTATTAATTTTCTGGAATTGACTAAATTTTTATTTTTATAATATCTCTTTTTAGCTGCTGAGCGGCTTTATTTAGTTTAGTATTTTAGTTATAATTTAATAAATTTAAAAAATACATTAAAATTTTTTATTGTATTACTATGTAAACGATCAAAGTATACTTCCAAAGTAGAACAAAAACAACTAATTTACAACTATAAAACCAAAAATAAAAACCCAACTTTTCATAAAGTACTAAGAGCTAAATTATAATTTTTATTTCCACTGTTGATATGAAATCTCATAGAAATTTAATAGCTTTTGACCGTGGTGCATAAAAGTCGTATAAAAACAGAACTGGGCATGTTATTAAATGCATAGCAGGAAATTTAGTATTCATTAATAGTCCCTTTAAGGCAAATTCGTATTTATTAAAATTTTGATTATTTTAAAAGATGCATATTAATACTAAATTATTAACTATATTATATTCTCTAAAAAGTATCATATTTTGTTATAAAATTACTTGGTTTGCTTTAAATTTTTATAGTTCCTACTATGAACATGTTTTTTCGACTATCTGGTGGAGGTGTATTACCCCAATGTATCTGTGAAAAATCATCGATTTCCCGTAAAATACTTAAATAGGGTTTTGAAGGTTTTAAAAGATATATAAGAGATAGCTAAGAAAATGTATACACTGATTTTGCTTTGTTTTTTTTTTCATAAAAAATGAAAAAAAAATTTCTATAGAACCTTTTCTAAATACTTTAGAGAAAAATGGTTCAAACAAAAGTTGTAGATTCAAATAAAAAGATTTAAATAAAATTGAAAAACATAAACAATTATCTGAAATAATTTTAAAAAATCCGTATTTGTTTAATTGAGTAAATTCTTAATAGTTTGTAAGTTATTTATAGGCTATTGATTATGTACTATAGAAAGGAACTACAACGTTAACGGGGTTTTATTATTTCATATGGTCAATGAATCTCTATATATGAAAAAACCGCGAAGTGCTACCATTTAAAGGGGTGCGTTTTTGAGAAATGGGTGAATTAGTCCCTGGGCACAGGTTACATTAGGGTGAGTTCTATGCACTTTTGGTACAAACACGTCTACATAAAAATTGTTCCTGGTTAAATTTTCTATCTAAATATAACTTTTTAAAGTCAAAGATACTTTTTTTTACAAAAATATATTCAAAAGAAAAAGCACAAAGAAACCCAAAAAAAAGAAATTTTGTTTTTTGTCCCATAACTTTTGTCTATGGGGATATAGGTATAGACATTGCTTCACAGAAAAAAAATTTACATATTTTCTCTTTAAAATAATGCTTTTTAAAGGTTATTAGGATTTACAGTTTTCGAAATATGATTTTTCAAAGTTCGCCACTCACAGCAATTTTGGGCAATTTTCCTTGTTATTTCGCAAATATTGTTCTGTAACTTTTTTTCTACGTAACTTTAGGTATATGCAATGGTACATGTAAGAGGAATAGAAATCAATTACCTTTAAAATGGTCTACTGTCGAATGTTGTACGACTTCTTTTAAAGAGGTTATCTTTTTCAAGACTTTTAACGAGTTTTCATATTTTTTACGATTATTTTTTAAATTTCCCATTATAACTTTTTTTTCTTTATGGTATATATTATATATTAAACAAGAAAGCTTATTCTGTTTACTTTAAAATGGTGTATTATAAAAAATTCTAGGGTTATTTTTGAATAAGATATGCTTTTTCAAATTGTAATAAGTACTCGCAACGATTTTTGATTTTAAGATTATTTTTTAAATTCCTCATTATAACTTTTTTATGTGATTGTGTGTTATGATTGAATCTTATTTTGTATAGGTAATACTTTGGATCCACTTGACTCGGCCGGGCAAACTTGAAAATATGGATTAATTCCAATATTTACTGTCAAAGCTCCTGCACCACAAGCTTTGCTTGAAAAAATAGCATGTAAATGTACCAAAGGATGTACAAAAAACTGCGGTTGTAGGAAGATAGGAAGTTTAAGATCACTGAGGTGTCAGAGGAAGATATTGAAGCTAATGCTAACGAAGAAATGGACTTTGATTTTGAAAATTTTTTAAATGTCAACCTTTAAATAATTTTAACTAAAGTGATGATTTTTAAGACTAATGTTTATGTAATTTTTGTAAAAGAAATAATTTTAAATAATACAAGTAAAAAAATATCAAAGAATCACTCCGTTTCCATTATGTATTTAAATATAGATGATACACCATTTTAAAGAACAGAAAGTAAGCCCTCTTTGTTGCGCAATATATAGATAGTATATTCATGTACAAGAAAAAAAAAGTTATAATGAGAAATTTCAAAAATAATCGTAAAAAATGTAAAAAATAATATTTTTTTTATATTAGGTATTATATAATATATAATATATTATATAAGAATTTTGTTTTATTTTTATATTATATTATAAAAGAATCGTTAAAAGTATAAAATTTTGAAAAACCAAAATCTCTTTAAAAAAAGTCGTACAATGTCATACACTAGACCATTTTAAAGGTAATTGATTTCTATTCCTCTTACATGTACCATTGCGTATACCAAAGTTACGTAGAAAAAAAGTTACAGAACAATATTTGCGAAATAACAAGGAAAATTGCCCAAAATTGCTGTGAGTGGCGAACTTTGAAAAATCATATTTCTAAAACTGTAAATCCTAATGACCTATACCAAACATCATTTTAAAGAGAAAATATCTAAGTTTTTTTTTGTGAAGCAATGTCTATACTTATATTTCCGTGGACAAAAATTATGGGACAAAAAACAAAATTTCTTTCTTTTGGGTTTCTTTGTGCTTTTTCTTTTGAATATATTTTTGTAAAAAAAAGTATCTTTGACTTTAGAAAGTTATATTTAGATAAGAAATTTAACCAGGAACAATTTTTATGTAGACGTATTTGTACCAAAAGTGCATAGAACTCACCCTAATGTAACCTGTGCCCAGGGACTAATTCACCCATTTCTCAAAAACGCACCCCTTTAAATGGTAGCACTCCGCGGTTTTTTCATATATAGATGTCCATTGACCATATCAAATAATAAAACCCCGTTAACGTTGTAGTTCCTTTTAGCTATCTTATTTTGAATATAATCAGTAGCCTATTAATTTGTTTATCCCGGAGAGTAATAGTAATGTTTTAAAATTGTTATTAAAAAAAACCGTTTGAAAAAGGGCTGACTTTTTAGCTTATAAACATCTATAATAACTGATATTTTTGATGTCCCGCGCTTGTAAGTAGACTGAAACGATGATGAAAAAACACAATCTCAAAAAAAAAGAACCTTCTAAGAAGAATAGGAACCAAGATAGAATTTTTTTCTCAAAAGCATATTTTCATTGTTTATTAATAGGGCAGTCAATGAGGGTATTTGGCTCCGAATTCCATTCTACTACATCGATTTACTTGATGTTTTCGCAGTAAGTAGGGAATAGCTCAATAAACAAAGTCTATCCTATGCCGATGTGCGCTTTTATCTTAAGGGGGGAAAATGTTTTGGTTAAAATAGCCACGGAAGAGGCTAGAGAACGTAATTTTAAGCAAAAATTGTTTTATAATTATTTTTTGAAAACTCAATACTTTTTGAGTACTTCGTGGTTGAAAATTGTCCATTTTCATTGAAAAATTACACCTTTTCGGACGGATTTTTGCGAATACCTTAAAAACTGTGCATCTGACAAAAAACTATATAAAATATTTCTGCAGGTTATAAAACAACAAAGAGATTTGTTTCTTTATAAATCTTCTTATTAAAATACAAAGAGGGGTATGGTAGGTAAGAAGGGTTTGTTTTTTTGCTGCCTGCTCAAATCGGTTTATTCAATTTGAAATAACAGAGAAATTGTCGATTTTAGTTGTATAATGATACTAACAACTTTTATAGGGCTTAAAAAGACCTTTAAAACGAGCAATACTAAATGTCGATCACATTCAAACTAAGCGAGATATTCTGCAAAATTTTATGATCACATCATAAAAGTTGATGACTAATGTATTTTAAAAAGGAATGAGAAGTATATGAGAAGAGAAGGCCTAGGCAACAAAGAAATTCAAAGGCGAGTTGAACAAAGTAGGAAGGTAGTAGGTTGCTTGAATTCCGTGTGGTGGGATAAAAATATATCCAGAACTACAAAATTAAGAATAGGGAAGACATTTGTGGAATCGGTACTCATGTATGGAAGCGAAGTCTGGACATTAACAGCAGAGTCCAGAAGAAGGATCAATGCTGTGGAAATGGACTACATACGTAGAAGTGCTGGAATCTCCCGATTGGACAGAATACGTAACGAAGAAATAAGAAGAAGAATGCAGGCACACGTTACAGCGGTAGACAGGCTCGAGAGAAGAAGCCTAAAATGGTTCGGTCACTTACTTAGAATGGACGACCAACGATGGCCAAAGAAACTCCTGAAATGGAAACCCCCAGGTAGGAAGAAAAGGGGAAGACCAAGACTATCCTGGAATGACACGATAAGGAAGGCCATGGAACACCGAGATTTGGAAGAGGAAGATGCCCAGGATAGAAATAGATGGCGGTTAGGTGTGGGGATGCGGCGTCAGCCGATATGACACCCCGTATATATATATGAGAAGTATATTTAACCCCTCATCCATCAGAACTGAAATACTAAATACATCGTTTTCCTTCTACAATACTTTTTATTATAGTGTTATTTTTATGTTCAAAAAGTTGGAGTGGATTAAAATGAACGGTTTTAAAAAAAATGATTAAATTATAGAGCGCATTTTTAAATTTTCTTAAAAATCTTCCTTTTCCTCCATGTAACTCGAAAAAGATACGAGAAAAGAAAAAAATATACCAAACAGAGATGTAGGGCTTTTTCAGATATAAATTTGCTTTTTGATTTTTCATTACTGTATCTCTTATTATTTTCAAGTTACATGGAGAAAAAGAAGATTTTAAGAAAATTTAAAAAAGCGCTCTATAACTTGATCTTCTTTTTTTCAAAAACCATTCATTTTAAACCCGTCCAAATTTTTGAACATAGAAATAACACTACAATAAAAGGCAATATAGAAGGACAACGATGCATTTACATTCTGGTGGATGGGGGTTAAAATTATTCTCATTTTTTCTTAATATACATTAGTTATCAATTATATTTACAGCATATCTCGCTTAAGTTTAATGTAATGGACCTCTAAATTAGCTCATTTTAAAAGTCTTTTTAAGAACTACAAAAGGTATTAGTAGCATTATACACCTAAAGTTGACCGTTTCTCTGTTATTTCAAGTTGAATACACCAGTTTGAGAATGTACCAAAAAGCAAACTATTTTCACCTACCATATCTCTTTTTGTATTATAACTAGAAGATTTATGAAGGCAAGTGTCTCTTTGTTTTTTATAACCTACAAAAATGTTTAACATAGTTTTTTTTAGTTAGAGGCATAGTTTTTAAGGTATTCGCAAAAAAACCGTTCGAATCGGCTTTATGTTTGAATGAAAATGGCCAATTTTCAACCACGAATATCCCAAAAAGTATTGAGTTTTAAAAAAATATATAGAACAGTTTTTGCTTCGAATAAGGTTCTCTAGCGAATTCTGTGGTGATTTTAACTAATAAGTTTTCCACCTCTAAGATAAAAGCATACATCGAAATAGGGTAGACTTTGAATTAGGAGATTAGTAGAGGCTAGGTCCAAAATTTCATTAAAATCCATGCAGTAGGATAGAATTCGGAGGTAATATCCTATTCTTGCTCCCATTGACTGGCGTATAAGATTAAGAGCTGAAAATGAAATAGTTATAAGAAGTGTATATTTAGATTTTATGATCCATTTTATAGGTATCATAGACAGACAAGTGTTTACTTTCAGTTCTAACGTATGGAGCAGAAACATTAACCCTTACCAGAAAAGTAATCAATAAAATATAATTAGCACAGATAGCAATGGAGAGGTGAATGTTAAATACTCCTTAAGAAACAGAACCTCAAATAAAATTAGGGAAAACTGGTGTTACAGACGCACTTAAAGAGTCACGACGCTGGAATAAAACTGGGTGGGACATGTTGCCAGAATCAAAGATGGAAGATGGACCAAAAAAATTTTAAAATGGAGATCTAGACATGTGCTTATCGTAATCGAGGACATAACTTTCTTTAGGACATCGAAGAAAAATATGTACACACTTGTGTATATTTTTACAGTGTATAAATAACAAAATCTAAGAATGCCGTAAAAATTAGTCTTCTCTCCATGGTCGTCTCTCTCAATTACGATATTTTTCGATGGCTCCGTATTAATTGAACAAACGAAACGTTATCATTCGAAAATTATATTTTATTCATTATAATGATCAAGAATTATAGTTAAATGAAGACATTTCTATCTGCAAATTTGTTAGGAATTCCTAACTAATTCTGTCCTCTGATATGAGACGTTTGCAAGCAAAGGTTCTCGTTACGTACAAGAATTCATCCATCCTTCGATTTTGCTTTGATTGGTTTATTCTAATTAGTATTGGATTAACTAACAGAGAAATTCCAATGTCACATTTCGTGGCGTTTAAAATAAGCTTTGTAGCAATAACTCCGAAATTTTGGTATTTATGTATAGGGAAATCCACATTGACAAATAAAATTGAGATCAAGAAAGGGGTAAGGCAGGGCTGTATCTTATATCTCCTATTCTCTTTTATAGATACTCAGAAGAATTATTTAAGACAGCGCTGGAGGAAAGAACAGGGGATATAAACATAAGGTATGCTGATGACACTGTAATTCTAGCGAGTACATGGAGAAACTGAGTTGCCTAATGATTAAAATACAAAAAAATGTGTGTGTACTTTGTACGCACGTAAGAAGATATTCTTCTATTATATAATAGGTAATTTAAACGAAGTAAATATACTTAAAAGGTTATTTGTACTTATTTTATTTAAAAATCAAACTAACTTTCTTACCTACCACTTTCAAAAAAGAAGAATATCTTCAAAAATTATATAATAATATACGTACAATCATAAAATCTAAAAAAAAAAAATAAAAAAATAATAACTTGCTTGGGACTCGAACCCACTTCACGTCTACCGCGCCGTACGAAAGTTGAAGGCATTTCAAACTGCACCACATTCGCGTATACGTCTTGTGGGAATATACACAAACTAAACGTTTACACCATAAATTTATATGAATTTAATAAAATTATTAGTTTGATTTTTGTCCAAATAAAATACAACAAAATATAGAGTAAGAAAACGATATATGAGATGAAGATTTGTAGAAAGTTTGTTCGTAATCAGATTATGTAAATTAAAGCATTGCATTCTGGTAGACGGCAAAGAAACAGACAAAATTTGCATTCAAAGAGGCGTCAGACAGGATTGTGTGTTATCCCCAACTTTGTTTAACGTATACAGAAATAATTTTTAATGAAGCCTTGGAAGGACAATGTGGAGTTCGAATCGGGGGAGAAACTATTAACAACATCAGATATGCAGACGACACCGCGATAATGGCTGAAAATATCGAAGATCTTCAATTCCTTATAGATCGAGTCACTAGAGAATGCTCCAATAACGGACTTAACATAAATGCAACAAAGACAAAGTTACTTGTGGTTAGTAAACAAGACGTCGGCTCTATGCAACTAATTGTCAGTGATGAGTCAATAACAAAAGTTAACCATTTTAAATACCTAGGATGTTGGATAAACGAGACACTAAATCCGGATGAAGAAATTAAAACTCGTATAGAAATTGCAAGAGGAGCATTTATGAAACTTAGATCTATTCTGAGCAACTCTCAGCTGAACTTACAACTAAGAATCAAGTTCCTAAAATGTTATGTGTATCCTGTTTTACTATATGGATGTAAAACCTGGATCATGAAGGTTAACATGATGAACAAATTAGAAGCCTTTGAGATGTAGTCGTATCGTAGAATGCTCAGAATATCTTGAGTTCAACGCATTTCAAACAGAGAAGTCTTAAACAGAGTAGGTCAAGGCGAAGGTGACTTAATGAAGATGATAAAAGAGAGAAAACTTGAATATCTGAGGCATATAATGAGAGGTAGCAGATACAGGATGCTGCAGTTAATACTCAATGGAAAGATCGACGGAAAAAGAGGAATTGGTCGAAAGAAATATTCATGGCTCCGAAACCTTCGTCAATGGACTGGCTTATCAGCAGATCAATTGTTACATGTCACACAAAATCGAGAACGATATCGGCAAATTGTTATGGAAGCTACCCACGCCTAAAAATTTGGGCACGGTACTTAAAGAAGAAGAAGAAAGCATTGCCTACTAATAGGTAACTACATTATTTTGTTTATATTTTCCAAATAGATAGGTATTGAAACTATTAGGTATTTCCAAATGAAACATTTAGAATTACGTACCTGCGGCTTTCCAAAACTATTTAACCGCTTAACGTGCTTACCAGAGTTAACTCGGTTTTAAACTACGTTTCTACTTTCGCTTAACCGAGTTAACTCGTGTTTAAAATATTTGTACGATATATAAGGCGCCTACGCGTTTTAACTCCTCTAGCGCTAAATAACGGTATCCCCACTTGCATGGGCACTAAACTATATATGGTTATCCAAAGTATACGAAATGTAATCTGCAATAATTTCACGTCTGGCCCCCCTAAAAATTTTTATATGGGCGCCCGTGCCCTCTTGTTTTCTCGTTTCTAATTTTAAACTTTCTACGATCGACTGCCGACTGGGGTGGGATCACGATGAGTAGAATTCTATTTTGCTGACGTCACGTTCTGCCCTGACTGTGGCGTACCTCTGTGTGTAACCCCTTGTTTTAGAGTGTATCACACTGTTAGCAATATTTAACAGTATTATACTTGAATAATTGCGATTTTCTTCTATTACTTGTAGTATTTTGTATGTAAAAAGTTACGACCGAGTTAACTCGGGTGAGCGCATGAGGGTATTTGTTATTTTATATTTTTCTAATAAAATATGCGTTTTTTACTTTAGATTATATCTAGTGACAATAGTCTTGTTCGTAGTTTATTTTACTGTAATAAAATAAATAGGTAATTTTTTGACGTATTTTTGCAAATAACTGTGTGCGTTAAGCGGTTAAAAAGTCACTACAATTATAAATTTGGTTTTATTTCTGTCCACACATCAATAAAAACTAATATTATACAATATTTCTGTTTACCGATAACCTCCATATTGAACAATTATTGACAGATCATTAATTTCAAAATTTCAACACCCCATCAGAGCCCGTATAATGACTAATACCATACTGTCGGTGTGCGCATGCGCGCGGATCAATCAAATTTTACCCTCAATCGATTCGCCGCTAAAGAAGAATATCTTCAAAAACAAGTGCACAATACGGACTCAAACTAAACATCACAAAAACCAAATTGATTTTGGTAACCGAAACCCAACAACGACCAAGACAACTAATTAGATAATCAAAGAATTGAACACGTGGATTCGTACATCTACTTAGAAACAACAAGTAATTCAAGTTGGGATCAAGCGAAGGAAATACGTAAAGGGCCTAGCCGGGTAAGATGATGAAAAGTGTCCCCAACTCGATTCGAATTCCATATAAGTCACCGTTCAGCATACCTATGTAGTGAAATTCACTTTCTGAAATTTTTAGCCCCCTAGGTGGTCATGTGACCCACCTAGAGCCTAATTAGGGTTTTTATGTTTTTATTTTTTATCTCAGCCGCATCGACAACTGGCGAAAAATTTTAAATAAAAAAGTTGTAAGATTTAAAAAGTTTTGTCCGAAAATTTTTTTTTTAATTTTTGGCGGGAACTTTAAATTTTAGAACGATTTTAAAATTTTAAATGAGTAGTAAAAAATAACTAAGACATTCGTTTTCACGAAAAAAATATAACGTGTAGTTTTGCATAATTTTTCACCCTGAATTTTTTCAAATTTTTAAAATTGGTGAAGCGCACCTTTAAAAATAAAAAACTGCATTTTTCCGGTTTTTTTTTTCGTTTTTTGATACAATTTTATACATATTTTTCAAAGAAGGTAACACCGTCACTAGAATAGGTAAAAAACTGAAAAATAATTGGGGTTTGTATAATAAAAATTTTTTGTAACGCAATCCATTTTCAAGATACAGGGATTTGAAGAAAACAAAATTTTACACATTGTTTACGATTTTGCCGAAACTACTGCCAACATTGTAATAAAACGTGGCGAATTTTAAGAGGTAGTTATTGTGCTTATTTGGACATACAATGAAGGATTTGATATTTATCATTGGCGCGCATAGGGGTAATGGTCTGAAATTTTCAAAGAAAAAAATATAGTACGCCACTGACATATTTCAAATTAACAATTATTTTTGAATTCCTCGTTCAATTTGCGATAAAAAACTATGTTTTCATTTTTTCATAAAACGCGCCGTTTTGCTGTAAAAAAATAAAATACCTTAACGCTTCCAAAGTATTCGAATTAGTTTTTATAATAGTTTTTATAATTAGTTTTTATAATGGATGTACGAGTTTATGTAGATGTAGAAACTACTAGAAGTTCGAATACTTTGTAAGGGTTAAGATGTTTTATTTTTTGAATAAAAATGGCGCTTCGTATGAAAAAATAGAAATATATATTTTTTGTCACAAATTGAACGAAGAATTCAAAAACGGTTGTTAATTTGAAGTATGTCAGTAGTGTACTATCTTTTTTCTTTAAAAAGTTCAGACCATTACCCCTATGCGCGCCAATCACACATATAAAATTCTTAATTGTATGTCAAAAATTGCACAACAACTACCTCTTAATACTCGCAAAATTTTATTACAATGTTGCAAGTAGTTTCGGCAGAATCGTAAAAAATGTGTAAAATTTTGTTTTCTTCAACGCCCTGTATCTTGAAAATGGATGGCATTACAAAAAATTTTTATTAAACAAACCCCAATTATTTTTCAGTTTTTTACCTATTCTAGTGACGGTGTTACCTTTTTTTAAAAAATATGTATGAAATTGTATCAAAAAACGAAAAAAAAAACCGAAAAAATGCGATTTTTTATTTTAAAAGATGCGTTTCACCAATTTTAAAAATTCGAAAAAATTCAGGGTGAAATATTATGCAAAAATACACGTTATATATTTTTTTTTTGTGAAAACGAGTTTCTTAGTTTTTTTATACTTATTTAAAAATTTTAATATCGTTCTAAAATTTAAATTTCCCGCCAAAAATTAAAAAAAAAATTTTTCGGCCTGTAACTTTTTAAATCTTACAACTTTTTCATTTAAAGTTTTTCGCTAGTTCTCGATGCGGCTGGGATAAAAAATAAAAACATAAAAACCCTAATTAGGCTCTAGGTGGGTCACATGACCACCTAGGGGGCTAAAAATTTCAGAAAGTGAATTTCACTACATATGCTAAACGGTGACCTATATGGAATTCGAATCGAGTTGGGGGCACTTTTCATCATCTTACCCGGCTAGGCCCTTTTCAGCTCTAACAGCATTACCCTACCTTTCAAAATCCGACTTCTAAAATTTTATGTATTTCCAGTTTTGTTATATGGAATGGAGGCGTGTACAATGACCGCAATATTAATGAAAAAATAGGAGGCCTTCGAAATGTGGGCTTCTTCTTAAATTGCCGTCTCCTCAGTGGAGGTTGGCTACTACAATTGCAAACTCTTTTCTGTCTTTAGCTGTTCTTATTAGCTGGTCAAAATTTAGCTCTGTTCATTGTCGGATGTTTCTGAGCCACGATAGTCTTTTCCTCCCTAGTCCTCTCCTTCCGTCGATTTTTCCTTTCACCATAAGTTGAGCTTATTAGTATTTATTATTTCTTAGTATGTGGCCTAGGTATGATGTTTTTCTAACTTTCACTCTGTTGAAAAGTTCTCTTGCCTTGCCTATTCTATGCAGCACTTCTTCGTTTGAGGTATGCAATGTCCATGAAATTTTAAGGATTCTCCAATAGGTCCACATCTCAAAGGCCTCCAACTTATTTACGGTTGATGTTTTAAGGGTCCATGTCTCAACTGCATAGAGAAGAGTCGACCAGACGTAACATTGGATAAACGTAGTCGAATTTCGGGTTTTATTCGAGAATTGCAAAGCAGTTTTTTTTTTTCGAAAGATTTTCTGGCCTGTTCTATTCTCGATATTATTTCTAGATCAGGATTTAGGCTGCTATCGATCCAACATCCCAAGTACTTAAATCTATTGACTTGTTCTAAAATGTGCCCATTTATTGTGCAAGGTTGAGGTACGTTTTGGTTTTTCGGATTGACATCACTTTGGTTTTGTTTAATATTTTTTTTTCATACCAAATTGCTCACAGGTCGAGTTGATCTTGTCGATGAGTCGTTGTAGTCCCAAGTCGGAATCCGCAATCAACACCGTATCATCGGCGTATCTGATGCTGTTGATATTTACGCCATTCACCTTGACTCCATCCTTGGAGTCCCCCAGTGGATCTTTAAATAGAAACTCGGAGTAAGGATTAAACAGCAGATGCGACAGAACACATCCCTATCTAACTTCCATCCTAATTTCTACTTCTGCGGATGTGGAACCTTCGATCCTAACTCTGGCGTTTTGGTTCCAGTACAAGTTTTTTACTAAATTGATGTGTTTTCCCTCTAAACCGACTTCTTGCAAACGTTCTAATAGTAGGTCGTGTCTTACTTTATCAAATACTTTTTCGAAGTCTATAAAGCATATAAATATATATTTCTGTTGGACCTAGCATTTTTGGGCGAGAACTAGTAAATTGAAGAGGGCTTCTCTCGTTCCCATGCCGACTCTGAATCCAAACTGATCTCTCCGATGATTGTTTCGCACTTTCTCTTAAAACCATAATGTACGATTTTTAATGCATGACTCATAAGGCTTATCAGACGGAACTCATTGCAGTGTTGTGGGTTTGGCTTTTTCAGTAGTGGGATGAACATTGACTCTAGCCAGTCTTGGGGTATTTTACCTGTATTATAAATGCGATTGAATAAAAGGACAAATATTTCGATATTTTCTTCGCTGATTAATTTTAATGTTTCTGGGTATATTCCATCTCCTCCTCCTCCTAAGTGCCTTCTCTATTGAGGTTGGCGATCAATATGGCAAATTTCGCTCTGTTCTGGGCTTGATGGATTAAGTCATTCCCTGTTGTGTGGGTTCAATCTCTGATGTTTCGGAGCCAGGATTTTTTCCTTCTTCCTATATCCCTTTTAACTTCGACTTTGCCATTTAATATTACCTGGAGCTGCTCAAATTCCCTATGGCGCATTATGTGTCCTAGATATGACGTCTTTCTAATTTTGATTGTGTTGACCAGATGAAAACGTGTGTTCATTATTTCCAGTACTTCTTCATTTATAGTTTTACTGGTCCAGCTTATTCATAGCATTCGGAGGTACATCCACATTTCGAATGAATTCAGTTTGTTGACGTCATACTGTTTTAATGTCCAGGTCTCACATCCATATAGTAATAGAAACCACACATAACACTTTAGTGTTCTCAATCTTATTGTGACTGATAGCTTGGGGTTACAGAGCATTTTACGCATGTTCATGAAGCCAGATCTTGCTATTTCAATGCGTCTTCTAATTTCTTTTGAGTGGTCTAGCTGACTGTTTAGCTCTATGCCCAGGTATATGAAGCTTTGGGAACTCTGAAGGGTTCCATTGATTTGTATGTTGGGTGTAATTAATTTGCTTATGGGGGTACCTGTGGATTACCATGATTTTGGTTTTGGAAAGATTAAAATCCAAGCCCAGTCTGTAACTTTCTTCTGATAGTATGTTCATCAATATTTTTAGTTGGTCTTCTGTTTCAGATTTCATTAAAGAAAATTCATTAGATTTCCAGAAAAACGAAAAATCTGACAATGTAAATACCGCCATAATATTGGACGCATCACAAAATTCTTACTTACTCAAACCTATGAAAAAGGTACAAGCCCTTTCCGAGATAATTGAGGTGTTCTATATACAGGGTGTCACAAAAGTAGCGGAACGGTCAAATATCTCGCAAAATGAAGATCGGACCCGACGAACTAAAAAATACGTGTTCAATAGTTTTCAGAAATCTATCGAATGGCACAAAACACGCCCCCCACCCACACCATCTCCTGGAGGTGGGGTGGGGGTAACTTTAAAATCATAAACGTAAACTCCCAGCTTTTATTACAGATTTAGTAGGAGTTAAAAGTACGGTGCCGGTCACCGTAGAAGTAAGACGTGCGAGCAGCAAAAGGGTGCAGCAGAAAAACCGCCTGAAGAAAAAGAGGAAGCTTGATTAGCTGGTCTTTTCAGACCACCGTGGATGTAAGACACGGTTGCAAATCAAGCACTCGGCTTCTAAAGGCCAGAATAGAGGCAAAAACTGGTTTTTGTATGCAGTGAACTTAGGAAATCATTATTGGTTTTCTGAGACGCTGTAGATAAAGATTAGTTAGCAGAATAAGCAAACGGGCTCTCGGAGAGTCCGTCGGGACACCTACTGTGCTCCGTAAGGGTAGACACTGCAAGGTGTAGTATTTTTGAAATCTACACGGTTGCAGAAACGGCCCCTTGGCGAGTAGGTTGAGACATCAAGAGGATCCCCGTACCCAGTTCTGTCTGGGTACGTGAACAACCGTGAATTGTCTAGGGCTGCCTACCCTAAAACCGTGCTGGCAACGGGCCAGACGGCAGCAAAAAAGGCTCATCTAAGCGACTTATCCATCCCTGACGACATGTCTAACAGTGGTAAATCACTGTCTGTCCCCTTCCACCCCTATGCGGATTCACGAAAAGTGGATCTGAACTTATTTCAGGAGTTGGAATCAGAAAACGAAGATAGAAAAAAGAGAACAACAGGAGGACTGGTGACCCTAAGGATGGAGTCAGACAACGAAGGAAAAAACAAGAAGACGGGAAGACTGGTGACCCTGAGTGACGGGGGAGAAAAATTCAAGGAACCTGACGTACCAAAAAAGAAAAAGACGAAAAAGAGGATTGAGAAAAAGAACAATAAAGATGACTACACTACGGATGAAGAGTCAAAATATGATGAAGATATGGACCACGAAACGGCCAAAAAACCTGCCTCAAAAAGGCAAAGAACGTCACCACTCAACGTGAGCGAAGACGAAAAAAACGAGGAAATAGAAACCCTGAAAAAAGTGATACAACAGCAAGCTGACGACTTAAAAGAAAGAGACAATGAAATAAAAAACCTAAAGGCACAAATCGAGGATCTGAAAAACACTATGGTTCAGACGAACAAAACATTGCTCAAACGCATGGACGAAAGATTCGATCAACTTGCCGAAAACCAAAACAAAAAGGACACGCCTACCACATCGAACAAGGAGGCCACACCCACCAAAGAAGTTCAGCCCACCAAAGTGAATAAGGGGGCAAAAAACACCGGTGCAATACCGAAAATTAAGCCAAAAGAAGACTTTCCTGCCCTAAAGGAAAAAGAAATAAAAGAAAAACCAGAAAACAAGGAAGAAGAAAAATGGGAAACAGTAGCAAGAAAAGCTATGAGACCCCATACCCCAGAAAATGAAGACTACTCCCTACCCAAAGGTCCAATAGAACCAACAAAAAGACCAACAGAGCCTATCCACCCGGCAAAAAAATCAAAAAGAGACGAAACAAACAACAAAGAAGAGAACAACGAAAACACAATGGATATAGACGATGATGAACAGAAAAACGAAACAGAAAAAACCAGCAAATACAGAAAACCGCCGATAATTAAACTACAAACGGTGAGTGAAACACACGGCATCCTGAGCACAGCGCAAAAAGCAGGAGTCATAACCACAAACAGGATGTCAAGAAGCGGAAGAGAAACGCTAATACAGGCAAAAAATCCAGAAGACTATAGGAAAATGATCCACATAATAGAGGACTACAATGCAAGAAAACCAATACAGTGGATAGCATTTGCCTTAGACGAAGACGTAAAAGTACAAAAAATAGTAATAAGAGGGCTACCGACTAACACAAAAGAAGAAGAGATACTTAAAGATCTGAACGACGACTACGAGATAGTAGGAAAGGATGTAAAGAACATGACATCGAGGAAAAAGGACAAAAGAAGCCTGCCAATGTTCATAATCACAATAAACAGAGAAGACCTGAAGAAAGCACTGAAAATCACGAATATAGGACATATGAAAGTGACAGTAGAAGAATTGAGGAAACCCACAGGTCCTACTCAGTGCTACAACTGCCAAGGGTACCACCACGCGCAGTCAGCATGCCATAAGGACCCCAAATGCGTGAAATGTGGAGACGACCACACAAGCAAAATGTGCAAACGACCAAGAAAAGAGAAGGCAACATGCGCTAACTGCCAAGGAGAGCATCCAGCCAACTTCAGAGGATGTCCACGATTCCCAACTTGGCAACAAAGACCACAACAGAGACAGCAGAACACGAATGCACCACAAAGGAACGAGAGAACAACAGGTACCACATACGCACAAGCGATGAAAAAAAGCACAGAAAACCCAATGATGACATCCATACTTCAACAAACAGATCTAAAAGAAATGCTGAAAGACGTAGTAACGTCATTAGTATACAACGCGATCAGTGAAATGAGGTTAGCACTGAACTAAGAAGAACCAATTTGGGATTCTTGAGGATAGGCTCCTGGAATTCAGGAGGAATAAGGACCAACCAAAACATCTTGGACGAACTGGTCAACAGGTATGAAATGGACGTAGTAGCCCTACAAGAAACAAAAATTACAAACAACATCAACTTGAAGTTTCCAGGCTACGACGTTTACAGAAACGACAATACAGGCAGATCGGGTGGCACAGCTATCCTAGTAAAAAGAGGTATAAAACATACTAGGATACCAACACCGCAACTAGTTAACATGGAAGCCACTACAGTGAGGATACAAATGGAACAAGGAGAAATCAGAATTACCTCTGCATACGTTAGACCACTAGACCCACTGTCAAACGACGATCTGAACGCGTTTCTCGACATTGACGAACCTGCTATAATAATAGGAGACCTAAACGCAAGATCCCCAAATTGGAACGACAGAGCTACGAACAGAAACGGAAGAATTCTGAATCAATACACAGAAAATAGAGATGGCATAGAGGCAATGGGACCAATTGAACCAACCAATTATCCACCTAACGGACTTCCTACACACATAGACATAGTAGTTGCAAGAAACATCGATATGCAAACAGAACTACAAACAATAAATGAAGGTACAGTAGGCCACAACCCGATACTACTAGAAATAGGAACGTGGGAAGAAGAAACCGTAACAAAAAGAACAAAAAAGAGGACAAAATGGACAAACTTCAAAAGACTAGTTAGCCAGGGAATAAACACCGTTCCCGTAATAAATAGTCCGAGAGACATCGACGAAAAAGTCCAAGAGTTGGAAAGGATAATTCAAGAAGCGCTAAGAAATAGCACAACAGAAGAAGAAACCGAAATACAGACAGGAAGGTTCAAAAATATCACCCAAGAAATAAAAGACATGATTCGGGAAAAGAATAGAGCCAGACAAAGAGCCAGAAGAACAGGACGACAAGCCGATAAAGAAAGAGCAAACATATTAATAAGAGAAGTCAAAACCGCACTAAATGAACACCGAAGTGAAACGTGGAACAATTATATACAAGAGATGGATGAAGGTGCACCAAATATGCAAAACATTTGGAAACTACAGAGAATACTAAAAAATGACAGAAAACCCATCCCACCACTACACGGACAAAACGGTATAGTGTATACTATAGACGAAAAATTAGAAGTAATGAAGTCCACCCTAGAAAGAGAATGTACGCTAAACTACAGACAAGAAGAGGACGTGGACTTCATAGAAGAGGTAGAAAACCAAAGAAATAGGCCAGACGAGCCAGAAGAAGACATCCCTCCAACATCACCAGCAGAGATAAACGTACACATTAAAAAATGTTCACCAAAAAAAGCTCCAGGACCAGATAACATCACGAACAGAGCTTTAAAATATCTACCTGCGAGGGCTATAGTATACCTAACAAATATAATAAACGGCATACTAAGATTCAAAAAATTCCCGAATCAATGGAAAGAAGCCCATGTCATAATGATACCTAAACCTGGAAAAGACAGCACATTCCCGCAAAACTACAGGCCGATAAGCTTACTTCCAGCAATCAGTAAGATAACAGAAAGAATTATCCTAAGCCGCTTACAAGCCGAAACGAACAGGCTAGAAATCATCCCTGAAGCTCAGTTCGGTTTCAGAGCAGAACACTCCAGCGAGCTACAAGTACTCAGAATAACAGAGTACATAGCAGCTGGACTAAATGATAAGCAATACGTAGGGACAGCATTCCTGGACGTAAGTAAAGCATTCGACAGAGTCTGGCATAAAGGACTAATATACAAAATGCGTGAATATGGATACGGTGAGGCAATGACACAGCTGATCTCTTCGTACCTGAGCGGCAGGAGATTCAGGGTTCGGATAGGACAAAACCTGTCGGAACTCGGAACTCCAGAAGCGGGGGTACCACAGGGAGCAGTACTGTCACCCTTGTTGTATACAATATTCACTGCAGACGTACCTAGGTCACACGGTACTATGCTAGGCCTTTATGCTGACGATACAGCAATAGCGGCCAAACATAGAAACATCGATACAACAGTAGAGAACCTACAATCCGCACTAGAAGACGTAGAAGAATGGTGTACAAAATGGAAGATAGCCATAAATGCGGACAAAACACAAGCGGTAATGTTCAAAAAGAGAAGACAACAGCCAGGTGAACAGCTAAGACTACTAGACAATCCAATCGAGTGGAAAGATGAGGCAAAATACCTAGGAGTCACATTAGACAAAGGCCTTACCTTCAACAAACATGCCGAAAAAACAATAAACAAAGTCAATGCTGCAAGAGCATCGGTAAGAGGACTCATAGGTAGAAAAAGTAAACTAAAAGTAAAAACGAAGATACGACTAATAAACAGCCTAATTATTCCGATAATAACTTACGCATCTCTCGCATGGGGGCAAGTATGCACAACAACGAAAAAGAAAATCCAAGCGGCACACAACAGAAGCCTAAGGGAAGCAGTAGACGTACCCAGATACGTAGCAGAAAGGTTCCTATTCAGAGAACTACAACAAATCAGAGTGATCGACACCATCAAAGAAAGAGCAAGGACAATATTCCCTGAACTAGAGAACCACCCAAGTCCAATACTGCGAGAGATGCTAAGGTACGACGCTTTCCACCGATGGAAACACAGAAGACCGAAACAACAGATAGCTGAATAGGTACAAAAACGACAAAACAGACGGTTCGTAGCTCAACAAAACGCAAGAGACAAAACAAAGGTAACAATTTTAGACATATTTAATTAATTTAAATAATAGAAATGGGACCAGACCTTAAGTCTGGGACCCAAGCAAGCAAAAACAGTACCGCGGACAAATCACTAGTAGATAAAGGCTTAAAGCGCATCACGCTGGCCTAGTTTTTCAAACCGAATAGGACACCACATTAGAATCTTATTACCCAGGATTTTAATGTGAAGAGCATTTGGCTGATAGTTGTGCCCCCATCGCGCATCAGCGTGCTATGGGGGGGAAAGGGATGGCCTGGAGCATTGGAGCGAGGTGGAGTGACTCCTGTCAGTGACACGAGTTAAAACAACTCGCTCCAATGAATTGTTACACCCGAACGTAATTAATAAAGGGTGAACAAGTCTCACGGGTCGGGTTTAATCATAATGCTTGCTTGCTTGTATTACAGATTTGGCTTCCTTGGGTAAAAGTACGTAACTTTTATTTAAAAGATATTTTCGAATTGTAAATAGATGGCGCTATAATCGAAAAAAAAACTGTTTATCGTGATACCTTAGGTAAATTATAGAAACGCTCTAATATCTCAGGAAGTACACTCACAAGTAAAAAACCAAAAAATACGTGTTTAATATTTTTCAAAAACCTATCGGATAACAACCAAAAAGACCCTCTAGTCCAGTCCACCCGCTAGAGGTGGGGTGGGAAGTAACTTTAAAATCTTAAATAGGAACCCCCAGTTTTATAGGAACCAATACTGCCGTCCTAAGCCAACAGGGAATATCTCAAAATTTTTCGATTTTTATATTATGTTTATGGTTCTTAAGGACGCCAAATACAATGTTAACTTATTTCCTAAACGAAAAAGACGCATTTTAACTACATGGTGCCTAAAAATTGGTAATAAAATTAGAGGCATCTATAAGAATGCTTGTAAAAAAAACCGATAAATCGCAATAACTCAACAACTTAATATATTGGGATTCGTCTTTTTGCCTTAGGTGTTTGAAAAATATTAAACACATGTTTTTCGGTTTTTCATTTTTGTCTATTTCTCGTGATATTAGACCGTTTGTATAATTTACCTATGGTATCATGATAAATTGGTTTTTCCGATTCTAGCGCCATCTATAAACAAATCGAAAAAATGTCTCGAATAAGGGTTGCTTACTTTTCTCTAAGGAATCCAAATCTGCAATAAATCTATAGGTTTCTATTTGAGAATTTAAATTTACCTCCCACGCCACCTCCAGGGGGTGGACTGGGGGATCGTGTTTGATGTCATTCAATAGATTTTTGAAAATTATTTAACACTTATTTTTCAGATTTTCGATCCGATGTTCATTTCGCACAATATTCCACCGTTCCGCTACTTTTGGGACACTCTATACAGGGTGTCCCGAAAAGATTGGTCATAAATTATACCACACATTGTGGGGTCAAAAATAGTTCGACTGAACCTAACTTACCTTAGTAAAAATATGCTCATAAAAAAAGTTACAGCCCTTTGAAGTTAAAAATGAAAATAGATTTTTGTCAAGATGTCGAAAACTATTAGAGATTTTTTATTGAAAATGGACATGTATCATTCTTATGGCAGGAACATCTTAAAACAAAATTATAGTGAAATTTGTCCACCCCATAAAAAATGTATGGGGATTTTGTTTCCTTAAACCCCCCCAAACTTTTGTGTACGTTCCAATTAATTCATTATGGTGGTACCATTAGTTAAACACAACGTTTCTAAAACTTTTTTGCCTCCTAGTATTTTTTCGATAAGTCAGTTTTTATCGAGATGCGGCTTCTTTTTCAATATATTTACGTAAAAATTTTATGGTGGTTTTGTTCCTTTAAACCCCCCCAAATGTTTGTGTACGTTCGAATTAAAATATTATTGTGGTATCATTAGTTAAGCACAGTGTTTTTAAAAATTTTGCGTCTTAGTCTTTTTTTGTCACCTTTTATCAAGATGTAGCTTCTTTTTCAAAATATACCTAAAAATGTAAATTATAAATAAATTTTCAGATTATTAACAGGTCCCTATAATCGTACATGATCGTACTTAACCATTATACAAATATGTGGTGGTTTCGACAAATATTCGAAATATCTCGATAAATACTGGCTTTTCGAGAAAGTACTAAGAGGCAAAAAAGTTTTAAAAACAGTATGTTTAACTAATGGTAGCACAATAATAATTTAACTGGAACGTACACGAAAGTTTTGGGGGGGGGTTTAAGGGAACAAAACCCCCATAAAATTTTATGGGGTGCACAAATTTCACCATAATTTTTTTTAATATTTTCTTGCTGAAATAACGCAACATGTCCATTTTCAATACAAAATCTCGAATAGTTAGATTTGGGAAAATTATATGGGAAAAAATTAATTTTCATTTTGTAACTTCAAAGGGTTGTAAGTTTTTTTATGTGCACATTTGTACTAAGGTAAGTTAGGTAAAATCAACCTATTTTTGACCCCAGAATCTGTGGTATGATTTATGACCAATCTTTTCGGGACACCCTGTATAAAACTATCTCTGTATGTATAATGTATGAGGTTGGTCATGAAATAATTTAAAATATTGCCCGATTAATTTTTAATGATTTTAATTTTCAATCGCGTAGTTAAATTTTTCATCACGTGTTTAATGCTGTATAATCAGATTATTTTTAGCTAGATTGTTTCTGTTTATTTACAACGAGTTTCCTAGTTTCGACAACTGTCACATTTAAGAAAATGAACCATAATCAACTTTTAGTTCTACATCTAATGTCAAATTATCACGAGGACAATAAAAATCCGCAATTTCAATCGCTCGAGTGTACTTCAGTTAGATTATTTAATGAATAAAACTCTATTTATAAATAATTTTAACTAATATTTTATTGATATTTTCGTTTAAATATTTGCTTAACTGTGCTGATCACTTTAATAAGTTGAAAAATGCGTGTCACATTAATTGGGATAAATGTCATTGAATGTTCTTATACACAGACTTGAATTTTATATGTAAGTATTAAAAAATAATCTGTCAAATATCACACGATAATAAGAATAAATAGGAAAATAATGCTCCAAATTGTTTCTCAAACTTGTTTCCATTCGGCAATAGTCACTCGAGCCCTGCGGGCACTCGTCTCTATTGCCAGGCAGGCAGCACATTTTCGAAAAATTGTCTCATTGTTGTCAATTTACTTTCACTCTCTTGTGATATTAATGTTGAAAATACTGCCTTATGCAAATTTCTTTGATTTAAAAATATTTCGATTTAATTAAAATATTCCGATTAACGCTTAATCTGCAAATGTGTTTGTCAAGGTTGTCAAGATGTACAAAGGTACTTCAACTAAGAGTTGTCGTCATTACGGGATTAAATTATAGAAAAAAAACTTACCATATTTACATTTAAGAACATTTCAAAGGCTTTTCAAAAACAGTTAAACCAAACTGGTATAGATGCTTGATAAACTCTTATATATTGTCAACAAATGCCCCACCCAAACTGTTCACAAAATTAATTTAGTATAAGAGCTATCTCACGATTCAGAAAAAGTAAAATATACGTTTAAGTAATATGTTTATATAGAATTAAGCCACAATATTGGTCTAATGAAAATTACATTTTTAATTAAGGCCATCGGTACATAATTCGCAAATATTTTACGGCCATCCCTACTTTTTCCGTCTTTACACGGCAAATTACGTGTAGTAAAATTCACACTGGTGTGAATACGTAAACATTATTAGAACGTCATTCTACTTAACAATGTCATGATTAACTTTACAGAGATGGCTTTTGAATGTTCTTGGATAACTCTTATTTGTATAATTGCAAATTATTAATTCAGTTAATAAATGTGATAATTTTTTCACTAACTATGTATTCAGTGATTGTAATAATTTATATGTACAACAATAATACTCAATCGAGAAAAGAGGAAAAGTCTAAAATAATTTTTTAATAATACATTGTTACTAAGGAACGCTTACAATTTTGAACATCTTTAACAACAAAATACCTGGATCACAGAATATATTATCCTAATGTATTCTCTGCTTGGATCTTCCACAAAATAACTTTTTATTAAGTTTGCGTCTTAAATCAATTATTTATCCAATACACTATATTTATATCAACATTATTTAATCAACAATTCAAAATATTCCCGATGACATGTCAAATATTTAAAATTGTCGCTGATTGTCACTGCCTGACTGACAATATGCTCGACTGAGTGCGGTGTAAGACAAAGATAAATTTGGAAAATATTACCACGGACATTGTGTTTATTTTTTTCGAGTCCTGAAAAACCAATAAATATGTTTGAAAAATTTAAACGCAGAATGAAAGACTAAATTATTACCGAGGGCCGAAAGTCCCTTAGAAAAAATGAAAAGTTTATTTTGGATGAGATATTTGAAATTAAAAATCACATTAAATTTTTTCTGAGTTTTTGACCCCTGTAACTTATTAAAATAAACAATATAGAAGTTCTTAGGGACTTTCGGCCCTCGCTAATATCGTAATCTTTCATTCTGCGTTTAAATTTTGGAAAAATACTTATTAGTTTTCTCATGATTCGAAAAAATTAATCCCCATTTGAATAGCATTGCAACCGAAAATACGTACCCATCCCCTTAAGTAATGTATGGGGTTTCGATTTTCACTCCGAAAATAGTTTTCAAAAAAGAATATTTTAAAATATTCTGGAAAGAATTTATATGTGTAAATTAGTTTTATCGCGAACCGTCACTAAAATCATTCATTATTTATTGTACTTATTTGCCCTCATTTGCGGCAGTAAAGTAACACCTTATTATACTAAAAAAAGAATTTTACTTTACCTGCTGCGATTATTAATCAAATTACTGAGATTGAATGTAAGTGGTCGATCGATGGCAGTAATCGATAATTTATTTGGGTGAACTTAAATTATTTACTTGAATTATTAAAAATATTGTAAAAAATTTACGTTATTATGAATTAGATTTATGTCAAAAAGTGAAATTCTGTAGTATTTTGCAATTTATTATATTCATACAACATAAATCAAAACAATACAGTAGCGATCAACAGGTGGCAACAAACGCGGTCCAATATTGCGAAAGTTCTGCGAACTTTCAAAAGTGAGGCAAGAGTGCGTCGGTAATTCGACACTCACAGTGACGTTTATACTATCAAAAACCACGGTTCTTACTACGGTTGCCTAAATCGACTAACCAATGAACATTAAGGGTGAGATTACGTCACGAGAGTTTACTGTCATTTGAATCGTAATATGATTTTTTTCGAATCCTGAGAAAACCAAGTATTTTAGAAAAATTTAAACACAGGATGCAAGATTACATTATTACCGAGGGCGGAAAGCCCCTTAGAATAAACAAGCAGATTCTATTGAATGAAATATTTGAAATTAAATATCACACTTCTCTTTTATTTTCAGCCCTGTAACTTATTAAAATAAACATTATAGAAGTTTTCAGGGACTTTCAGCCCTCGGTAATAATGTAGTCTTTCATTCTGAGTTTAAAATTTTCAAAAATATTTATTAGTTTTCTCAGGATTCGAAAAAAATGAATACAATTAAAACATATTGAGAATTTTGACATGCGTCAAAATTTTGCATTAACTCAATGTAAAATTCTGAACTGTTGAATTCCAGCTTCCCTAATAATTATTGTACATCAAAAGACATTAGAAACTATTTGTAGAGGATTGAAATCTGTATTGGAAATAACTGTTAAAATTGGTCTACGTAATTAAACATATTCCAAAATTTTGTAAAAATGTAATACATTTTAGTTTTCAGCCCAAACTTAGGCCACACACAATGCAATAATGTTCACATTTTTGAACTGTCAATATTTTTATTTTATCATCTATTGTTTAGAAACAATACAGTTGATAAGATACCCTCAGTTGCGGAGAAAGGATTAATAATAAAGATTTATTTATTCAGTCAATGGTGTGAGCACTGTCAGTTAAATAGTAACGTGTGGCCTTACTTTTACACGCATACCTATTGTGGCAAATGTATCATATTTTTCAAAATTTTGGAATGCATTTAAATCGTAGAAAAATTTTAACTTTTGATTTTAATACAGATCTTAATTCTCTACAAGTATTCTCTCATGACTTTTGATGTAAAATAATTAGGGAAGCAGGAATTCAACAATTCAGAATTTTACATTGAGTTTCCTATGGCCCTTTTTACGATTCACCACCTGGTATAAGATAAAATGTGTACTCTTTGTCTAATTATTTCATAATAATACAAATAATACACATATATACACAATAACACAAATTCAATGATCGAAAATCATTTAAAAATATGGGAATGTAAACTCTTGTGACGTAAAGTCAAAAATATAAGTCTCCCCACCACCGTCGGACAAGACAACCGTAATAAAGTCTAATAACCGTGATCAAAAACAATAATTTTTATACACCTAGGTGCGAAATGTTGCCAAGTCAGTGACGTTCGATTTCTTGTTATAAAAAAATCGATTTTTAGTAGTTCCAAGATTACACAAAATCTAGGCATGGGATAAAAAAGTTTATTTGAAGAAATTGTATTTTTTTTGTTTTTCTTAATGGCAGTACAGGCTCCTTTTTCAATATTTTATTTAGTTGTAAAGTAATTTCCACATACTAACATATTTCTGAAATTGGGCTCTGTACCGCCATTCTTTATTATATTACGAATATGTGTGCCAAATATCTCGACAAAATATTCAAAATTAGAGCCGCAATCTTGGAACGCGTTTGTTGCTACCTGTTGATCGCTACTGTTTCCTCTTAATATTAATAATAACTATCGCTTAAACATCGAAACCGGTCATCATGCAAAAGCATTCGGTCATTATTGTCATACGAAATTTGTATTTCGTCTGAAATTAAAAAAATTGAGTATATAAAAATTTGAGTATAAGAAAAATGTATAAACTTATATAGATGACTGTCATCAGAAGAAACCGGAAGGTGTTAGCGAATTACTTATCGAATAATATTTTCTAACGACAGTTTTAGTTGACATAATCCACTGATGCGTGTAAAGGTGGGAAACAATCAATATAATGTAAATTTTTAGATTAATATCGCTAAATTTACCAGCTCGACTAGTTTCATTACTTTTTATCTCACTACTTAATACGTTTTCCATCTTTTGCGCTATTTTGCCGGTTATTAGCACGCTCATCCCTGTATAACTACAAACAGCTTTAATAAAATGTTCAGGGAAAACCAGTTAAATGTTATAATTATCGGCTAATATCTTAAAAACATTTATATTACCTAGTCAACCCTAGAAGGGCCAAGGAGGGTTAAAAGTATCCACAACATTGCATTACATCCGATTTTCTAAATACGTTTGTTCCTAAAAATCTCAAATAATTAGTAGTTGTCGGCGTACTATTGCCCTATTAGATGGCATGATTAGCATTTCTATAATTTAATTCATTTCCTCATACTTTTATAAAAACAGTGGACTATAAGTAATCCCCTTGAATACCTTCAACACCATCCCAAAATGGAGAGGGACGATATTATTCATGTGTCAAATTAGCAAAATCTAAAATAAAAAAGGCCAATAAGTGGGCAAAACAACCATAGTTTGTTCAAAATGCAAGTATGTATGCGGTAAGCACAGCAAGAAGTCAAAAATATTTATATATCCTACGATGATGCCAATTCCACTGAAACCGAAAACTTCGGGTAAATTATAAATTTGTATCTTTTAACGGTTTCATTAACGTCTGGGAATAATACAAAAGTGTTATTTTTAAATTAGTTTTAATAAAGAAGCACGTTTTTGATTAATTTATGTGTGGACATTTATTGACCTTCCTTGGTCCTCGCTGTTTCTACTATAAGGTTGATCCTGCGAGGGTTAAAGCCTCATATCCCGATTACAAAATTACAACATATTATCTGGTTTATCATTTTTATTTTAAATGTGTTATTTTAAGTGTAATTAACTTAACTTTTTCAATCTAATAACAGAATATCATTTCTGATATACGCATCTTTCACTAGCATATCGAATATCAAACACAAGTGGTCCGCTTAATTCAAAATAAAACATTAAATCTTAAAAACGTTTTTCCTCGATTTCGTTATTTCGACATTTACCTGTTATACGTTCTTTAACGGTAAAATATTGCAAAACCTCTAAATTTTAACGAACCGCTTGGATTGACATAAAAATTGGCATACACATAGCTAATAAGTCAAAGAAAAAAAGTGATATTGTGCCGATATGTGCTTTTGCCCTGGGGGTGGTTTTCACCCCCTCTTGGAGGTGAAAAAATATTCGTCCAAAGTAAGGCCGGAAATGGATAGAGTGACTAATTTTAAGTAACTTTTGTTCTATAGAGTTTTTTCACTAAGTCAATACTTTTCGAGTTATTTGCCAGTGAATATGTTTATTTTTCATCAAAATAACTACGCTTTTAGACGGTTTTCGCAAATAACTCAAATAGTAAGTATTTTGTCGAAAATCATTATTAGCAAAAATATAGCCTGTAAAAAATTTAAAAAATGGTGTATATATCACGTCTCTATACCTAGTAAAAGCAGAGTTATAGCTAATGAAAAATAGGTTCATATTCGTCAAATTCCAAATGAAATATTTTAACGTGAAATAACCAAAAATGAAACACATTTCGGGGAAAACTCATTACAATTTATTTAAAGTATTTAAAAAACCTTCATTTTTGTTTTACAAATAAAAATTCTAGCATCAAAAGTAAACAAGTTACGCTCAAAATAAAGTTAGTCCTTTTTTTTTGGTAAAGAAATCGGGCAAATCACCCCCTAATAAGTATCTCAATGAACTCAATTGTTACGAATTCACAAGTTTCTTGACTCACGTATGTACTGTTTACATGATCTGTAAGTTTCATAGGTTCAAAGTCCTTATTTTTGAAAGGGCTGTAGTTAAAAGGGATTGAACGAGTCACTGATCACAAATGTATGCAAATTTAGAAACACCAAATCTTAATCAATTTTTGTCTAACAGAAAAACAAAAAATACATGATATTCAGAAAAGCAATGCTGACTTTTTTTGATTTTCGAGATTTTTGGTATCTCTAACAATTTTTAAGTTACTTTGAAAAAAAAAACATATTTTTCAAAATTAAAATTTTTAAAAATTTTATTTTAACACCAATTTTTTTTCAAAAATAAGCACTTTTAAACGATGAAACCTACAGATCATATAAACACAACATAAGTAAAATAATTTGTGGAGCGGTAACGATTAATTTCATTTAAGTTTCTAATTAGGGGGTGGTCTTCCCGATTTTTTTTGCCAAAACAAAAGGGACCAACTTTATTTTGAGCGTAACTTGCTTAAATTTAATGCCAGAGACTTTTTATAAAAACAGAAATAAAGCTTTTTTAAACACTTTAAAAAAGTTATAATGGGTTTTCCCCAAAAAGTGCTTAATTTTTTGGATATTTCACGTCGAAAAATTCTATTTGAAATTTGGTGAATATGAATCTATTTTTCATTGGCTATAACTCTGGTTCTGCGAATCCCAGAGATCTAACCGTTTTTTTTTTACTTTTTTACAGGCTATATTTTTGCTAAGAACGTTTTTTTTTTGACAAAATACTTACTTTTTGAGTTATTTGCGAAAAACCGTATGAAAATGTGTTTTTTTTGTTGAAAAATGAACATATTCACTCGCAAATAACTCGGAAAGTGTTGACTTGGCGAAAAGGCTCTATAGGACAAAAGTTACTTAAAATTAGTCAGTTAACCCATTTCCGGACTTATTTTGGACATATATGTTTTCACCGCCAAGAGGGGGTGGAAGTCACCCCCAGGGTAAAAGCAGATATCGGCACAATATCACTTGTTTTCTTTGACATGTGAGCTATGCGTATGCCAAATTTCATGTCAATCCAAGCGGTTCTTTAAAATTTAGAGCCAATACCGTGAAAGAATGTACTACTGGTTTTCGAAGTACCTATACCGACAATATGAAGCCATTGCCTCTTTGCCATTCTCTCATGGGCGACATTTATTTGGATTTTTTGAACTTTATCATTCTAACTTAGTGTTAAACATATTCCAAGGTTATCTTTTTTTAGGTCTTGTCTATGTTGATTCTCCAAAACTAAAATATAATCTCTTATAATTATATTCATAAACGAAAAAATAAATCTTTCAACTCCTCAAAATTTTTCTGTCCACTTTAAAACTCTAGTTTTCTTCTGCCAACTGTATTATTGCCTGGTTAATTAACATTAAATTAAATAAACATTAATTTGTTGCTCTTATCTGTTTATTAGTGTTTATGTTAACGTCCTGTTTATTTCTTATGGATAATTTCAACTTCTAAATTTAATAATAATGCCAATAAAATGCTGTCTAATGAGGTCAATAAAAATTATTATCACTCAGAGCCCTAACGAACTGATTAAAACCGATAAAACATCACTAAAACTGTAGAATAAACTTAGTTTAGTAGCATATTAAGTACATCGTTCTAAAGTAATTTACATTACGCTTTCCACGATCACCAGCTTCCGGACTAAAACGTTACACCCAAAACTATAAATATCTTGATATTTTATATAGCTTCTTCCTGACTCTTTGCAAATATTTATTAATCCAACGGTTTTTGCCTAACCGAATATAACAATATTTATTAAAATTATAATAACAAACACTCACGCCCAATTGGGAATTAAATTTACATATTTTTCTTACGATATAATCTGTTTGGATAAACTTAATACCTACATATAGATTATAAACAACCCACTTATGATTTATTTATTCATCTTGTCTAGCTGTAGAGAAACATAAAAAACTGACGGATCAAATCTTAATTTGAATACGGTATAAACCAATTTTATATTTATTATAAACTGGATATTTAAATTACATAAATTAAAAATTTATTGGTAAATGGTAACGACCGAACTAATTCTACTGTTCAATACATAAAGGTTATTCTTATACAGAGGCATAAACTTACTAAAATACTACCCTAATACTTACAACTAAAATTTTACAAGATCTAATGAATCAGAGGATAAGTTAGCAGATAAACAACAGGATTTTCGAACTGGAAGTAGATACAATTGTCGTCATATTAAATATTACCGAGAAATCAATTAAGTATAGCAGACCAGCATTTCCGTGTCTAAATCATTTGACAGAGTAAAACTTAAATATGTAATCAATATTACGTATAATATCAGTTTCCCTAAATATAATAAAAACTTATTAATACATCTACCAAAATAACAAAATGGAATCAGAATAAATGTACAACTTATAGAACCTAGAGGTAGCCATAGGCAGATGAATACGACAGGGGACTAATTGAGCACTGTGCTCTTCTATTTAGTCATTGATGAAATCATCAAAATGTGTAAACGGAAAAAGAGGATTCAGATTTAATTTAAGAACAGAAGAATAATTTAGTAAGACAATTTCATCTCAGAAAACTAAAACAATAGTAATAAGCACAGAACCAATTAGATTTAAAATAGAGATTGATGGCATCAGTGTTGAACAAGTAATGGAAATAAAATACTTTGAAATTACACTGTCTAGCTATGAAGACCAGCTAGACAAAGAAGTGATAGATAAAGTACAAAAATCAAATAGACTGGCAGGATGTCTTAATAACACTATATGGCGAAACCGACATATTAATCCTTAAGTACTACCACACCGTCTCTCAGAGGGCATCGCTTGTTGAAAGTGGGATATTTCCATTTCTAGAAAATTTTGAAGGTCACCCGTTTATGACTTTTTAAGTTGGGTTGTTCTTTAGTAGTATTGAATTCGGCAATTTGCGGCAGGTTGATATTCGAAAGATATTTAGACTCAAAATGTGATTTCCGTCTAATAGACGGGGTGTTAGTGTTTGTGCCCAGTTCGTCATTAAACATAATATGCCCCAGTTCGTCAAAAAGTTCAAATAAGGAAGTATAAAGACTATGAGGAAACTCTTTTGAAATGACTTAATGAGGTAGAAGGGATTCGGTCGCTGACCAGCGAATAGAACACACGTGTTTAGCTCGTATCTTAACTCGATTCTCGGGCAGATATAGCAATAAAACAATTGTGTTATACAAAAGTGCAGTGTAACTATAAACCAATATATGTAGGTACATAAATAAACAACCTAATTAGTTAACTAATTATACAGTGAAAAAATCGGAAAAAAGTAATTCCAACGATAAGGAATTAAATTCTTGTGTAAAGTGATAAAAACTTGTGTGATATCGAATATAAACAAAGCAGGTTTTTGCAGTAGGTGGAAACAAAACAATATTGTGAATGGTGTATTTCTACAGGAAAATAAAGCATATTAATAAACAGAATCAGCTGTAAGTAGAAAACTTTATTATAATATAATTAATTTTATTATAAACAGATAACCAGGGCCGGATTTTGATTTTGATTTTTACCTAGGAATAAAAGTGCTGGAAAATTAGTAACGGCTAGCGCGGGTGCGGGTGGGAATTTGAACTGTGAGTAGAGTTCTCCACGAAACTTCACCCGTGACGCATTGACTAATAACTCTAGCACGAAAAATAACTAGGAATTAAGAACAATGAGTTCAGATAGCGAATTAGATGATGAAATGAAAAGGAGAAGGGAAGAGGAGGAACATCCCAGCAAAAAATCAAAAATAACAGCTAGAACATCACAAAAAACAGATGAAGATAACATAAGTGGAATGGAACAAATGATGAAAATGATGAGGGAATTAGCAATGGATATAAAAGACATAAAAAAAGAACAATATAGATCTGGAGACGAAATCACACAACTAAAGAATGAAATTAAAGAACTGAAAGATCAACAAAGCGGCTACAAAGATGAAATAAAAAAGCTGCGAGAAACAAACGAAAAAGCTATAAAACAAATAGGTCAATTAGAAAAAGAAATTAGTATAGCAAATGAAAAAATAGAGAAATTGGAAAGAGAAAGAAAGAGAAAAAATGTAATAATACAAGGAATAAAAATTGATACAAATGATCAGAAAGTTTTACGAGGGGCTATGGAGAATTTTATGGAAAAAGAGCTACAAGTTTCAGTAGATGTAAATGGAGCAAGGAAAATAGGAGAAAATACTGTCATAGTGGAACTCAACAGCGTGAAAAACAAAATAGAAGTAATGAAAAATAAAAGTAAATTAAAAACCAAAAAGGACGAAAGAATCTATATTAATGATGATATGTCAAAAGAAGAAAGAATTATTCAGAAAGAAATTAGAAGCAAGGCTATGGTAGAGAGGCATAATGGAAAAAATGTAAAAATAGGATACCAGAAGCTAATCATTAATGGTGAAATATGGACATGGAATAACAACCAACAACAACTCATAAAAGAGAAAAATATACAACCAAAAAACTAGCAATACAACGAAAGCAGACTGAAATAACGGAGATGACATGGCAAAGTACAGGTACACGAAATAGACAAAATGTACAGATTATTAATGAAAAGCAGCCCATAAAAGAACATATATTAGTAGGAACATGGAATGTAAGAGGAACATACGAAGAAGGAAAACTGAAACACCTAGTAGATGAATGTAAAAAATATAAATTCGAAATAGTAGCACTACAAGAAACGAAACAACTAGGCCAAAACTCAATGGAAATAAATGACTATTTATTTTTCAATAGCGGAGGCGAAAATAGAATGTTAGGCACAGGATTTGTAGTAAACAAAAAGCTGAAAGATCTAATCGTTGACTTTAAACCAATTTCAGAGAGAATATGCATACTAAGAATAAGAGGAAAATACCAAAAAATAACATTTATAAACATACATGCACCGACTGAAGAGAAAAACATAGAGATAAAGGAAGACTTCTACAGTCAAATAGATACAGTATTCGAAAATATTCCCAAATACGATATAAAAATAGTACTAGGTGATGCTAATGCCAAAATAGGAAAAGAAGAAATATACACACCCACCATAGGAAAATATAGTCTGCATGAAACAACGAATGAAAATGGTCACCTCTTAATAGATTTTGCAAAAGAAAAAAACATGATCGTTATGAGCACGTACTTTCAACACAAAAGAATATATCAAGGAACATGGAGATCACCAGATGGAAAAACCATAAATCAAATAGATCATGTGCTCATCGAAAAAGACATGGAAAAATGTATAAAGAACATAAGAACATATAGAGGACCGGATGCAGACACAGATCACTTTATAGTCGGAATACAACTTAAACAGGTTATACCAGTTCTTAGAAATCAACAGAAAAAAAGGTATAAAGTAACTAAACCTATTAGACTACTGTCAGAAGAAGAACAAAGTAAATATGAAAGACTAGTCACTAGAGAACTGGAAAATATTGCAGAAAATGAAAACATCGAACAAAAATGGACGCAAATAAAAGTATGTATGACCAAAGCAGCGCAAGTCAGTAATAGAAATATAAAAGATGGATTCAAAGAATGGTTTGATGAAGAATGTAAAATAGAACTGGATGAAAGAAATAAGTTAAGACTCAAAATGATGCAAGTGAAAACACCAGAGATGGAGATACAATACAACGAACAAAGAAAACGAACTAAAAGAATCATAAGAGTAAAGAAAAGAAAGTACAACGAAGATAAATTGAAATGCATAGAAGAAAACTATAAAAATGGAGAAGTCAGGAACTTATATCAAGTAGTAAAAAATGAGAAAAAGGGGTTCCAAAGAAAACCTGTACACTACAAAAGCAAAAATGGAAGGAATTTAGTAAGCGACGAAGAAATACTGAGCAGATGGAGAGAATACTTCGAAGAGCTTCTAAATGAAATTCCCACAACAGAATATGCAGAAGAAGAAGAAGAAGGACCGAATGAAAATATTGATCAAGAAGAAATGCAGGAAAGACCGCCTAATGAAAAAGAAATAAAAGAAATAATAGAAAAACTAAAGAAAAACAAGAGCCCAGGTAAGGATGAAATAACAGCTGAAATGTTTAAATATGGAGGACCAGTACTAATTAAGCATTTGGAAAAGCTGATAAAAGAAATTTGGGAACAAGAACACATACCAAAAGAATGGACTGAAGCCACACTGTGTCCAATTCACAAAAAAGGCGACAAAAGTTTATGCCATAATTACAGGGGAGTAGCCCTACTAAACGTTGCATATAAAATACTTGCAGTACATATAAAAGACAAGATAACACAAAAGATAGATAATGACATAGGAGAATATCAATGTGGATTCAGAAGAGGACGCAGCACGGTGGATCAAATTTTCCTACTGCGTGAGATACAAGCGGAAAGCTACGAATACGGAAAATCTACAATGGCCCTATTCATTGACTTTAAACAAGCTTTTGACAGAGTTAAGCGAAAAGAAATATACAAAGCACTATGTGAAATTGGAATTAGTAAAAAATTAATAAAGATGGTAAAAGTTACACTCAGAGAAACAGAGAACAGGGTTAAAATAAATGGAAAGGAAACAGATAAGTTTAGGGTCGGTGAAGGGGTACGACAAGGAGACCCACTGTCATCACTGTTGTTTAGTATCCTTCTTGAAATAGTCATCAGAGAAGCCGAAATTAACAGGACAGGACTTGTATACCAACGAAAACACCAATGCTTGGCATTCGCTGATGACATAGTAATGATAGCCAGAAGCAAACAAGAATTACAAGAAATACTAAAAAGACTAGAGGCGATAGGAAGAAAGAAAGGGATATACATAAACGAAGAAAAGACTAAATATATGGAATGGACAAAACGAGAATACACACAAGGACAATACCTGACAATAAACACAGAGGCAAAAATATATAAATTCGAGGAAGTAGAGAGATTCCAATATCTAGGAGCGACATTCACTAGGAGACCAAATATAAAAGAAGAAATCCAAGCGAGAATTATGGCTGGTAATCGTTGTATCTTTGCTCTAAACAACTTATTGAGAAATAAGAACATATCTAGAGGGGCTAAGATAAGAATATACAAGACAGTGATAAGACCTATAGTCTTGTATGCCAGTGAAACATGGACGATGAACAAATCCGAGCAAGTCATGCTTAAAGTATGGGAAAGAAAAGTCCTAAGAAAAATATTTGGCGGAAAGATATGGAATGGAATGTGGATAAGAAGACCAAATGTGGAATTGGAGAGGATGTATGGTGAACCAAACATAGTAGGGATCGTAAAATCACAAAGACTGAGATGGTTGGGACATATCCAAAGGATGCCAAACACGAGACTTCCCAAAAAAATACTAACGGGAGGAATAGGAGGAAAGAAGAAGAAAGGTAGACCGAAAACCAGATGGAAGAAAGATGTTGAAAAAGACATAGAAGAACTGAAAATCACAAATTGGAAAAATAAAGCAGCAAATAGGAGAGATTGGAAAGGAATAGTAAACCAAGCCATGGGCCTTCTAGGCCTGGAGAGCTAAACTATATATATATATAATGAGGTAGAAGAGGACATAAGCGAAGTGGGATCAATTTGTGATGAAAATGTTGCCACTGACTACCATTGCTACACTGTACAAATTTTAGTGCCTGTCAGTTTTTGTTTTGTTTTAACATTTTTTAAAAACTTTTTTATTTTCATTTTTAACACTCTTTGCTTAATTCGATTTTAAATTTTTATCAAGATTCTTTAATTTGTTTCATTTTTATCACACTTTTTTCTGTAATAATAAGTCACACAAACAGTCCTTCCATTCTTGTTATAATGTTTTTTATTTTAACAAATACAGAAAAATTATATCAATTACTGTATTTCTTAGATAAGTGATACTTTCAGTAAGTCATCTAAATATTTTTTTGCATTAAAATATTTAACAAAAAAATAACCAGTAAAATGTTAAACCCGTCTGTCAGGCGGTTAGTTAGTGTTTACGTCATTGATGTAAGATGTTAGTACTTAGGGGTTAATACTGAGATGAAGATAAGAGTTTGTAAGGCCAGTATAATACCAATAATGATATAAGCATCAGAAACAAGACCCGACAAAACCAGAATTATATAAAGACAACTGAAACGAGAGAGATGAAAGTACTGAGAAGAATTACAGGAAATACACTGAGATCGAAAGAGGAGTGAACACAGCAGAATAAAATGTAACGTACAGTGTATAAACGAATGAGTACTAGAAAAAAAAGAAAGGAATAACCATAAGCAGAATGAAGAAGACCTGGTATGTCAAAATAGCACAAGATATATCACCAATCGCTGGAAGAAATATCGGACCACCACCTCGCAAAAGATGGACAGAGTGACAACCTTCCATAGAGGTATCAATCCGCCATTGAACAAGCAGAATTGCTTATAAAGAGGAAGGAGAACTATAGCCAACTTATGTTTTAAAAACCTTCAGAAAACATTATGGAAATAGGCTGGCAAGTTTCAGATTTTTATTTGTAGTATTTCGTATAGCGTGACTAAAAGTGTTGTGTTTTTTTTTTATAAAAATATTAGTATCTATTGGTAATTTATTATACAGTGCGGGCCAAAGAAAACAGTTCACCTCGATATTTGGCAGTATTTATTAGAATTTAAGGAAATGAAGAAACATGTAGATTTTTGATCTAAGGGGGAGACATTTTTACGGTACATACATCTGTCATTTGTCAACCCCCTGCCTTTCACTTTCCCACTCCATTTCTTTAATGGTGAAAATGGGTTGTGTGCTAGCTCATTTGAAAGGTTGTTCAATTCTCTATCCAGTAATATTAACATTGACTTAATTATTTAGACAGGGTGTCCAAGAATTTTGAATTAAATTAATTGACACACAAAGAAGAATGTACGTAATATATTGAACGCAAAATACATTCTACTACTGACCGAAAACAAAAAAAAAATATGTTTATTTGAAAAGAAAACATTGTTTGTTGCTTAAATTAAATATTCAACCTATCAAGAGGCAGATGGGTGGCAGCTTGAACATTAAAATTAAGCGAAAAGCAATGTTTATTTATCAAGAAACATGTTCTTCTGTTGTGTGACAGCAGTAGAATGTATTTTCAATCAAATAAATTACATACATTCTTCTTTTTATGTCAATTAATTTAATTAAAAAAATTTTTCTTGGACACCTTTCATAATTATGTTAATAGAAGACTAAGTTTTCAATCTAATAGCACATAAAATAACACTAAAAAGATTACTCTACATCCCACCAGATTGAGAACAATGGGAACCTTCTCTGGTTACACCTCCGAGGCTTCTAAAATTTGCAAGCCATAACGGATGCTGATACTAAAGAAGATGAGGGAATTTTACAATTTATAATTCACGTCCCATTTGCTCAGCGCGGTAATGTTCCAACGAGAATGGTTCCATTCGTACTCCAATCAAAGTAAACATGTAAATAAAAAATGAATAACCATTTTTAATTTCGTTGCAACACAGCCGCTTTATATTCTAGTTCAATCAGAGAGTGCAACAAGCACCTCTACCGGTTTCTAAACTTGTTAGTATCTCATCAGGAGGCATTTTATTTATTTTTTTTACATGTTTACTCTAATTAGAGTACGAAGGGAACCATTCTCGTTGGAAGTTTACCGCGCTGAGCAGATGGGACGTGAATTATAAATTGTAAAATTCACTCATCTTCTTTAGTCTCAGAATCCGTTATGGCTTGCAAATTTTAGAAGCCTTGGAGGTGTAACCAGAGAAGGTTCCCATTGTTTTCAATCTGGTGGGATGTAGAGTAACATTTTTTTGCTAGCAGCTGCCGCTAGGGCATCCCTGCCATTTCGTTCGTTGCAATCCGTGACTGCACTCCGGGGTTTGTGCTGGTTGGGTTACAGAGAGCAGCATATGTGCCTCCTGCACTCTCTGATTGAACTAGAATATAATGCGGCTGTAGTTTCGTGTTGCAACGAAATTGAAAACGGTTATTCATTTTTTAATCATGTTAATATTTATATTACTGAATAGAGAATTGAATAACTTTTCAAATGAGCTAGCACACGACTCCTATTCCCTATTTAAAACTAAGCGGTGGGGGAAGTGGAAGGGAGGGGGTTGACAAATGACAGATGCATGTACCGTAAAAATGTGTCCTCCTTAGATCAAAAATCGACCAAAATACTGCCAAATATCGAGGTGGACTGTTTTCTTTGGCCCACACTGTATACCTATACCTATCTTTTCAGTCAGACTTGATTGAGGGACAAAATTGTGGTTGCGTACTTGTTTGAAAAACTATACAATATACTTATTATACGGAAAAACCTGTCAGTAACGGCCACTAAAAATGAAAGAACTATTGACCGATATAGAAAGGTGGCCGCTATTGCCAGTTTTTGTAGTCTACAATTGGTTTGGGAAATTTTTAAACTGGCCGTTAGGACAGGTGGCCGATGTTGGCAGGTGGCCGTTAACGCAGGTTTTACTGTATTATATCAATCAATTCTACATAAAATTATATAAATGTTTGTGCTTTATAATTTGCTCAAATAAAAACTTGCAATTTTTTTTATGGATTTAAAGATATAAATCACGACATTTACGGTATCTAGAGGAAGGTGATGAAAGCTACTGCGGTGCAAGAAGTGAATGGTGCAGGAGCAACGGTTATTGATCGTGTAGTTAGACGCGCGTCCGAAAGATAACACCACAAACAGATGAAGAATTCTTTCTATATAGAAAACAAATTTAAGAAAAAAATTGAGAGATGACAGGACATTTTCAAAAATCGGTTTTTATTTCATTATTGCTAAATAAATAGAAAAAGAACCTTTTGACCCAGAGCTTTTTTTTTCACAATAAATATTTGTAAACTCCCGTAAGTGTGATGGAAAATAATAGTGGCACTATTAGTGTACGGGGGTATGAGATACCCCGTAAAAAATTAGCAAGCATACACAATTTTTTGGAATTGGTTTACTACTTTTTTCAAAAAGGTACTTTGGTTTCAAAGCTAAAATCTGGATAAAAGACTAATAAATAAAAAATATCAGCTATCCACGCATACAATATACAAGATCATACCGAAAATAATCTGAACATAACGAATTTTTATATATTATTATTTATTCATGTCAGAATAACAAAAGTTTTTTAAAGTAGAAATATATAAATATAACAGGAGTACATAAATAACAAATAAAAGGTATTTATTTAAAACATATTTGTTAGCTAAAAACTAGCCAGCCCGCTACATTTGGTACAGCGCAAACCAGGTCTTTTATGAAGCATATGGCTGGGTATAAAGGACAGATCATAAAGTGTTCGTAGTTTGTCGTTTCCAGTGGCACAGGATTGACTTGCAGGAAAAGCTGCGTTTTATTCATTTGGTTCTGGACGTTATCAATACAGATGAGGTCTATAGAACGCCTTATTTCCGTATATCGCTCATTTATTTTATATTATCTGCCTATGAAATACCTGTCGACTCACCTGAGAACATTATAAGACATGAGATAGATTAATATAACAATAGCAACAAGATATAAAAACATGATAAATGCATCAAAAACGTCCCTAGTGCCGATGTTCTTATGAACTATGATGGTACGCTGGTTTGTAGAATAGTTATAAGAGTAAAACGGCTCTAGAAAAAATCTGATTTAAATACAATTGATATAAAAAAAACTCACTAACCTAAAAACCGACATAGAAGTACGATAAAAACTATTATGGGAAACATAGGACACTATCGAGAACACTTAAGACATAACAAAGAGATGGAATAAATTGAGGGAAGAAATACAGACAACACGCGCAAGCTCAACTCTATTACAGCGTGACAGATAGAACAAGAAAAAATGGATGTCTGGTGAACTAAAGATATGATGAATGAGAACCGTAAATCCAATAATAAAAATGCAGATAAACTTATTAATTATAAATTAAGCGAAAAAGCAGCAACTGATCCTAAAGACTAGACTAATGAATTGGATTAACGGAAGACTGTCTTTAAAACAGAGTTTGTCCGTACTAGTGCTCCAAACTCCGCGGTCGAAAAACATAATGCTAAGGCAGAAGTGCGGAGAGTGTGTGGTTGTGCTCCCCATTTTCCACGCAACCAAATAATGTTTACAAAACGTTGAAAAGACGTCATAATTATCACCAAACCACGTCAGTTTATCACGATTTTTCTACGTCGCAAGTCACGTGAATAAGTCCCACCATATTTTTTTTATTACTCCAATTTATTTAACAATCTTTTCCGTTAGGAACAATCAGTTAAAGTTACGACTTTCTTAGGCTATGACATGTAGGTAAGAATTCCAATGAAAACTTTCCTTTCTAAATTATCAACAAATGTAGAGATAGTACTACTAGTAAAATAAAGTAAAACTTAAAATAGTTCTAATTTATCTAAAATCTATTTGGTCAGTTGGTTTATAACGCTTAAGTCTGCGAACTTCACCCTCCGTGTTTAATAATTCACTCGCGAAATCATTTGGATGCGCACTAAGTCGTTCTTCATACTTTTCACTGTATTTGCTGATTTCTTCTTTGATGCTGGGAACTTTCAGGTCTCTCTCTATTATTGCGTTGGGGACGTACCATGGAGCGTTTACTATGGTTCTTAATGCCTTATTTTGAAAACGTTGTATAATTTCCAAGTTAGAGTTGCTGGCTGAGCACCATAGCTGTATGCCATAGGTCCATATGGGTTTAAGTATGGCTTTGTATACCACTAATTTATTTTCAATTGACAGACTTGAATGTCTACCCAGAATCCAGTACATTTGTTGAAGTTTGAGTCCAAGTTGCTTTCTTTTGGTGAATATGTGTTTTCTCCATGTTAGTCTTTTATCTAGATGTATGCCCAGGTATTTGGTTGTATCTACTTGTAATAATTGTTTGTTGTTTATGTATACTGGTGGACATCTCTCTCTTCGCATGGTAAATGTCATGTGGGTCGATTTTGTTTCATTAGCTCTTAGTTTCCATTTTTTTAACCATTTTTCTATTTTATTTAAGTGGGCTTGTAAGTTATGCGAAGCTCTTTGGGGGTCTGTGTGAGATGCGATAATACCTGTGTCATCCGTGAATGTTGCGACTGTTGTCAATCTAGTTGTAGGTAGGTCAGCAGTAAATAACAGGTATAGTAAGGGACCAAGTACACTTCCTTGTGGGACGCCGGATTTTATTTTAAATTGTTCTGAGCGAGCATCTTGTTGTTTTACTAATGAAAAGCGATCTGTCAGATACGATTATATAATTAAATAATATTGATACGGAAGATTTTTCTTCAGCTTATGGAGGAGTCCTGTATGCCACACTTTGTCGAATGCTTGGCTGATATCTAGAAAAGCTGCACTACAGTACCTGTTGTTTTCTAGATCATTGCTGATTTGTTTGACTATACGATGTGTTTGCTCTATTGTTCCATGTTTGCTACGAAAACCAAATTGGTGTTTTGGAATTAATCTTGTTTCTTCTATTATTGGTTCTAATCGACGTAGAAACATTTTTTCAAATAGCTTAGATAATATAGGTAAGAGACTAATGGGTCTATATGAGTTCAGTTCTTTGGGGTCTTTTCCTGGTTTTTGTAACATTATGATCTCTGCTACTTTCCACTGATTGGGAAAATGTGCATACGTAAGTATTGCATTAAATATATGTGTTATTGCCATGATTGTTTTCTTAGTTACGTTTTGCAGGATTTTACCAGTGACGAGGTCATATCCAGGAGCCTTTTTTGGATTGATTTCATCCATAATTACCATTCGGATTTCTTTAGGTTTAAATTTTTTAATTGGGAGATCCATTTGAAAAGGTATATCAAGAAAATTTAAGATTTCATTATTATCTTCGTCGTTTTGGTCCATGTTGTAAGGTTTAAATACGTTGCTTAGGTGTTCAGCAAAGGCCTTTGCTTTTTCATTATTACTTCTGGCCCATGTTCCCGCAGAGTCTCTAAGCGGAGGTATTTGTTGTATTGGTCTTTTAATTTTTCGTGTAGCACGCCATAGAGAATAATCTGTTGCTTCCGTAGGTGTTAGTTTTTCGAGGTACTCTTGTACGTTCTGATTCCTTATTGTCTGTAGTAGTCTTTTTAATTCAGATGCTGCTCTGTTATAATTCCTTTTATTGATTTCAGTTCTATTGTTTTGCCACTTTTTACGAAGTCTTCGTTTCTCTATGATTTTTCCTTTTACAATAATTGGATTATCACCTTTGGATTTATTATCGGCAACATTGGGTGTTGCGTGCCAGGCTGCTGTTTGAATTCCTTTTGTTAGTTTTGCGACGGCTTCATTAATGTTCTGTGGTGTCTTGAGTGGAACGTTTAGTTCAATGTTCTCATCAAGTTTTTAACGGAATAGCTCCCAGTTGGTCTTTAGGTTGCATAATTGAGGTTCTTGGTATTTTCTTATTACTTTTGCATGTAACGTCAATATTATAGGAGAATGATCTGATGAAAGATCATAGCTGCGTTCAATTTTTAGATAATTTGAGTTAATACCTTTTACGATGAAGAAGTCGATAGCGTCTGGTATTTTCGCAGGATCGGACGGCCAGTAGGTGGGCTCTCCTGTTGCTTTGATGCTTAAATTTTTACCTGTGATTGTGGTCAATAATTCTCTGCCCTTAGTGTTTGTAAGTCGAGATCCCCAATGTGTATTCTTGGCATTGTAATCACCTCCACTTATAAATTTGTTTCCGAGTGTTCCTATGTAGTTAGTATATTGTTCTTTTTTGTTGTTGTGTTTAGGTGGGCAATATGCTGCTGATAGAACCAGAGTACCAGTGCTACTATCTATTGCTACACTGGTTGCTTGTAGGTATTCTTTTTGATAACTTTCTAATTCATAATGTTGTATACTGCTACGAATTATAACTGCTGTTCCTCCATGAGCTGTATTATCTGGATGGTTTGTGTGGTAGATGTTATATTTAGGTATTTTGAAATAGTTTTTATTGGTAAAATGTGTTTCTGAGACTAGAAATACATCAATGTTTTTGCCGATGATGTAAGCTTTAATTTCATGAGCATGTAGACTCAGACCATTGGCGTTCCACTATCTTTAACAATTGAGTATCCCACCATAATTGACGTCTTTTTTATCATGTTTTGAATACGTGATATCAATAACGTAGTTTTTATGTCGTTTTTTAGATTATTTTTCATTTTATGGTTTTAAAGATACGCAATAATTATTCGTATGGGCAGTGTTGGTATTGTAATTTTTTATTTAACCGTTTTAAATTTAGCCCATAGGCTAAAAGTAAAAGCAAATAGAAGACTCTCTAAAATGTATAGAATTACAACATCTTCAATGCAACATACCTACAGTTGAGTCCCTGAATCTTTACCCGTGCGTCATCATTTAAAACATACGAAATAAGTCGATGATAAGTCAGAAATTAAAATTTACTAAACGCAACAGCAAGTCACTTACTGTAACTTGCTGTTGCGTTTAGTCAATTTCAATTTTCGGCTTATCATCGACTTATTTCGTATGCTTGAAATGATGACGCACGGGTAAAGATTCAGGGACTCAACTGTGACAGTAAGTGACTTGCTGTTGCATTTAGTAAATTTAAATTTCCGACTTATTATCGACTTATTTCATATGCTTTAAATGATGAGGCACGGGTAAAGATTCTGGGACTTAACTGTATATTATAGAATTTTTACTTTTTATAGGTACTGTGTCAAAATGGAAACAACATAAGTATAAACTAATAAATTTATTAACAAGTTAATTTAATTAAACTCGATAACACATAATTAGTTCATTAACAGAAAATAAACACCAAAACAAATTAAAACAGAACCTAAAACAGTTTTAAAGAAGAATTATTTATTGCATTAAGCTAACTCACTTGAGAAAAACGAATGAAAATCTCTTGATTAACATGTTTCTTCAACTAAATATCTAAATGAGAGGTCTTATTTTACCACACAAGGCACGTAAACAATAAATGGAAAACTTCTTATGGAAATTGTTTGGAGTCTCTCTGGAGCATTAAGTCTTTAAGCTCCTTCCAATTTTGTGACGTCTGACTTAGGCTGTCTGAAATGAAAACGTGTTTTTAGTCGTATTTTAAAGTCATTAATCTTACGTATTTAAAATCACCTAAATGACCTTTATACGACGTAATCTTCAAACACGTGTATATATTCAACCAAAAACTGACGTTTTCTCAACGTTCTTGACGTCACTTTTGCCTGGGTTTGTATTAGTTAGTTTGCGAATGATGCTATTTCTGGAACTTACCTTTTTCTTGACATCTTGCGAGTGCTATCGATAAGACAGAGTTTTATCCAGACCTACGCCGAGGTATTTTGCATCTGATTGTGTTCCAGCATCTGACCACACCAGTCCACCCTCCAGCGGCTTTCTGGTATGCTTGTCTCTAAGGTGGAAAGCACACAAGGTTACGCCATGAAAACCAATTAGTACGTGAAATATCCAACCATCTGAGAGAGGAAAGAAGACTTAAGAAGAACTGCCCAGGATAGGTATCTCAGTATATAATTACCGGTCAACTGCCATTGGGTAGTTTGCCCACGAGACAACTTTTAACTCATGTACCTATTGCCTTATGTATTTTAAGGATTATGTTGTAATTTTGCGTGCAATAAAAGCATATGTGTGTATTTCTAAGTAAAATTTGATTCACGATGCAGACTTGTTAAAAGACAGTTTCACATAAAATAATTTATGAATAAAAATGTTCAAAAATGAATACATCGACATAGTTCAGAGAAATAAGGAAAAAAATATTCTGTTGGTGACACAACTCCCTCCAGGCCGAAACTAAATTTTTTGAGTAGTATGGACATCTATATTAATAATATATATGTTACAGTTCAAGTTGATTCTCAGTTAGAGTTGAGTCCAACTAGTTGGAGTCAACTCCAACTGAAACGAGCAGTTAAAGTTGATTTTAAAAATTTAAATCAACTTTTACTAGTTGGAGTTGACTCTTCCTGGATCGATTCAGTAAATGTTGATTATACGAGAATCTCAAGTGCATTTTTAATGAGTGTGTGTTTCTTTGTTTTGACCATTTCAACTACTTATTAGTATAGTCTGTAACGTCGCCCCCGTTAGGTAAATAATTCTGATTCGATTTTTTGCACAAACTTACTCAAAGAAATACATCCGTATAACAATCCTTATAACAAAATCACGCGGTACCGCGGTCGAAAAATTGTTTAACCAATTTCAGTAAAGTCAGTCAGTAACGTGACTCTTTATCGAACGAGTCTGATATTACGAGCAGAGGAACAGACGCGTTCGATAAAGAGTATTGAGGTGGTGCGTACAAAATTGTATCGTCAATCATAAAAAACATTAACACTTACTTATAACTTTGAGGAATTTTTTTTAATTTTAGACGAAATAAAAAATTTGTATGACAGTAATGACAGTAATCACAGATGACTTTTGCATGATGGCCGGTTTTGATGTTTAATCGATAGTTATCAATATTGTATACCTACCTAATTACTAATTAGATCTGTAAAGTTTTGATTTATTTTGTATGAATATAATTGCGAAACACTACAGAATTTTACTTTTTGACATAAATTTTATTAATAATAAGATAAATTTTGTACAATATTTTTAATAATTAAAGTAAATAAATTTTAATTTCACTCAAATAAATAATCGATTGCTGCCATTGACCACTTACATTCAATCTCGGTTAATTTGATTAATTATCGCGGCAGGTAAAGTAACCATCTTCTTTCGCGGCAGGTAAAGATTTTAGTGACGTTTGGCGATAAACAATGATTTTAAACAAATTCGCAAAAATTCACTTCGTACAAATTTTTTTTAGATCCGTTGGGCCTTTTTTTCTCTAAAATTGACTGTTGTCGAGTTATTAGCGACTTAAAATTTGAAAAACGCCAAAATAACCATTTTTAAGGTTTAATAACTCGGTTAAAGATAATTATTGTGAAAGTCGAGCGAGCAGCCGTGGAGTAACGGCATAATCGCTGGCCTCATACGCCAGTGCACGTGGGTTCGAGCCCTGCTAAAGACAAACCATTTTCATTTCCAATAATGACACGAGCCGTCTCACCGTGCCTCGGAGAGCACGTTAAGCCGTCGGTCCCCCTGGGCTAGTGTACATCGACACTAGTTACTTGAAACAGGGTTAAATATGTAATTGGCGCCGGAACTGTCCGAAAGGCAAAAATGCCATACGATATTATAATATAATGAAATTCAGAAACTAAAAAAATTCAAAGATTAAAGCTACCTCTATAAGATTCTGAAGAAATTTTTGTCATTATTTCATTAATAAGATATTATTTTTAATTATCAACAATGAGCGCTAACCATTGGACGGCTGAAATGGTGCATCTCTTTAGCACTCACCATTGACGGCCGCCTAATACGCACTTAGCGCTCATTGTTAATAATTAAAGATAAAGCTTAGTAATAAAACAGTGAAAAAAATTTCTGCTGGATCTTGGAGAGGGGGCTATAAACTTTGATTTGGTCACTTTCTGACTCCATAATAATGGATTTTAACCGAGTTATTAAGCCTTGAAAATGGCTATTTTCGCATTTTTCAAATTTTAAATCGCGTATAACTCGACAACAATCAATTTTAGAGAAAAATCACAAAATGCCTTTTTTTGCTCAGTATAACCCAAATAATCTAAAAAAAATTGTTCGAAGTGAACAAATTATTTTTGTGAATTTGTCTAAAAAAATTGTTTAAACAATTTATCGATCAAGGTACTGCCTGGCACCCAGTAGATTTGTTATAAGGACCTCTTTTTGAGTAAGTTTGTGCAAAAAATTCGAATCGGAGTAATTTATCTAACGGGGGGCGACGATACAGCCTAGACTAATTTGAACATATTCAGTAACATTTAATTTCTAGAATCGGCTGTTTGTGTGAATCAGAATCAACTTTTACTAAATGGCATTGGGAAGAGTATACTTTTCCTAGTTGGAGTCTACTTTTACTAGTAAATGTTGAATATAAATCTTCATTTTATATTTATAATCAACTTTTACTGAAACCAGCCGTTAGAGTTGACTCCAACTAGTTGGAGTCAACTCCAACTGGATAATCAACTTGAACTGTAACATATATATTTACTTACGTATTTTTTTATGGGAAATAAGCCACAATTTTACTAAAAAATTAATTTATTAACGTTTCGAAGCCCAAATCGGGTTTTGTTGTCAAAATACAAAAAATGAAATATAAATAAAATAAAAAATAAATATATATTTACTGCAGCCGATTTTAATGATTTACATAGTTATAAACAAATGAAGATCAAAAAACGGTCAATTTTCGATATTTTCGTCTATTACCAAAAAGTTAAGCATTTTAAACAATTTTGAGAGTAAGAAACAGACTTCAATATGGCGTTCACTGAATACGTCTATCCTCATTGGTTGCTTAATAAATTGCAAAATAAGTCATAAATTTTGAGTTTTTATAAATATTCATAACTTATCTAGAAATTAACTTAGAACCTTCTTATTACACGGAATGCTGAGACTACTGGTACTTAAATCATACCCTAAATTTCAAAGCAATTGGTCAAATAGTTTAAAAGTTATTTAATTTGTTTTTCCCAATTTAACTTTTTTTGCAACACTATAAGTCAGAAAATGATGAAGTTGCAGTAATATTTTGGATAGTTTATGAAAGAAGAAGATTTATTCTATTAATTAAAAAAGGAGGGGGCCTAACTTCGTCCCTAATTGTCGTAGGGCAATTGTTCTTCTTTCTAAATGTGTATAAAAATTCAGTATTTCTAAATATGAAAAAATAATTTTTCTACGATTAACGGTTAAAAAGTTATTCTAATTGTTTAGAAGTAAGAAAAAAATCGACATGTTTTTGAAAAATAATTTTACACTGTTTAAAATTACTTTTTATCATTTTTTTTCATTAAGTTATTAGTATAAATGTTCTTTCATAAACTGTCCGAAGTATTACTGTAACCTCATACTTTTCTGACTTAATAGTGTTGCAAAGAAATGAATTTGGGATAAACAAATTAAATAAATTTTAAACTATTTGATTAATTGCGTTGAAATTTAAAAGATAATTTAAGCACAAGTAGTCTCAGAATTCCGTGTAATAAGAAGGTTCTAACTTAATTTTTACATAAGTTATGAACATTTATAAAATCTCAAAATTTATTAATTATTTTGCAATTTTCTAAGCAACAAATAAGGCTAGACATATTCAGAGAACGCTATATTGAAGTTTTTTATATGGTTTATGAGTTTCTTATTCTCAAATTTGTTTCGAATGCTTCACTTTTTAGTAATAGACCAAAAAAGAAAAATTTATCGTTTTTTAATCTTCATTTGTTTATAACTATGTACATATCATCAAAATCGGCTGCAGGAAATATATAGGTTATTAATATAGATGTCCATTCATACTACTCAAAAAATTTGGTTTCGGCCTAAAGGGGGATGTGTCACTAGAACAATCTTATTTCTCTGCACTAACAAGCAGCATACACAGACTAATAAACTTCGCTTGTCAATAAATTGTATAATCAATTCAACTCTTAAAAGACTTGTCGTATCAATAAATTGTATAATCCATTCAACTTTTAGAGGATTAGTCGATTCTATTTCCTGATATTAATTAAACGAGTCCTTTTTAAGTTATGTTGTTGTCTTGTGAAAAAATTCGGATTGAAATGGCTACGACTACAATATTTTTCATTGCAAAAGCAACAAGCCCATAACAAAAAATCACTTTCTCTCAAGGAGGCTGTAAAAGTGGGTTGCAAACGCAACGTGAACGTACAAAATATATGTATCACTAGATAAGATTGGTGTTATGTAAGATAGAAGTCGTTGATCGGTATAATTGCAGTGGATTTGCAGGTTATTATTTAGTAAATACTTGTAAAAAGTACATGTTGCGATAAAAGTTACCATGGGTATTATATTTTATAAGGATGTAGTAATATTGGCAGATAAATAAGTAAATGAAACAAATATTTATGTTCTATTTTACAATCAAGATGCAGTAGAAATAAACAAACCAAGGCCCTATTCTATTTCAAATTTTGATTAAAAACAAGTCGCAATCAACATGGCGACGTTGAAATGCGACTGTGCGAGCCTTGTGGATTTTAGTTGAACTAACTAAATGATGTCATTAAATTGCGACTTTTCGAAATTAATTGCGACTTCAAAAAAGTGGTTTAAATTATAATTTCGAGTCGAAATTATTTTGACACGGACATAATGAATTGCCGAAAGCGAGGTTAAGTTTAGTTTAGGAGATGTGTTTTGTTTGTTTCTTTGAAGGACAACTAAAGCAAACGGTATTAATATGGCTGGGTTTTATGGAATTTTGCTGGTTTTGGAGGAATTAAAAAGAATAGTTTTCAATTAGAAATTTAATAATTGAGAATGTCCACAGCCTTAATTATCAACTCAATGAAAGATGTAAGGTAATAATCTGGGAAAGTTAGTATAAAACAAGGAAAATTATGTACCAGCTATTTTATCGCTGGAGATACTGGAATCAAATCTTAAGATTTCATATATTAGTAATATAGCTATGCAAAGTCCGCAGAAAGTGTGCTATGCTTCTTTTCATGAGCATTTTTCAGTGCGTCACAAATGATAGAAAAAAGGTAAGTCCGTGATAATACACTATTTATGACATTTATTCTAACATGACATTTTAGTTAAATCTGACAGTTGTCACATTTTATTTGCAATTTGGCATAAAAATAAATCAATTGAGTTTATTGCATTTATAAAATGGTATTTTTTTTTATTTCTATAGTCTTATAAATTGTACAGATTATATTCGTACAGTATTTCTCATGATCATCTTTCAGTGCGTCACAGTTTTTCGATTTCTTTCTAACGCATTCAATTTTATGTGACAGAAAAAAAGGCACGTCGGTGATTACATTTCGTCGGTGACATTTTTATAACATTTATTCTAGTTATTCTAGTTGTCGATAGATAGCGCCATAATAAAAAATATTTTTTTTAATTAGATAATAATATTACAAATATAATCTGTATAATTTAGACTATACAAATCAAAGAAAATACCATTTTATAAATGCAAGAAACACTTTTGATTTGTTTTTATTCCAAATTGAAAATAAAATGTGACAACTGTCAGATTTAACTAAAATGTCATGTTAGAATAAATGTCATAAATGTGTATTATCACGGACTTACCCTTTTTCCTATCATTTGTTACGCACTGAAAAATGATCATGAGAAATACTGTAGATATATTATATAATTAGAAAATAATTTTTTTTTCGATTATAGCGCTATCTATTGACAACTAGAATAAATGTTATAAATGTCACCGACGAAATGTAATCACCGACGAGCGTTTTTTTTTCTGTCACATACAATTTAATGCGTTAGAAAGAAATAGAAAAACTGTGACGCACTGAAAGATCCTCATGAGAAAAAGCATATTTGGTTTATAAACAAATAAGCGCTCAGAAATATTTTTTTCAATTATTGTTCTGTATCTCGAAAGATTTTAACGTTAAACCAAAACCACTCACATAAAAATTTACTGTAATTTAATTCTGCACATAGATATTTTTTCCGATTTACTTCAGCAGAAATTTTCCTCGGAAAATTCGGGTTTTCCGAGGTAATTATTGATAAATAAATTATTTCCCTAAAATTTTAAATGAAAATTGCAGATTTTTTTGAGAAAACTCGGATTTTTCGAGGAAAATTTTTGTTGAATGAAATCGGAAAAAATAACTTTGTGCAGAACTAAATTACGGTGAATTTTTATTTAAGTATTTTTGGTTTAAAGGAAACATCTTAGGAGTTACAGAGCACTAATTGAAAAAAAGAAGATTTAGGAGTGCTAATTTGTTTATAAATAAAATAACACACTTTCTGCGGGCTTGTCATACCCCATATTACTAACATAATATGCAATCTTAAGATTCGATTTTAGCAATAAAATAGCTGGTAAATATCTTTTCCCAAAATGACATTTTTTCGATAATTTGCCCAGACTATCAACAAACGTTGCGGTGGTTGCATAGCCAATAAATCCGAGGTTGGACCTCGAAATGAATTAGAATCAGGCCCCAAGACACGTTAAATGCTACTAGGAGCACTTCCAAATCATAATTTACAATGTATTTAGGTACATTGTAAATCCCAAATCATGATTTACACAGTTTATACATTGTAAATTAGGATTAAGGAGTGTTCCTAGTGGCATTTAACGTGTCTTGGTTTGTTTATTTCTACTGCATCTTGGTTGTAAATTTAGTCTATGTTAATAAATATTTACTAAAAACAATGAGAAGGCTTCCATCCAAAAATCTAAAACTTCTGTCGTTGGAACCAAGATTCTGATGACAACCTGAATTCATGCCTGCTAAAATTTACAAAGCAAACTAACGATGCCTAAAGCAGAATGGGAGGAATCAAAGATTGTATTCCAGAACTCGTCCATTCATCTACTTACCTATGTAAAATTCCATCGAAATTTTGTTTCTTTTACTCAGATAGGAGAAAAACTAAAAGAAATGGAAAGACAGTTAATATTAAATTTTATTCCGTTCCAGAGGCCACCATCATTCTTTTACGAACGTTTCACCCTTTTGGGATCTTCAGAGAGGCCTGTGGTCTGCTAGGAATCGTGACGAAAATAACCGTCCTGCTAATCAAAATTATGTGAAATATTTTGCTCTAAGATGCTGTAGCGACATCTATTTAAAGCAAGGAGAAGTCTTAGATCCGAAAATCTCAAACTCCTAAAGAAACTTTATTACTATTTTAGGTCGAAAAGGCGTACGGTACATTTCTTAGACAAGGTCTATGCAGATATAGGTATGAAAGATAAATGGATTTCTAAGAAGTACACTTCCCGTCATAAAAAACTGGTACACTTTTTTTCCCCAATGTAAACCTGTCTTCAGACTTGACACAGTGGTTCGTGAATCACTTTGTTGTTGCCATAACAGATAACGGAGTTTCACTAGATCTAAATAAAAAAAAATAACGTTCAAAAATGAAACAACCGTATCTAATAAATTTAATAACCGGAGAGAGCGTTGTTAATCTTAAAAAATCTACTTATAACTGAAAAATTAAACGATTAAACATAATAAAAAGCAATAGGTCCAGTCCTCGGTGACTTATTTAATTACATAACATCAGTCAGATTTGACAAGTTGGCAAGTTGGTCAAAGTTTTTTAACGATGCCACGTCAATTAAGTAGGTGTGATAAAACGAGAATAATTTCTAAAATAGAAGATGGTTGGTCTGTCCGACAACTGGCTCAAGAGTTCAATAATATTTTCGTAGAACTAGCAACGATGCCCTAGAAATTAGAATGACACATTTGACAAGACCAACTTACACAACTTGAAAAACACGATTTTCGGTTATAAGAGTTGTACCAGTTTTTTTTTGACTCGAAGTGTACCTAACCAAAGTCAGGGCTTGTGTCGGATTGACCGAAAGTTTTCCAGTAACAGTTGGTTTGCATCAAGGGTCTTCACTAAGTATCTACTTGTTTAATCATGTTATGGATATACTGACAGAGAAAGCAAGGGAGTGGGCTCATTGGTCAATTCTCTTTGATAAGATATCGAGTTATAGACCAGGGCGCATCTGTAAAAATATTAGTACATTTGGATGTTGAGAGGTTACTCATATTTTTTTTGCAGAAATTGCTTGAAAATAACTCATATAATAATAATTGAGTTATCCTCCCACTCAAAAAGGTCCGGAACATTGTTTAAATAATCAAAATATCAAAAATGAAGGAAAAATTCGGTTTTTTCTTCGTTTTTTGATTAGGTATAATTTTAAAATATTCATTTCTGAGAAAAATTGCACTTTTTTTTAACATTCCATTTATTTACAATCTATGATAATGATTACAATAAGTTAAATATTTAAAAATTAAAAGAGACTTGCAGGAGAGTGTCCACTGACAATATCCTATGAAATCATAATTTTAGTACTTAACAAAAATTATTTGTAACTCTAATAATAAATATAACCGTATAAATAAAACTCTAATAAATAGAATATTTTTGAAAATTTTAAACTTAAAATCTTGCTGGTAGGTCGCTTGGAGTGTAACGCTTTAGTCTTCTGTTTGCCTGGGGTCCCATTAGGTTCTTCGCTAGCCTGTTGGGGTGGTTTTGCAGTCGTATGTCGTATTTTTGGGCGTAACTGGTAATCTTCTTTGACAGTCTTCATTTGAAAATCACGATTGATGAATTCATTGGGCATGTACCATGGTGAATTTGTGATAATGCGGAAGGTCTTCGATTGGAATCTCTCCAGGATGTCGATATTGGATATTGACGCAGATCCCCAAAGTTGGATACCATAGCTCCATATTGGCTTAATCACTGCCTTGTATACTAAAATTTTATTGTACAAACTCAGTTGTGACCTTTTTCCTATCAGCCAGTACATTTTATTGAATTTCAGAACCAACTGTTTTCTTTTCGTGAATATGTGTTTCTTCCACGTTAATCTGTGGTCCAAGTGCATATCTAGGTATGTTACATCATCCCTTTGTTGTAGTACTTGATTATTTAGTGAGACGGTTGGGCACGTATCTTTTCGATTAGTGAACTTTATGTGTACTAACTTGCTTTCATTTAGTTTAATTCGCCATGTTTGTAACCAGATATTTATTCTATCGCGATTTGTCTGGAGCAGTTGTTGCGAGGCGATGTACGGGTTGGAGTGAGCTGCAATGATTGCTGTGTCATCTGCATATGTGGCTGTGATGATATTTTGGCTTGTAGGAAGATCTGCTGTGTAGATTACTGGTCCAAGGACACTACCTTGAGGTACTCCAACTTTGATTGGATATAAGTCAGTGCACTGATCTTTTACTTTTATAATTGCAAAAATTGCACTTACATAAAAGTTGCATAATTATATTTCCAATAATATAGCATTAGCTAATAATTTTAAAAGTTGTCACCCTGGTTGCAAAATAGCAATAATTGCGAAAAAAACTATAAAAACAAGTATCCGCATTTTACGTTTTTCAACCATTTATGCTACACTTAGGACCATGATATTTCATCCAGAAAAACTTTATGATATATTAAAACAATGCTGTAAAAGATCGGTTTAATAGATTGTGCAAAATAACTTTTTTCTACGAGCGTGCAAAAATGTCTACTTTCGCGCACGCATTTTAGTTTAGAAAGTTTCACTTTTCCGCACGCGTGTTAATTTATATATGTTAATATGGCCTTAAAACAATTATAATACATGCAATAAACTAATATTTAGATATTATTTACTAATTTATTTCAAATATATCTTATTGTGTTCCTGTTTTAATGAAATTCGTTGAAATAAAATTATTTTGACATAATATTCGAAAGTCAAATCGGTAGACAATAACAGTAGTTTTGAAACATCGTCATGGAAACCAAGATCGCCGTCGTGCTAACCCATTATATTAAAAGTACCCCCAAGTATAAAAATTGAACTCATTTTCGTCAATATTTCCTGAGTTCTAAATTTTTCATTTTCCATCTCTTCGAGATGCACTTTGAAAATTAATTTTCTCACGCACAAACATTTTTGCCGCAGATCAATTTGGCTCACAAAATTTCCTGACACTCTCCTGAATCGAATGCAAAAAGTTGCATGACGATTCATCTTACTGCACAAAATTCCTAGGTTTAATGCTTCGTTGCCTCGCCTATACGAAATATCTTAATTAGGGAAAGAACAGGGACGACAACAGCCTAAAAAATGTTTCAAAAACAAAGATTGCAATGGTTTGGTCACAATAGACGTAGAAAGCAGAACTATGTGGACGATGAATCATGGAGCTGTTGGAAGATGACGGAATGAAATTTAGAGAAAAACCTAAGGGAAATAGAAGTATGTACTGCGTGGGGGACTCCGGAGGCTTAAGAGAGCAATGTTCAGGTGAAGAAGACACGATGGACAGAAATGAATGGCGACGAAGAGTAAGGAACAACGACTCCTAAAAACAAAAAGCTGAGGAAGACGACTATTTTATGTCGGGGATAAATGAAGAATTATTCGTCGTTTACTGATAGTCCGATCAGGGAACACAAAATTTTACGAAAACCTCCAAAGAAATAAAAGAAGCATGAAAATTTGGGAATCTGTAGTTAAAATTGTCTATTATACAGGGTGTTTCATTGGGAAACGGAAATACTTTAATGGTGAATAGAGGTCACCGAGGCCGTTCTAGGTATACTAAATTTTTTGCCCTATCGACTTTTATATCCAAGTTACAGGGTGTTTTATCAGAGTGTTTTATCAAACACCCTGTAACTCGGTTATAAAAGTCGGTAGGGCAAAAAATATACTATGTCTAGAACCGGCTCGGTGACCTCTATTCACCATTAAAATATTTCCGTTTCCCAATGAAACACCCTGTATAAGAAAAAGTTTACAATTCTTTACAATTTACAAATACGGGGCGAAAAATATTTTCTCAGAAGTAAAAAAATATACGTTCAAAGTAGGCCCGAAATTAGATAAAATGACTAATTCTAAGCAACTTTTGTTCTATAGAGTTTTTTCACTAAGTCAATACTTTTCGAGTTATTTGCGAGTGAATATGTTCATTTTTAACAAACAAAGACATATTTTTGGACGGTTTTTCGCAGATAACTCAAAAAGTAAGTATTCTAGCGAAAAAAATATTCCTAGTAAAAATATAGCTTATAAAAAATTGAAAAAAATGGTGTACGCGCGATGTCTGCAGACCCAGTAGAAGGGGTGATGTTTTTTTAAAAAAACTTCGAACATTAAAAATAATTGTATTACGCTCTCAAAATATTGTTAGTCCCTTTTATTTTTTTGGTACAAAAATCGCGAAAATCACCCCCTAATTAGCTTCCCAAATAAAATTAATCGTTACCGCTTTACAAGTTACTTTACTTATGTATTGTTTATGGTACCCCGTCAAAATAGCCCCGTCAAAAAAGCTCCGACAAAATAGCCCCAACATAATATCCCGCACACAAAATAGCTCCGACAAAATAGCCTGCAGACAAAATAGCCGCGGAATAATAGCTCGCCGACAAAATAGCCCCGATAAAATAGCCCCGACAAAATAGCCCCGACAAAAAACCTCCCTTCAGAATTCATCATGCAATAATTCCTTAAAAATACATTTTTTTGCAAATGGTAATTATCCTCTATTCAGATGTTTATCTTAACTACATTAAATAAAAATGGTCTTTTCAGAGAACTCGAGTCCTGTCTTCCCTGACTCTTGGAAGCTTGAACATTTAAGTTAAGCGAAAATAAATGTTTATTTATGATATAAACATATTTTTACTGTTTTCGGGCAACAGTAAAATGCATTTTAAATTAAATAAATTAAATACATTCTTCCTTTTTGTCAAATAATTTAAATTAAAAAAAAGCTTTTGGACACCTTGTATAAATAATTATGTAATTAGGCTGTTTTAGCCGGGGCTATTTTAGCCGGGGCTGTTTTGACCGGGGCTATTTTGTGTGCGATCTATTTTGTCGTGGCTATTTTGTTTGCGGGCTATTTTGTCGAGGCTATTTTGTGTTCGGGCTATTTTGACGGGGCTTTTTTAACGGGGCTGTTTTGACCGGGCTATTTTGACGGGTCACGATTGTTTATATTATCTATAAGTTTCATTGGTTCAAAGTGCTCATTTTTAAAAAAGATTGGGTGTAAAATAAAACATTTTTTTAATTTTGAAAAATAAAACGGAATTTTTCATGGAATTAAGTTAAAAATTATTAGTAATATGTACCAAAAATCTTACGGAGTAATAAAATATACGTTTTGCTTTTCTGAATGTTTTTGCTTTTTTTTTTTTGTTTTCTTGTTAGACAGACATTAGTTATGCCATGGCTGCTCAAAATTTGCCCAAACTCGTGATTAGTTACTCGTTCAAGCCATTTTAACTACAGCTTTTTCAAAAATAAGCACTTTGAACCGATCAAACTTACAGATCATATAAATAATACATAAGCAAAGTAACTTGTAAAGTGGTAAAGATAAAATTTATTTGTGATGCTAATTAGGGGGCGATTTTCGCGATTTTTTTACCAAAAAATAAAAGGAATCAACAATATTCTGAGCGCAACTCATTTACTTCAAATGATACAAGTTTTTTTAAAAAATAAAAATAAACCTTCCTTTAAACACTTTAAAAAACTTAAAATGAATTTTCCCAGAAAAGTGCTCCGTTTTTGGGTTATCTCACATTGAAATATTCAATTTGGAATTTGATGAAGAAGAATAAACCTACTTTTCATTAGCTACAACTCTGCTTCTACTTGGTTTACAGAGCTCAAGCATACATAATTTTTTCAGTTTTTTATAAGCTATAGTTTTGTTAAGAATATTTTTTCGCTCAAATACTTACTTTTTGAGTTATCTCCGAAAAACCGCCCGAATACATGATTTTTCTGTTAAAAAATGAAGATATTCACTTGCAAATAACCCGAAATTGACTTGGGGAAAAACTCTATAGAACAAAGGTGGCTTAGAATTAGTCATTTTATCCAATTCCGGACTTATTTTGAATGTATAATTTTCACCTTCGAGAGGGGGGTATTCTCCTCAATTTTTGTAAAATGGAGGAGATGTAGAATTGTAAACTTCTTCTTATATAATAATAGACAATTTCAACTACCTATTCCCAAATTTTCATCCTTCCTTTATTTTTTTTGGGGGTCAGATTGTTCTTTGATCGGGCTATGACCACAAATTACATACAGTCGGAAAAATGAGAGAATACCCATAAACGAACATATAAAACACCGTGTCACAAAGAAAATTGTCCAGTGCAAGTACATGTAACAATAACTATTACATGTACTTGCGCTGGCCGATTTTTTGTGTAACACGGTGACAGGAAAATACAGCGTATTTGGCAATCTAATTATTATTATTAAAAATTAAATATTTCTTACGAAATAATATCAAAATTTAGTAACTCCTTTATGGAAAAATTTTCCGGGATTTTCAGCGATAATATTTCATAAGATTTACTACATAATAATAAATTAAAACTTAATGTTCTGAAATTAAAACTTAGTTTCGTTCCAGTCCATCATAAAGTGTCTACTGTGAAGCCGGTGAGCCTCCTCTCTGGATTAGACGGCAATATCTTCTTCTTTCCTATGCTGCATCTGTCTCTTTTAACCCCCTTAATCCTGTATACCGTTTATTCACAACAACCTGTACCACCCCCTCACCAATAATAAAACCTATATTTTCTATATTGTCCACAATAACAAGCGACATCAATTTTAGACTGACAAATCCCATCCCCTTTCATCGAATTCCTCCTTGGATTATGCAGACCCCTCAAACTAACACAAATTTACCAAAATTCAATAAATATGAAGCACCTAAAGAACTCATGATATAAGCTTTTTTTGAAATTATACACAATAACCACTTTGATCAAGTAATATACACCGATGCTTCCAAAAGTGATTTGGGGGTTGGCTGTTCAGTCACCTCTCAAAACAATCTCATTTGTGCTTCTTTTATTCCTCTTCTGTGCAGCGTACATACTGGAGAATTATACAGTATCTTACAGGCTGTTAAGAATATTAACCTCCCGAACATAAATGTTGCCATTTGTACAGACACTCTAGCTTCCATTTTATGCATTTAGGAATTATTTACCGATCATCCTCTTGTCCAAAATATCCATCATTGTTACCACCACCTTTTTACCTTAAACACTAAGATTACATTTATATGGATTCCGTCTCACATTGGTATACCTGGCAATGAACTTGCAGATCAGCATGCTAAAACGGCTTCAACAGATACCATGTCAACAACCCACATCCAAATTTGTAAAGATTGTTACGTTTTAAAAATTCAATCATCTATATATTATTTTTTCCGCAAATCGCCAGGAAATTTTGACATTCCTAACAAAATTTCTTGAAGAAAAAGTCAGGACTTCCTTACTGTAAGGAAATGTCATTTCCTTACTGTAAGGAAATGATATTTCCGTACAGTTGTTAGTGTTCTACATAAATGATAGAAAACACATTGCTTATAAGGAATTAATTTATATTTTGAAAACATCAAGTCATTGCTGAATACACTTTTAAGATCAATTTGTTATATTTACAGTAATTTGACAGTTAGTACAATTATTGAACATTGGAGGAACACTCTTAGAACTATGAGAAACATTTTGGACAACATGCAGGGTGGAAGGGTCATTTTGTTGAATATTTTGTACTGTGAAAATTTTATTTGCCACCTCAACCTTATTGTTAAGCGATTCTTCGATATATCCTTCTAATAATTCTAATGAAGCAGTATTCACTGCCTCAACCAGCTCTGGAGGAGTCCCAGGAATGGAAATTTCATCATCACTTATCATTTTACTTTCGAGAACACCAGCAATTAAATTTATAAGCGTCAAGTTTGACAATTCAACCTCAATACGTTTCCATAGTAACCCAAGTAATTTTATTAGGAATTTCAAAGCACCATTTATTTGGGAATAAAATTATCGCGTTTTTTTTAAATCAATCAATATCTGTCGAATTTTAAACGATTTGCGGAAAAATAGTATGTTTACCTCGTAGGAAAAGCCACATTCCTGGACTCTCTGTTGCTAAGTCTCGGCTTGCGCCTCGACTTAGCAATCTTCACAGTCGTCCAGGAATGTTAAGCTTTTCCTACCCGGTAAACAATGTACTATTATTAAAAGATTATTTCACTCTTTCATATCATTTCCCACATTTTTCCTATTTTCTTAAAGAAATAATCGAATAGATAGCAGACTTTCAATTTGGCAAGGGTTGTCATGGATACGTTACGGTACGTCATCTTGACAGGCGTCAATTCTAAAATTGGGGTGCTACTTGGAACATAAATTTTCAGGCAATTGATCTTGGATAGATCACCCTCATTGGGGATATCGGCCTGAACTTTTGTTAATTGAACTTGGCATATTGTAGTGTTGCTGTAGGTACATTTTGTCTAGTTGTCAAGTTCACACCGTATGAAACGGGACCTATTTTCAAAGCACCATTTTAGATACGCTGTAATGATTCCTGATGCCATTCTGAAGGAAAAGAACATCAGGTATGTTTTAATTCGATTTCTTAAGCACTGCAATAAGTGCATTGTTGATTTCCGAGCTTTTTATTTATTACGTTCTCTGAGAGTTGTTATTTTCTTTTGCAATAATTTGGCCTTAAACCACAAAATAGATAGGGGTAGATAGTACCTAATTATTGTTGGAAATACCCTGTGGGAATTAGAAGAGTTTTTTTTATATGTACCCCCTGGAAAACCCTTCTGGCCAAAGGTTAGTATAAGATCTTCTATTGTTTTCTTATTTATTGATTGGTATAGAATTTGAATCGTTGCTCTGACGTCATTTTGAAGGAATCTACATTACTTTACAGTTTTCATTTTTTTCTTATTTGACATTGCTACTAAAATAGAATTATTTCTCTGACGTCATTTCAGTCAGTTTTTAGTTTTTATTTTTCTTAATATTAATTGTTGTAATTATAGACGTCATTTTGACAGTTCAGGTTAACTTAGTAATATTAGATTTAGTTTTATAGAATATGATAGTGTAAATACAAGTAGATATTCTAATACTATTTTTCTCTTTTAGGGTTTCCATTTAATTCCGTTTAGTTCCATTTATTCCGATTTATTTCCGTTTACTTCCAGTTAAGTACTTCCGATTTCTTCTTTCAGTATTTAGTTTTGTTGTGTTTGAAATCGTTTGTTTACGTCGATGATATGTTACTGGTTATTCTTCTCATTGGAATTGGATACATCGTTGGATACCTCACTACAGAATTAAGATAAGGATTTTGATTAATTTATTTTTTTATGCGTTTATGTTCATTAGCCTTTATTAATTTTAGTTTATTTGTGAAAAGTACCTAGTGTGTTTTCGGTTTGTTATCCTGTTTTTTTTTTGTTTTACAGCGGTTGCGCCTGAGCTCATGCGACGCTTATAATTTTCGGTTAATTTTGAGGGCTAGAAGCCCTATTTGCTTTGGCACATCTAGTTACTTTGTAGGTTATCGCTGTGTTTGTTCAATATTATGGTATACCCTATTCCACGAACATACGCCTGTTTTGGATTACTTCGACAATGAATATTTTACTGTGCAAAATAAGAAGAACAAAAGTAACTTCCAAATTACATTGTTGTTTATTGGAATAATTATTAGCGCCATTTACGTTCGTAATTCTTATGTTGCACAGTAAAATATTCGTTGTCGAAGTAATCCAAAACAGGCGTATGTTCGTGGAATGGCCCATATTATTATGATTCAGTTTATTATTTTTTGTTAATTATTGCATGTTTGCGGACTAAATTTATTATTACTTATTTACTTATTATTAATAGATTATTTTTACGTGAGGTATCGCTTAATTTCATTTGTTCCATACACCACATGATTGGTACTGCAACAATTTGGTAGGTTTGGAGTTGCAGTCTACTTTAGGCGTGGGCCGTGGGGCAAACTTGCCTGGCGCCCAGTTAATATCTATTTCAGGTTAAAAGAGAAGTCTCAACGAACCCCCCCATCTCCACTAGAGCATAGCGGGCTACGCCTTTGTTGTCATCCGACAGCCGGTGTAGCAACGTAGCGTCCGCGCACGAGCGGCGAGGCGTTGCAAGATTTGAAAACAGAAGCGTACAGATTCACATGGAGATTATGGCAAACCCACTGAAGCTCCTTAAATACATATTTACCTGCAATCCAGCCCTCAGTACATAAGCCACTTTACACTGGCCCCACAGGACTCTCTAGACAAGACCTTAGAATTATAAGAAGAATCCGTATAGGCCACACCAAACTTACTTACGGCTTCCTGATGTCATCAGATATCTAGCCTATCTGTATAACATGCCAGTGCCAACTTACCGTGAACCACATTATTACCGAATGTCATCAGTTCAGTGTAGTAAGACAACAGCTCAAACTCAAACCGCAGCTATGTGACATTCTAGGTGATACCAACCAGTTAGACAGAGTTCTTCAGTTTTTAAAAAAAAATATCATTGTATCATAAACTTTAAATTTTTTTATGACATAACTTGTTAATGCTCTTTAATTATACCTCTTGTAATCTTGTTTGTAATCGTCCCGTGCGAGTGGCCATAGTTGCCGAGCACGTTAATGTAAATAAAAAAAAAACTTTATGTGAAATTTCGCGATTAAAATATTTTTAATATTTTGTTATAAATAACAAAATATGCTCTCCTAAAATATTTTCATAATAAATTCCATACAGCTGTCTAGTCTAGAGTAAACAATACTTCTTGAGCTTCTCGAAACTGAGTTGCAACTTTCAGCAGAAAATAAGTTTGCGTATTTTCAAAATTAAATTCGTGTCACAGCAGCTTTTAGAGATACGTCGCAAGAGATTTTAGAATTACATTTCCTTATTCGAAAACACGATGAAATTTCGTTAAAAATATAATAGATATTATATAAAATCTTCAACAACGGGATTTCTTACAAACAAGAGTCGTGATGGATAAAGCAAGCTTCTTTTTATTCCAGAAAGTAAGGTTGGAATATATTTGAAGTTAAATTTTTAATGAGAAAAAGAAAAGAGACATTTTTGGAGCTTTTTCGTTGCCAATTAAACCGGTTAAGGAATACTAGAGTGTGATTTTAAACCAAGAGGAATAATTCAAATTTCCCGAGCAGTAAAGCTTGAAAAAGAAGATATATTTGGTGATAGATCTAGTGACTTCCTTGGGTGTGAATCTGTCTTTTTAGTTTACTCATCTTGGTTTAAAAACAAAGCTTAGACACCGTGTTTAATAAATTAAGGGTCTAGGCGCAAAATATCGGCATCAATGCTTTTTAAATGCATTCATTTTTTTCGAATCCTGAGAACAATAATAAGTGTTTCTGAAAAATTTAAACGCAGAATGAAAGATTACGTTATTACCGAGGGCCTAAAGTCTCTGAAAGTATATAATATTTATGTTAATAAGTTACACGGATAAAAAAGAGAAAATTTAGTGTGACATTTAATTTAAAATATCGTATTCAAAAGAAACTTTTTGTTTACTCTAAGGGACTCTCGGCCCTCGGTAATAATGTAATCTTTTATTCGGCTTTTAAATTTTTATTAATTTTCTCAATAGACGAAAAAATTAAATGCATTTAAAAAGCAATGGAGCCGAAATTTTGCGCCTACTCCCTTAAATAATAGGTACTACTGAAATATGTCTTTTTCTTTAAAAATAATTTATTGAAATCCTTTATCTTTTATAAAGAATTTCAATAAGTTTTTTTTGCCACTTTGGTTCGTTGGCAACATTGGTCATGCGATGCCTAGGGCCATATCTAGGACAGTTTTACCCATGCATCGCTTTAAATTATAATAATGCATAATAATGTAAATCTACCATAATATTAAAACATTTAAATGGTTTTTACCCCTTTTTTTTGTGGCTCAGCATGTGATAAACCTGCATCAGCACTGATGATGATGGCACCTTGGCGGACACCTTATACTCTAGCGCTGGGACTGCCTGTATAAGATTTGTTCAGCTGTTTTTTTAATGGGTTATACAGTAGGAAAAATGAAAGAATACCCATAAACGAACATATAAAACACCGTGTCACAAAGAAAATTGTCCAGTGCAAGTACATGTAACAATAACTATTACATGTACTTGCGCTGGCCAATTTTTTGTGTAACACGGTGACAGGAAAATGCAGCGTGTTTTATAAGTTCGTTCATGGGTATTCTTTCATTTTTCCTACTGTATAAGCCATTAAAAAAACAGCTGAACAAATCTTATACAGGCAGTCCCAGCGCTCCATGTGAATCTGTACGCTTCTGTTTTCAAATTTTGCAACGGCTTGCCGCTCGTGCGCGGACGCTACGTTGCTACACCGGCTGTCGGATGACAACAAAGGCGTAGCCCGCTATGCTCTAGTGGAGATGGGGGGGTTCGTTGAGACTTCTCTTTTAACCTGAAACAGATATTAACTGGGCGCCAGGCAAGTTTGCCCCACGGCCCACGCCTAAAGTAGACTGCAACTCCAAACCTACCAAATTGTTGCAGTACCAATCATGTGGTGTATGGAACAAATGAAATTAAGCGATACCTCACGTAAACATTATCTATTAATAATAAGTAAATAAGTAATAATAAATTTAGTCCGCAAACATGCAATAATATTAACAAAAAATAATAAACTGAATCATAATAATATGGGCCATTCCACGAACATACGCCTGTTTTGGATTACTTCGACAACGAATATTTTACTGTGCAACATAAGAATTACGAACGTAAATGGCGCTAATAATTATTCCAATAAACAACAATGTAATTTGCAAGTTACTTTTGTTCTTCTTATTTTGCACAGTAACATATTCATTGTCGAAGTAATCCAAAACAGGCGTATGTTCGTGGAATAGGGTATACCATAATATTGAACAAACATAGCGATAACCTACAAAGTAACTAGATGTGCCAAAGCAAATAGGGCTTCTAGCCCTCAAAATTAACCGAAAATTATAAGCGTCGCATGAGCTCAGGCGCAACCGCTGTAAAACAAAAAAAAAACAGGATAACAAACCGAAAACACACTAGGTACTTTTCACAAATAAACTAAAATTAATAAAGGCTAATGAACATAAACGCATAAAAAAATAAATTAATCAAAATCCTTATCTTAATTCTGTAGTGAGGTATCCAACGATGTATCCAATTCCAATGAGAAGAATAACCAGTAACATATCATCGACGTAAACAAACGATTTCAAACACAACAAAACTAAATACTGAAAGAAGAAATCGGAAGTACTTAACTGGAAGTAAACGGAAATAAATCGGAATAAATGGAACTAAACGGAATTAAATGGAAACCCTAAAAGAGAAAAATAGTATTAGAATATCTACTTGTATTTACACTACCATATTCTATAAAACTAAATCTAATATTACTAAGTTAACCTGAACTGTCAAAATGACGTCTATAATTACAACAATTAATATTAAGAACAATAAAAACTAAAAACTGACTGAAATGACGTCAGAAAAATAATTCTATTTTAGTAGCAATGTCAAATAAGAAAAAAATGAAAACTGTAAATTAATGTAGATTCCTTCAAAATGAAGTCAGAGCAACGATTCAAATTCTATATCAATCAATAAATAAGAAAACAATAGAAGATCTTATACTAACCTTTGGCCAGAAGGGTTTTCCAGGGGGTACATATAAAAAAACTCTTCTAATTCCCACAGAGTATTTCCAACAATAACTAGGTACTATCTACCCCTATCTATTTTGTGGTTTAAGGCCTAATTATTGCAAAAGAAAATAACAACTCTCAGAGAACGTAATAAATAAAAAGCTCGGAAATCAACAATGCACTTATTGCAGTGCTTAAGAAATCGAATTAAAACATACCTGATGTTCTTTTCCTTCAGAATGGCTTCAGGAATCATTACAGCGTATCTAAAATGGTGCTTTGAAAATAGGTCCCGTTTCATACGGTGTGAACTTGACAACTAGACAAAATGAACCTACAGCAACACTTCAATATGCCAAGTTCAATTAAGAAAAGTTCAGGCCGATATCCCCAATGAGGGTGATCTATCCAAGATCAATTGCCTGAAAATTTATGTTCCAAGTAGCACCCCAATTTTAGAATTGACGCCTGTCAAGATGACGTACCGTAACGTATCCATGACAACCCTTGCCAAATTGAAAGTCTGCTATCTATTCGATTATTTCTTTAAGAAAATAGGAAAGATGTGGGAAATGATATGAAAGAGTGAAATAATCTTTTAATAATAGTACATTTTTTACCGGGTAGGAAAAGCTTAACATTCCTGGACGACTGTGAAGATTGCTAAGTCGAGGTGCAAGCCGAGACTTAGCAACACATAGTTCAGGAATGTGGCTTTTCCTACGAGGTAAACATACTGTTTTTCCGCAAATCGTTTAAAATTCGACAGATATTGATTGATTTAAAAAAAAAACGCGATAATTTTATTCCCAAATAAATGGTGCTTTGAAATTCCTAATAAAATTACTTGGGTTACTATGGAAACGTATTGAGGTTGAATTGTCAAACTTGACGCTTATAAATCTAATTGCTGGTGTTCTCGAAAGTAAAATGATAAGTGATGATGAAATTTCCATTCCTGGGACTCCTCCAGAGCTGGTTGAGGCAGTGAATACTGCTTCATTAGAATTATTAGAAGGATATATCGAAGAATCGCTTAACAATAAGGTTGAGGTGGCAAATAAAATTTTCACAGTACAAAATATTCAACAAAATGACCCTTCCACCCTGCATGTTGTCCAAAATGTTTCTCATAGTTCTAAGAGTGTTCCTCCAATGTTCAATAATTGTACTAACTGTCAAATTACTGTAAATATAACAAATTGATCTTAAAAATGTATTCAGCAATGACTTGATGTTTTCAAAATATAAATTAATTTCTTGTAAGCAATGTGTTTTCTATCATTTATGTAGAACACTAACAACTGTACGGAAATATCATTTCCTTACAGTAAGGAAATGACATTTCCTTACAGTAAGGAAGTCCTGACTTTTTCTTCAAGAAATTTTGACAGGAATGTCAAAATTTCCTGGCGATTTTCGGAAAAAATAATATATAGATGATTGAATTTTTAAAACGTAACAATCTTTACAAATTTGGATGTGGGTTGTTGACATGGTATCTGTTGAAGCCGTTTTAGCATGCTGATCTGCAAGTTCATTGCCAGGTATACCAATGTGAGACGGAATCCATATAAATGTAATCTTAGTGTTTAAGGTAAAAAGGTGGTGGTAACAATGATGGATATTTTGGACAAGAGGATGATCGGTAAATAATTCCTAAATGCATAAAATGGAAGCTAGAGTGTCTGTACAAATGGCAACATTTATGTTCGGGAGGTTAATATTCTTAACAGCCTGTAAGATACTGTATAATTCTCCAGTATGTACGCTGCACAGAAGAGGAATAAAAGAAGCACAAATGAGATTGTTTTGAGAGGTGACTGAACAGCCAACCCCCAAATCACTTTTGGAAGCATCGGTGTATATTACTTGATCAAATTGGTTATTGTGTATAATTTCAAAAAAAGCTTATATCATGAGTTCTTTAGGTGTTTCATATTTATTGAATTTTGTTAAATTTGTGTTAGTTTGAAAGGTCTGCATAATCCAAGGAGGAATTCGATGAAAGGGGATAGGATTTGTCAGTCGAAAATTGATGTCGCTTGTTATTGTGGACAATATAGAAAATATAGGTTTTTTTATTTGATGAGGGGGTGGTATAGGTTGTTGTGAATAAACGGTATACAGGATTAAGGGGGTTAAAAGAGACAGATGCAGCATAGGAAAGAAGAAGATATTGCCGTCTAATCCAGAGAGGAGGCTCACCGGCTTCACAGTAGACACTTTATGATGGACTGGAACGAAAATGAGTTCTAATTTCAGAACATTAAGTTTTAATTTATATTATGTAGTAAATCTTATGAAAGATTATCGCTGAAAATCCCGGAAAATTTTTCCATAAAGGAGTTATTAAATTTTGATATTATTTCGTAAGAAATATTTAATTTTTAATAATAATAATTATATTGCCAAATACAGAGATCTGGAAATTCAAATACGAAGACAATGGAGAATGCAAAGTACCCAGACGATACCTATTATTATGTCTAATACTGGAGTCATTCCGAAGAACCTCCTCGAAAGCATAAAAGAGCTGGGTCTAAATGAACGTCTTTACAAGACCATGCAGCAAGCTGTACTACTTTCGACTGCCTAATGTATACGAAAAATATTGGGAGATACTCCAGCATACCAGCATTTTGGGTTATTAGTATCCAGCTTTACCTATACGGCTCACACTTCTTCTAACGGGAAAATTGACTAATCCCTGATACCTATTGTATCAAAAGGATTGACCTCTGGTGAGACTCTTTCCGTGTTATCGAGCCCTAGGTGTCTTGGTATGCTAGAGTATCTCTCAAAAATTTTCGTACACATCTGGGCGTCCAGAGAAGTACAGCTTCCTGCATGACCTTATAAAGATGTTCATTTAGACCCAGCTTTTTTATGCTTTCGAGGAGGTTCTTCTGAATGACTACAGTAGTAGACATAATAATAGGTATCTTCTGGGTACTCTGCATTCTCCATTATTTTCGTATTTGAATTTCCATATCTCTGTACTTGACGATTTTTTCAGTAAATTTAGTACGTAGATTATTGTTGTTAGCTATCGCCACATCAATTAATGTTGTTTGTCTTGTTAATTTATTAACTAGTACGAGATCTGGTCTATTATGTGCTACTGTTTGATCTGTCAGTGTAGTGCTGTCCCAGTATATGCTATACTCAAGCATACTCTCAGGGACGTACTGGTAATAAATATGGGAGATGGTCCGTTTGGAGAAGTTTGATAGCTATCCCTTGATGAAGAATTTTTCCCACTGAGTTATGTCGTTCTGTAAATTTTAGTTGCAGCAAATGCCTGGCAGCCACCTGTAAGATGTAAGATGGTTTTTTGGGGTTGACATCCATATTGACATTTGTTGTTTTGGACCTGAGGGTCTTTGACTCTATATTTCAGGTAATTTTTTGTTGGTATAACCTGATCTTGAATGGCCAGTAATGAACCTTCTATTAATTTCAGGGAACATTTTTCCTGATGTCAACCAATAGTTGTACAATGTATTGTCAACGTTGTCTTGGCTGATTTTATTGGGATGTCGCCGTGCAGAGGTTTACCCATCAAGGTGCGCATTTTTTCGTCCTTTATAAGGTGGATTATGCACATTTTGGTTACGTCAGTTTGATCGGTATTGTATCATCTACTGCGCAAATAGCGCGATGTAGAGTAGATGTCTCAGCCTGCATCTGAAAATATAAGTTCTTAAGTTAGCAATTTGTTTGTCTAATTGTTCACCTATATCCATAAGTCTTTGTCCTCCTAAACACCGTGGTAATGTCGTTGTTTCTACTGCACTTCGAGGATGGCGTTTTTGTGCCTTTGTGAGGTGTGTTTGTACTTTTCGCTGAAGATTTTCCTTATCCGTTTTTATCCACTTAACAATACCAAATGAATAGCTAAGCGCGAAACACGCGTAGGTGTTTAGTGCCTTTAACACATTTTTACTGTTAAGCTGTGAACAAAGCAGCTGTTTTATCCTTCGTATAAACTAAGTAGTTATCTCAATTTTAATTTGCTTATGGTGAATTTTCCGCGCTTATTTTACTCCAAGATATTTGTACATATCGTTTTCACCCATAGCCTCCATGTTCTGCCCATTTTGCATATCGAATCCACCGGGCTGTACCTTTCCTTTAACTATATTTAAAACACTACACATGTTTAGACCGAACTGTATACTAATATCATTAGAGAATGTTTCTACAGTTTTTAGCATCTGTTCTAACTGGTATCGAGTGGAAGCCATTCATTTCAAATCATCCATATACAACAGATGATTAAGCTTCGCTACTACAGTATTGTTGTTTTTAATGCCAAAACCTGTCAGTGGAATTTAATAGCTGGGATATGGGGTTCATAGCTAAACACAACCACAATGGACTTACGATCCTTGAAACAGGACTCGGTTGATTACGATATTTTCCGAATCGATATTGTTTTCATCAGGAATTTGGAGGTAAATTGTAGTCTTCAAATCTGTCGTTATATGCCTTAAAAATGTCACTATGTTATCATCGACTTTGTATATTCTCAATGTATCTATCAGCCATTCATGCGGCAATCAGTCAAAGGCTTTTTTGTAGTCAATAAAAGCAGTAAAGAGGTTACTTGTTTGATGAATGCCTGGTTAGAAATGACTGAGTCGATGAAAGGTTGTTCTTTGCAACCCATGGAACCCTTAGTGCATCCTTTCTGTTGAGGCTCTATGATATTGTTTAGAGCACAGTGTTGGTAGATACGCCGGACTACACGGGACGTGACCAATTTATAGAGAGTTAGAAGACAAGTAATTGGGCGGTACCCAAAATATTTGTGGGGGGCGGGTTAAGGGAACAAAACCTCATAAAATTTTTATGGAGTACACAAAGGTCACTGTTTTTTTGTTTCAAGATGTTCCTGACATAAGAAAGCCACACCTCCATTTTGAATATAAAAATCTCTAATAGTTAGGTTCAGTCGATCTATTTTTAGTCCCAGAATGTGTGATTTAATTTATGACTTACCTTTTTGTTACACCCTGTATAGTGCTTTACATAATTACTTCTTTAGTGCCTTGTATTTAATTTATATATTTTGAAACACATTAGATGATTGTCTATTAGACTTTTTTACTCTGAAATACTATTTGTTGCATTCTTATGTCAGCGAATTTTAATTATAGACTTAAAACAAAAAGAACAATGTTAATAGTGGAAGACATAAATATTTTTTATACTCGTACCACTAAGACTCGTTGATCCAATGCTAACAAACTTTCTTCTAATAACAGTAGACATATATGACCAGAAAACCGTAACGAAAGTGAGAATAATTACTTCTTGGTAACAGTGCATACGTTAATTACCTCTCACATATCCGAAAAAAGAAGGAAATTGACTTGCAAATAATGTGCATAAACTAATTATAACAATCTCAAAACATTTTGAAGATTTTATACACTATTAACCCTAGAAGGACCCAGGAGGGTTAAAAACTATCCACAACATTTCATTATATCCGATTTTTTAAATACCTTTGTTCCTAAAAATCTCAAATAATTAGTAGTTGTCGGCGTACTACTGCCCTATTAGATGGCATAATTAGCATTTCTACAATTTAATTCATTTCCTCATACTTTTATAAAAACTTGACATTGGACTATAAATAATCCTCTTGAATACCTTCAACACCATCCCAAAATGGAAAGGGACGATATTATTTATGTTTCAAATTAGCAAAATCTAAAAGAAAAAAGGCCAATAAGTGGGCAAAAACAACCATAGTCTGTTCAAAATACAAGTATGTATGCGGTAAGCATAGCAAGAGGTCAAAAATGTTTCTGTATCTTACGATGATGTCAATTCCACTGAAGCCGAAGACTCCGGGTAAATTATAAATTCGTATCTTTTAACTGTTCCATTAACGTCTAGGAATAATATAAAAGTGTTATTTTTAAATTAGTTTAAATAAAGAAGCACGTTTTTGATTAATTTATGTGTGGACATTTATTGACCCTCCTTGGTACTCGCTGTCTCTACTAAAAGGTTGGTCCTGCGAGGGTTAAAAACTTCGTTGCATATGAAAAGTTAGATGGTGTTGTATATCATATATCCGTTCAATAATTGATTATGGATGATATTTATATGCTTCATTATTAAAATCTAATTTATCAAAAATCGATCAAATTGGTTATAAGAAAATACGTAAATGCATTAGGGCGTTTAAGTCATGTCCATGTGCTGCAATTGAAGACCTTGGTGCAAGAACGGGGCAAGTCCACTTTTCTGAATAGTTGGGAAGTCGACAAAAATTTAATATTTTTAGAAAATATGAATAAATTATGCTTAATTTAATTAATCCTCCTAGAAGATTATTAGACAAAACTTGTCTAGCTTAATTTAATTAAGCATAATTTATTCATATTTTCTAAAAAATATTAAAATTTTGTCGACTTCACAACTATTCAGAAAAGTGGACTTGTCCCGTTCTTGCACCGAGGTCTTCAATTCTAGCAGAAGCTCAAGAACCTCCTCTAAACCTGAGAAGAGGATTCTTGTCTAATAAGTTTCTAATAAAGACCAGGCTTGCGACTCACAAAAATTATTAAAGAAGAATGAACAATCTCACAGAGGAAAACCGCCTACACGATGGACATATGATATCAGGCGGATTAGTAAAAACTGGCAACAATCAGCACAAAACCGTGAAATGTGAAAACAATTGGTGGAGATATATGTCCAGCAGTAGACGTAAATTGGTTGGATGATGATGAAAAGTCTCACCTAATACAACTTAACAAGTAATTATTGGAGAATTAAAACTTTAACTCCTCTTGCAGATGCTTACCTAGAAACTAACAACTTTAGAGTGAACACTAAACAAATAAATTACTCATAGATAAGCTTTTTATCGAGAAAACCGCAATCTTTCCAAAGATCATAAAACCTACATAAAAAAACTTACCATGACAAAACAGTAAAATTAGAAAATTAATTCTATCTGAATTTCCTAATTATTATAAACACATCTACACAGATTGTTCCACAACATGTCATAACGTAGGTAACGCTTTTTATGTCGCTAATATAAAAAATGGTAATTCATTTAGACCACCAAAATTTATATCTATCTTCACTGCCAAACTTTATGCTATTGAAATAGTCCTAATTTACGCGGTTGAACAGAACTTTTGAGACACGGTTGTACCATCAGATTTTTTATCTGCTCTTGAGGCAATATGAGAAGTATATTAATCATTCTTTTATTATTGCGCTTTGCAAATAGAATCAGATCGTCGGTACATAGTCTTCCTTAACTACATAGGTTGGAGCAGTGGTCAAGTATATCGTTGATAGCCACGAGAAAAACAATTGGGTTCAGAAATGACCCCAGAGGTGTTCCGTTTTCCTGATTTTTTTTTGTTCAAAGGGAATTATCGGCGTATTATGAGCTAAGAATTATGAGCTATTATGAGCTATATGAATATAGAATATAGAGCTATTATGAGCTAAGAAAGCATAAATATGATAGAGTTCCTCGAGAGATTCTGTGGTGGGCACTAAATAAGAAAGGAGTCCCTGGCGAATATGTAAAGATTGTGAGAGATATGTATGAGGGAGTAACGACTAGTGTTAGGACAGGTGTGGGAGAGACTGATAAATTTCAGGTGAAAGTAGGATTGCACCAAGGCTCGGTGCTTAGTCCTTATTTATTCTCATTAGTTTCGGACCAGATAACAGCGAAACAACAGGATAGCATTCCATGGTGCCTAATGTATGCTGATGATGTAGTGTTAATAGGAAATAATGAAAGAGACTTATAACAAAAACTGGAACAGTGGAGACAATCTCTGGAGGAAAATGGTTTAAAACTTAGTAGGACAAAAACAGAGTATTTGGAATGTTCATTGAAGGATGGAGTTACTACAAATTAAATGGTATCTTTGGATGGTGAAATGATTGTGAAAAGCAATAGTTTTAGGTACCTAGCATCGGTATTACAGAGTAATGGAGAAATAGATGGAGATGCATGCAATAGAATTAGGGCTGGAGGGATGGAGGGAAGTGGAAAGAAGCGAGTGGTATGTTGTGCGACAGAAAAATTGCAATGAGACTGAAGGGAAAATTCTATAAAACAGACATAAAACCGGCTATGATGTACGGAACTGAATGTTGGCCAGTAAAAAAGAAAGAGGAACAACGAATACATGTGGTGGAAATGAGAATGCTTAGATAGATGAATGGAGTGACAAAGAAAGATAAAATTAGAAATGAGTATATTAGGGGAAGTCTACGTGTGGCACCAATTGATGCCAAAACGAGAGAGAATAGGTTAAGATGGTTTGGTCATGTTCAACGTCGAGACGTTAATCACCCAATACGAAGAATAGCTGAAGTGCAGATTCCTGGAAGGAGTAGAAAAGGAACACCAAAGAAGACCTGTAGGGAGACGATAAGGCAGGATATGTTGGTAAAGGGGATTAACATTGATATGTCTCAAGAGAGAATTGTGTGGAGAAATGCAATTAGGGAAGCCGACCCCGCATAGGGATAAGGCAAAGAGAATGATGATATGAGCTAGGAATTAAAAAAGTATATGATAGGCATCTAAAGTCTAAAGCGTTTATAATTTCACCAAAATTCAAGTGCAGTAAACCTATTGGACAACAACAGGGAAGTGAGAAAACTTAAGAGACTTCCAGACTTGGACTTTGGAGATAGATCCATATAGACATGAATTTTAGCGAAATTTAGTCAGTACTAATTTGTTAACTAAGTTTTATGCTTACGTAATAAAAACTGTAGTGAAAAAATTAACTAATAAAGTTCCAACGATTTTAAAACAATACTCTCAAATTTGATTAATTGCTAAAGTCGGAAATAATTAAAAAGAAAATAATATCCATTGTTTCAGGCAGCACACAACAATATGAGAATATACAACAAATATTCTATTCTTCATCTTCATTGGAGTGTATTACTATGAAATATAACCACAAAATAGTTTTTAAGTTTCACTTCCCTAATTGAAAAGTGTTAAAGTATAATTTTAAATTGATCATCCTTTTGACTTATTATTACTTAACGACTACAACTGCAGATGAAAATCGTTCGTTTAACAAGTTTAAATAGGTATTAAAGAATAGAATAATCACATGAGTAGAATGGCGAATATATAAGTCCTTAAAATAGCAAGGGACAAGATAACATGTCATAGAAAGGGCAACAATAGAAATAAACATTGTTTTGTTTAATTATGTCATCATCTACAGTCATCTACAGAAAAAGTACGATAGTCACAATGTATATAGGAAAGTTACAGAACTCACAGGTGGACTAAGACGGAGACAGAGAGGAAATCTAACTTATTCTGGCGGAAATACCATCTTAGACAAACAGAGTAAAATTAGAACGTGGAAAAATATCTAGAAAAACTATTTGAAGATCAAATGGATAACACCTTTGAGTTAGAAAAAGAGGTAAATGATGGACCAAGAATATTACAGCAGGAAGTTTATTCTGCCATAGCACGGCTAAAGGATGGCAAAGCAGCAGGTCCTGATAATATACAAGCAGAACTACTTAAACTGATGGATAACGAATCAATAGGAATAATCACAAAGATATTCAACAACATATACAACTCTGGAGAAATACCATCAGAATGGCTGAAGTCTGAGTTTATTGCACTTCCAAAAAAACCAGGAGCCAAAAAATGCGAAGAATACCGTATGATAAGCCTGATGATTCATCTCCTAAAATTGTTCCTAAAGGTAATCCATACGAGGATTTACAAGCTATGTGAAAGTCAAATTTCGCCCGGGTTTCGTCCAAATTCGGGTTCATAAATGCTGTTGGTACGAGAGAGGTTCTGTTTTCAATACAAGTCTTATTCCAGAGATGCAAAGACGTTAACTGCGACGTATACGCCTGTCTCGTTGAGTACGAGAAGGCGTTTGATCGAGTACAACACGCCAAGATGATGCAAATACTAAAAGAAGCAGGAATTAACAACCAATATCTGAAAATAATTAGAAAACTTTACTCGAATCAGACTGCAAACCTCAGTTGAGTTGACGGTGAACACACTGAATATGTGAAAATCATGCGTGAAGTGAAGCAGGGCTGCATTTTGTCCCCCCTAATTTTCAATATTTACTCTAAAAGAATATTTATCGAGGCTTTGCACGAAACTGAAAAAGGTATTCTACTAAACGGGTAATGGCTAAATAACATCAGGTATGCAGATGACACCATAGTATTTACGGACAACCTAGAAGACCTACAAGTCCTTATGAACAAAATCACGTATTATAGTCAACAATATGGACCCAATACAAACGTAAAAAAACAACTTCAGCAAGAAATAGATAACAGAAGGTAAACTCTATATCAACCAAACCCCTGTAGAAAGAGTGAGGCACTACAACTACCTCGGCGCCATAATAAATGAATAATGGAACAACCAAAAGATAAGAGCGCGCATCGGAAAAGCTGGATCAATCTTCAACCACATGGGCGCGTTTTTCAAGAGCCACAACATTTCTCTTGGTATAAAAGTAAGAATGTTGAGATCTTACGTCTTCTCTGTCCTTTTTTATGGTGTTGAATCATGAACTTTGAACGAGGATATGTGCCGAAAGTTGGAAACATTTGAGATGTGGCTATATCGGAGAATTCTTAAAATCCCATGGACTGATCGGGTCACAAATGAGGAGGTCCTTAGAAGAATGTGGAAGAACCTAGAGGTAGTGACCACTATCAAATCTCGAAGGTTGAAATACTTTGGACACATTATGCGAAATAAATCCAGATATGTCCTCCTACAAGCCATCCTGCAAGGAAAAATATTTGGAAAGCGAGGTCCAGGAAGAAGAAGAACATCCTGGTTAAGGAACCGCAGAACCTGGTTCAACACAACATCAGATGTTGTTACCAACCATGGAGTTATAATTACGGATTATAATTTTTATATAAAGCAACTTGAGAAACATCGACTTTGGCCTTAACAGCAGTTGACCATCGTTTTACTTCTGCTACAGGTTCCATAGACTTCCATACAGTTCCAAAGGCACCTCCTCGAAGTCTTCGTCTTCATCTGAAGACCAATTAACTTCAGTTTCTCCTACAACGTCTTTAGGTAGTGTCAAATTTTCTCCTATAAGGTTATCACCCTCAATGTCTTACTTATCAGTTAATATATCTGGCTGTGGAGGAATGATAGCAATATTTATTTCCAAGAACATTTCTATTAAAATATCAAAAATACTTCCATACGCCCATTGTACTCATATGAGTAGACCTAATTTTAACAACAAATACATCACGATATAATTAAAATTCGAAAAAATTAATCACGTAAGCCTTTTACTAAACCTATTATATTCTAACTTAAACCACTTAATGGTAAAAAGAAGTAAATAAGAGGAACTTACTGTAAATTTACGATAAATAAGTCGATGTCGAGAAAATAAAAAACGCATTTGTGTTGGTTTTATTAACAATAAACCAGCTGAATCATCCAACAAAATCTGTTACGGTTGTCTTCATAGGGGTATTTAGTTTACTGCAATTACTAAGAACTGCCACTATTTTATTGTATATGGCACTAGTGTGTCAAAATAGCAGCTGTACATAAATTAGTATTGTCCTTTCCATGATCATTTTTCAGTGCGTAACAAATGATAGGAAAAAAGGTGTAAGTCCGTGATAATACACATTTATGACATTTATTCTAACATGACATTTTAGTTAAATTAAGTTGTCACATTTTATTTTCAATTTGGAATAAAAACAAATCAAATGTGTTTCTTGCATTTATAAAATGGTATTTTCTTTAACTTGTATAGTCTTATAAATTATACAGATTATATTTGTAATATTATGATCTAATTTAAAAAAATAATTTTTTTATTATGGCGTCATCTATCGACAACTAGAATAACTAGAAAAAATGTTATAAAAATGTCACCGACGAAATGTAATCACCGACGTGCCTTTTTTTCTGTCACATACAATTTAATGCGTAAGAAAGAAATCGAAAAACTGTGACGCACTGAAAGATGATCATGAGAAATACTGTACAGTGGGCGCTAATGGGTTATTACTTGAATTATTTGTATCTATCGGGATTCCTTGAATATGTTCTCCTTTTGTCGCTTTAAAGGTTTTGGATTCTTTCTCTGGATCTCATTATTTTCGTTCGTAAAATATTAGTCTCTTGAACCATTTTTCCATATTTACCTGAATATTATATGTATTATGATATTAAGCACTGTAATTGACACACGTTTAGAATAACTGCTTTATTAAATATAATATGACTAACGACTTCATATTTGTTAAGGTATTTTTATTCAAATAAAATTTTATTACTCTCATATAACAGTTTTACGAAAGTGAAAATACATATTGTTAGCGTAAAATCAATAGTATAACACAACTATTAGAAAAACTTTCTTCGCATATTTATTTCTTTTTTAAATACACTCATCCTTGACCAATAATTTGCAATGATCATCAAATTAATCGTTGTAAAATAGCCAAGTTCATGCAACTATTTACCAATACCTCGTAGGTAGAAAATTTCACGACATCGCTAATACATTCAATACACTGACCCTATAATTGGTGTATATTCATCGGTAAATCGAAAGTAAAATAGGAGGAGAACTATATATAGACAATACCTCGCTTTTCGTACTTTTACTATACAGAACAGCGCAACAAAAAAATGAAAAACTCCTTCAAGTACTTTCTATTCATCTGGGTGCCGAGTGTGTTTTGTTTACCCGAGCCGGTGTCACAACCAGCGTACCAGACTAATCAGTACCTTAGTGCTCAAGTGTTACCCCAAGTGCAGTACAAGCAACCTGAAGCGCCAGGGTACGTGCAGGTTCAGCCCCAATATGTGCGTCAGCAGATTACACGACCAGTGCACGAACCCAAGAGGGAAGGGTTGCAGAATTATGCGACGCAGGATCAGAGTACTCAAGTAATTTTTGGTACCAGTGTTGATAGACAAGTAAGTTATTGCGTTTATTTTTTTCACTATAGAACAATATTATATCTAAGCCACACTTTTACCCACACTTTTACCGCACCAAGTCTTTTATATTCGATTTAAAACTGATTTTAGCAAGATAGAAATAACTTATCATTGTCAAAATGTTCTTACTTGTACATTGTACAAGGTTTAAAAATCATAAAGCTTTTCGTAGAATTGCAACTAGTTTGGTACTTTTTTACAAAAAAATTGCAAAAACCGTTAAATACGGATTTTTTTCAACAAAAATTACAAATAATTGGAAAATAAGTTTTCGAAAAATTACACAGAAGGCAAAAATATTCATGACATAAGCCTAAAAAAAATTGTTCAAAGCGATTCGTGAAAATGTTTTTGCTGCTATGTAGCCCAGTAAATCATCGTTTTGGAAGGGTCAACTCCGAATTGCATGAAAATTTGGATTTAGGTTCTACTTACCCTACACTTCAAAGTTGAATTTGTGCCGTTGCTTGCTTTTACTTGAGGGTGATATTCACCCCTTCTCGAGGGTGAAAAAACGCGCGTTTAAAGTAAGTCCGGAAATGAATAATTTGGCTACTTCTAAGCAACTTTGATTCTGTAGATTTTTTTAAGCAAGTGAACACTTTTCGAGTTATTTGCGATTAAAAATGTTGAAATTTCCACAAAGAAAACAACGTTTTCAGGCGGTTTTTCCCAAATGACTCAAAAAGTAAATATTTATCGAAAAAAATATTCCTAGCAAAAATGTAGCTTATAAAAAAAACGAAAAAATCGTCTCTTAATGAGGTATATAAACCAAGTAAAAGCAAAGTTGTAGTTCATGAAAAATACGTTCATATTTGTCAAATTCCGAATCGAATATTTCAACATGGAATAACCAAAAAATTAAGCAATTATCGGGAAAAACTGATAAGTGCTAGAAAACCTTTTAGAAAGTGCTAAGAGACATTTATTTTTATTTTCTATAAACGTTTCTAACAACAAAACTAAACGAGTTATCCTCAAAATAAAGTTGGTCCCTTTTTTTGGTCGTGAAAATGTCCTATTTAGCACCATAAATAAAATTAATCGTTACCGCTTTACCCTTTGTATGTGTACTATTATACAGTGCGTCCATAAAGTAACGCATAAATTCATTATTTCGTAATTAAGCGACTTTGAGGAAAAATCCCCAAACAGGTCGATCTTTATTTTTAAATTGCAATTTTTTTGGCATATATATCATACTAGTGACGTCATTCATCTGGGCGTGATGACGTAATCGATGATTTTTTAAATGAGAATAGTGGCCATGTGATAGCTCAATTGAAAGGATATTCAATTCTCTATTCAAAAATATAAACATTGACATAATTCTTTATACAGAATGTTCAAAAAAAATTTTGTGATTAAATTATTTGAGACAAGAAGAAGAATACAATATGTAATTTATTTAATTCAAAATGCGTTTTCCTGTTGAGAGAAAACTGGAAAAAAATGTTTATTTCACAAATAAACATTCTTTCTTACTTAAGTTCAATGTTAAAGCTGCCATTACCTGCCTCATTGCAGTTTGAACACATTCGTTTAAGCGAAAATCAATGTTTATTTTTCAAATAAATATTTTTGTCCAGTTTTCTGACAATAGAAAAACGTATTTTGAATTAAATAAATTACATAATATTCTTCTGTTTGTCTCAAATAATTAAATTAAATTTTTTTTGAACACCCTGTATAAATAATTATGTTATTGTTTATATTTTTGAATAAAGAACTAAATACTCTTTCAAATGAGCTATAACATGACCCCTATTCTCATTTAAAAAAATAATCGTTTACGTCATCACGCCCAAATTGATGACGTAACTAGTATGATATATATGCCAAAAAAATCGCAATTTAAAAATAAAAATCGACCTGTTTCGGGATTTTTCCTCAAAGTCGCCGGCTTACGCAATAATGAATTTATCCGTTACTTTATGGACGCACTGTATATTGCTTTTATGTATGTGTACTATTTATACGATCTGTAAGTTTGACCTGTTCGAAGTGCTTATTTTGGAAGAAATTTGGTTTTATAGTAAAAAAATGTTTTTCTAAAATTTTTACAAAAGTGCCCTTTTTTCAAAATAACTTTAAAAGTATTATTAATACGAAAAATCTGAAACAGTAAACAATGTAGGCTTCACTTTTATAAATATGATACTTTCATTTTATTTTTCTGTAATGCCGCGTCCTCACTGGTAAAAATTTGCGTCCAACCAGCTGTTCGTCTCAAATATTTGCGTGCTCGAGGTAAATTGTGCTAGTGTGGACGTGTTTGTCGCATAAATCGGATGCAAGAATTTTCGACGCACACAACGCACACGCTCCATCGGTTGTCGGTTTTCGAGCAAGGATCAAATGATTTGAACACCGCTGCTCCACTGGCAAAAATTTGCGACAAACCATTAGTTCAAAACGCTCGAAAAATTTACCAATGCGGACGCGGCATAAGACAAAAATTGGTTAAGACATGGCTGGTCAAAATTTGCATACATTCGTGATTAGTGACTCGTTCAAGCCCTTTAAACTACGACCCTTTCAAAAATAACCACTTTAGACTGGTGAAACTTACAGATGAAAAAACTTATATAAACTTATAAAAATACTTAATTAAAGTAAATTGTTTGTGTAAAGTGGTAACGAATAATTTCATTTAAGGTACTAGACAGGGGTAATTCTCACGATTTTTTTTTACCAAAAAAAGGAACCAACTTTTGAGCGTAACTCGCTTAGTTTTAATGCTATAAACTTTTATAAAAAATAAAGCTTTTTTTAAACACTTTAAAACAGTTTTAATGGGTTTCCCTAAAAGTACCTTAGGTTAGAAAGTTAATCTTGTTTTCAAGTTTTGGTTATTCACAGTTTTGGTTATTTCACGTTGAAATATTCGATTTGTGATTCGACGAATAAAAACGTATTTTTCTTGAGCTACACAACTTTGCTTATGCTGGGTCTATGGACTATGGACTAGTTAAACTTATAGCAGTTAATAAGAAAAAAATGTGCTAAATTTCAAACTAATCAACCAATAGTTTATAAGTTATTAAATTTTTTTACTATATTAAAAAAATATATATTATAATATACTAAAAGTACTAAAAAAATCCTCGTTTCATTAAATTTAGTATTAAAAAATAGTTTCAAAAGGGGCTTAGTTTTAGCTTATAAACATTAAAATAATTGATATTTTTTATGTCACACGATTGTAAGTAGTCTGAATGAGGGGTTAGGCTTCAAGGGTTAACCCCTCATCTTACATCCCTACAATCAGTGGCGGCTCGTGGTTAGTTAAAAAGGGTGTTCAATTAAGGAATGTAATTATAGAAATGGTGAATAAAAGCCGCGGGCAATTGCGGCATAGGTGAAAAAATATTTGGGGAAAAAACCCAGCGGTACCTAAGCGGATTAGTGAAATTATTATACTCTCCTGCTTCTCACCAAATTATACAGGGTGTAACAAAAATACAGGTCATAAATTAAATCACCTATTCTAGGACCAAAAATAGTTCGAATGAACCTAACTTACCTTAGTACAAATATGCACATAAAAAAAGTTACAGCCCTTTAAAGTTACAAAATGAAAATCGATTTTTTCCAATATATCGAAAACTATTAGAGATTTTTTATTGAAAATGGACATGTGGCATTTTTATGGCAGGAATATCTTAAATAAAAATTATAGTGAAATTTGTGCACCCCATAAAAATGTTATGGGGGTTTTGTCCCCTTAAACCCACCCAAACTTTTGTGTACGTTCCAATTAAATTATTATTGTGATACTATTAGTTAAATTCAATATTTTTAAAACTTTTTTGGTTCTTAGTAATTTTTCGACAAGGCAGTTTTTATCGAGTTGCGACTTCTTCTCTAATATGTTTACGTAGATATTTTATGGGGGTTTTGTTCCTTTAAACCTCCCAAATGGTTTTATACGTTCCAATTAAACTATTACTGCGATACCATTAGTTAAACACAGTGTTTTTAAAAGTTTTTTGCTTCTTTGTACGAGTATTTTTCGATAAGGCACATTTTATCGAGATGTGACTTCTTCTTTAATATGGTTCAAAATATACCTAAAAATGTAAATCATAAATAAATTTGCCTATTATTATCAAGTCTCCATAAATCATACTTAGCAATATACAAATATATGTGGTGGATTTGACAAATAATATGCAAAATATCTCGACAAATACTGACTTTTCGAAAAAGTACCAAGAGACAAAGAAGTTTTTAAAGCATTGTGTTTAACTAATGGTACTACAACAATAATCAAATTGAAACGTACACAAAAGTTTGGGTGGGTTTAAAGGAACCAAACCCCCATAAAATATTTATGGGATGTCTAAATTTCACTATAATTTTTTCTTAAGATACTACTGCCATAAGAATGCCACATGTTCATTTTCAATAAAAAATATCCAATAGTTTTCGATATATTGGAAAAAATCGATTTTCATTTTGTAATTTCAAAGGGCTGTAACTTTTTTTATGTGCACATTTGTACTAAGGCAAGTTAGTTCAATCGAACTATTTTTGGTCCCGGAATATGTGATTAAATTTATGACCTGTATTTTTGTTACACCCTGTATATTTACTTATTGCATAAGCGTTCGTTAAAAAATTATCAATAGTGAGTGCTTCGCCTGTTTAAATGTTGTGGAATATTAATCATTTTTTATTATTTACGTGTGGTAGGTATACATAAAATCTGTAACTAATTTCGATTAAATAATGCATTCATTTCCACACCACCATTGAGGTAAAATGCAAGGCACGTTTTTTCCTATATCCAGAATCTAATAATTGGCGAACATCAATATTGCCAATATCTGAGAGTTGCAATTCATTTTTTAAATGAATTTGGGAAGATCCGTGTTTTTTAATTTTTGTTGATAAATGAGATAAATCCCAAACGCCGTTTTTTGTCCACCCTAAAGAAATAATTGCATTCTTTGAAAATACTAAACGTGGAAAACAAAAAAAAAATGTAGTTTATCACACCCATACAACCACGAAGTTTTTTTTATATTGTTCAACTTAAAAGCAACGTTAAAACTTTTTGTTTTTCATAGCACATTCTTGTATCTCCGGCTGAGGTGGACCATTATTTTTTGTAATAAGTCGATTTTCAAAACTATTTGCATTTTCTTTTATTAATTCCACTGAATAAGGCTCCTGTTAATGTAGCATTAGAAAAAGTCGTACGAGACGCTAATATAGATAGCAGGGGAACAATATTCAATAGATCTGTCCAAATTCTAGCATATTCAGACGACGCGCGACGTGGACATTATAACAAGAACCAGAGCGAGAACTGCGGAAATCCTAACCGAGCTAGTAGCAGCAGCAGAACAAATGGGGTTACATATAAATCGAAATAAAACAAAATTCATGGCGACTAACACAAACACAAGAGCTGGAAATATTGACGCAGATCTAATCATCAATGACCAAAACTTCGAAGCGGTCAAAGAGTTCATATATCTAGGGACATCGGTTAACCCCAATAATAACACATCAGAGAAAATAAAAAGACGAATAATAATTGCAAACAGGTGTTATCATAGTCTATCAAAGTACTTAGCTAACAAACATCTGTCTCAAAAAACTCGTATAAGGCTTTATAGAACATTGATAGTCCCCGTTCTCACATATGGATCAGAGGCATGGAGGCTAACTAAAACAGATGAATCCGCTCTGTCGATTTTTGAAAGAAAGGTGCTACGTAAGATATTCGGAGCGGTCTGTGAGAACGGAATATGGAGGCGTAGATATAACTTTGAACTGCAGAATATCTACAAGCATACGTTTGGTGGAAAAGATATTATCACTATAATTAAGCGAAACCGCCTGCAGTGGGCAGGACATGTAGCCCGGGCCCCTGAATCGAACATGATAAAAAAGATTCTAACAGCGCAACCCGTGGGAATGAGAAGACGGGGTAGACCAAAGCTGAGGTGGATGGACGGGGTAACACAGGATGCCGAGAAGATCGGAGTCGGCAACTGGAAAATGCAAGCAAGGGACAGAACAGAATGGCCTAGAAAGCTTGAGAAGGTCGAGGCCCTCTAAGGGATGTAGCACCAAGATGATGATGAATAAGGTTCCATCATAAAATTTTAATATTGTATTTATGATTTTACCGTATTTTACTAAATCCCACAATAGAAAATTCCAAACTGTGAAACGAAACGGTCCTCTACTGGTCTCTGTGTGCACTGCACAAATCCTCACTGTTTTAAATAGGCGAAATGCTTTTTCACGGATTTTAAGATTTCTCTTTCTAACTACAGGGTTAGGTTAGGACTGGCTGGTTCAATTTGAATTGTGCACCAGAGCATATTATCTGTACTGGCCACGTGCATCCAGCGGCGTAGAGCAAGTAAATATGATTAATAAATAAAGGTATATTTTAATGATTCTATAAGATTAAAAAAAATTTTTAATAATATTGTAATATTTATGAGATTTAAAAAGCTGTATTTTAATGAACTTTTATTGGGTGTTCACTGCACAAGTAAACCAATGGAGAAACCGCCCCTGCCTACTATAACGGTTATTAAACAGATTCTTTATTTTTATGAAAATTTTATTTATTTTACTAATTAATAATTTGCCTTAGTTTTAGTTTCATTGTTATATAAAGAGAATAGTTTATCGATAATCGTGTGCAAATAATATGTGGTAGCAAAAACAATATATTCCTGTATTTAGGTTTATATTAACTACCTTTGTTTATTTAGAGTTTATTAAATAAATTTCAATAACGCTTAAAGGCGATTTGTAAATTAAAATAAAATAAACAAGATAGACTGGTCAGTTTATATAAACTTTATGAAACACGGTAAACAGCAGCATAAAAATTATACTTAAGGTACTAGTACATTTTAGAAGACCAAAATTAAGAATTTTTTTCCAGAATTTCTTTCTCAGAACCTTTATTAAAAACGACCATAAAACTTTTTCATATTAATATACAACTCTTAAAGAGTACAAAAACATATATATTTTTTCATTTATTATGCACGTACACTAATATTGTAGAGGGTGCAAAAGTCGAGGCCTCGAAACAAAAAAAACATACGGCATTTGAAAAAGGAGGTTTCTTACTTGACAATTTATCATCGTTAGTGGAAAATTCCGCAAAAAAAATTTACTGAAATTTGAAGAATTTTTGTTAAAAAAATCGCCCTTTTTTCTTCAGTTTTTCATTAGTAAAACATATTTATTTTGCATTTTTTGGTCAAATTGTGGTAAATTGTCACGTAAGAAAATTTCCTTTTTCAAATGCCGTACGATTTTTTTATTTTGAAGATCCCAATCCTGAGATGAACTGTCCGCCATCGGCACTACTTTTTAAAATGCAATAAAATATATTTTTGCCTGTAATATTATTGTGACGACAAACGAACTAACAAAAATCAAGGAGGGAGAGGTAATGGAAGCATAAGGAAATTAAAGAAAATAGAAAATCACTTGGAGAGGACATCATATCAAATGAATTTCCAAAGTATCAAGGACAAGATCTGACTACTATTAAAACGAATCAAAAAAATAATAAAATAAAACAGAATACCACCAGAATGGAGATCAAGCTTCCTAATACCCCTCTTTAAAAGTCTAGGATGTTATTTATTAAAAAAAAGCCAAAAAAAGACTTTATCAAGAGAGGTACGTGTATAATAGTAATAATTAAAACGATCGTAAATATCTACCAGCACGAAACAATAAAAGTAAAAGTAGAAGACAAACTAACTGATCCAATTGAAGCTGGCAATGGAATAAGAAGCTGGCAATGGAAGCTCTATCCATGAGTCTTATATTGTTCAACCTGATCTTGGATGAAACAATAAGCAAGTAAGAACTAAAAATAGATACCAAATTAAAAAATTAACAACTAAAAATAATCTACAATGCAGAAGATGCATTACTAATCTCTCAAAGTGGTAACGATTTACAATTTTAACATGTTAATTTCATCAGAAAAGACAAACTGCATGGTTATAACACCAAATCCAATAAGATTTAAATAAGAGCTTTAGATAATAGAACAAGCGATTGAGTTTAACTATCTATTAGCAAACTGAATCTAATAAAACAAACAGAGCCGCAGGGTGCTTGAACGAAAAAATATGGAGAAATAAAAATATCGGAAGAGAAATGAAAGGTACAATTTACATGACCTGGCATAGAGAGAACAAAAAGAATTCTTGAAACAGCAGAGATGAGAACCGTTCGAAATATCCATGGTGTAACACTATGGGACAGAGCTACTGTAAAATACAGATATACGACGGAGATGTAAGGTGGAAAACACTTATACAACAGAGAACAAAAATATAACATTGTGTTGCTTAGGCAAGTCTGGTACTAAACCACTCGAAAAGCTCAACATCAGTGGGAAGACCATGAAAACAATGGAACGACAACTTAGTGAAAGCACATTAAAAATAGAGAGAGAGAGAGTCATGTCTACACAAAAAGAAGAAGAAGCATGTAATATTGCAAGGTGGTGTTGACTTCTAGTGTTTTTTCTTTCTTTTTGTAGATTGTAGATGTTTTTAATTAATTCTTTACCGTTGATAGGTTCAAGTGTATATCTAACTATTAACGATTATTATTGTACCCGTAATTAGGTTCAGAGTCCTGACCAACTACAGTACGACTTTCAACCTCTCCTAGCTTCACAAGCTAGACAGGCCTTTCAAGTGGCCCAACAAAAAAAGTATGTCAGTGAACCACAACAATATCAAACCGAGCAATATCAGACACAGCCTCAGCAATACGTAGTGGAAAAACCACAAGTGAGATACATAACAAAACAAGTTCCTGCAAAACAAAGACCCCAGCAAATTAAACAGAGAGAAGAAGAGGATTATGATGTAAGTATTATATAGTTTATTTGTTATCTTGGAGACTGTTGACATTTTTAGATATTTAATTTACACTTTTATTTGAAATACGATTTTATATCCTTTTAAACTTTTTATCTTCCTAAAGGCCAGAACCATCCTCCACGACCAGCAGATAGATACCTTCATCGGATAATAGATAACAAGAATATAAAACAATAAATAAAGTAATTAAAGAGAATTCGAGAAGAGAAGGTGGGCTGAAGAACTGTCAAAACAAGGAGAAATAGTTGCACAAATCAACAGAACTAAAGAGCTATACCAAATTACTAGATGACTAATAAAAAATGGGGCTAACTGTTCGAATATTGAAAGATCCAAGACAGGTGAATTTCTTAATACAAAAGATGACCAAGTGACGAGATCGAAAGAGCATTTTCAAGAGATACTAGGTATTGCCAGGTATAACGAAGATAAAATGTCAAAACCCCGTAGAATATAGATTTGTCTATATCTTACCAGGCCCCATTTAAAAAGGAGATAGCTATCAAATCTCTAAGCAAGTCCCCAAGAATCGACAATATTGCTGCTGGAATACAAAAAAACTGATCCGCATCTAACTGTTGAAAGTTTGTACTCCATAATCTGAGAGGTATTGGATTAACCGCATTTATTCCCGCATTCATTCCCGGTTTCCCTCATTCCAGCGGAATCGAAAAAAGACATCATTATCAAGCTTCCGAAAAAGGAAAAACTCACACTGTACTAAAATTTGAGAAGAATAAACTTGCTTACCGCCATAAATAAAATTTTCACGACCATCGTATTGAAAAGGTTAACCAACAATGTGGAATTTCGAGCTAATCAAGCAGGCTTTAGGCCAGAATCGTCCTGCAGCTCTCTCTTTTGTCGTTTTCCCATTACTAAGGATCGTGATTTCTTCCAATATTCCTAACAATGTTTCTCCATTGGTCTCTATCTTCAGCTGCTCTAAGAGCTCCGCAGGATGAGTTTCCAGCTGAATGCTTTATTTGGTCAGACTGCGCAGCATTCTTCTCCAACACCATATCTCAAAGTCATCAGTTTTATGGCGCTCGCATGCGAAAGAGTCCAAGTCTCCGTATAGAAATATTGAGAACACAAGGGAATTCTCCAGTCTCATCTTGATATTTTGAGAGATAGATCTCTCTTTCCAAACTTTAGTTAGGCGACTCATCGCATTTTTTGCCATACCAATACGTCTCCGAACTTTTGCTTCACAGTTACCATCGTCAATTATACTAGACCCGAGATAGATAAAGGTGTTTACTATCTTTTATTCCTGTAACATGATAGTCAGTTGAATAGTGTTGAATCTGTCGACCACCATTATTTTTGTCTTGCCTTTATTGATTTTCAGACCAACTTTACTGCTTTCGTACTCAACTCTTCGCAGAAAATCAAACATTTCTTGCTCATTTGCTGCTATAAGTGTAGTGTCATCAGCAAACCTTAAATTGGAGATTTTCCTACCAGCTACTGTTATTCCACCGGCCCATCCTTCTAAAACCATCCTCATGACATGTTCACCATAAATGTTAAATAAGTCAGGTGACAACACGCATCCTTATCTAATACCTCTCTCGGTCTTGAATTGGTTTGAGAACTTATGATCTAGTAGTACTGTCGCTATATTGGACTGGTACAGATTTTTAATAAGTGTCACCAGGTGCATTTGTGCGCCCATTTCTATTAAAATTGACCACAGATTTATCCAGCTTGCACAATCAAATGCCTTTTGGTAGTCAACGAAGCATATAATCATAGGTACTTGAAATTCTCTAGACTTTTCAATAAGTTGTCTCAGGTTCAGGATGTGTTCCCTTGTACATTTACCCTTTACAAACCCCGCTTGTTCCTCCTGCATAGACCATATCAATACTATGAGGCTAATAATGAATCAATCGGTTGAATGGAACACACCATTATACATTTTTTTTTCGATTTCTAGCGTATCTTTGACAGCTTATCTAAATTTACTACCTATATGAAAATATCCCTAAAAAATATCCCTCAAAAAAATTTTCATTATAAAATCACAGTACACTGAGGCGAAATGCAGCGTGACACACAATGGGATCAACAGTGACGAATTTAAGTTACTTACTGAAGTCAGACAGGAATGCGTACTCTCTTCGTTCCTTTTGACACAAGAGGAGTACAATGGACGTTAACCACACGCCTAATTGATCTAGAATACGCCAGCGTTATCGGCCTATTAGGACAAAAGTTCCAAGATGTGGCTGACCAATTGGAAACACTTTCCACTGAAGCCAATAAAGTAGGTTTGAAAATCAATAATAAAACCAAATCTATGAGAATTAATGCAAGAAACAACACACTATTTACTATTAGCAACATGCTTATTGAAAATGTGGACAATTTTACATATCTTAAAGTATCATAACAGAAAGCGGAGGTAGAGAAGATGATATTCTTGAGGATACGAAAAACTGAACAAGAATCCAGCATGCTTAACCCTGTTTGGAATTCTGGTCAGTTTACTTCAAAGACAAGGATCCGCTGATTCCAGTCAAATGTGATGTGTGTTCTATACTACGGATGTGAAACTTGGAAAGTGAAAATAACATTTTTAGACAAACTGCAGGTCTGCTACACCGGACCAAATAAAAGAGGATAAAAAATTAAATGAAGTCCAAAAAGTAGGGTTAAATCGGTCACAAAAATAGCTCCAGTATTTCCAAAAGTACCCTAGAGTGGAGCCCTCAAGGAAAAATAAACAGAGGTCGCAAACTTAAAGAAGATCCATCATTGATGAGAGAAGAGGTCAAGGAAAGACTTTGAATGAGGTGAAGGCCGTAGCGCAAAATAGAACTCGATGGCGCATTTTTACTGAAGCTCTATGCTCCACTTAGGAGTTCAAGAACCACATAATATGTATAATTACACAGCAAGTTTTTTTTGTATAAAATGAAAATACAATAAGAATTTTAAACAAAATAACATCACAATATACCCCGATTAACGAAACGACTAAAATAAAAAACCATGTAGAATAAAATGTAGATAATGCACCAATTTCATTAAAATGTTTTCTGTGGAATAAAATTTGCATAAAACAGAATTTTTTTCAGCATCGTGTTTTTGAAACATTTATAATGATTGAAATGCTTGAACGACGAATCCTAAGAGACAATGGTAATTGTAATAAGCCTTTCGTCATAATTATTTTCTTCAAAGAACAAAAACCGTTGTTTTCGAAGTGTATAAAATAACAATACAAAGAAAAGAGAAAATCATATGCCGCAAATTACAGTCTTTTGTCAGTATTCCGCTCTAACCCCCTTTTAACTTTTGTGTTTCAGCCCAATCCCTCCTACCAATTCGGGTTCGATGTGAAGGATGAGTTGAACACCAACTATCAGAATAGAAAGGAACAAAGAGAAGGAAACAAAATTACAGGAAGTTATTCAGTAGTCGACTCCGATGGATTCATTCGAACTGTTTCATACACGGCTGATCCCAAAGAAGGATTCAAAGCTGAGGTAATACTTTTTAGATTAGTTTGGTTGCTCTAAGCTACGATGAGAATTTTCTAAAGATGCAAACGAAATTTTAGATATCATACGCCTATTAACCTATTTTCAACTTACAAGACCGTTTATTTTTCATTTTCTAAAAAGTTATACACTAAGAAAACATCACTATGGATACAAAAAAACAGAAAATCTGACTATGTACCGGGTGTCCCAATAAGAATGGCACTCGGCCATATCTCAGGAACCGTTTATAGTACAGCTTTGGGAAAAAAAATTATAAGAGCTGCCTCGAGAAAAGCCTGGAAATTATTTTCATAATTGTAAGTCTACCGCTAGAGGGCGTAATTGAATATCAAAAATTAAAAAATCGAAATTTTACCAAATTTGCCTAATGAAAGGGCACTGGAAATACGATTATCGTATTCTTCATAAAATTCTGCGCATATTTTATTTAACAAGTTTAAGTCTACCTGTGCAAATAAGAGGTGGGAGTGAGTGGGAACCTTGTTATGAAAAATCGCTGTAAGTCCGGTTCTACTTAATCGATTTTTGCAAACTTGGTCTTGTTGAAAACAGCTCTTTTTCGTCAATGCAATAGTTATAATTTGGAAACAGTCTATTACGTAATATGCCGGCTGGGAGGCGCTATTTTTTTTTTCTTTTTAGAAATCTAGTTTTCTTTGGAAAATATTAAATACAAGTATGTACTTTTTTTTCCTGTGTTACAAAATTATACCAAATTAACAAAAGAATACCGAAAACTGCACGTCGATACCTTTTTTGTATCTCGAGATATATTAAGAAACGTGTAAATTTTAAACATAACTGTTGCTGTCATATAAGTGTAAATATATAGAAGCAAGTAGTGTGCTATGGAAAAAAACAAAGAAACATTTTCCAGGTGTCACCGTATATATTAAATCAAAACAAAATATGAAAAACTCTACTACTGGGGTGACGTCTTTGGGGATATTTCATTGCATATATTCTAGCCGCAACAGTTGCATTTCTTATGCATTCAAAGAATGTGGTTATCATGTGAAATGCTTCTTAGTTTGTAAGAATCATCTTGAATTTCACTCTGTATAAATTTTATATAAAATTTAATAGAAACAAACCGCAGCAAACCATCAATGAACAAATTTTTATGTTTTACTGATTTGACACATAATTTGACACATGATGACTTTTTGAAGTTAATACTTCTAATAGTTCTATTTTTTTCCATAGCACACTACTTGTTTCCACTTTGACTTCCTAACTTAATTTACCGGTGACAATAACAGTTATGTATTTACCTTAGTTGGGAATAGGATAATTGGTATTAAAATATAATGAAATAAAAATTAAAAATTTGTGTAAAAAATCTGACGTTTTTACATTTTCTACGATTCATCGAGAGAAAAGCAAACGCGCAGAGGCAACAATTCATAAAAATTTACATATTAACGCTATTTTTTTGGTATTATTTTAAGTATTAAAATTAGTGTAATATTTAAATAAAAATAAAATTAAACTGTTTAAAATAGATTTATTTCGTTAAAATCATAATAATAGAAGTATAAGTTCTTACTCGGGTGCAAAGTAAACACACTCTTTTTTTTTTTGTTAAATTTTATAGTGTTATTTGTGTTATTGTTGTTTTGATTCATTATATAAGGTGACATCTGGACAATGTTCCTTTGTTTTTTTCCATAGCACACTACGTGCTTCTATATATTTCCACTTATATGACAGCAACAGTTGTTTAAAATTTACACGTTTCTTAAGATATCTTGAGATAGAAAAAAGGTATAGACATGTGGTTTTCGGTATTCTGTTGCTAATTTGGTCTAATTTTGTAACACAGGAAAAAAAATACATACTTGTATTTAATATTTTCCAAAGAAAACTAGATTTCAAAAAAGAAAATAAATACCGCCTCCTAGCCGGCATATTACGTAATAGGCTGTTTCCAAATTATAACTATTACATTAACGAAAAAGAGCTCTTTTAAACAAGACCAAGCTTGCAAAAATCGATTAAGTAGAACCGGAGTTACAGCGATTTTTTCATAACAAGGTTCCCACTCACCCCCACCTCTTATTTGCACAGGTAGACTTAAACTTGTGAAATAAAATATGCGTAGAATTGTATGAAGAATACGATGATTGGATTTCCAGTGCCCTTTCATTAGGCAAATTTGGTAAAATTTCGATTGTTTAATTTTTGATATCCAATTACGCCCTCTAGCGGTGGACTTACAATTATGAAAATAATTTCCAGGCTTTTCCCGGGGCAACTTTTGTTATAAAAATTTTTTTCCCAAAGCTGTAGTATAAACGGTTCCTGAGATATGGCCGAGAGCCATTCTTATTGGGACACCCGGTACATTAAACAGAATTGTTGGTAATTAAATTTTTTTTCTACAACCGTGTTAAAAATGCAATTTTTAGCAGTATACTCTCTCTCTCTCTCTTTCTCTCTCTCTCTCTCTTTCTCTCTCTCTCTCTCCCTCTCTCTCTCTCTCTTTCTCTCTCTCTCTCTTTCTCTCTCTCTCTCTCTGGTCATTTATGTTACCAACCTCATAATTAGGTCTTTTGTATATTCCTCTAATTTGGTCGACACTTACCGATCCCTTGTTGGGGATCTTCCTTATGATCTTCTGCCTTCCTCCTTTTGGTGGATTCTTTTAGCTAGTCCTTGTTGATTCATTTAACCATGTCTCTATACCATCTCAGTTGGGCCTCTTCAATTTTCGTAATAATTGGTTGGATATTCTCAAACTGCCTCATTTCTTATCCTGTCTAACCTGGTTATGCCCATTATGCTTTTAAGAAACTTCATTTCTTTGCTCTGTCCGGCAGTTTTATATCCGGCATATAATATCAGTGTTTCTGCTCAGATTTCTTTAATTATGTCATCCAAGACGATGTTAAATAGTATAGAACCATGGATTCCCCTTTGACGTAGATTCTCATTTACTATGAAGTCTTTGGATTCCATATTATCGATTCTGACCCTGTTCCTTGTATGTCTGCATACACTCATAATGGCTTCACTGAGTTTGATATTCACAACTTTATTTTTTAAACACATACCTATCACCTTCCTTGGAGTATTATCAAATGCTTTTTCTACGTCAATAAGGGCTTGGCATAACTCAATTCTTGAGTTAACTGCGTTCTTTATTAATTTTTTGATAAGAAAAATGGGGTCTGATGCTTCTGCCTTTCCTGAATCTACTCTGCGATTGTTCCATTTTAGAATCAACGTCTTGTAAAAGACGTTTCTCTCATATTCTCTGGTATGCTTTAGATGAGATGCTCAGTATTATTATACCTGTGTCCACTGTATTTACTGCATTCGCGCCCATCTCCCTTTTTGAAAATAGTTAGAATAACCCCCTCCACCCTATCTTTTGGCATTTTACTTTCACTTCATGGCATAATACAAACGTCAATTCAATCCCTTGTCAACCATATTTTTTAGAATTTCCACTGTGATTTTATCAAATAAAGCCGCTTTACCCTTCTTAAGAGGAAAGGAACATTTTGACGCCTGTCAGAGTTTTCAATGTATTTTAAATGTAATTATTTTTTTCGAATCCTGAGAAAACTAATAAATATTTTTGAAAAATTTAAACCCAAAATGAAAGATTACTTTATTACCGAGGGCTGAAAGTTCCTTAGAATGAATAAAAAGTTTCTTTTGAATAAGATATTTGAAATTAAAAATCACACTACATTTTCTCTTAGTTTTTCACCCATGTAACTTATTAAAATAAACATTATAGAAGTTTTCAGGGACTTTCGGCCCTCGGCAAAAACGTAATCTTTCATTCTGCTTTTAAATTTTTCAAAAATACTGAGTAGTTTTCTCAGGATTGCAGCCGAAAATACGTACCCATCCCCTTAAGTTTTTGTGTATAATTTCTATTATTTCTGTTATATCTATTTCTCCTGGATTTTGGTCTTTCTGCGCTGCCTCTTCTGGTTCTTCTTGTTTGCTGTCTACAACGTTTTGAGTGTTCAGTAGATCCTAAAAATATTGCTTTCATCTGTTCTACCAATTTGGGTGCGATGTGAAAGATGAGTTGCACACCAACTATCAGAATAGAAAGGAACAAAGAGAAGGAAACAAAATTAGAGGAAGTTATTCAGTAGTCGACTCCGATGGATTCATTCGAACTCTTTCATATACGGCTGATCCCAAAGAAGGATTCTAAGCTGAGGTAATACTTTTTAGATTAGTTTGGACTATTTTCAACTTACCAGACCGTTTATTTTTTATTTTCTAAAAAGTTATACACTAAGAAAACATCACATCACCATGGATGCCAACAAACAGGAAAGACACTATAAAAAATGGAAGTATATACATAATACAAAATTGTATATACACTTGATCTTCCAGTTCCGTTTCGAGCTTTCCGTAGTTCCGTAGTTTCCGTATTTTCAAGCGGTTATATAAAATTGGCGCAGCATACGTTGTGAATCATCTTCACTTTGAGAGATTAGAATTGTGTCGTCTGCATAGCAGATTATTTTAAGTTGCTTTTTAAATCTTATTTTTTTTATAGAATTTCCTCTATGATCAGGTTAAACAATGGAGGATTCAGGTAATCCCCCTATCTTATCCTATTTCCAGCTTCAATTGGGTCAGTTAGTTCTTCTTTTACTTCTATTGTGTTGTTATGGTAAATATTTGATTATTGCTAGAGGTATATTTATCAGCCAGTCACCCTTACTGTTCTTTAGTCAGAATGTCTTTTGAGATGCCCTGCCCATTGGCTAGTAAGGCAATAATAACAGGCAGTAAGGCTGGTATGAGAGGAAGTCCCAACTGGAAGAAGACCACGCCGACGCCCTCGACTCCGGTGGCCAGATAATATAGCGGGAGATCTGAAAGCTATGGGAGTGGAGAACTAGATGAATATTGCTCAAGACAGAGAAGAATGGATGCATGTTGTCGAGTTGGCTGAAACCTACGAAGGGTTTTAACGCCACGGAGTATGAGTACCTATCTTTCTTGCATACAATAAGTTATAATTTCCTTTAATTTTACCCTGTCAAATGCCTTTTATAAAGTTCAAGAAACATAAATATGCCGGTTTCTTGTATTCTAATGATTTCTCTTGCATGATTATAAATATAGCGTCGGTGCATTATATTCCTGACGTAGAATCTTATTGTTCTTCTGCTAGTGTTATAATTTCGTTCGTTGTCATTAATTTTATTTGTTATCAGTTTGAGTTGCTAATTTTATTGTTTTTCTGAAGTTATTTCCTTGTGGCATTTTTATGATTAATTATTTATATGGGAAATAAGCCACAATTAAAATGAAAAAAATAATTTTATTAACGTTTGGACGCCCAAATCGGGTGCCGTTGTCAAAATACAAAATATTATTAAAATAAACAAAAGTGTTGTTGCTAAGCAAAAAAATTCTTCTAATAATTTATTTAATCTCACTCATTTATATTGGCAATTCAGACATATATTATACATTTTAAAGTAGAAGAATTTAAAATGATATTGCCAATATTTATGAGTTGCGTTCCTGGGACGACTTACTGAAAGATAGTTCATTCGATTACATCCCCCAACTCAAGAATATCCGTCATAAAAAATTATAGCATGTGATCTGTCTTTAAAAAGACAACCAGATGCAACGACAGTAAAATTCTCGCGTTAGAGACTTCATAGTAAATCACAAGGGAAAACCAGGAAAACCCTGTGATACTATCCCGACATCGTAAGTATTTGGTCTTACATTAATTTACTCTCAAAAAATAATACCAAATTCTGACTTGTAACATGTTTAAATTATAAATAATATTAATAATACTAGATATATAAGTAATACTAAAATATAAAATATGTACTAGCTCGATATTATTGACTTACTAATCTTGGTATTTTCTTTCTATTGACTTCCTCTTTCAGTATGGGTAACCACATCTTACTGCATTCTACCGAGGAATTTGCGACATAATTGGTTTTATTTAGCATAATTAGAGCCGCTTCTTTGATTTTTCTCTTTTTACTATCTGATTCTTTCAGGACTATACTTGAATCTCTCCATTGAACTCTATGTTCATTATCCCATGCGTGTTGACATATTTGAGATCTCTCAAATTCTCTATTTTTAATATAAGATTGATGTTCACTTATTCTAACGTCTAATGGTCTTGATGTCTCACCTAAATAAAATTGTTCGCATTCACAAGGTATTTTATAAATGCAATTCTTTGTTCTTTCTTGATCATTGTTAGGTTTAGTTTTAGATAGAATAGATCTCAATGTGTTTGTTGTTTTGAATGTTGTTGAAATGTTGAATTTATTTCCTATTGTTTTAAGTTTCTCGGATAGTCCTTTTATATATGGTATTGATATTTTCCTCGTATTATTTCTGGTGAATGTTGTAGGATCCCGTTCTAAGTTGTTCTGTTCCATTCGATCCAATCTTGACAACTCCTTATTTATAAATTTATAAACGATAAAGGATAAACATTTTTTAATAAAACAGATGTTAACAATTGTTTTTCTGCTAAAAAGGAATTGTCGTTAGAACAAGTAATTTTGGCTCTATCATATAAGGATTTAATGATTCCCTTTTTAACGTTGATGTTGTGATTTGACTTGTAATTGAGATATCTGTTGGTGTGTGTTGGTTTTCTATAAACTTGAGTCTCATATCCAATATCCTTCTTTGAGATCAAAACATCGAGGAAAGGTAGGCTGTTATTGTATTCCGTTTCCATTGTAAATTTTATTGTCTCTTCTTGATCGTTTATAATATTCAGGAACGTATCCAACAATTCTTATCTATGAGGCCATATTGAAAACACATCATCTACATATCTCCACCATACTGTGGGTTTTAAATTTTGTTTAGAAATAATATTAGTTTCGAAATCCTCCATAAATATATTAGCCAATAATGGAGATAAAGAAGAGCCCATTGCTAGACCAAAATTTTGTTTATAGAGTGCACTGTTTAGTTGAAAATAGGTATTATTGGTACATAATGTCAATAACTCCATTATAGCTGATACATTTAGTCTTGTCCTAGTTGCCAATGTATTATGTGTTAGAATGCAGTAGGATGTGGTTACCCATACTGAAAGAGGAAGTCAATAGAAAGAAAATACCAAGATTAGTAAGTCAATAATATCGAGCTAGTACATATTTTATATTTTAGTATTACTTATATATCTAGTATTATTAATATTATTTATAATTTAAACATGTTACAAGTCAGAATTTGGTATTATTTTTTGAGAGTAAATTAATGTAAGACCAAATACTTACGATGTCGGGATAGTATCACAGGGTTTTTCCTGGTTTTCCCCTGTGATTTACTATGAAGTCTCTAACGCGAGAATTTTACTGTCGTTGTATTTGGTTGTCTTTTTATAGACAGATCACATGCTATAATTTTTTATGACGGATATTCTTGAGTTGGGGTTGATTTCATGTAATCGAATGAACTATCTTTCAGTAAGTCGTCCCAGGAACGCAACTCATAAATATTGGCAATATCATTTTAAAGTCTTCTTCTTTAAAATGTATAATATATGTCTGAATTGCCATTATAAATGAGTGAGATTAAATAAATTATTAGAAGAATTTTTTTGCTTAGCAACAACACTTTTGTTTATTTTAGTAATATTTTGTATTTTGACAACGGCACCCGATTTGGACGTCGAAACGTTCATAAAATTATTTTTTTCATTTTAATTGTGGCTTATTTCCCATATAAATAATTAATCATAATTTTATTGTTGTCTTGACATTAATTCATTTGTAATTTCCCGGATTCTATTTTTTCCCTTTTCTCCCTTTTTGAAGAGAAGAGAGGCATTAGGATACTGGATCTCCACTCTTGTGGTATTCCGTTTTGATCTATTATTTTTGGATTAGTTTCCTGCACTTTAGGAGTTCATTGTCCTTTTCCTCTCCTGGTGATTTCGTAAAAAGTATTTGTTTCATTTCTGATTTGTGTATTTTTATTTTATACCTGTTTTGTTTATTATGTTCTGTATTGCAAACAAACTTTCTTTTATTTTACAAATTTTATTTTCACTTCGTCTCTAAACAATTGAGTTTTTTTTATATGTTAGCTTTCGTTACTTTCCTTTCTTATTTCAATCAGATCAGATGTAAGACCATAGAGAACTTTTTTCTGAACATTATGTGGACCATATAGAACAATTTGGTGTTGGAGGATAACTTTCACTTTGGATGTCTGGGTTTGGGTCTAGTTATACCATACTATAGAAGCTTAAGTTCAAGTTTTTGGGGTCGCCACTCTTGTCCCCCGACCGCCATATTGGAAAAGGGGTGTAAAGGGGTTTGGCGCAATATCTCGTAAACTACCAACCCTATTAATCTAATTAAAAATAAAATGTAGCAAATTAAATTTTCTACAATTTTGTTTCTATTACTTTTTATCGTCAAGTGACCAACAAAAAAGATATAAACAAAAATAAGTAAAAATTTTTTAACAAGTTTCCTTTTGGAAGTTATAACTTTTTTTTAGTTCATTATACAATAAAATAATATTATAGAAATTTTGTAGAGGGTTCTTCAGCGAACAATTTTCACTATAATACCACCAATTTTCACAATAATACAAATTTCACCAATTTTTTGAATAAAATAACTTAAGAGCTTAAATTATAATAAAGAAAAAAAATAGCAAAAATGAATAAAACCTGAAAACCTACATATTTTCTCATTTGAGATACCCGCAAAAGTATAATTTTCTAAATCTAGTGGTACAAGGAAAAATATTGCTACAGAAGACTTCAAGTCACATTGTATGTCAATTTTTAAGAATAGAAACAAAAGTAATTTTATTGTTTTCTGACGCACCTCGTAATAAAAAAGTTTTGCTACATTACCATAAAATAATCAAAACTTGTGTCACATTTTAATATTCAGAAATTTTACCTTCTCCCTTAATCCTTCGGATACTGCGAAATTCTGCCGTTGTGTATATATTTAAGGCCGTACAATAAAACAATTATTATTAGCGTGGGAAGAATAAAACTTTTTCGATATCTTTTTGCCAATAAGCTTCACCACAAACTTGAAGAGACTCTTGAACAGAAAAACATAAAAAGAAAAATACATCTGGACGTCGCCCTTACTGAAGTAGGTCAGCACTTGATATATTTCTGAGTAAAACAACTAGTATATTGAGTTATCTTGTAGTTATTACTCCCACTTAGTGTCTGTTCTTATAAAATACCAATAAAATCAAGTATAAAAAGCATTCAGTTCTATCACCCAGAAACGCCCCAAGATTGGAACAAGTCCATTAATGCTGATTCACAAAAAGGGAGATAGAAGTGAATGCGCAAACTAGAGAGGAATATCCTTGTTAGAGGTAACATACAAGTAGCTCGCCATATTAATTTAAAAAGGACTAGAATAATAAATATGTGGAGAAGAGTCTAGGAGAACATCAGGGAGGATTTCGCAAGGGAAGATCAATAACCGATCAAATTCTTATGTTGAAACAAATCCTGATCAATTGCTATGAATACAAAATTCCAGCACAAGTACTGTTTATTGATTACAATGCTGCTCACGATACAATTAGTCCAGTCGGGTTAGACGAATAACAGGCCTAACCTTGCATTAGGAGCTGCCCCAAATTTTATTTTGCTAATCTTTAGGGAGGGTGAATATTAGTGTAATTTTAAAACCTCGACTGAATTGCGCCGTTGCGTTAGCCGCCATCTTGACTTTAAACTAGAACCGCTTTTGCTCAATACATATCTCCGCCATTTTCAACTTTTCGACAAATAGTATATGAACCAAAATTGATGAAAATGTAATTTTCTATAATTTCTATTATTACAATTTTTCGTGCGGTCGATATTTGTCGAGTTATGGCTGAAAATATTGACAGTTAGAGCATAGTTATTGAATTATGTCGTTTATTATTAGATTTACGACACAAAGGTTCCTATAGGGCATAACCCGCCATATTGATTTTAAATGAGAACTGTGGTTGCTTAATATCTCCGCCATTTTCAACTTTTCGACAAAAATGGTGGGAAATAAAATTGTTGGAAATGCAATTTCCTACAATTTATTTTACATAGTTTTTTATGCGATCAATATTCTCCGAGTTAAGGGGGAAAATAGTGGAAGCGGAGAGGGAAAATAATTATTGAATTGTCGCATTTATTATTAAATTTACGACATAATTGTACATAAACAAAAATAAAGAGAATTTATATTTTATACAATTTTTGAAACCTCCAATGAAACATCAACCAAACTAATATAAAAGACATAAATAATAACTTACATGCATTACCTTCACTTAATTTTATTAACTAGCGGGTTTTATTGGTTGAATTTGTCTGTCGATATTTTAAGTTTCATGTCAGCTGATATACAGTGGAACCTGCTTAATTCGAACTTTCATAATTCGAAATGTTCTTTAATTCGAATTTTTATTCTGGTCCCTAGCATTTCCTATATAAGTAATGGTAAAAAGTCGTGAATAATTCGAATTATATTTTGGATAATTCGCACTTTTCTGCTATCTTTTCTGAATATCTTAGAATCTTTTGTCATTACTGAGAAGCCAAATTCTAAAAAGCAGCGAAAAATTTAGGAACTCTTTGGAAAAAATAAACTCGGTCTTTTTTATAGCTTGCAAATGTTTTAATTGGTATTTTTGGCAGAATTTTGTTAGCCCATTTTTTTAGGTTGACAAAACTCGGGCAAGAATAGGAACAAAAACATCTCCAAGCGATAAAAATGACCAACTACTGTTTTTTGCTGATCAACTGCTGATATTTATCATTTGCAGATGTTTTTGTAGGTAATCCTTGTTTTTGTAGAGTTATTTTTTAGTTTGAATTTTTTAATAATTTGAATTTTTTTTAACGGTCCCCTGAGATTCGAATTATTCAAGTTTCACTGTATTTCAATATTTCAACATTTTTTTTTAATTTTGGACCCTGTTGGTGGAAATTTCCCATTCCCCCACCCTCTTATAGACCCGCCACTGGTTCTCTCGAAAAATTGTAGTAAATCTTAATTACAACAATTTCAGTTCTTACACTTTTGGTCGAAAAGTTGAAAATGGCGGAGATATTGAACAAAAACCATTGCTTTAAAATCAATCAGGTCTTACGCTCACACTTTTACCGCATACGTACTACCTTAAATATTGATTTTAGCAAAAAAATTAACTACATCAATATTATACAAAATTTAATTCTCTTCATTTTTGTGAATGTACATATTTGTTGTAAAACTAATAATAAACGAGATAATTAAATAATGCAATCTTCATGCTCTAGCTGTCACTATTTCCCCCCATAACTCGGAAAATATCGACCGCACGAAAAAAATATACTAAAGAAAATTATAGAAAATCGCATTTTAAACAATTTCAGTTTCTACACTTTTTGTCGAAAAGTTGAAAATGACGGAGATATTGAGCAAAAACGGTTCTCGTTTAAAATCAAGATGGCGGCTAACACAACAGTGAAATTCAGTCGAAATTTTAAATTTATACTAACATTGAACCTCCCTAAAGATTACAAAAATAAAATTTTGGGGCAGCTCGTAATGCAAGGCCAAATGCTATCCCGACTGGGCTAAATACATAGACAAAAAATAATAGAAACGCTAAAAGAGTTCCAAGTACCAACCAAAATAATATTAGTAAAAATGACACTTGGAAAAACCATTTGTGCTGTGAATGCAATGGTACTGACGGGCCGCTGGAGAGAGTGCAGGCATGCAGAGAGATGACAAACAAAAATATTTTCTGCGCGTTAAACCTAGACGAGTAATACTAAAGAGTTCTCTTTTTTTTTTGTTAGGTTCATAGACAGCCAACGGATATAGTTGTGAAAATTCCAAAACCTCTACCACAATTTCAGGCAGTACCGAAACAGCGAGTACAATATGTTGAGGTAAGTTATGTCCAGTTATAAAATGTACATTATAAGTGATGGAAATTACATTATTTGTATTAAAAAAGGTAATTTAAGCAGTGTACAAAAATTTTCTTTTCACTACATTCATTTAATGTCGTCCGCGCCACAGGAATTACCAGTGCCGGCGCTAGGGTATAAGGTGCCCGCCTGCAAAACTAGCACTGGCGCCCCCTCCCCCCCCCCCCCACACACACATACACACAGATACTCATACAACCCCAGCCTCACGGACATTATGTGTGTTCTAATGAAACAGTGAAGTGAGACTGCGTAACCTGGAGTGGTACCTATCTGACCGCCCATAACCTGGAGTAGTATCTATCTGACCCTCAAGCTATACCACCACCCCTCCCCATCGCAGTACATAACGAATGAGGAGGCTTTGTACTGAACGTTACCTTGGATGTCCTGGGTAATGAGACGTCCTGTGTATTACTTTATGTGGTTATACCACGTGATTTTAGGGGTAGATAGAAGAGCTTTTCCCCCATTAATGGCTTCATTTTGGACTTGTGTTCTAAAAATGTGTGTTCCGGGCAACGAGGCACCGATTAAAGTCGGTGTCCCGCTATCCGCAAATATCTACGGAAAATAAAGTTCGGTTACAGTTTTATTGGGCCCATCATCTGACAAAACAACTTCACTTCAACTTTTTTAAGAAAAACTAAATAAAAATAATAACTTTAAAACCTCAAGATTATGCTTTTGCAGTAATGTGAAAACGTAATTTAATAATAGTACTGAGGACTTAACAAATATAATTTTATATTAATTGAATAAAACACTAGATTCTTTAACTGCAGAGTACAACTGACAAACTATCCTGTATTATAATCACATGAAATAATACCAAATCTAAAGAGCTCTAAACTAGATTTTTTGTAAAATGTTTATTTTAAACGGGCTTCACATTCTCGGCGAAGTTACTTTGCCAAAGTTGACCGAAGTCCGAAGTACCATCTCTACACACTCGTTCGAAGTGCGAGACCGATAGATCCCTTTGACCAGACCGACAGAGAATGGAAGTAGAACGAAGTCAGGCAAAGTTACACAAGATGGCCGTCTACACTCCCGTACTTGTTGAACCTCGATCGACTTCGGCGAGAGTGAAGTGCAGGCTTTAAACGGGCTCCACACTCTCGGCGAAGTTACTTCGCCAAAGTTGACCGAAATACGAAGTGCCTCTCTACACACTTGTTCTACCTCGCGAGGAACACATTCAAGCGGTGCGATACCGACAAAGATCCCTTCGACTCGGACACGCCAGACCGACAGATTTCGGAAGTAGAACGAAGTTAGGCTAGGTTAGACAAGGTGGCCGTCTACACTCTCGTCCTTGTTGAACCTCGATCGAAATTAGACAGGCGGCAAGAAAACAATATCAGAATCTTGTTTATTTTACTAGAAATCATTCATTTCTATGCGGCATTGCATATTTTTGTATATTTTACATGTGTGATATGCAAAAATAAACAAACACAGATTAGGGTATTATGACGAATTTAAACCACATTTAAAAAAATAATTTTTCTATTTAAGTATTTTGCATAACACAAGCAGAAACAAGCTCATTCTGGCGCCCCCCAAACAGGGGCGCCCGCCTGCAGTGCATCCCTTGCAGGCCCGTTATCGCCGGCCCTGGGAATTACAGATGTTGACAATGGAAATATATACAAAGGTTATAATATTAACTTCATACTAACATGAAAAAGGGAACCAATATAACAGCATGTTGGAGTAAAAAAATTACAATATGTGGATTGTCTCCTGTGTTTCGGTAAGGATGTGAATGGCGGATGTGACCAAGTCGAAGTCGAGTAAAGGTAACTTGTTTTTTTTCCTAGGTAGCAAAAAAGAAGGTTTTGTAAAACTTTGTCTTTATTTTGTTATATTCCTATTTGACATAAGAAATAAAAGTCTATAGTTATATTTAAAATTCAAATAAAAATAAAGGTTTTCGTTTTTCTCGACCGCGGGCATGTAAATTTGGAACACCCTGTATAAAACAAATTATGTATACGTAGTTTTTAAGAAAGTGTTTCGGAGAAGTGTTTACGAACCCCAGGAACAATACGACTTAAGTAAACAATTAGAGTGATGTTTAAAAAGAAAGTGTTCGTGGAAAGGTGTGAATAACCACCGATAATTCATATTCAAGACAGTAAAAATCCCTATACTAACAGAGCTATTTAATAAATGTCTCCATAATAGCAAGATCCCTAAAGACTGGAACGAAAGTCTAGTAATACTTTTACACAAAAAGGGGACAAATGTGACCTACAGAATTACAGACCGATATCGTTGCTCAGTCAAGTATACAAACTATTCATGAGAATTATTAACAACCGGTTGACCTACAAAATGGACAATTATCAACCAGTGGAACAGGCTGGCTTCCGCAAAGGATATAGTACATCAGACCATCTGCTGACAATGAGAACATTGATAGAGAAGGCAAATGAATACCAACTACCCGTATTTCTTGCCTTCGTAGACTATGAAAAGGCGTTTGATAGTATCGAGATGTGGGCCATAGAACAAGCTATTAATAATTGTAGAATAGATTCGAGATATAGACAACTAATACATAATATATATGAAAATGCAACTATGATAGTACAACTAGACGAAAATACAAATCCCATCCCTATTAAGAGAGGCGTGAGACAAGGAGACGTAATATCGCCAAAGCTTTTCAACCTAGCACTAGAAGACGTCTTCAAAACGACAAATTGGTCAACCTATGGCATTAACGTTAATGGCAAGAAGCTAAATCACCTCAGACTCGCTGACGACATTGTGATTATAGCGAGCTCATTCGAGGAACTGCAAATTATGATAGAGGGACTCGCAGGCAGCTCCCAATACGTCGGTCTAAAAATGAACATGAAGAAAACAAAAATAATGACAAACACAGATGACCCCAGACGCATAACTATAAATGGCAGTGAGATAGAAAAAGTCCAGGAATATATCTACCTAGGCCAAATCCTGAAACTTGACAAAGAAAACCAAAGTGCGGAAATTAATAGGAGAGCAAGACTAGCATGGGCAGGATTTGGAAAACTTGGTTGGATACTTAAGAACCGCAAAATACATCAATATTTGAGGACCAAAGTGTTCAACCAGTGCATCCTTCCTATCATGACATATGGGTGTCAAACCTGGACCCTAACCAAGGCAAATATGAATAAACTAGCTACAACAGAAAGAGCTATGGAAAGAGCAATGTTAGGTATACGACTGTCAGATAAAAAGAGGAGCGACTGGGTAAGATCAAAAACAAAAGTCGAGGACATAACAACAAAAGTTGCCAAACTTAAATGGAGCTTTGCAGGCCACACTGTTAGACAAAAAGACCAACGTTGGAATGCCACGATACAACATTGGAGACCTTACCAAAGTAAACGACCGAGAGGAAGACCACAGATGAGATGGGTTGATGATGTTAAAAGAGTAGCCGGAACGAATTGGAAATATGTTGCTCAGGATAGAGACCGATGGAAGGAGTTGGGAGAGGCCTATGTCCAAACGTGGACGATAGAAGGCTAAGAAGAATTCATATTCTAGCAAATAAGATAATAGGTTATTAAATTTGTAAAGAGGGTTAATGTGGAAAGTAAAATTGAAATGGGGAATATTATTTTTTCTTGAAATCCATTAAGATATTTAGAAAAAGGAAAGTTTGTGTTGGTAAATACGGATAATTGAAAGTTGCTTGTGATTGGTTGATTTTTGAATGCTGGAAGGGGTATTTTGGAACAGGAGAATGAATGAGCAATGAGAGTCAGAGTTTTTAGAGCGATAGAGAGGCGAAGTCCAGTTTTCGAGAAGAGTGTACAAAAAAGTGAAACGCCGGGTTGGTTAGTTTTGTCTTAAAAAAATAAAAAGTAAGATATCGTGGAACGAGTGATAGACCGAGTCGAGATAGTATATAACTCCTTGAGTCTAGAGTATCCCGGTTTTGTTGAAGTGTTTGAAAAAGGTAGAACACAGCATCAAGAAAAGGCAGGAACGAGGGCTGTACGAGGCTTAGTTTTCAAAGGAGCAGAGGCATTACTGGAAGACTGGGACGAGTCCTTGGATCTCAACCCAAGCAAATAGGAAACGTGTTTTGTGTGAAGACATTGTCAAATCATCAGTAAAGGTCAGTCTAATTTGTTATGACATGAATGTATGGTTTGTGTATTAAAAACCACATTGAAAATTGAGCCACACAATCACTATTAAAAAAATTTCATCAAATCTAAATCAATTTGTTACTGATAAATCATAATAGTTCATTATAAATAAAATAAATTTGAAGACAAAAAGAAATAAGATTCCCATTTTTGTAACTGCTGTATTAAATAAAGATAGAAAGATAAGGTATAAGAAATATTAAGCAGTTATTGCCATTTAGATAAAATAAGCGATTTTTATAATTTCTAATTGAAATCCGTATGTGTGTATTATTTTACTCTCTTTTATCTATCCCGATTAGGAATCCACTGAGAAATACTTTGAAGCCACGAAAGTAAGTAATTGATATTATAATTTAGCCCTGAGATTGACACTATATTGGTATTTGATCTGTTTGATTAATGAGATAATTATTGATTAATTAATTAAGATAAATTACATCTGAGAACATCATTAGATTTCAAAAGTAAGATCACAACAGTATATTGTTCTCAAGCTATTTTCTGGTGTCAACTTCATGCGATTTACTATTTTTATTTGAAATAAGCCAAAATTTTACTTTAAACTAACATTTGACAATTCGATGTCCACTTTCTAAATGAGAACGATTTCTGAAGTTTAAATAGAAACGTCAAATTAACTTATTTTAAAGTAAAATTGTATCTTATTATCAATAAAAATAGTAACTTACAAACATTGTCTTATTTTTTCACAATAATTCGACCATTTGTTTTGTTATGCACTATTAATAACATCAAAACAAAATCACTTTGAGAGCTGATAGCTTAGGGTTAGTAATAATCGAGCGTTACATGAGATAACAACGTGTTTTCATTGTTGAACAATATTTTGAAAATAATAAAAGTTTGAAGTGAAGATAGCAATTGCAAAATTCAGGAAGACTGAATCAATTGGTGATCCCACACTGGCCATCAAAAAACAAGCCGCTCACACGTCAATATTGAAGAATTATGCGAGAAATGTAGCATAATATACAGGGTGTAACAAAAATACAGGTCATAAATTTAATCACATATTCTGGGACCAAAAATAGTTCCATTGAACCTAACTTACCTTAGTACAAATGTGCACATAAAAAAAGTTACAGCCCTTTGAAGTTACAAAGTGAAAATCGATTTTTTCCAATATATCGAAAACTATTAGAGATCTTTTATTAAAAATAGACATGTGGCATTCTTATGGTAGTAGTATCTTAAGAAAAAATTATAGTGAAATTTGGACAACCCATAAAAATTTTATGGGGGTTTTGTTCCTTTAAACCCCCCCAAACTTTTGTGTACGTTCCAATTTAATTATTATTGTAGTAACATTAGTTAAACACAATATTTTAAAAACTTTTTTGCCTCTTAGTACTTTTTCGATAAGTCAGTTTTTATCGAGATATTTTGAATATTTGTCAAATCCACCACATATTTGTATGTGGCTAAGTACGATTATGGAGCCTTGGTAATAATATGAAAATTTATTTATGATTTACATTTTTAGGTATATTTTGAACCATATTAAAAAAGAAGTAATATCTCGATAAAAAGTGTCTTCTCAAAAAAATACAAAGAGGCAAAAAAGTTTTAAGAACACTGTGTTTAACTAATGGCACCGCATTAAAAGTTTAATTGAAACATACACAAACATTTGGGGGGTTTAAAGGAACAAAACCCCCATAAAATTTTTATGTAAACATATTAAAAAAGAAGCCGCAACTCGATAGAAGCTGCCTTATCAAAAAAATACTAAGAGGAAAAAAGTTTTAGAAATATTGAATTTAACTAATGGTACCACAATAATAATTTAATTGGAACGTACACAAAAGTTTGGGGGGGTTTAAGGGAACAAAACCCCATAAAATTTTTATGGGGTGCACAAATTTCACTATAATTCTTTTTTAAGATGTTCCTGCCATAAGAATGCCACATGTCCATTTTCAATAAAAAATCTATAATAGTTTTCGATATATTCTAAAAAATCGATTTTCATTTTGTAACTTCAAAGGGCTGTAACTTTTTTTATGTGCATATTTGTACTAAGGTAAATTAGGTTCATTCGAACTATTTTTGGTCTCAGAATATGTGGTTTAATTTATGACCTGTATTTTCGTTACACCCTGTATAATGTAGCAAAAAATCTTAGCAAAAATGTAGCATAATATAAAAAAATGAAAAAAATTGTGATCTCGTAAAGTCTATAGACTCAGCAAAACCAAAGTTGTAGCCCATGAAAAATACGTTCTTATTCGTTAAACTCCAAATCAAATATTTCAACGTGAAATAACCAAGAAATGAAGAACTTTTCGGGAAAAACTAATTAAAACTTTTTTAATAAAGCTTTATTTTTATGTTCAAAAAAAATTTATAGCATCAAAACTAAGCGAGTTATGCTAAAAATCAAGTTGAGTCCATTTTTTTTTTTGGTAAAAAAATCGTGAAAATCTTTCCCTACTTAGCACTCCACATGAAATTAATCGTTACCCCTTTACAAACAATTTATTTTACTTATGTATTTTTTACATGATTGAAAGGGCCTGAACGAGTCACTAACCACGAGTGTATGCAAAATATAAACAGTCATATTTTAACCAATTTTTGTCTTATCTACAGAAAAACAGAATGAATCTATTATATTTATAAAAGCAAAACCTACCTACTTTTCACTCCTTGAGATTTTTAGTATCTCTAATACTTTTTAAGTTATTTTGAAAAAAGGGCATTTTCCAATATTTTAGGAAATCTTTTTTTACTATAAAACTATAGTTAGTAAAATTTTTTGTAAACTAAGCACTCTCAACCGGTAAACCTTACAGATCGTATAAACAATACACTATAAAGTAAATGGTAAAGTGGTAACGATAAATTTTATTTACGGTGCTAAATAGGGGGAGATTTTCACGATTTTTTCACCAAAAAAAGGAACCAATTTTATTTTGAGCGTAACTCGCTTAGTTTTAATATTAGAAACACTTTAAAAAATTTTAATAGGTTTTGCCCGAAAATTGCTTAATTTTTTGGTTATTTCAAGTTGAAAAATTCGAGTTCGAATTTGACGAATAAGAACGTATTTTTGATGAGCTACAACTTTGCTTTTACTGGTTTTGTATAGTTTTTGAACATACACCTTTTTTTGCTTTTTTAAAGGCTACATTTTTGTTAAAAATATTTTTTCGATAAAGTTACTCGAAAGGTATTGACTTGGTTTAAAAATTATATAGAACAAAAGTTTTTTAGAGTTAGTCAATTGATCCATTTTGGGACTTACTTTAAACGAGCGTTTTTTACCCCCGAGAAGGGTTAACCCAAACTGTCACCCCCCAAGTAAAAGCAACCAACGGTACAAATTCAACTTTGAAGTAGACAGTACGTAGAACCTAAAACCAGATTTTCATGCAATTCGGAGTTGACTCTGAAAATTACACTTCAATACGGTCATTTAGTGGGCTATTGTTGTTTATTTTTCCCGATCGACAACCCTAAATCCCGATTTGTTTTTGCGTATGTACCGATAAACACAAACCGGACCTGGCAACACTAGGAAAGAGTGCTTCGCTAATCATCCACACTTATATTTGGATTTATATATTGCATCCCCAATTTATATTGTCTCCTTGTAAGTCACATCAATCTTTATTTGAAGTGATGTATGTCTCTTTTAAATCCTGGCGTTTATATTGTTTCTGTAAATATATAACGTCAATTTTAGTTATTTTTTAAAATTCATTTCAATTTGATGTGAATTGGTATTGGAGTAATTAGAGATTTAAGAGGTAATTTTTGTCTATAGAAAATTTTAAATGTAAATTTAAGGGGGTAGACGGAAAATCTTGGTCCGATGCTATTTAAATGCATTGATTTTTTTCGAATACTGACAAACATAATAAATATTTTTGAAAAATTTAAACACAGAATGACAGATTACACTATTACCGAGGGCTAGGGATGGCGGTTTTTGACAAAACACCGGTTTTCGGTTATACCGTTTTTTTTTGCTTATGGTTTAACCTGGCGGCTATAACCGGCCAAAAAAAACCGGTTTTTGAAAAAACCGGTTTTTGGTTTTTTTAATCCAATAGGTTACAAAGTTACATTTACAATGACTTTAGTTTGCGATACTCCATTCGAGTCGATATCAATATGATCAAAATTAGTACTATCGAAAGAACATCAATATCAATATAGATAAAACACAATTTTTAATAAAACCATTTTATTCTATTAATTAATATATTTATTTATTATTTTATTATTATTATATATTTATTGATTATTATTAAATATAATATAGCGTAAGATTAATACATACATTGGATCGAAATAAAATTTGATTTGGGTGAATCCCAAAGATTTGTGAATTTCAGTAGTCAGATGTAGAGAACAGTAAACCAAAATTATTATATTCTAGTAAAATAAAATTACACTACATGTAAATCAAAATGTAAATTCGTACAGGTTGAAACCAATTTTGTATCAAAGTTTAGGTGGGTACAAAAGATATTTTCAAAAAAGTATCCAAATCATACAAGGGGATCATTGTTTAAATAATTTAAAAGGGGTCATTTTTGCAAAAAAATTACTTTTTCAACTGCTGAGGTCATTCAATTACTAATGAAGGTCTATAGTAGTATTTTCTGCAAAGTTGAAGGGTAAATCTGTCACACAAGACTTACTAAATTAAATTTGACCCCCTATTTATTTAAATAATTATACATAAATCTTTAAAAACAAATTTGCAAAAAAATATTTTTAGCGTTTTAAATAAGCACTATAAAATATCTTAATTTACAGGAGAAGTTGCGCTATGTTATCAGTATTAACAAAAAAAAAATTGGTCCAAAAATATTTAATATTTTTTAAGATATGGAATTTGTTTTTCAAATGTTACTCTATTTTCAATCGCAAAAACGCGGTTGTTGCCAAAGGAATATTCACCTGTATTAAATCTTATTATTTTTATTATTATGTATATTTTCAATAAATATATTGATAAATTCCAATTTTAATTAAACTTCCCCCTAAAATGGAATTTGAAAATTATTCAAATTTGTTTATAATTTTTTTTTTAATAACGTCACGGGCATTAAATATTTTGAAATGCCGTTTCAATAATTGGGTTTCTGGTAATTTTTCACTAATTAACAAATATTTTTGTCTTTTTTTCCTCTTCTTTTTTTTTTCTTGGAGTTATATTACTATGGGCCCTTTTAGGGTTAAGTTTCATTAAAAATGTCGAATCTCTGAGTTGTAGATTTTAGACCTAAAAATATTAAGATTGGTCCAAAATCACTTAAATAAAATGTGACTACTTACTGAGGTACAGGGTGTTTTATTTAAAAATTTAAAAATTATTTTTACCAAGTACTTTCAAACTATTTGACGTATCCTTATCATACTTGGCAGAAAGTGTGGGTACTATACAGTCTACAAAATTGTGATAAATAAAAGTTTCTAGCTACTACCAGAGGCGTACGACATGGGATAGTTAATGGTTAACCCTTCCCAAATTCGACGCCACTGAGGTAATTACTGTTTCAGCAGAATTTTTCGATTCTCCAATACTTTCTAAGTAAATAATATACTCTTTACTGGTAACGCTTAAGTCATTATTTTTCGAGATATTGGATGTTAAAAATGAAACGGCATAGTTATTTTGATTCATTCATTCATTCATTCTAAACTTCCAATATCTCTCAAACTGATGACTTTATCGATACCAATAAAGCTACTTACATACAAAGTATTGGAGAATCGAAAAATTTCGCTAAAATAGTACTTCACTCAGTGGCGTAGAATTTGGGAAGGGTCAATCATTCACTATCCCCTGTCGTACGCCTCTGGAACTAGCTAGAAACGTTTATTAATCACAATTTATTAGGGTGTATAATAGCGACACTTTCTGCCAAGTATGATAAGGATATGTCAAATAGTTTTAAAGTACTTGGCAACAATAATTATTAAATTTTTAAATAAAACACCCTGTAACTCAGTAAGTAGCCACATTGTATTTAAGATATTTTAGTTAAATCTTAATATTTTTAGGTCTACAACCTACAACTTAGAGATTCGATATTCTTAATAAAATTTAGCCCTAAAAGGGCCCGTAGTAATATAACTATAAGAAAAAAAAAAGAAGAAGAAAAAACGACAAAAAAATTTTGTTAATTAGTAAAAAATTCCCGGAAACCCAATTATCGAAACGGAATTTCAAAATACTTAATCCCCGCGACGTTATTAAAAAACAAATTATAAACAAGTTTGAATAACTTTCAAATGCCATTTTAGGGGGAAGTTTAACTGAAATTTAAATTTATCAATACATTTATCGAAAATATACATAAAAATAAAAATAATGAGATCTTAAGCAGGTGAATATTTCTTTGGCAACAACCGCGTTTTTGCAATTGAAAATATAGTAACATTTAATAAACAAATTCAATGTCTCAAAAAATATAAAATATTTTCCGACCAATTTTTTTTGCTTAATACTGGAAACATAGCGCAACTTAATCTGTAAAACAAGATATTTTATGGTGCTTATCTAAAACGCTAAAAATAATTTTTTGCAAATTTGTGGTTAAAGTTTTATATACAATTATTTAAATAAATAGGGGGTCAACTTTAATACAGTAAGTCTTATGTGAAAGATTTACCCTTCAACTTTGCAGAAAAGAATCCCATAGACCTTCATTAATAAGTGAATTACCTCAGCAGTTAAAAAAGTATTTTTTTTTGCAAAAATGACCCCTTTTTAATTATTTAAACAATGATCCCCTTGTATGATTTGGATACTTTCTTGAAAATATCTTTTGTACCCATCTAAACTTTGATATAAAATTTGTTTTAACCTGTACGAATTTACATTTTGATTTTTTTTTTATTTTATTAGGCTATTATTATACTACTGCTCAACAGAGAGCGCTGAAATAATTCAGGTTCTATCGTCATTGACTATATTATGAGAGTAGAATATAATATGCAATTATTGTATTCAATTAATGATGCAAATTTAATTTACCATTTAAAAATATAATCCTCTAAAATACCCACCAGTTTTCCTCTCCTCCCAAACCCAAAAAATCCCCAACCATTTCAACTTATAAAAAATTTCCCAGACTCTTTGAAATGGGATTTAAAAAAATAGTATCAACATAAATATTTTATTTAAAATTAAATTGGATAATGCAATTTATCTTTTATTTTTACTACCATCAGAAAAAATGTATCATGTATTACTTTTAACACGTTTGTATATTTGTAGAATAGGTACATTTAACTCATTTAATACTTCCTGTATGGATGTATCGTTTTGAAAACGTAGGGAAATTCTTGGAGATTCGTATTCGTAATTAGTAATTCGATATTCATAGTCAGAGCATTATTTTTGGTAATCAGAAAAAGTCATTCACCCACTTTCAATGTCAAGAGTTAAGAGTGAAAAATAGAGGATGTTTGCGTCTAATTCAACCAGATCACTTCTTATGTAAATATTGTGATTACAAATACCTTTTCAAGGAAATATTATAATAAAACTTATAAATTGTTTCTGGCTGATGTGAGATTACACTTTCAGTTTGCTTCTCTATTTATAAAATAAAATAAAATTTAAATTATAGTTTTGTTTGGAATAATTACTTGAGAATAATAATTATGATTGGGATCCAAAATAATACCTAACCTAATCCTAATCACCGTGAAAACCTAATAACCGGTTTTTACTTTAAAAAGAAAAAACCGGTTATAACCGGGACAAAAAACAACCTGTAAAACTGGTTATTGCGAAGTAAAAAAACCGGTTTTAGGTATAAACCAGTAGGTTTTCCCATCCCTACCGAGGGCATAAAGTCCCTTAGAATAAACAGAAAATTTCTTGTGAACGAAATATTTGTAATTAAAAATCCCACTAAATTTTCTTTTATTTCACCCCTGTAACTTATTCAAATAAACATTATAGAAGTTTTCAGGGACTTTCGATACTCGGTAATAATGTATTCTGCGTTTAAATTTTTCAAAAATACCTAATAGAGCGTGAATGGTTTAGTGTGATGGCTTAGTATGATGGCTTAGTGTGAAAACCTCGTATCTCATTTTTTTTCGAAAATGACATTTTGGTGGTTTTAGTTTGAAAACCTTGTATCTCACGATTTACAACTGTTAGAAAAAATCCAAATACTCCAGACTATTTTCTATAGGCGAAAAAAGAAACCACGTATATCAATTGCTCTCTTGATTTAGTGTGAATACCACGTATATTTATAACCAAGAATTTGGTACTTAATTTGGAGTGTTTGTTTAAGAAATTCGACTTGGAGATACGTTTTTTTGTGAACAACAAAAGGTAGTCCGGCATATAGAAACATTTTGTGAACCTTAAATCAAAAGATTGTTGTACTGTATCAACCTAGTATTTGGAGGTGTGCAATAAGCTATGAAAAATGAAAACTTCGTAAATAATCATAAACACAACCTCATTTAAGATGAAAAACAGGTATATCAAGATATACGAGGTTATCATAGTTACTTGGACAAAGGCTCTATATACTGCAAGGATATTTACGTGTTTTTCATAGTTAACATTTGTATTTTCAATTTAATAGCAACATTTAACACTTTCAGCTCTGGGCCAAGATCAGATATTTGTCTCAATGTGCTCAAATTAAAATGTGTAACAGCAGTTTTTGTTTTTAGATTATATTATGCAGAAAATCAGTTTTTTGCCTCTCCTGTAAAATTATAATTTAATGAGATACGAGGTTTTCACACTAAGTCATCGCTATATAATTTTCTCAGGATTCGAAAAACATTAATGCATTTAAATAGCATTAAACCAAGATTTTGCGCCTGCCATCTTAACTAAATCTAATCTAAAAACAATATTCGGTTAAGTTTGTGACTTGTGCTCTTTAAAGTGTACCTATATTTAGGTGTATTTAAGTTCTAGTAATCCATTTCTCCTTTACACGATTTACTCACAGTACACAAGACAATTTCAGTTATTTTGTCAGGGCGCATTGAATTAATTAGAGAAGGATTTAGTTAACCAATAGCTTATTATGTAATTACTCTAATGACTATCCTGATTGTAAAGTAGGATCCGACTGAGGGATCTTTGCAACTCATCAACCGCTTTACTTTAGTTTCGTAGAGATAGTACTAAGTTTGAGGGAGCCGAAAGGATAATTTGACGCATCAGAAAACTAGAGTTTAAAAAAATTAATGCTTTAACAACTGCGTTATTTTTTTTTGTTCCAATGCTTTTTAAATGCGTTAATTTTTTGTGAATCCTGAAACAACTAATAAGTATTTTTGTAAAATTTAAACGCAGAATGAACGATTAGGTTATTACCGATGGTAGAAAGTTCCTGAAACTTCTATAATATTTAATTTAGTAAGTTACAGGGGGAAAAATAAGAAAAAATTAAGTGTGATTTTTCATTATAAATATGTATCTCATTCAAAAGAAACTTTTTGTTTGTTTTGTCTAGAGGACTTTCTACCCTCGGTAATGATGAAATCTCTCATTTTGTGTTTAAATTTTTCAAAAATATTTATTAATTTTTCCAGGATTCGAAAAAAATGAACACTGTATCCGTGGTGATATTTTAAAAATAAAACATTCGCTGTCTTTATCGTACAGTGCACTCAATCGAACAGGATGTGTTTACAAGATAGTTACAAACAAGGCTACTAAATCTTTGAAACGGCTTCAGGAATATTTTGAGTTGTTTATTAAATAATATTGATAGTCTTCTTCTTCTTTTTGTATATACATGGATGTGTCTGTTTTTTCAGTGTGCCTCTAGTAAATTGTCTTTCCATCGTTTTCGTGGTCTTCCCACTGATCGCCTTCCTATTAGGGAATTGTCTCTCGCTGTCTTTACTACTCTATTTTTGTTTGTCATTCGGCTTATGTGGTCATTCCATTTCTTCTGTTTCTTACCCAGTTATTAATGTTTTCCACCTTGCATCTCCGTCGCTTATCTGTACTTCTAGCTCTATCCCATAGAGTCTTGCCATCGATTTTTCGAAGGGTTTTCATCTTCGCTGTTGTTTCAAGCAATCTTTTTCTCTTCTCTGTGTCGGGTCGTGTTTCTGCCGCATTTTTCATTATTGGTCTGATGACTGTTTTGTAAATTCTGCCTTTCATTTCTTTTCCGATATTTTTATTTCTCCATATTGTGCCATTCGGGCAACCTGCGGCTCTGTTTGCTCTATTCACTTGATCTGTCACTTCTGTTTCGAGCCTTCCGTAGCTAGATAGTGTGATGCATAGATATTTAAACTTCCTCACTTGTTCTATTATCTGACCCTCCAGCTCTAATTTTCATCTTATCGGATATGCTGTTATAACCATGCATTTTGCTTTTTAAGGAAATTTACATGCAGCATACGTTGTACATTATCTTCACTTTGAGAGATTAGTATTGCATCATCCGCATAGCAGATTATTTTAAGTTGTTTTCCCATTTGGCATCCTTTTTTAAAAAAATAATACAAAAGACAAAAATAATGGTGGTCGACAGATTTGACACTATTCAACTGACTAACATATTACAGGAATACCAGATAGTAAACACCTTTGTGTATCTCGGGTCTAGTATAACGTGTAACTAACGATGGTAACTGTGAAACAGAAGTTCGGAGACGTATTGGTATGGCAAAAAATGCGATAAGTCGCCTAACTAAAGTTTGGAAACACAGATCTATCTCTCAAAATATCAAGATGAGACTGGTGAATGCCCTTGTATTCTCAATATTTCTATACGGAGCAGAGACTTGGACTCTTCGCGCATGCGAGCGCCAAAAAATTGATGCCTTTGAGATGTGGTGGATTCTAAACCAACTCAATATTAAAAAAGGCTGTCCACAATATGTCTGCAACGAATTCTGCAGTTCTTTGGTCACGTGGTTCGCAGAGTTGACGACAGTTTGGAGAGATTAATTGTTTCTGGAAACGTTCCGGGGAGAAGATCAAGCGGACGATCACCAACTAGATGGTCTGACCAAATAAAGCATTCAGCTGGAAACTCATTCTGCGAAGCTCTTAGAGCAGCTAAAGATAGAGACCAATGGAGAAACATTGTTAGGAATATTGGAAGAAATCACGATCCTCAGTAATGGGGAACCGACAGGAGAGAGAGAGATCCTTTTTTAGTTCTTATATTGATAGTGTAATTGAAAAATAATTGATTTAAGACGTGAAATTAATAAAAAGTTATTTATTGTTTATTATTTATGGAAGATCGAAGCACAGAATACACCAGAAATTGCTATATCTTCCTTTTGACAAGCACAGTGTTGATTAACTGTAGTTAAAGTAAATATTTTATGCTATTTAAACGCAGCAGGGATATTTATCGGATCGAAACTTAACGCAACTGAATTATCTTGTACTTCTTCTTCTTTTTCTAAGTGTTGTCTCCCAATCGGAAGTTAGATATCATTATCACTATCTTTACTCTATCTACCGCTGCTCTGAAGAGTTCTATAGAACTGCATTTAAACCAGTCCCGTGAATTTTTCAACCATTTTTCAACTGTTTCTTCCCATACTCCTTCTTACTCTTATCTTTTTCGGTATTATCAATCGTAGCATTTTTTGTCGCTGTCCCCCATTACGTGTTCCAGATATTGAACGTTATTGTTTTTGACCATTTCTGTAGTAACACATTTCAAATGACTGTAATCTTTATTGGCCTTTGCGAGATCCAAAAGATGTGCTCCTACAGCCCTATTCATAAAGACATACAGATAACTTCAAAATGTTGCAAAAAAATAGACACGCGGTATTAATCTGAGTTGGAATACTTGATTCCATTAAAATAAGAAAACTGTAATATTTGCTTCATATAACATGTGGTGACAGATATGAACTCCTAATATTAATAATGCAGGGAAAGATTCAAGGAAGCTGCATCGTAGGTAGAAGAAAAATGTCCTGGCTGAGAAACCTCAGAGAATGGTTTGAACGCAGCTCAACTGAAATCTTTCAGGATGTAGTGTTAAAAGTCAGAATATCAATGATGATTGTCAACCTTCGTCTCGGAGATGGCTGCACATGGATTCGCTCCCGGGTTCAGGTAGGAAGACCTAACCCTTCGGTCATAACTTAACTTTCGGGTATGAGTTTCGGAGCCAACTCGTGTACAATAAAAGTGGTTTTATAGGGGGTTGGGAGCGAATCCATGTGCGCCGTCGGAGATGGCACGTAAAGTAGAAAATTAATCTGGATTATATCTCTTATTGAAGTAAAAGGAAACGACACTCAACAACATTCAAAACAACCAACAGTGAGATTTATCCTATCCTAAACTGAATCCAACAACATGCAAGAAAGATCAGAAAACTGCATCTATAAAATACCCTGTGAATACAACAAATTCTACGTAGGGACAACCGCAAGATCACGATGTGTCAGGATAAATAAGCACAAAACATGCATCAAGAACAGATACTTAGAAAAATTCAATATTTTATGCCTGAAACAACAAGCATAGAATACAATGGAAAAGAGATGAACGGAATAGTAGCAGCCATATTGTTGTTTATATGACGAATTTTCTAGTGTTAAAAGTAAACTTCTATTTTAGCTGGCTACTGCTTCCGACTGCTTGTGTAGTGGATTTTCTTCTTCTTCTCGTAGCACTACAACTCGGTGTGGATCTTAGCTTTTGACAAAGTAAGACATGTAAGACATGAAAAATTAGTCCAAATTCTAAAGACAAAAAACATAGACAAAAGGGACTTACGAATAATAACAAACCTTTACTGGAATTAAAGAGCACACATTGTAATAGATAACGAACCCAGTCCAGAAATTGAAATCAGGAGAGGAGTTCGGCAGGGATGTATTATGTCTCCATTACTCTTTAATGCATATAGTGAAGCCATTTTTGAAGAAGCATTGCTATCTCAAAGTGAAGGAATACTAATTAACGGAAGATCTATTAACAACATAAGATATGCAGATGACACCGTGATTATGGCAAGCTCTGCTGAACAACTCCAACTACTACTAAACAAAACAAACAATTTCTGTGAAGAATATGGATTAAAAATGAATATAAAAAGACCAAATACATGATAATAACTAAGGAAACAAACATACAAACAAGCATACATTTGTGAAATGTACCGATAGATACCTAGGAACCTGGATTTCAGAGAAAAATGATCAAACAACAGAAATAAGGACCAGGACAGAAATAGCAAGAAATGCGTTTGTAAAAATTAAAACAGTTCTCTGCAACAAAGACCTTAGCTTAGAACCGAGAGTAAGAGCTTTGAGATGCTACGTGTTCTCGATACTACAATATGGACTTGAAAGCTGGACATTAAAGCAAGAACATATAAATAAGCTACAGTCATTTGAAATGTGGTGTTACACAAGGATGCTTAGAATAGCATGGACACAGAGCAAAACGAACACGAAAGTACTGCGAGAAATGGGTAAAGAATGCGAAATAATAAACACAATAAAAATAAGAAAGTTACAATATCTGGGACACGTAATGAGGGTACCGCGATATGAAATGCTAAGACTGATAATACAGGGAAAGATAAGAGGCGGAAGGAGTATAGGAAGAAGGAGAGTGTCATGGTTAAAGAATTTAAGGGACTGGTTTAGATGCAGTTCTATAGAACTCTTTAGAGCAGCGGTGGATAGAGTAAAGATGGTGATGATGATATCCACCCTCCGATTAGAAGACGGCACTTGAAGAAGAAGAAGTGGGTCTTGACTGACTGCACAACTCGCTTCCATCTCTAACGGTAAGGCGGTTATTAGGGAGTCTATGGATAAGACCTGCCCATCCTAGACGTTGGAATTGAATCTCCTAACCTTCGGATGACCAAGGGGGGTAAATTTGGACCTCAGCGTATGATTTTCTTTAATAAATTCAAAAGTATTTTCAATTTTTAACTCATTATTTTTTTATTTGACTTTAATATTGATCTCGATATCCTCATATTTTGAAATAAAAAAAATTCCCTATATTTTATGAATAAAAAATATATTGTGAAGTTGATGTTTAGTAAAATACCGTCTATTATGTGGAATTCGAAGTAGTTTTACACTGCGCGTTATCAAAATCTATTTTTAGACTCTGGTGCCTGTTATGTACGAATCATGATATTCCTGTCTGCTACAGTTAGTCATTATTATTATTTCCTGGCGTATATTATTATATTTTCTTAGTTTCTTAGTATTTTGTGTACATATAAGATATGGCCCGCAAATATCTTACTGAGGCTGAGTTACAGGAAATTGTTACTACTAGCGATTTTTATGATGATATAGAAGATGAAATAGTATCAGAAAACGAGGATGTATTGTTAGTCGAAGATTTAAATGCTGAAAACATTCATTCCAGACCTGGGGTCATTTTTTGCCCCCATTGGTCATCCGTGTAACAAAAAAAGGTTGGTCATCGGAAGGTTAAACTACGTCGCTAGCCCTATAAATCTGTTTGACCTCGGAATTTGTTCTCATTCGGTATTGGTTAGTATTTTGGTCATGATAAGGTCCAAAGATTCTTTTAAGGGTTTTTCTCTCAAAACACTGGAGTTTTCTTTCCATTCCCTTTATCAGTTCATGTTCGTGTTAGGCTTTTAGGTTTAGTTGTGTTGTGGAGGCTATACACACATTTTGTTGCTGCCTAGATTCCCCCTTTTATCTCTTCCGTAAAATCGTTACCTGCGGTGATTATCGCTCCGAGATATTTAAAAATTTCTACTCTTTCAAAAATAGTAAAATTTTTCTTTATTCTATCTCGTCTCTTTTGTGTGTAATGCACGTATATTTGGTTTTCTCTTCATTGACCCTCAGACCAGCTTTTTTGCCACTACCTCTAATTTATTAAAAGTCGCTCTCACGTTGGTGACTTTGTTTCTTACAATGGTCGATCTTCTAAATCAGGATATGTAAATTACGTTTTTCTTAAGAAAGAAAGGATAACTCCAGTATTAAATAAGCAATTATTTAAATTTATTCAGCCAAAATATACTTAGATAATAAGTATGCATACTCATCGTATCATTTTTATTGTAGGAACAGCAGCAACCTCATCCTCAACAGCGACGTCCTGTAGAAGAACGCAGACAACCGGCAAATGTAGTATACCAATACCAGTAACAGTATTAAAAATTATTATTATTTTATTTAAGTTATGTTAAAGTAGAAGACTGTGGTTAATTGTAAAATGTTTATTTTTTATATTTTTCGTTTTAATAAATTATACATATCAAATAAAATATGCTTTCAAAAAACTAATTTTAATATTTATTATATTTAGTTTATTACAAAAATGAGTTTTAAACTCACCAGGGCCTCGATTTTTTTCATTCGCTTCGTTATCGAACGTATTTGTTTCGTATACTAAACAGATACGAAGCTAAGGGTCAAAAATCGAGGCCCAGGCTTCAGGGTTGAATAGCGTCGATTGTCACTGTGCCTAGCTTTCGACATCTTCCCTGATGTCTTCCTCGGGGTTTCCGGGGTCTCAATCTTCCCAATTTCCAGACACTACACACTTCAGTGCCTACTCACTGCACTACTGCTGCTCGGGACGGTGGACGGTTCATTTATACAGCCGATGGTGGGGTTCACTGACGTGGCGCTTGGGTGGTCATTGGGGCGAATATTCTTGACGAAGGGATTTTGATTGGTAGGTAGAGAGAAAGTTGTTTTCTATAGAAGAGGTCTGCATCTCTATGCCTAAATAACCTAATAAAAGAGATGATAGCATGGAGACTTCTCCTAAACAAAACATCGCCCCTCTACCTACTAATCAAAATCCCTCCGTCAGGAGTCTTTTCGCCAATCCTGATCCGAAGTCGGATAAGGATCAGTAGATGATCTAAACGGGTGTCACTACAGATATAGGGAATTCTGTGTGTTAGAGAGAGAGGTATGTGATGTCACAGCTGATATAGGAAAGTATGTGTGTTAGAGAGAGAAACATGGTATCTCTGCTGCTATTGGTCCGATTTAAACGTACGACGGCTCGTTGGAATGGGCGGGAGATAACGAATACAAAAAAACATGGCGGCATAGTGTCAAAAGGGCGCTTTCCGATGTGACGACGTCCGATGGGGCGCGTTCCGATGTGACGGCGTTCTAGCGCTGGTCGATCGGTGCGCGATACCAGATGTGCGATCGGTACCTTAATTTTTCGCGGAACGCGAAGCAGATGCGCGGTCGGTACCTTAAGTTTTTCGCGGATCTCGTAGATACGAAGCGCGCGGTAATTTTGGAATTTAAATAAAACAACAACATAATGCAATTTTTTTATTAAAAGAACTATCACTAAAAAGGAACACAGCGGCGCAGCGGTGCGCGATACCAGATGTGCGATCGGTACCTTAATTTTTCGCGGAACGCGAAGCAGATGCGCGGTCGGTACCTTAAGTTTTTCGCGGAAGGATCTCGTAGATACGAAGCGCGCGGCTGGTAATTGTGGAATTTAAATAAAATAAAAAAACATAATGCAATTTTTTTTATTAAAAGAACTAAAAAGGAACACAGCACGTCAACGCGTCACGTAAAAACGTCACATCAAAACGTCACGTAGTCTTGTGAAATGTCACGTGAAAACGTCACGTCAAAGCACGTCACGTAAAACGTCACGTCAAAGCACGTGAAAACGTCACGTCAAAGCACGTCACGTAAAACGTCACGTCAAAGCACGTGAAAACGTCACGTCAAAGCACGTCACGTAAAACGTCACGTCAAAGCACGTCACGTAAAACGTCACGTCAAAGCACGTAAAAACGTCACGTCAAAACGTCACGTGGGCTCGTGAAATGTCGCGTAGGCCTTATTGTCATGGTTGAATCATCATGTAATATAAGACTTGATCAATAAATAAGGCGTTTAAATAAAAAACCCATAACTTTAAAAAATATTTATTTTGTACACAGAAAAATTACATTGGCATTATTTTATTGACAAACCAGTCACGCAGGCGATTCACATTTGTTTCTGCACATGAAAATAATCCAGCGGCATGACATGGGGGGTTTGCAGTAAAACCAAGATTTCCAGCAGCACGAGGCGTACCATCGAACTTGCAAACATCAATAATATGAGGAAAAATTCCAAAAACGTGGCGTTTCTTATCCAAATATTCTGCTTTTTGTTTCCCTCGAACGTAGATACAGTCAGCTGTATATAACAACTCGGTTTGCAGTATCTTATTTATTTCAGATAGTTCAACTTCTCCATCAGAGTACCGGATGCCTAGCAGATTCTTCTCCACGTATGATGCGGTCTTCTTATCCACATTACTTAGCGCATTGAATGGTTTCGGAGGCAAAAAGATGTAATGACTTCGTTTATAACCTATTTCAATGGAAAGTTCTTTAGGAACAAACCACCCATCCACAACGAATCCCTGAATATCTACGAATGCTATTCTCATGATGATTGCTCGTGTACTACTGACACCTCATGCATCTAATTTAGACTTTTTACAATTTCGGTGAGAGGGAAGTACTCCATTACACAGTCGTGAATAATAATACAATAGGCCTTGGTATTGTCGGGAAAACCGTTATTCGCTTCAATATCGAGTTTTACGTCAACGGTGGATGCTTTCATGCTTTCTTCTTGTTTCGAACAATCGATAACGAACAATGCACGATTCTTAAAAGCTGAGAAATCGAGTAGAGGTCGTTTTTGTTGGGAATGTATGTAGCTAGGATAAAATTCGGTATAGTTAAAATAGGCTTCATTGTAATCGGTTTTGCTAAAATCCAATTGCATTCTCTCGTTTGGCCAGTATTCTCCATTTAACGATAATCTAATACTTTGGATGTTGACATTGTCAAATAAAGTAGGATCAGCTGTAATCTTGTCGCGTTTGTTGGTTTGAAAGAAAACAATAACATAACGAGGTCTTTCAACTGATGTGCTAGTTTTAACAGCCCAAACTTCACGCCTGGCACCTCTCGTAATAGCAGGTAATTCATGTAATTCCCACTTTCTAAACGGAATAACTATAGGTTGATCTTGTTGAATAGATTTCATGAGTTCCAATTTAATATCATCATTGGGGAATATGTGCTTCACTCTAAGCTCAATATTGGTAATGTTAATCTTAGCGGTTGTAACAGTTGTAGTTTTGTCAGCGTTTTGTTTTTCTGTAATAACTATGCAATCGTTATCATTTCGAGCTCGAACTAGTCTTATTGTTTGACGACCACACGTAATCAATGGATAATCATTAAAAATGTTGAAAACATGCTTAAGAGGCATCTGTATGCTGAATGAATGATCTGCAGCGTTTAGAATTGGATCCTTAGGGTAATTCCATCCAGCCATAACCATATAATTAGAATCTTCTTGCGTATAACATGTCATGGCACGTACAGCACTTACGATGCCAGGATCCCGCACTGTTTCCATCTCCCTTGCGCTTTCGCTGTACGTACACGAATCGAAAAGGAAGGCACCCACATTATTTGCTAGTTTGACGCCACCATTTCCAGTTATTTCGAGTGATCCTTTAATGCATAACAAGGTTTCGCTCATTGCAAAAAACGAGTCAACTTGATTAATGCTAAATTCGACAATATCATTGCAGTTGAATGATTTGATGAATGGTGCATAAGTTCGGTATTCAGCCTTTCGAATCGATTCATCAAATATTGGCTTACGATAAATATCAAATATTGGAGGCATTGTGATGTTGTTTGAACGCGCTCTCTTTCCATACATTGTAGTCATTTTTTCAGTTTAAAACCCAACGTTTGTAAAAACAATTTGTTTGCGGACGTAAGATGTTGCTGCTTAGATGGTTGCACAACTAATGGTGTTCTGTAGGTAGATTGTTTAAGATATTGCTGCTGAGATGGTTGCACAACTAATGGCGTTCTCTGGGTAGATTGTTCTATTACTAATCCCATCTGCTTTTTGATCTAAGTTCCAGCACCAATGTGCTCTCTTCTCCTCTAAAGTTCACAGGTCGTCCTTCTTGATCGACAGCCAACACAGTGATATTGGTAATTTCACGCTGTGGCACAACAGGTAAATACAACAAATTGTGAGGGGTTTCGTCAATTGCGTACCCAGGATTTGATTGTATGACAAATTCGTAGAGCGTGTGAGCAGGTCTGTTACCGTCAAAGGCTCCGGTACTAATGTTGCATTCAAAGCGTATGCTAGATACTTTAATAATCCTAACAGGTAGATCTGAAGAATGTGTCTGTCTAGGATTTAGTATTACGGGAGAAAACCCTAATATTGTACCAAGACTGTCATTTGGTTGAAATGAAATTTTAAATTGACTGAAGATTTCGCACTGCAACGTATTGTGGTTAGGTTTTAGACTAAATATCATGTCAGGTTTAGATGTATTGGCAGCCCCCAATTTCTTTTGTATGTATTCCTCAATATCGATAATTTCATAACATCCATCGGGGAAATCAAAATGTTGCACTCGGTTATTGACATCGTAGTAATAAAACTTGCAATTTTCGATGTTTGGTATACTGTTGTAAGAATGGAAAAATCGAAGAGCTATTTCGTAATCTTTTTTCGGATCTAATACGATCGGTGTGGGAGGTTGAAACGAGAATATGTTATTCGTGCTGTTTACTCTCAACAACTGCGACATAATGACTGATTCAGGTCAAGAGATTAATAGGTTTATATACAGTAAAAAAACAAATTTATTCACATTTTTTTTATTTGTTCTAAAGCAAGTTTACATAAATGACAAGATGCTTGAGAACCGGGTGGGCCATCACAATGAGTCCTCCAATCAGGTCTGTTGTAATGCACGAAGCAGGGAAGTAGTATCTGCAGGTTAAATTCTTGTCGATATTCCCCAGGCAATTTATGCCATATATATAACAATTCTATAGGTTCTACAGTTCGTATAATATAATCTAGCGGTATTAATTTTAGTTCTTCTTCACTGAATCCTTCAAAACGTTTTTTGTGAAACATATGGTCCAGAAGCAGTTCCATGCCTTTAATATGCTCCATTATATAAAAACTTTAGGCATAAATGTCCACAAATGATTTGATTGTAGGTTTGATACTGATGGTTATTATAGAAAATTTTTGTATGTGTACCTAGATATTTAACAAGTTCTTTGGTCGGCTTCAAATTACCAAATGAATCGAAATACTCTACGTCGTTGTTTATCTTTCTATATGCTACCCAATGTGTTCCGCTGTGTGATGATGCATCTAGATTAACTATTGCGCATTCACGTTTTCGAGGACCGTGTCTAGGCAGAGTGTCATTCATGAAAACACCTCGAAAATGTGGGATTTTAAGTGTTTTCGCGTAATGCGCAATCTCTAAGTCGTACAGCGGACGATTGGGTAGCTTTATTGGAAGTTTTTTTTCAGATACAAACCGAATCCGCCTCTTGGTTTCTTACGCAAGTACAGACCTGAGCCGATGTGTTCCATCGCCTTATTATGGCGCATATCCTCTTCCAATTTCTTTTGGGCGTTCTTTGCGTCAACCACAGTCTTCGCCACCCCTGCTGCACCACCGGCTAAAGCCCCCAATGCAGAAAGACCTGCAAATAGGGGTATGAGGGGTAGGAAACCTCCAGATTTTAGTGGCAACACTCGTGGAAGATCAACTGTTTTTCGTCCACCAAGTTTTTTAATTACCGATTTTGCTATTCGTACAGCTGTCAAAGCAGTATCTCTTAACGATGCTCCTCTCTTCATGAACTTTGCAATTTTAGGTACCACATCCCGATTGAAAGAATAACGTCCCTTTCTTCCACGACGACGAGGACATCCCATTCCCAACTTTCTTTTCGTTTTCATTCCACCGGTTACAAGTAAAGCAGCACTTTTTTCGCCAAAGCTAGCGTCCTTAGACTTGAATCGCTCCCAAGCCCTATCTTCCAATTCTTTATCGGCCTTGTGACGTTCTTCGAGAGATGTATGATGCGAATAAGCGATATCGTGTTGTTTACAAGCTGCGTCTAAAGGATTAATTCCTGGATCTCCGCGTGCAAGACGTTTTTTTAGTTTTGTTCCAGGTCCACAATACTGATAACCAGGAATATGAAGCTCAACTGGAAGTTTATTAATTAGAGAGTTCAAAAGACCTTCCCCTTTGAACACCAACATTGGACTGATGGTCATGCATTTGGTGACATTGGTAATATATTGTTCATATTTTTACTATGTTTAACACACGATGAGAGTCATTCAACAAGAGCAGACGTTACCAATTGATAATCTAGATATTGTACAGAAAGCAACCAACAGTAAACATGGAAAATTATTACCAAACTCATTCAGAGCCATTATTTGTGGTCCAAGTGGATGTGGAAAAACTAACGCCATGCTATCACTTTTATTTAGTCCAAATGGCGTCAAGTTTAAAAATGTCTATGTTTATTCAAAATCCCTCTTTCAACCGAAATACCAACTATTGCGAGATGCATTAGCGCAAGTCAAAGGTGTAGGGTATTTTCCATTTAAAGACAATGAAGAAATTATTGATCCCAACAAAGCTCAACCAAACTCTGTGTTTTTATTTGACGATGTCGCATGTGATGGCCAACACAAGATTCGTGAGTATTATTCCATGTGCAGACATAAAGATATCGATGCGGCTTACTTATGCCAAACATATTCAAAAATACCTAAGCAGCTAATAAGAGACAATTGTAACATGATTGTGCTGTTCAAGCAAGACGAGATAAATTTGAAACATATATTTGATGAACACGTATCGCCAGACATGTCATTTGATGAATTTAAAAAAATGTGTTCAGAATGTTGGAGAGATAGGTATGGTACTGTGGTAATTATGAAAGATTTTGCTCTCAACAATGGACGATATCGCAAAGGATTTGATAAATATATAAAATTGTAAGGTGTTTGTTTAGTCGCCAGCAAAATGCCAGATGATACGGTCGCCATTGCCCTTCGCAAGAAGAAAGTTACCGAATTGGCTAGATCAATTCGCAAAAAATATTTGGCATTGAAGTTAGGTAGAACAGAGCAAGATGAGTCACTAAATAAACTTTTTAAACCAATCTCGAAGCCTCTCAAGGATATTGCTCAATCATCAAAAACGTTACATCATACTATCACTAACAAGTTTGGACATGTTAAAAAAGAAGAGGTGAAAAAGGAGGAGGATGAAGATGTATTTCTTGATGCACCCGAGGCACCTGATGAAAACATTCAAGAGCCAATCTCCGGTTCTAACGAGATTCCGATGGACGCCACAGACGAATATATCGACCACTATCCTCCAATAAGTCACAAGTACATAAAAGAATATTTGATAAAAGACGATAAAATCGATAAAAACTATGGTCCATTTTACGATAGTATTAGTGGCTGGATATTGGGAAAACGTCGAATAAACTTTGACAAAGACAATGGAGACATAGTAATAATTCGAGAACGGGATTTTGAAGAACGTAGGTTAAGTGGTACGCCAGGCCTATATCACCTTTTATTTTATGCCAACCCAAACCCAGAACAGTATAATGATGAGGATTTACAAAAGTATAAAACACTGCTGATTAACACAGAGATTCATCTGGATACCTTAGGACGCCTTAAAGGTTCCAGCGGAGAAAAATATCATTCTATTATTAAACCTCTATTCAAACCATCTGATGCAACAATGAAAAAGCATGCAACTCGATCACAAAAAGAACTCGACCACAGAACGAAAACAGCTCGGTCAGCATCTTCATCTACGGTCAAAGGAACGGGGTTGGATGACTCTCGTTTAACATACAACGCTGCACCCTTAGAGTATATTTATTGGGATGACGTCAATGAGTTAGTTGATCGTCTTAAACTCTTGGTGGCTTCGAAAGACGCCGGCAACACATCTCACGACAACGAAATCGTGGCTATCATCAATGAACTAAAAGAAGCCAATATAATAGAGTAACTGAGAATGATGGCATCATTTCCATTATGAGTGTCGACAAATTCGGTCATCACTCTCGTAACAGTATCACCCAAAAGGCAGTACGAGTTACATTTCCACATACTCCTGCCGGAAACATTAATGCCGAAAATGTGAAAATTTGTAATGTTAAGGACCCATCAGAATATAGTGATGCTGCAACGAAAAAATACGTTGATAATCTAATAAATGAGATGCGTAGCGTATACTTTCCAATAATTAAAGCCCATGATGCGATATTAGATCAAAAATCTATTAATATAAAAGATTTAACAATCGGACTAAACGAAGTAAGAAAAGAAGTTCCACTGCTCGAGCAAAAGCTACAAAAAATAATCGCAGATGCTATGAATACACTAAAAAAGGATACGGAGAACAATATAAATAAGTTGTTGCAACAAAAAACTAATGATATACAGGATTTAGCCGTCGGACTAAACGAAGTACAAAAAGAAATTCATAAAACCACAGTTCCACATTTAGCGATCGAACTAAATCAAGTAAGAGAAGAGCTTCATAAAACCACAGTTCCACTTCTCGAGCAAAAATTGAAAAAAATAATCAAAGATGATGTGAATACACTAAAAAAGGATACGGATAAAAGCATAAAAGAAGCTGCAGAAACACTTGCAAACCATACGATGCACGATATGAAGATGGAACAGAGGTTAAAACAAGTGGAGCAAACATTACAGGATATAGTACGTAATATTGATCTATTGCGCACACATGTTGTAGATGTAGATGCTGGTCGTTAATAAGAAAATGTCTACAGAAAAGGAACAGGTGGTGAACGAATTGCATAAACCAGCACGAAAAATCTATCCTCGTCGACGAACAATAATCAAAGGAATCGATGACTTGTGGCAAATGGATTTGGCCGAAATGCGTCCTTACGCACACCAAAATAAAAATTTTAAACTAATACTAGTCGTAATTGATTGTTTTTCAAAATATGTGTGGACACGCCCTCTAAAGACCAAGACTGGCGAGGAAATTACTCAAGCATTTTCGGATATTCTCGCCCATACTCGACGACTTCCGAAGAACCTCCAATCCGATCAGGGAACAGAATTTTATAACAGAAAATTTCAAAATTTAATGAAAAAACACGAAATTAATCATTACAGCACCTACACGATTAAAAAAGCCGCCATTTGTGAAAGAGTCATTAGAACGTTAAAAGCAAAGTTGTACAAGTATTTCAGTTTACATGGATCATACAAATGGTTAGAAGCTCTACCTGTAATTACCGAGGAATACAACAATACAAGGCACAGTAAAACGGGATACACACCATCTCAGGTCAACAAATCCAACGAAAAAGCTATTTTAAACAAGAGTTATAGTCATTTAAAAATTGCTGGTCCAAGAAAATATAAAATTGGTGACATTGTGCGTGTCTCAAAGACAAAACATTTATTTGAAAAGGCCTACACGCCCAATTGGACGACGGAATTATTTAAAATTGTAAAAGTTAAGATAACAAATCCTATAACGTATTTGCTTGAAGACATGCACGGTATACCGATTAGCGGGGGGTTTTACGAAGAAGAATTACAGAAAACATTAAACCCTGACATTTACTTGGTTGAAAAAGTACTTAGACGAAAAGGCAATAAGATGTATGTGAAATGGCTCGGTATGGACAGCAAACATAACAGCTGGATTAACGTTAATGACGTAGTTTAGGAGGATCTATCTTTTAATCCGCCGCGTAGCAATACATTTTTTGCAAAGAGGTTGTTTTTACCACAAGGAGTAGGGGAATATAAAAGAACTCATGCTTCAGTATCAATGTCAGTACAAGTGAACATGAGCTCTCAAGATAGTGGGTATTCTTCAGGTGGCTCTCAAGATAGTGGGTATTCCTCAGGTGGTTGTGAATTTAGCATCGATATGCCTAGCAACGAAGACTATAATCAAGAATTAGATAGAGCTTTGGAAAATTATGAGGCTGCCGCCAAATCAGAAGTTTTCTACCTGCTTGCAACAAAATACACGTTATCGGGCTATGAAGTACAATGTGGTATAAGCCCTGCAAGATCATTTTCGCCTGCAGTGATTTTATCTCAGCAATATAAACCAACCAGAATATCACTCAGCGCATACGAATGGTATTCCTTTATTTCAATCATTACACAACAACTAATTGATTTTTTCCAATCAACTGATGACCTCATGCACCCAACTTTTCCATGCGAAGAATACTGCACTGTTACCCCGATAGTTTACGATGATTGTAAATTCATTATTGTTAAGAAGCATGGTGTGGAGTACTATATGGATGAAGAAGAAGTGAAGCAAATTGTTGAACTTAACACTAGTGTGCTATCGCCTCGTATGCAGTTGTTAGAAAATTTGAACTTTTGTGAATATTATTATAATGTTTTAGATTTTTGTAAAAATGCTGCAGATAGTTTAAACCCCTTGCAAATATTGTATGCTTTTTGTTCTATAATGTCAGATGATATGACAAACAATGCTCTTAGGGAGTTCATTTATTTTTATAAAATTAGGGTAATTAATGATTTGAATAAATAAAAAAAAATACCAATTTAGAGTTTTTATTTTACCATAATATATATTACACACTATTTTACAATATATATACAAGAAAGAGAGAGATAGCAAGTGGATATTGTTATGCGTTTAGTACAAAAGAGAGATAGTAGCTTATGAACATAATTCGTCTCAAAAATCAATTTTTAAATATTTGCAATTTGTAGTTTTAATTCTCTTAGACAATTTACTTAGGATTGTATTCGCTATTTTTTGTAAATTGGGGGGAATCCATAGGGAGCCCCGCATCTTCGACACCCGCATGACATCACTTTTTCACAGTTCTTCACAATTTGTAGTTTTAATTCTCTTATACAATTTACGTTTAAACTGAATCGTATTTGCTTGGGAATCTTAAAATTCGCGGTACATCCTTGCTTGCTGTACCATCGTTCAATACCAATCACATCTTGAGGGAGAGGATGTTGCTCTCCACTTGGAAGCGTAAATGTCTTTGTATTAGCATCAACTACATCCCAATAAATTTTATTGGCTGCTATTTGTTGCAGATTAGCGGGAGTCCATAGGTCTGGTGTAACACATCTGTGAGACATTTCAACGTTCTTCTGCAATAAAAATCTATTCTAAAATACTGTAATGTCCCAATGGTAGGGTTCTAAAACTATTTGGAATTAAATATCTTTTATCGTCATAAGGACTTAGCGCAATTTTTGTTTGTTCTATACTATAGACGTTATGGCTATATGACCGAATGGAGTGTTGAGTAGCAGTTTGTTCCTTAAAAAAGAATCAATATTACTGCCTACTTCAGACTTCTGGTTCAGAATCATCAAACCTGTTATTTCTAGGCATTTCATGTAATGCATTAACGCAAGACTCGTAATCTTTTAAATCGAATAAAACTTGAGTAAAGCAACTATTGCACCAATAATATGGTTGCTGATATACGCATTCAACGATATCATCAGCATCATAAACTTCGTGAGTATGGTCGTAACGCACCAGTAAAAATTTATTTAAGGTCTCATGAGCATTTTTGAATGCAAAAAAACATGATTTACATACGTTTAGGCGATGCTGCTTAAGATAATATCCATTAGCCCATACACAATAACTGGAGTGTTCATCTTCAAATATACTCCCCCAATCTGACTTTCCTAATACGACATTTCTTAAATGTGACGGTATGTGTTTAGAGCAAGCAATAAATTCTATTCCTTTATATGAAGGAATAGGATCATTTTTAGCACTGCTTATCATCGTTTCCCATTTATATAAAGGAAATTTTTTTAATATTATTTTTGTTAATGTCCACGGCAAGGGGGACTGCTCGATGAAATATGATGCTGATACTGTTGTTTCACAGATTTTTTTGATAGACAGGTCGGTCAATGATGGAACATTCATCTACAAAAAAAAATCTATTCTAAAATACTGTAATGTCCCAATGGTAGGGTTCTAAAACTATTTGGAATTAAATATCTTTTATCGTCATAAGGACTTAGCGCAATTTTTGTTTGTTCTATACTATAGACGTTATGGCTATATGACCGAATGGAGTGTTGAGTAGCAGTTTGTTCCTTAAAATCATTTAAACAGTTTACATAATCATCGAATTTTATAACATTTTTTACTATATTATATTTAGTCCCTTTTGCTTTTTTAGTGATTCGACCAGATTGAACTTTAAAAGTATACATTTTTGATCGTAATCCCACAAATTTTGTCATAATTTCTCCTTTATTTTCATCTTTCATTACTCCTAAAACTTTTTTATTTACGCGAGGAATATTATAGATATTATCTACAGCGTAATCGGATGTATCAAATTTTGATAGATCTTGTTTTATTACTTCCTCATATGCATCATGACAGTACAGTTCATAAATAAAGCTATCGGTATCCATATACATTAAATTACATTTATCTGCGCCCAATTTTGGAAGCATATAGTCGTAATGAAATTGGTACATACATAATTTTGATATATCTAAAACAGTCATGCCAATGTATAAGGGTTTATTAAAAACTAGATCTGATTTAATCAGTTCTATAGCTACTAAATTTTCATTAAATATCTTTCTGCTATGAAACCTGGCACTAGAAATTAAATTTTTAGCACCATATCGCCCATTCCATGATCTGACTAGTTTTACTATTCTATGTTTCCTTATATTCTCCATAGTCTTTCCAAATACACTATTATTGGCCAATTTGTATAAATTTCTTCCAAAATCGTTCGTAGCTGCAGCTCTAAGTCGAGTATTTAATTCTATGTAGGGTCGTAGCCACGCAGACTGCTTAAATTTCAAAATTTTATGAATCTTTTTTAAAACTAACCCATTAGCCAGCATTTGTTTTAAATTTCTATAATGAACGATATATTCTTTTTTATTATAAAGTGTTGTCATTAGTTTAGTATGATTTGAACCCAAAGCTTTGCGGTGTTCGGCAGCGAATGGAAAATCTGAGTGCAGATCATGTAATTGGCGAGGATAGTCCAAGTCAACTTGTAACATGTACCCTACGGGAGAGTCATCAGGTACAGACATAACATCAATGTCTTTGGCATCCATCCATTCGAACCCTCCGTAGGGCAAGGGTTCTCCCATAGCCCACCCATATAAATTATTGACATCAAAATACATTAAGTATTTTGAGGGCTGTGCGGGGTCATAATTAGACATGTACTTATTATTGGCCTCCGACATTCTACCGCTACATACTGAAATTCCTCCACGAATTGCTTTCTCCATAAATAGTATCATGTCAACGTCACGCAATAACTCGAGGTTACACCCCACGTATTTCAACATACAATCCCAAGAATAACCGGGCATTGTGTAGTACCAGGCTGGATCTAACCCATAAGTTATAAAACATTTTTTGCGGAAAGTTTCAAAAACATCTGCTAAAAGCACAATATCGGTTTTTAAGTACAAATCTGAATATTGACCTAAATTTTCAATGTTAAAGGTATCCCAAACTATTTTAGCATGAGCATACTTCTCATCTGTAAGATTCGTATCGTTTAGCTTATTATAAAATGCCTCTATTGGAGGTAAATCGGTAATGTTTAATTTTTCCCAAGAATCAATAAAATCATAGCAAAATACCCCTTTTTTAGTTATTAATTTAAATTCATCGTCACTTAACCTGCTAAATTCTCGCTTGCAAATTTTAAAGTCATTTTTATTTAATGTTGAGACCAATTCATCTAAAGAGGCTCCTAAAAATCTTAATGAATCAATAAATCGAAATTTTATATTAGTAACAGCATCGTTAAGTGTAAATGAAATGTATTTTTCTTTATTGACTGGAAGTAGACTAATATCTCCTTTTTTGCTTAACTCTGAAATTATAAAATGGCTGTCGTAGCCACTCATATTGTGAAAAATAACTGGGACGACAAACAATTTTTTGAAATTTAAATTACAGGCTTGGTGGGCGAAATTTCTGAACTCCCCCGTAAAATGGTCGTGGTCTTTAACAATGATATCTGTAGGAGAAAAACATTTTTCGCATATGTGACACCTTGTGGCTTTACTGGTACTCGGGTTTTCCTGCATTGGTATAATTTTCTTAATTTTCGAATGAATACTTTGAGCTAAATTTGGTAATTCATTAGCAAACCACTCCATGCAGTCAATGCCTCTATAACTCTTAAAAAAAGACAACTTTTCATCATAGCTACATTTTACATAGTATCCAGCACTATACGGAATATGTTTTTGATATTTTTTAGTACAACAGGATGTTTGGAGGTCTGTAACTTTTTCTAACATGCACTCAAAATCTGCATATATGACAAATGGCGTTGTTTGTTTATAAGTATAATTTTTAAAACTAACAGCATCATATTTAGGAAAAGACATTTTACAATTATTCATATCTGCACACATTTTTTCATGTTCCGACAATTTCCCTTCAGTTGAAAAATAATTTAAGCATCTATTGCAAAGAAATAATTTGGCCTTTCTTTTATTTAATTGACCAGCAACTAATTTAGACATATCCGTAATGTGGCAGTAGTGGTACTTAATTTCTGAATTATCATTATCCACTGGAGGTGCTTCATAATCGTTTAATTTAGGAAAATAGTGATTCTGAATTAAAAGAAGATTTACATGTTTGGCAACGACTGTTTTAGTTAATCTAGCTGGATATACTGTGAAAAATGACTTTTCATTATTTTCTATTAATTCTAAAGCAAATACATTGACTGATATATTATTTAATTTTTCAAATTTTGAAATTTGATGTAACGGCATTGGTGCCTCTAGGTCTTCTGTTTTTAGTACTGTACTGTACCATGGGTATGAGGATGGGAGTTCTTTATGTGCTTTAGCTGGATAGAGGGCACTAACTATTGCCCAATAAAAACATGCTTGATCAGAATTTTTTACATTAATACAAGCACGCTTTTTTTGAATACTCTCAGGAAGTTTAATATACGAGGAACCATTTCCAATTTCATATCGATTAATATTTACTTCTAAAGATACAATTCTATTTAATGCAAAACCGGAGTCCCTTTCCTGAAACTCGGATAATTTAAGATTTATTTTATCTTTAACATTCTCAAAAAACCACCGCTCTGTATCGGTAGATACGTCTAGTACAGCATTTTTTGTATTAAAATATTTAAAATTTACAATTTCCTCCTCCCCCGATTTTTTAATAAATTCTCCACAAAAACAAACATTAACTTTAACAACTTTATCTGCTTTTAAAATTTTTCTGATTTTATTTTTAAAAATAATATAACAATCATTTAGGAAATGTGCTAAGTCCTTATGCCATAAATTAACTATAACTCCAGTTTTAATTCGACTTTTAAACGCGGAAACTACATTTTCCCATTTAACTCTATGTTTTAGTTTGTTGTCTAGCCCCATACCGACATGTCTATTGAAAATAATCTGTTTAAAATGTTTAAAATGTCCTACATGCGTTTGCAGTTTTCTAATTGTACCTATAGGCAAAGTGCGTTTTTTTATTACTTTATTACAAGTTTTGATTTGTTTCGTTAAGCGTTTCACCCAAATTTCTTTGTCTTTAGCTGTGAATTTATCAAAAACTATCTTTCTGATTCTTTTGATGAATAACAGTAAATTTTTACATTGTTTAACAATATCCATATTGCTTACCTCTCTTTCTCTCAGTATTTTCGCTTAGATAATTTTAAATGATGTCATGGGCTGGTACTGTTGGCCGCAGTCCACCAGGCCGTGATAAACTATCGAATACTTCCCGCTCGAAAACTCCTCAATGACGGGGCTGTAGGTATCTGTGACTCTAGGCGGTAGAAACACCACCTCTTCCCCCAAATCTAACAGAACAGCTTGCCCAAACTTTGTCTTCACAATTTTGGCTCCCGTAATGGGTACTGGAATGTCGATCGGTAATTCTTTGAGTTTCTTCACGGGTTTCCTCGCTACGACAGATGAGGCATTAATTTTTGATAAATCCATCTGAAATGAAGGAGTGATATAAATAACCAAGCAAAAAACATTGAGTTGTATTCAAAATCAAAACCCGAAAAGATTTAACAAAGAATAATTACGAAGAATGACGAATAATTGACATTCAGCATGCTAACAGTAAGTCTTTTTTGTTTGTAGACAATCAGATGTCGAAATAATAACTCTCATCTGGAATAAAGGGATAAATAGCAGAGTAGAAAACATTAATTAAAAAAATCAAAGAAAAACAGAACAGATTTAACAAAGAATAATTACGAGAAAATAAAAAAGAATAATTGTCATGCTGGCATGAGGTCTTGTAGACAATCAGGTGCTAAAATAATAAATCTCATCTGGAATAAAGGAATTTTATAAATAGCTGACCAAAAAACCGAACAGATTTAACAACGAATAATTACGAGAAAATAAAAAAATAATTGTCATGCTAGCATGTCTTTTTTGTAGACAATCAGGTGCTAAAATAATAAATCTCATCTGAAATGAAGGAATTTTATAAATAGCTGACCAAAAACTTGAAAAAACCGAACAGATTTAACAAATAATAATTACGAGAAAATAAAAAATAATTGTCATGCTGACATGAGGTCTTGTAGACAATCAGGTGCTAAAATAATAAATCTCATCTGGAATGAAGGAATTTTATAAATAGCTAACCAAAAACTTGAAAAACCGAAAAGATTTTAACAACGAATAATTACGAGAAAATAAAAAATAAATGTCATTCAAAATGTCGACAATTAGATAATTATTTAATGTTGAAATAATAAATCTCAGCTGGAATGAAGAGATTTTATAAATAGCAGAGCAGAAAACATTAAGTTTTATTCAAAATCAAACAAGAAAAATAAAAAATATTTAACAAAAAATAATTAAGAGAACACTTACCTTGCAAAACTAGTTGAACCACAACGAGCACTAACAGTAAGGAATAGACTATGGAATAGACCGTCCTGAGGTGGATTTTGAAATTTATAAGGTTGCGTGCCCCACCCTATGACGTGTTGTAGAAAGTGTGCGTGTGCAAAATTATATTCAGTTTTATCATTGTCATTGGTTTTAAAAATTCCAACATTTTCTATGCACATGATAAGAAATATAACTCAATAACAAAATGTGGGTATGATAACGAAAATTGCATAGTAATGCGATTAGACCCTCAACCGCTATTTCCTATGCGATATGTAAATTATCTGCTAACATTTATTTTCATTATTTTCAACTAAATATTTTTTAGAGTTATGGGTTTTTTATTTAAACGCCTTATTTATTGATCAAGTCTTATATTACATGATGATTCAAATTTTCTCTTAACAATTTTAAATATAATCTTTATAATTAAAATAAACACTGAAGCTAATATTATACAAGTCATTGCAAAAACATTATCTATTTCACTTTTCATGCTTTCTTTGTTCATCGTTGTTGGCGCCGGCGTCGATAACATCATTAATAGTAATTGGATGAATTCGCCTTGTTGGAGTTTCCCTAAATAAGTAATCCGCAGCACTTGAATATTCTTGTCGCAGCTGCTGGCTAAATTCCTTAGGTGTCCAGTCTATGCTGCTTCCCAGTGTTAGGTTCTCTATTTGTTTTATAACCTTATTTTTATCCTCATAAAATAAAACCTGACTTCTTAACTGTGTCAGTTTTTCTCTAAATTCTGCTAATTTACGTCTATACTCATTCAAAGACATGATGTTACTACCTCACGTCGCGCTGTGACAATAAGTTCTTGCGACTGAGCTCCCCATGACAATAAGGCCTACGCGACATTTCACGAGCCCACGTGACGTTTTGACGTGACGTTTTTACGTGCTTTGACGTGACGTTTTACGTGACGTGCTTTGACGTGACGTTTTACGTGACGTGCTTTGACGTGACGTTTTCACGTGCTTTGACGTGACGTTTTACGTGACGTGCTTTGACGTGACGTTTTCACGTGACATTTCACAAGCCTACGTGACGTTTTGATGTGACGTTTTTACGTGACGCGTTGACGTGCTGTGTTCCTTTTAAGTTCTTTTAATAAAAAATTGCATTATGTTTTTTTATTTTATTTAAATTCCACAATTACCAGCCGCGCGCTTCGTATCTACGAGATCCGCGAAAAACTTAAGGTACCGACCGCGCATCTGCTTCGCGTTCCGCGAAAAATTAAGGTACCGATCGCACATCTGGTATCGCGCACCGCTGCGCCGCTGTGTTCCTTTTAAGTTCTTTTAATAAAAAAATTGCATTATGTTGTTGTTTTATTTAAATTCCAAAATTACCGCGCGCTTCGTATCTACGAGATCCGCGAAAAACTTAAGGTACCGACCGCGCATCTGCTTCGCGTTCCGCGAAAAATTAAGGTACCGATCGCACATCTGGTATCGCGCACCGATCGATCAGCGCTAGAACGCCGTCACATCGGAACGCGCCCCATCGGACGTCGTCACATCGGAAAGCGCCCTTTTGACACTATGCCGCCATGTTTTTTTGTATTCGTTATCTCCCGCCCATTCCAACGAGCCGTCGTACGTTTAAATCGGACCAATAGCAGCAGAGATACCATGTTTCTCTCTCTAACACACATACTTTCCTATATCAGCTGTGACATCACATACCTCTCTCTCTAACACACAGAATTCCCTATATCTGTAGTGACACCCGTTTAGATCATCTACTAGGATCATAGCACAATCGAACGGATACACAGAGTGGTGGACAAAATAAATGAAATATTTGAGCAAAAGAGTAACTGCACGACTGCTTTCTTAGATGTGAGTTAAGGCTTTGATAACGTGTGGCATGATGATCTACTAATTAAATTAAAAATCACTCTCCCACACACTATGTAATCCTACTTAAAAGTAAGATATATTAGTGTGAGGTACGGACAGACAGCATCAGAAATCACATTGATAAAGGCAGGGGTATGACAGGGCAGTGTTCTTGATCCACTTCTCTATCTTATGTACACAGCTGACCTTCCAGTAAGCAACCAAATAATCACAGATGCCTTTGCAGATGATAAAGCGATAATGGTCAAACACAAAGACCCAGTCATAGCTGCAACAATTCTCCACTCCAACAACATCTAGTGAAAATACAGGATTGGACAAGAAACTGGCGAATCAAAGTCAACGAAGTAAAATCAGTGCAGGTTACATTAAGCCAATGCCGAGGTACAGTGCCACCTGTTACATTAAATTGACAAAATTTGCCTCAATCGGACAGCGTTAAGTATTTAGGGATGCACTTGGACAAAGGACTAACCTGGAAAAACACATTTTCAATAAAAGAAAACAACTTAGCTTGAAACTTATCAAATATTATTGGCTATTGGAACGACAGTCAAAACTTAGCTTAAACATCAAATTATTGGTTTATAAAGTAGCCTTAAAACCAATATGGACCTATGGTGTACACAACTATGGGGTACGGCCGCAAACTCAAACATAGAGATATTGGAACGCTTTCAGTCGAATGTACTACGGACCATAACAAATGCACCTTGGTTTATACCAAACAGGGAAATCCGAGACGATCTCCTAGTAGCCACAGTTAAGGAAGTAGTAAGTGAATACAACAGCCGCTATTTGGTAAAATTGGAAAACCATCCAAACAGTCTTTCACTAAGCCTGCTAGATAATAGTGAGCAGACTCGGAGACTGAAGGGGCACAAACCATTGGAGCTACCACATAGATTCTAAACAGCAGTGAAGTGAAGTACAGGTACAATTAAGTACTTAGCGTTAAAGGGACATTTTAACAATTAAAGATACTAGTGGAATTTTTGTTATTACTGGATAACAAATCCAAATTCATACATACACCCTTTTGTAACAACAAAAAACATGCTTATAATTTTTATGTATTGATTGCATGTAATAAATAAACCATCGATGGTATTTATGAACTGTCCGCCATCCCCAACAGCAGTAGTGCAGTGATTAGTGAAGAGTATATTGTTTGGGGACTCGGGAGACTGAGACACCGAAAGCTCCGAGGAAGACATCAGAGAGGATGTCGAAAACACGGCACAGTAACATAGACGCGGTGCAACCTAGAAGCCTGGTGAGTATAATCTTCATTGTTGTAATAATATTAACTTCAATTTCAGGTTTATTTAAATTAACCACAGAAATCTTTCCGAATATATTATTCGCCTCTACATCGACGTCTTTTTTGCGATTTAACATTCCTTAAAACCTGTCGGGACCATATGGTCATGCCCAAATTTCTAAAACTCAAACACCATACTTTTTCTTCTTCAATCTCGCAATCTCATAGAAAGCCCAGTTTTTTGCTTCTCCGAGAAACGTTTCAGTCTAATAGATGATAACTAAATCACACAAACACAAATTTTTAATATCTGGTCGAATATTCATCCTTTTAATGTTTTTAATATACCTCCTGCTTATAGTATGGGACAGTTTCGAGGGTATAAGTAAACTCTTCTTTTTCTTCATGTACCATGCCCTTTCAGAATTTTGGTTACCATCATAGCTATCTTAATTTTATTCACTGTGTAACAAAAATAAGAAAACTTCTGTTGGAGTGAAAGTAAAAAGAAAGATATAGGTACTCCAACAGAAGTAAGGAAAAAAAAGAAGAGGATTTTCTGTTGGAATGAATGCACAGAGAGTGATAAACTCCAACAGACGAAGGAAAAAGTAAATAAATAACTAATGGGACATAGATGTAGAGAGATGGGCTGTAAAGAGAAAGGGTGAAGTGGCTTCTACGTTGAGAAGCCGCAATAGGAAAAATACTACTTTAAATGTAATACTGAAGAAAGGGGGATTAGAAGGGATAATTAGTAGAAGTGGGAAGAGACAGAGGCAAACTGAATAGAGTTGGCTAGCTATAGATGCAAGAGAGCAACTTGACACTCAAGGATGGATACGGCTCATTTGCATGCCTGTCGAAGAACAGTAGCTCTATATAGATAGTAATGATGACTAAAAGATGAAATAATAAAATAAGAATAATGTACTGAAAATGAATGGAGATGACTAATGACTAAAAACGAACAAAATAAATAAAACTAACTAATCATGGGCGCCATGAAAATGATCTTCGATCATTCTCCCAGGTATCTTATACTGCTGTCAAATATTAAATATATCACACCTGTAATAATGAACATAAAGGAGTAGTAAAATTCATGATATACAAAATAAATAAATATTTATTAAAATAACTACTAGATTTTTAACAATCTCTGAGTTAGACAAGCATATATCATGTAACTCTAAAATGACATAAGTTATACAAGAAGCTATATATATTTTAAAGATAACAACAATAATGTTATCTGTTATAAACTTAAATACCTCTTACATATATATAGGGTACAAAATTACATAAGTCTTCTACCAAATGGTTATAGTACGCCTGCTACGTACAACTAAAGGAAACTGACAAAGATGAAAATACTACAAATAAATAGGCCCAAGCCTTACTAAGGGAAAATACAATAATGAATAAATAAAGTTAAATATACAATTGACTAAAGTAGAAATGAAGTTGAGATAAATACCGACCATGACCTAAATTAACCGAACAAATGGAATAAAGCGAATAACAGTAAAATATTTGGGAAACAAGCTAGTAATATTAAAAAATAAATTGACACGAATTACATAAACCAATATCAAAGCAATAATAAGGTATTAAAAACCTAATTTTCTCTAGGCTTATTCCTGTGCACAAGAAGTTACCGTAGATACAAAGTTTGGGAACCAAATAATCTAATATACAAATATGTCAAAAAAAAACCAGAGGTAACCTAAATCTGGAAAAAAAAACATAGTGTATTTAACAGATAGTCTGAAATATAAAAAAAAACCAATAGTTACTAAAACACCTCACTAAATGTTCCCAAACGAGGTTGCAGTTACATCCTAGAAAATGATGCACCAGGATGGTGCGACCCCATGACTCCTGTAGGCCCAGGTGCCAAGACGAAAATTGAGCTGGAACGCTCCCATACCTTGCTCCCAAATAGACATACTCCCAATGGTGACTTGGCCGTGGCTGCAGTGGTTTCCCTAGGTGGTCAAAGGGCTACGGTTTCATGTTAGGGTTTCTTCCAAATGGCTAAAAACATTCCCAGTTTTATTTCCCATTTTAAACATGAGCAAAAAGTAAAAGGGAAGAAGAAATACTTTTTAGAAGCAATAGTATAGAAAAACCGGCCATTAAAAATGGAACAAAAAAACCAATCTCAGGTAACCTTGAACTATTTTAAGTGTGAAGACATGAATAAATGACACTGAAATGATTTATTTGAGGAAATATCTGTAAAAATATCTTGAATTTATAAAATATTGGATGTTCAATAAATTTAAAACCTACAGAGAAATGGTAATTATTTCCAATATTAATTTGAGGACTTCAAAAATGTTTGGTTATGTAAAACCAAAAACCCCATTAATATAAAGATCGATATAAAGATAATATAAAGATCGAAATCATCTACACCCTTCCCTTAATAGATTGACTAAGAAAGTTTAACAATGGGACTAATATTTTAAATATTCCACAACAAAAAACACATGACAATGGCTAATTAAAAAATTATTACAAAAAAAATAAATCTCACCGAATGATTCCTATTAGGCTCCAACAGGAGTTGTCACACACATGTCTCCCTAACTCCAGACAACCCTTGCTGGTAACTTTTTACTTAAAAAAACTGGATTGATGTTATAAAATAAGGTGTATGGAACTCATTCGCCATTTCATGGTACCAGTACCAAGTACCAAACCAACCCACTTAATTAGCAGCCACAAACCAAGTGACGAACGAGAGACGTTTCTCCGCCAAGGTGAACGTCAAATTCTCTCAGAAAACGAAATCATTCTCGATAGGTGGAGTACGTTCCATCACCGAGGTATGACGTCACCCCAGTAGTCCTATACGAGAAATTAGAGAATTTAAATGGAGACCGAGGGAAAATAATTATAATAATAATTAAAGAGCTAATTTTGTAACGTGACCGTTACAATCCCCTTCTACTCGGGAAAAAAAATTTTATCCATAAAATTTTTTTTCTAAACTTCAAAATATTAACAACTAAATTTACAATAGTCTAACAATCCACGTTGATTCGCAAGATTACCACTAAGCATAAACTAAGGTTCAAGGAAAAATAAATAAATATATGACTCAAACTCATGCTAAAATGTTACTATGTTACTCTCTGTTACCAATATTAATGAATTGCTTCAAAAACCAAACAAACTAAATATTGTACTAAAGTTCATACTAATAACTAAGTGTCGAATTGGGCACTAAAACCAAAATTGAGCTATCCATGGACATCAGATTTATAAAGGATATATCCAAGGACATCAGATTTATAAAGGATATATCCAAGGACGGAACAACCAGGAAAAGGTGTGAGCCAATTCGAACCATATCAAAAGTAAATGTACCCAAGTGAATAAAAAAAAATCAGTAACTAAAATAAGTAAAGAATTGAACACTTAATCCAAAATTGAACTAACAATGGACACCAGATTCATAATAGTATATCCAGAGAAGAACAATCAGGAAGATTTATGGAACAACTCTCACTAATGCCAAATAATACCAATAATAAACATACCAAAGGAATCCAAAACTCAATAACCAAAATAGATGTGGAATCGGACACTTAATCCAAAGTCGGACTATCAGTGGACACCAGATTCATAAAAGGCATAACCAAGGAAGAACGACCAGGAAAATTTATGGACCAATTCACACCAATATTAAACCACATAAACAGACCAGGTCTACGTACACCCACATCCGGTAATACGAACCTATCCAACCAAATACACAAAATAAATGAAGAATCGGACACTTATCCAGAATCAGACTATCAATGGACACCAGATTTATATAAGAGCATATCCAAAGAAGAACGATCAGGCAAATTTATGGACCAATTCTTACTAATACTAAATATACTAAATTATTGGATCCAATGGTAACTAATACTGAACAAAATAAATAAATTAGGTCTACATACACCCTCATCCGGTAATATGAACCTATCCAAACTAAGTAATCAAAATAAGTCAGAATAAATATTGCTAACAGACTAAGTAACAGAGAGATAACCAAACTAAATCAAAGGTATGATAAATACCTACAGTGTATTGACTAAAATTTATAGAAACTACATAAACTTAATTCGTGCTGGTATTCACGAACTATAGCATGTTGCTACAACAGATGTATTAGAATAACCAGACTCAGATAAGGTACCAATAATGTAAGAATAAGTAGGAAAACAGAATGAATGGTGAACTTACAAGTTCTATGACACCATGATAAGTGATAGGAAAAAAAAATATGATAAGTGATAGGAAAAAAAATTGACGAGAACAGGCAACCAATTTTAATTAAAACTGCAGATTCATGCGCTCTCACATACGTGGAATTATTCTGGAAATGTTCCAAAATCGGAATAGCAACACTAATGCCTAAGGAAAGAAGTGGGAATATACTCAAATGAACAACTCATCTGTCTAAACACTGCAAATACTGACTTAACGAACCTACTATGTATAGGGATGGCCTAAGCATTGATTTATAAACAAGTGCGCAAGATATTTATCCATGTTTACTCATCAACTCAAAGTACAAACATACTATGAAGTAAAAGACCTAATATGAACTAAATACTTCCCTATCTAATGGTAAAAATGTAACTGGAATAATTGGACTAATTACAGAAGAATGGTTAGGAAATGTGGCCAACATTTCCTGACCAGAAATATTATGATGAAAAAAAACATCTGCGTACTCAGCCATGAAAGACATAGATCACGAAGTCAATCGAACAGCAGTGATCAGTTGCTGAGCAACAACCTCGAACCCACGCATTCACAAATCAGGGTATCAACAGAGTAATGACAAACTAGTCCAAAAGAAGAAATCAATACATAAATCATCCATACATACCTACCTCATTCATACATACATACATTATCCATACCTACATACATCATCCATACATACATACATTATGCATACAACCACATACCATGCATACATTCAGACTTAGAGACTTAAGAATCCGTACATACCTCAAACTTCCAAACTAATTCCAGAATCATAGTGTGTAGGATATAAGGATATAAATTATTATAAAGTGTTTAAGATATTGGAGACAAATGTTAATAGAGTAACCCAATAACAAATTATAAACCACAACATCTTTCCACTATGGCAAATCCAAGAACAAGATATAGAAATAATATAAAAAAATAGTAAGTAATCAAATATTCAAAATATAACACATAAACTGAGATATAGTAGTGTACCTTATGATAAGTTCCATAGTTCCATACAAAATATCAATATTAAACCAACGTACTTGTCTGAGCTTACATATTGAAAAGTGCACCATTAATAATGCAACAAAATGATAAGCTCATAAACCAGAGTACTACATAATAATTAAATTAATAAATAATAAATTAAAAGTCATCGACAACAAAGCCAAAAGATGAAATCGAGTAATGTAGGTACCTGCACTACCTGATGATTAAAAACATTAGATTAAAATATAACAATAAAAATTGAGCTAAAGGCAAACCAAAGAAGAGATTGGCTCAACCACTGTTAAGTCAATCTTCTTCTGAGTATTGTTCTAAAACTTAATAGACAAATAAGGACTATTATCAATGCTTCTTAGCTAACAAAAAATTTATATTTACATCTCAACCCAAAGCATCTGATTTATATAAGCATTATATTATGGTACCCACACTGGTATAATATTATTATCAACATTAACAAACTAGAAGGTGAGATGGATAATGGAACTACAGTGGAACCTCGATAACCCGGATTAATCGGGACCGCGGCCGATCCGGGTTATCGAAAATCCGGGTTAGCCGGAGAATATAGTAAAAATTAATAAATAACCTCCATTATAATTACAAAAACATGAAACACATATGCACAGTACACATCTAAATTACGTATAGTTGTATAGAGTGTAGAGTTTTGTTCATTTCTTGGTAAAAAACTCAGTCATACTGTAGAGATGTACCGACACCATAATATGGTAGGTCTGGATCCCGCGTACGAAAAAAAAGTTGATAAATAGCAAGCTGAAAATTTGTTATTAGCTTAAGGGTGTCTAGTCGGACAAACATTAATATATGGGAACACTGGAACAGGGGAAGTTTTAACTGTGGAACAGGCTAAAAATTTGGAACGGTCAGACCACGAAAACGGCACATGTATTTTGTCCGACAGAACAGACTTAAACTCTCCGAACAGAGATTAAACTCTCATGCAAAAATCAGACTGCTATTTATCACCAAATTGGCGTTTTAATGAGTGGAACATGTAGAATATGTCAAATGACAGGAATTATGACAGGTGATAAATAGCAGTCTGATTTTTGCATGAGAGTTTAATCTCTGTTCGGAGAGTTTATGTCTGTTCTGTCGGACAAAACAAATGTGCCATTTTCGTGTTCTGACCGTTCCAGATTTTTTACCTGTTCCACAATTAAAACTGCCCCTGTTCCAGTGTTCTCATATATCAAAGTTTATCCGACTAGACACCCTTAAGCTATTAACAAATTTTTAGCTTGCTATTAATCAACTTTTTTTTCATACGCGGGATCCAGACCTATGGTATCATAATATCATATTATGATGCTGCAATAAATTTATTTTAAAGATTCGCCTTTATCAATCCTACCTAATGTTTCTAGTTTATTTTCCATTGTCACAACATTTTTACGTTTTGTTAACATTACAGTTTTGTTACCATTACGTAGACAAAAATCAGGCAAACACAATCTGAAGCACGATTACAGAACGGAAGTGATTAAAACAATGTTGTTATTTAAGAACAGACTAAGGCCATTGTTTTAAAAAAGAATTTTTAAATAGTCACGTCTATTTTAAACAATGCTAAGACAGTTTGACATAAATAACGGAAAAGGAATACAGCCAGGTGCCTGTTCTTTCCGATAAGCTGAGACGGTCGCTCTGCCTGCCGCCGTGTGCATGAATCATTTTTACTGTTGTACATACATACTTATATGTGTTCAAATTACACAAATACACATTATCTCTCAAATATTATTTGACCTACATACATTTTTATTTGATAAAATTGTTAAATTGTTTATTTGTTAAATTTTTGTCTGATGAAAATCGGTCCGGGTTAGCAGGACTTCCGGGTTATCGGGGGCCGACTTATCGGGGTTCCACTGTACTTTACTATACAATTTATCATTGTAATGTTTAACACTACCAATTAAAGAAATTAAATTTGGATGACCATCTGTAATCATCCGAACCATGCGAATTCAACGTATCATGTATAGAAGCTAATGTTGTGGACCGATATTGCTTTGTGGTGTGTGCCTGTCTTACCAAACAACCCAAATATCAAAAATAACAAATATAAAATATAATCTAAAGTTTGTAAGACAAAGATACATATGGAGAAAATATTAGCGACACACCAACAAATCAAAATGCCAGCAAAATATATAAATAATCAAATCAATAAAGTAAATAAAATACCTAAATACTGAAAATAATTTCTAGTTAGGTGTAAAATATAACCACACTAGAAAAAAAATATATGCATATAGTCAATAATTAATTGTACGTGCAAACATACTACCATTGGTAGAAGGACTAAAAATCCATAATAATAGAACATAATGTCAGTCATGTATACTCATTCTAAATACACAAATAAGTTTCCAATAAAAATATAAAATTCAAACTAAAATATGAGCTGTACCACTAAAACTAAAAATGAGGTATCGAAATCAACTAATCAAAACCAAAAGCAGCATAAGTCTACCTGTTTAGTATTCGTAAAGTTTTAAAGACCAAAAATAAATCAGAAGTAACATGTATACAAAGATATCAAAAAGTTAATAAAACAGAAAATTCCAATAAAAGAAAATTGAACTAAAAGAACTACTGTCTTAGAACCATAAAACGGTTGGCACCACGCATTGGGCAGCCATTGTAACAAAAATAAGAAAACTTCTGTTGGAGTGAAAGTAAAAAGAAAGATATAGGTACTCCAACAGAAGTAAGGAAAAAAAAAAGAAGAGGATTTTCTGTTGGAATGAATGCACAGAGAGTGATAAACTCCAACAGACGAAGGAAAAAGTAAATAAATAACTAATGGGACATAGATGTAGAGAGATGGGCTGTAAAGAGAAAGGGTGAAGTGGCTTCTACGTTGAGAAGCCGCAATAGGAAAAATACTACTTTAAATGTAATACTGAAGAAAGGGGGATTAGAAGGGATAATTAGTAGAAGTGGGAAGAGACAGAGGCAAACTGAATAGAGTTGGCTAGCTATAGATGCAAGAGAGCAACTTGACACTCAAGGATGGATACGGCTCATTTGCATGCCTGTCGAAGAACAGTAGCTCTATATAGATAGTAATGATGACTAAAAGATGAAATAATAAAATAAGAATAATGTACTGAAAATGAATGGAGATGACTAATGACTAAAAACGAACAAAATAAATAAAACTAACTAATCATGGGCGCCATGAAAATGATCTTCGATCATTCTCCCAGGTATCTTATACTGCTGTCAAATATTAAATATATCAAACCTGTAATAATGAACATAAAGGAGTAGTAAAATTCATGATATACAAAATAAATAAATATTTATTAAAATAACTACTAGATTTTTAACAATCTCTGAGTTAGACAAGCATATATCATGTAACTCTAAAATGACATAAGTTATACAAGAAGCTATATATATTTTAAAGATAACAACAATAATGTTATCTGTTATAAACTTAAATACCTCTTACATATATATAGGGTACAAAATTACATAAGTCTTCTACCAAATGGTTATAGTACGCCTGCTACGTACAACTAAAGGAAACTGACAAAGATGAAAATACTACAAATAAATAGGCCCAAGCCTTACTAAGGGAAAATACAATAATGAATAAATAAAGTTAAATATACAATTGACTAAAGTAGAAATGAAGTTGAGATAAATACCGACCATGACCTAAATTAACCGAACAAATGGAATAAAGCGAATAACAGTAAAATATTTGGGAAACAAGCTAGTAATATTAAAAAATAAATTGACACGAATTACATAAACCAATATCAAAGCAATAATAAGGTATTAAAAACCTAATTTTCTCTAGGCTTATTCCTGTGCACAAGAAGTTACCGTAGATACAAAGTTTGGGAACCAAATAATCTAATATACAAATATGTCAAAAAAAAACCAGAGGTAACCTAAATCTGGAAAAAAAAACATAGTGTATTTAACAGATAGTCTGAAATATAAAAAAAAACCAATAGTTACTAAAACACCTCACTAAATGTTCCCAAACGAGGTTGCAGTTACATCCTAGAAAATGATGCACCAGGATGGTGCGACCCCATGACTCCTGTAGGCCCAGGTGCCAAGACGAAAATTGAGCTGGAACGCTCCCATAGCTTGCTCCCAAATAGACATACTCCCAATGGTGACTTGGCCGTGGCTGCAGTGGTTTCCCTAGGTGGTCAAAGGGCTACGGTTTCATGTTAGGATTTCTTCCAAATGGCTAAAAACATTCCCAGTTTTATTTCCCATTTTAAACATGAGCAAAAAGTAAAAGGGAAGAAGAAATACTTTTTAGAAGCAATAGTATAGAAAAACCGGCCATTAAAAATGGAACAAAAAAACCAATCTCAGGTAACCTTGAACTATTTTAAGTGTGAAGACATGAATAAATGACACTGAAATGATTTATTTGAGGAAATATCTGTAAAAATATCTTGAATTTATAAAATATTGGATGTTCAATAAATTTAAAACCTACAGAGAAATGGTAATTATTTCCAATATTAATTTGAGGACTTCAAAAATGTTTGGTTATGTAAAACCAAAAACCCCATTAATATAAAGATCGATATAAAGATAATATAAAGATCGAAATCATCTACACCCTTCCCTTAATAGATTGACTAAGAAAGTTTAACAATGGGACTAATATTTTAAATATTCCACAACAAAAAACACATGACAATGGCTAATTAAAAAATTATTACAAAAAAAATAAATCTCACCGAATGATTCCTATTAGGCTCCAACAGGAGTTGTCACACACATGTCTCCCTAACTCCAGACAACCCTTGCTGGTAACTTTTTACTTAAAAAAACTGGATTGATGTTATAAAATAAGGTGTATGGAACTCATTCGCCATTTCATGGTACCAGTACCAAGTACCAAACCAACCCACTTAATTAGCAGCCACAAACCAAGTGACGAACGAGAGACGTTTCTCCGCCAAGGTGAACGTCAAATTCTCTCAGAAAACGAAATCATTCTCGATAGGTGGAGTACGTTCCATCACCGAGGTATGACGTCACCCCAGTAGTCCTATACGAGAAATTAGAGAATTTAAATGGAGACCGAGGGAAAATAATTATAATAATAATTAAAGAGCTAATTTTGTAACGTGACCGTTACAACTGCCACCCTAAATAGCATGCTTGCATCAACGCCATACAAATCTCTCAAATTCTTCAACTATGAAGTTCTTCTAGGTCTGGATCCCGCGTATGAAAAAAAAGTTGATTAATAGCAAGCTGAAAATTTGTTAATAACTTAAGGGTGTCTAGTCGGACAAACTTTGATATATGGGAACACTGGAACAGGGGAAGTTTGGGGAAGTTTTAATTGTGGAACAGGTTAAAAATTTGGAACGGTCAGACCACGAAAACGGCACATGTATTTTGTCCGACAGAACAGACTTAAACTCTCCGAACAGAGATTAAACTCTCATGCAAAAATCAGACTGTTATTTATCACCAAATGGGCGTTTTAATGAGTGGAACATGTAGAATATGTCAAATGACAGGAATTATGACAGGTAATAAATAGCAGTCTGATTTTTGCATGAGAGTTTAATCTCTGTTCGGAGAGTTTAATTCTATTCTGTCGGACAAAATAAATGTGCCGTTTTCGAGGTCTGGCCGTTTCAAATTTTTAACCTGTTCCACAATTAAAACTGCCTCTGTTCCAGTGTTCCCATATATCAAAGTTTATCCGACTAGACACCTTTAAGCTATTAACAAATTTTCAGCTTGCTATTAATCAACTTTTTTTTCATACGCGGGATCCAGACCTATTCTTCGTCCTAAACTGCGTTTGCCTGCTATTTTCCCTTGCATAATATTTTGTAGCAACCCATATTTGGGACCTCTCATTACATGTCCGAAATACTCCAGCTTTCTATTCTTGATGCTTTTTAAAATCTCAGTAGTCTTGCTGAGACGTTCTAGTATTATTGTGGACTGTCGAATCTTCTCCACCCAAGACTTTTTTAAAATTCTTCTACAGCACCACATTTCGAAAGCCTCAAGATGATCTAGATCGAATCCAGGACTCGACACTAGAATGTAAGACCGTGAACACGTAGCAGCGAAGTAGGCGAATCCTCAATGAAAATTTTAGGGCTCTGTTAGAAATTCGTTGGCCATCCATCTAAAAGCGGCTCTAGCTGGCTCTATCCTAGATCTAATTTCGCTGTGAGTCTCTTCGTTACAATTTAATAGATATTCAAGGTAAACATTTTGATCAACTTGCTCAAGTTTGATATTATTTAGATACATATAAAGATGGTTTATATTCTGTTGTTTACTTATTACGAGTATTGTGGTTTTCCGTATGTTCAGTTCCAGACCTGCTTTCTTACAGCTCTCAACGACACTATCAAGTGATGTTTGCAGATCTTCTTGAGCAGAGACTAGGAGTACTAGTGTCGTCTACATATCGCAAATTATATTGATGACTTCACCGTATAAGTAAATAGATAGAAACACTTTCAAATCTAATCTTTCCGAAGCTCAAAAAACGCAAATTAGCGCATCCATTTGCTGAACAAATTCCAAAACCTACAACTTTGAAACCCGCCACAGTGGTTCAAAACTTTTGATACCCCTGTCACTCAAGATTTAGCAAAAGGTTTCAATTGCTCTGTTACTCCAAGTCACACTCCAGTTGAGACGATCATCTGTCAACCTGAAGAAGCGATTTCCAATTTACCTTCCGAAGATGGTGAAATAGTTAGAAAAGAAACCGTTAGAGTTCTTAGAAACTCAAAGCATCCCTCCCCAAACATTGGCTAATGCGAGAGAAAAGCTCTGGAATATTTTGATAAATCCAAATCTAGTCATTTTTTCTGCCGACAAAGGCAACGCCACTGTCATCCTACAACATACGGAACATCTCACAAAGTGCTGCTAAAATATAACTCCTTAAAATATAAACATTTGTTTATATTACAAATATGGCAGCCATAAATCCAGTACCTTTTTATAAAACAACCAAAAATTATTTAAGAGAAGAACTGGACAATGTAATGTGTAACATTACGAACGAGTTAAAACAGTAACAAACCTTTCCAGTGGAAAGATCTAGTTTCGCCTCATATTTCTGTCAGTTCAGTATATTTTTGTTGTCGGATCCATAAACCTTGCTGGGAAGCTTCATGTAACATTATTTTATAAAATGCGTCTCCAAGAATATAACTTGTCTGTAGTGGTAAAATCCAGAGATTCCACTTTAAAATGCTCTAGATAGTAAACTGTGTACTTAATTAAATGAGACATTCTTTTTGGATTCATTTTTCTTTTTACTACTGACTGGAAAATGTATGGTCCGAGAGCTGGTAGATATTTTTGGGCAGGTATCTGAGACATTCTAAAAAGGACACCGCACACATCTTATGGAAAATATAATCACCCAAATTAAATAAAATTTACATGAATAGATTCGTCTCAAAATTACGCTCATTCTATACCTATCCTTGCGCCAACTCTGAATTTTGCTTAATTAGGGCGTAAATTGATATGCATAAATAAATATAAAATCAAATAATGTGAATTTAAATGAGGCAAAAAAAGATTTTCGGAATCGCCACTTTATAAATCTTTAAGGCAGAGGATTATAGATAATAAAGTAGGTATAATTTGGCCAGGCGTACAAAAGTAACTAGTTCCTTTAATCCGCTTAACTCACGTAAGGTAAGCCCTTGTGAGTAATCATTAGACTACTATTATTTATGAATGACAGTTTCATGAACTTCAAAAATGTAATTTCGCTAAATTTTATATACAATTAACGCCCTTATTAATTAAAATTAAGAGTTGGCGCAATGATATGAAATGGTCGCAATTTTGAGACCAATCTATTTATGTAAATTATATTTTCCATAAGATGTGTGCGGTGGGTGTCCTTTCTCAGATAACTAGCGGCTGTGACAAAATCTGTGATTACTAGTTTGTTTGTAAAGAAGTGGTTTATTCCTTTGCAGATAATGTTAATTTCTGAATACATATCTATAGTTTTTGGTTCAAGAGCTATTAATGTTTCCGTACAATATTGGTATTCTCTTTTGGGTTTGTTTTTGCAATTACTTATATGCACTAATTTTATCGATAGTGTGATCATGTTTGGAATAGTTATGTATATTCACGTGATGGTCAGTTTCCATTTGATTACTTAGGCTACTTGATGATCATAAGAAAATGGTGTCCGACTATCTTGCATCTGGAACAATTTAATCCGTCTATGGAGATGTATTGTCTTGTATGAGATTAGGAATGTGTCAGCAATTGATGCATTTTTTAAAATATTTAGAAACATTTGTCTCCTAAAGGTGAGTACGTGGCTGTGTTCCGAGCCTTACATTCCTACACGTAGAAAAGTCATACTGTAGGCGAATTGTATAACCATCGTTTTTAAGTGCTCTTCAATTATGCTATTATACAGGGTGTTTCATTAATAATTGTCCATATAGTAACTGGAGAAACCTTAGCACAAAATACGAAGATTTAACCTAAAACACTTAAATGAAATGTGGTTCCTTACTATTCGACGTATCCTTTTCATACTTGGCAGGTAGTATAGGTACTGTACAAGCTACTAAATTATGTTAAACAAACGTTTCTGGCCATTACCAGAGGCGTACGACGGGGGAAAGTGACTGGTTGACCCTTTCCAAATTCTACGCCACTGGCGAAATTGCTATTTTAGTTAAATTTTTGGATTCTCCAATACTTTCTCTGACAATCACATACCCTTAATTTGTAACGATAAAGGCATTATTTTTCGAGATCTTTGAAGTTAAAAATGAAACGACACGGTTATTTTGATTAATGTATTGTGTCGCTTCATTTTTAATTTCAAATATCTCGAAGACTAATTATTTTATCGTTACGAATAAAGAGTATATTATTTACATAAAAAGTATTGCAAAATTAAAAAATTACACTAAAATGACAATTTCGTCAGCGGCGTAGAATTTGGGAAGGGTCAACCAGCCACTATCCCCTGTCGTACGCCTCTGGTAGTAGCTAGAAACGTTTATTTTTCTTAATTTAGTAGAGTGCACAGTACCTACACTTTCTGTCAACTATGATAAGGATACGCCAAATAGTTTTAAAGTACTAGGTACAAATAATTTTTAAATTTTAATCATATGAATCATATCATAAATTAATCAAAATAACTGTGCCATTTCATATTTAACTTCAAATATCTCGAAAACGAATGACTTTATCGTTACTAGTAGAGAGTATATTATTTACGTAGAAAGTATTGGAAAATCTAAAAATAGCACTAAAATAGTAATTTCTCCAGTGGCGTAGAATTTGAGAAGGGTGAAACATTCACCATCCCCTGTCGTAGGCCTCTGGTAGTAGCTAGAAACGTTTGTTTATCATAATTTAGTAGGGTGTCTAGTAGTCGCACTTTCTGCCAAGTATGAAAAGGATACGTCGAATAGTTTTAACATGCTGAGCAAAAATAGTTTTTAAATTTTTAAACACCCTGTAACTCAGTACGGCACCACATTTTATTTAAGTGTTTTAGGTTAAATCTTCGTATTTTGTGCTAAGGTTTCTCCAGTTACTATATGGACAATTATTAATGAAACACCCTGTATAGGTATAGTAGGACATAAATTAATATGATTAATCGCTGAGCAGTCTTCTTACTTCGATCTGTTTACCATCAACATTTATATATTTATGGGAGATTAGTCGAGAAAAATCCTAAGAAGAGTAAATCGAGGGATGAAAATCAAGGTCTATGGGGCAGACGTTACAACTTTAAGTTGTATACAGCCTTGTCAAGGCTTCCAAGTCTTGGAGAACCGGACGTTGTAAAGTTCATTAAGGTGTACTGTACAGCCTTAAGGTAGCACGCATTAGATGGATAGAGCATGTAATCAAGCGAAAGGTATATATCATAGTCAGAAAAGATTTGGCCAAAGAGGGCAGATAGGACAACGAGCAAGGGGAAGACCGAGACTTAGGTGCCAAGACAACTTAGAGAATGATTTAAAATTTATTGAAATTAGAGCACGGAGAAGAGTTGTTAGAGACAGGGGCGAATGAAGGATTGTTTTGAAGAAGGTTTTGGCTCATAAAGAGCTGTGGCGCCACTGATGATGATGATAATGATGATGATGATGATGATGATGATGATGATGATGATGATGATGATGATGATGATGATGATGATGATGATGATGAAGAGATTTCTCGATTACAATTTTAGACAAGAGGCAGATGCAAATGCGGTCGTTTGCGATTATGGATGCACAAAAACATTTTTTTTGGGCTTTGTTCCTCCAAAAAATTTTACATATTCGAAAACTTTTATTTCCCGTATGGCTAAAAGTATGTATAATACATTTTATTTCTTTTGAAGAATACGGTTTGCCGGGGAGTAATATATATGTGACGTAGTGGGTGTAAGTATTTCGTGAATTAGTAGCTACATCCGATTCATCCATCTTCCAGCTTGTTTGTTCCCTGTCCATTAAGCTTGTATCATTACATAATGGCACATTACCACCCGTTGATTAACTCATAATAAATAAATAGGTAAATCCTACGTTTTTATTAATCGGTTTGTTTCTTTAGCTGTACAGCTGATCGATAAATATCTATTCACTGTCAGATTCACAGTATTTTGAATCTAGATTTAAAGAAGTAGTTACTACAAAAATAAAATTATCCCTTTGGATGGTGAAATGATTACGAAATGTAATAGTTTTAGGTACCTGGGATTTTTATTACAGTGTAATGAGGAAATATATGGAGATGTATATAGTGGAAATACGGTTGGATGGATGAAATGCAAGAAAGCAAGTGTTGTGTTGTCTGACAGAAAAAATCCAATGAGACTGAAGGAAGAATCCTATTAAACAGCTATTCGATCGGCTATGACGTACAGAACTAAATGTTGGGCAGTCAAAAAGAAAGAGGAACAACGTGGACAGTGGAGTGACAAAAAAGGTAAACTTAGGAACTAGTATAATAGGAGAAGTCTCGGCGTGGCAACAATTGATGCCAAAATCAGAAAGAATAAGTTAAGATGGTTTGGTCATGTTCAAAGCTAACAAGTTAATCACCCAATATGATTTGCTTATCCACGTATTTCTGGGAGGAGTTGGAGAAGAATATCAAAGAAGACCTAGACTAGACACTGAAGCAAGACATGTCGGTAAAGGATATTGATATTGATATGACCCAAGATAGAAACTTATGGGGAAATGAAATTATGGAAGCTGACCCCGCACAGGGATAAAGGCTAAGAAAAAAATGATAATGTGATATAATACAGGAGTAATACTCGTATACATATAGTATTGTCCTTTTCATGAGCATTTTTCAGTGCGTAACAAATGATAGGAAAAAGGGTAAGTCCGTGATAATACACATTCATGACATTTATTCTAACATGAAGTTTTAGTTAAATCTGACAGTTGTCACATTTTATTTTCAATTTGGAATAAAAACAAATCAAATGTGTTTCTTGCATTTATAAAATGGTATTTTCTTTGATTTGTATAGTCTTAATTATACAGATTATATTTGTAATATTATTATCTAATTAAAAAAATATTTTTTTATTATGGCGCCATCTATCGACAACTAGAATAACTAGAATAAATGTTATAAATGTCACCGATGGAATGTAATCACTGACGTGCGTTTTTTTCTGTCACATACAATTGAATGCGTTAGAAAGAAATCAAAAAACTGTGACGCACTGAAAGATGATCATGAGAAAAAGAATATAATTTGAGAGAAGGTGTGCGTATATAATATGTACAGGCATGGAAAGTGCTCCAAGTGAAAAATTATTGCGAATGATGGACAAAGAACAACAGTTTACACAAACACTACAAAATAAAAAGTGAAAGATAAGCTTTGACAATTGTATTTGTTTGACTTATAGATTCAAGTTAAAGAAGTGGGAATATTAATAATAAAAATGTATGTTGTAAATTTAGATTTTTGTAGGTAGTTTTCTCAGAGAAAATACAATTAAAATGAAATTTATCTTTCTAAATCTTATATAAAAATAAATATATTGAATAAAACGAATATCTCGTTTATAAAATGTAACCATTTCAATAAAGGAACGCTTTATGAATACTATAAAACATTTTATGCCAAATTTTCAGTCGGCTTCAAAGTAGCTACATCAATGTGTCGGGAAATCGGCGTTAATAAATGTTAATTTATGTCCTTTGCCTTTTCCACTTGGCCATTATCAGCCATTGTCTGTGTCTTCGAATAACTACAGTATTTCTCTTTTGTAAGTGCTACTTAAAATACTAATCTCATTCCTTAAAATGTTAAATTGCTAGATAATCTCTGTATATAATGAAAAAATAGATGTGGTTTTGAATCTATTATTTGTGCTACCTCTATAATATTTATTTATTTATTATTTAATTTTAATAAACTACAATTTTCATTAAAAAACATTGTAAGGGGATAGGCGCAAAATGTCGGCTACAATACATTTTAAATGCATTCATTTTTTTTCCAATCCTAAGAAAACTAATAAGTATTTTTTAAAAATTTAAACGCAGGATGAAATATATTACGTTATTACCGAGGGCCGAAAGTCAATGAAAACTTCTATGTTTATTTTGATAAGTTACGAGGATGAAGAAAAAAGAGAAAATTAAGTGTGATTTTTAATTTCAAATATATCATTCAAAATAAACTTTTTATTTATTTATTCTAAGGGACTTTCCGTCCTCGTTATTAATATAGTATTTTATCCTGCGTTTAAATTTTTTAAAAATATTTATTAGTTTCTTCAGGATTCGAAAAAAATGAACACCATGTCCGTAGTGATACTTTCCATATCGAAGATTCGCTATCTTTGTCATACAACGCACTTAGCCGAACAGAATGTGGTGACAATACTGTGACAAATAAGGCTACCAAATATTTGACAGGGTTTCATATTTTGAGTTGTATATTAAATAATATTGATAGTGTATTTGATAAATAATCGATTTAAGACGTGAAATTATTAAAAAGATTTTAAAATTTATTTATTATTTATTGTTTGTGGAAGATCCCAGCAGAGAATACACAAATAATATATTCTGTGATCCCAGTATTTTGTTGTTAAAGATGTTGAAGATTTACCTAAGCGTTCCATAGTGACAATATATTATTAAAAAATCACTTTATCACCTTTTCTCTTTTCTCGATTACTTGTTTCATGATTGATTTTTATTGTGTAATATATAAATTATTATAATCACTAAATACATAGTTGTGAAAAATAATTATATTAATTAACTTAATTACTAACTTAAGTGGTAAAAAGTAACGGTTATCCAAGAAGATTCAACAGACATCTTTAAGTTAATGATGACAATTATGACCAAGTAATGTTTACATTTCCATACCAGTGAGAATTTTACTACACGTAATTTTCCGTGTAAATAAAGAAAAAAGTAGGGATAGCCGTAAAATAAATTGCTCGTCAAAAGTTAGGGATATAGAAAATTATGCTCGTTTTCATTGTCGATTTTTTCGTGAACTAATTAACGGATTCCACTGATTTTTTTATTATTTTAGATTTTTCTTTAGTATTTGCACAGTTGTGCAAAGGATTACTCAAACTTGTCTTTTGAGCTTATATCAGGTGGAAGAAAATAAATGTTTTTCTTATGTTAAGTTTGAGACGCCCTGTAAAGAAGACGAGGTATAAATGTGAGTATACATGAGAATCGTATTGTAGTCTTACGTTTTGTAAACATTTTGTTTTTTGAATATACCTGATATCTTTAGAAACAAAGAAAATAGACGGTTTTGTAATTAACATGTGCTTTAACCGAAACAAAAGTTTGAGACACCTTGTAGGGAGGAAAAGGCACAAAGGTGAAAAGGTATTTCGTGAGTATTTTTTTTTAATTTCTCTGATATCTTTAATAACAAAAGTTTTAACATTATTAAAAGTAATAACAACACTAGAAGGTTTTACTGTTTAATATGTGCTTTAACTGATGACATGCAATACGTGAGGAGATTATGTCCTATCATACCACTAAGATGAAATTATTTCCTACATATAATACTAAAGAAACAGAGTGTTTAAAGAAAAAAATCTGTATAATATACCTCTCGCTATTTAAAGAGCCTCCACGAATACACCAAATCCGTACTTATTTTCAAGAAAATTCTACCCCAAAACATCACAGAGCCGCCATTAAACAATCTCGTCTCTCTTATGTTGCTGTGTGCATACCGCTTACCTGGCCGATAAACAACTTTTATTGGTGTCGATAAGAATTGTTTATCTTATCTACGCTTCTGTTTTTAAAGTTTTGTTAACTGCTAATTTTTATTGTTATTTTAGTTTTGGTTCAGTTATAACACGTTAAACAGTAAAACAGCCTATCTTCTTTATTTCTAAAGATATCAGGGACATTCAAAAAACAAAATATTCCAAAACATAAGACTACACTAGAATTCCGATGTATACTAACATTTGTACCTCGTCTTCCCTACAGGGTGTCACAAACTTAACATAAGAAACACATTCCTTTTGTTCCACCTGGTATAAGTACAAAAAAGGAGTTTGAGTGAACCTTTGCACAAATGTGTAAATATTAAAGAAAAATAAATCTAAAATACTAAAAAAAACAGCGAAATCCGTTAATCTGTTCACGAAAAAATCAACTATGAAAATAAGTAGTGATGTAAAATTTCCGGGAAGATTCAAACCCCGGAAAGTTTCGGGAAACTTTCCGGGAATATTGAAAATTTTCGGAAAGTTATGGAAATATTGCATTTTTATTAAAATGATTATAATAAATTATAAAAATCAGTAGTTAGCTTTACTTATTTTTGTGGTATTACGACTACAGAGAAAATCTGTTAAAATACTAAAAATTTATTTAACTTAATTAAAAAAATACTCTGAATATTTTTTATTAGTCATTAGAATTTAAAAATAAAAAAGTTATTTTATTTAAAAAAAATATTAAAATGCACACTGCATAGCTAATATGCTCTTCACCAGTGAGGCTTTGTCCTGTTAAAGAAGAATCAGTAAGTTTGCAGCATAGTGCACAGGCTTCACTGCCATTTTTTTTTTCTAATTTAGATAAGTATTCCTTTTCCTCAGACTTACTGATTGGAAGTAATGGAATATCCTAGATAAAAATATTTTCTGTATCCTTAAATGCATCGACAACCTGGGATATTTTAAACATATTGCCTTCTAATAAAGTACCTAATCCACTTTAAAATTGGTGTTCGAACAACTGCTACTTTTTGCAACTTTATCGAAAATATTTCATCATCCAGACAGGTCTGTTTAAAAGTCCGTGAAAATTTTAAATTTTCTCCCTCTACGACCATAAGTATCGGTAAAGCACTTTTAGACGCAATAATGTTATATATACAATTAACGATTGAACCCCGTCTAGTTTTTACAAGAAATTTTAATGATCTAAGTTTTGTAGTTTTGAATTTTTTCTTTTTATTTATTATTTTTCTTTTGAAATATTACCATGCATTATACCTATACTACAATCACAATAAAAATTCACTAGAAATAAACAAACAAAGACACATTGAATGTTTGAGGAGGACTTTGATGATTTGGAAGATTGTTGGGAAATTGATGATTTGGGAAATCAAGATTTACAATATTTATGTACATTGTAAATCCCAAATCATGATTTGCAAAGTTTATATATTGTAAATCATGATTCGGGAGTACTCCTCTTAACATTAAACGTGTCTTAGTTTGTTTATTTCTAGTGCATCTTTATTGTGATTTTAGTATAGTTTAGGCATTTTTAGTATAAAAATAATGAAGGTAATGATCAAAACATTGTTCCACTGGGCTTGGCAGTGGTATAGGTTCGCCGACCATGTGAACTAAATAGCGCTACTTCCATGTAAATTCAAATTACGTCACTGAATCTTATGTCCAAAAGGCTCTTGGAAATATTCTCAAGAGTTCTCGGAAATATTATGGAAAGTTCTCGGAAACCTTCTTGAAAATTCTAGGAAATATTCTCGAGAATTTTCCATTGAAAGTTTCCGGGAATATTCGCGGTCAGGAGAATATTTCCATTTTTTATAGGCGAATATTCTCGGAAACTTTCCAATGTTCGCGAATATTCGCTTGGAAATATTCTCGACTCGCATCACTAAAAATGAGCATAATTTTCTATATCCCTAACTTTTGACGAGCAGTTTATTTGCTCCTACACTCTTAAAATAAAAGATACTGATTAATAATTTTAAGATACAAGTCAAAGTTTTCAATTTATTAAAATATAAAATAATATTAAATTAAAAACCTTATTGGGACCATTTTTTGGTTACACCTTCGTGGCTTCTAAAAATGCAAGATAAGCGGATGCTGGAGCAAAAGAATAAGGGGAAATTCTAAAATTTTAAATTCACATCTCACCTGTCCAGCGCGGAAAAATTCCAACGAAATATTTTTCCAACAGGTCACATAGTCTTTATAAAAGGTGAGAAATATGTAAAAATTTCAGAAAAAAGTATTAAAACACAACAAAGTTTTAGCGTGTTAAACGCAAAAAATCGTGATTTTTTTTTATTTTTAGAGTAAAATTTTTGTTTTTGACGATGTTCCCCCACTTATTATTCAAACCTCATTTTCGTTTTCAACACCATCAAAAACATAAAGGATGCAAAATAAGCCATTAAGCACAATGTGGTTAGTACCATGTCATTTTGGGGGTGCCTGCCGCTCGCAGGTCTTGATAACTGGTCAAGACCAATTGGTCAGACTCAGATAATCTTACACTAAAAATTAAAAAAAATAGCCTTAAATCTGACTTCGTTTCAGGATGCATGGACTAATCCTAGAGCCAAAACAAAAAAAGTTAATTTTTTTATTTTCAAATTTGATTAAAACAGTATACAATGATTAATTAGATTTAAATAGACGTGCATTCTTTTGAGGGCTATTATCAATATACACTTTAACAGATTCGTTTGGATACGGTGGTTTAAATATCGGCTCCATTTTTTTGCTTAAATAAGAACAATAAGGAAGCTCCGCTTGACGTATCATTTTCATTTTTTTGCAAATCTCGGAGATTTTAAACGTACTTGCGTTTACTCTTACAGCTTTAAAACCACAATCTGCAGCCAAGGACCGAGATTCCTCCATCATTCTCATTAAAAATTCAGGATGTTCGATCTCTCTCTTAACGAAAATGTAGGTCATCTCAAATATCTTTTGTACATGCATACAGTTCCAAAGTTTCGGAAATCTTTGTAGATGTGCCTAAAAAACTAAAAGTTCATAAAAGATTGTAAGTAATAAATATTTTTTGGGAAAATTACGGTATGCGGCAAAATAAACAGTACTGAAATTCGTATGCTTCAAATTTACAGGGTGTTTGGTAAAGAATGGGCCATAGCTAAACCTTAGATTCCTGGGGTTAAAATAGGTCGATTTAAGCTAAGTTACCTTAAATCACGCCAAATACCCCCTAAAACAAAATGAAAATGTCATTGTCTAAAAGTGAAGTACTCCAGGCGAGTAGGAAAAAACTTCCAGAATCTCGCACTAAACTGATAATCTGTCCCACGAACTCGGATTCTGGGGGGGACAAGGTTATGACAAATAAATATACCAAACCTAGAAAACCCTTAAAACTCAACGTCGCTACATATAATGCTAGATCCCTGGCAACTGAAGAACGAATCATAGAGATGGAAGCAGAAATGTCGAAAATTAAATGGGATGTGATAGGCGTCAGCGAGGTAAAACAGAGAGGAGAAAGCCTGAAAAAGCTGAAATCAGGTAATTTATTTTATCAGGTCAGTAGTGAAACTGAAACAACGGGAGGCGTTGGCTTCTTTGTACATAGAAAGCATGAAAGCAACATCATATCAGTAAAAAGTTTCTCTACTAGAGTAGCTTCTTTAACCTTAAAACTAAATGAACGGTATGCCTTAAAAATCGTACAGGTATATGCCCCAACAAGTGGCCATGCAGACTACGAAGTAGAGGAATTCTACGATGATATTGTTCTAGCCTTAAATGATACAACAACACACTATACCATAATATGCGGTGACTTTAATGCTAAAATGGGGAGAAAGGCAGACGATACAGAAACATCACTGGGAAAATTTGGTTTGGGAGATAGAAACGAACGCGGTGAAACTTTACTTAGTTTACTGCTGGAGAAAAACCTATTTCAAATGAACAGCTTCTTCTACAAAAAAGAACATCGTAGATGGACGTGGCAGAGCCCAAATGGAAAAACTAGAAACGAGATCGATTTTATAATCACCGACAAGAAGCAAATCTTTAAAGACGTTACAGTTCTAAACCAGTTTTCAACAGGTAGCGACCACAGAATGGTAAAAGCCTCTATAGAAATAGACCTTGGGAAAGAGAGATACCGCATGATCAAAAAGAAGTCCACAACTACCTGGACCGAGCCTAAAAATATAAATGCATTTGAAGAACATATCAACAGCATTCTCGAAAGCGACAGGAATACAGACCTAAATGTTAACACCCTTAATGACATTATAATACAAGCTATAGAAGAAAGCCAGAAGATACACTGCCAAAAGACATCACATAACAAAAGAGTAAGCCCCCAAACACAAGCATTAATGGAAGAGCGGAGAAAAATGCAAAGTAATAGAAATAAAGAACACCACGAACTTAGAGAGATAAGTAAAAGAATACAAAAATCTATTAGGACGGACAACCGAAAATATAAAAACGAACAAATTCAACAAACAATTGAAGATAACAAGAGCCTCAAAGTTCTAAGAAGAAAATTAACAAATGGCAAAAAAGAAATAACCAAATTAAAGGATAGAGATGGAAATATCATCATCAACAGAGATGAATTATTAAAGGTAGTAGAAGACTTATATACAGAACTGTACAACAGCCAACAAAACCATGATGAGTCACTAGAAGATTCAGGAAAAAGGTTAGTCAACCAAGGATCGGAATTGATGCCTGATATATCAACAGACGAAATCAGGAACGCATTGAGAAAAATGAAAAGAAATAAAGCTCCGGGAGAAGACAATATCGTTATAGAAGCCGTAAAGATTGGAGGAGACAGACTTTTAAACAACATAAAGGAAGTGTTCAACTTATGCCTGCACCAAAGTGAAACACCTACAAGATGGCACAGTGCACTTACCATCTTATTACACAAAAAGGGCGATCCAACAGACCTCGAAAATTACCGGCCCATAAGCCTATTAGACCACCTCTACAAGTTATTCACAAGAATAATAACAAATAGACTGGAAACAAAATTGGATTTTTACCAATCTAGAGAACAGGCGGGTTTTAGGAAAAACTTTGGTACTAACGACCACCTACACTGCATAAAAGGAATTATAGAAAAATCTATCGAATACAACCGACCATTAGTCCTGGCTTTCGTAGACTTTCGCAAAGCATTTGATACGATTGAAATTAACAGCATAATGAGAGCATTGGAGGAAAGTCGTATAGATTATCGGTACTCCAAGCTGATAGCGAACATATACAATAATGCAACCATGGCCGTCCGACTACACAAAGATACCAAATTTATAAAAATCAAAAGAGGAATTAGACAGGGAGATACGTTATCTCCCAAACTCTTTACGGCAGTCCTTGAACATGCTTTCAAACAATTGGAGTGGGACGCCAAAGGAATAAATGTCGACGGTGAAAGGCTCTCCCACCTACGATTCGCAGACGACATAGTTCTTATAACAGACAACTTAAAAGAGATTAGAACTATGCTTACTGAGTTAGATGCCGCCTGTAAAAAAGTTGGTTTAAACGTAAATTTTGGAAAGACACAATACATGACAAACCTGGTACCAAGCGAAAATCCAAAAGTCGACGTCAACGAAATAGCATTGGTCCATAAATATAAATACTTAGGGCATGAAATCCAAATTGCCAGGGACAATCAAACTGCTGAATTACAGAGAAGGATTACCTTAGCATGGGCCGCATATGAAGCTCTATCAGACATTTTCAAGAGCAGCTTGCCAAATTATTTGAAAAGGAAGACGTTCAACCAATGTGTGCTTCCAGTCATGACTTACGGCGCTGAAACATTATCGTTAACCCAGGCTACAGCAACGAAACTTAGAGTGGCCCAAAGAAGAATGGAACGGTCACTACTTGGACTGACTCTCAGAGACAGGGTCAGAAACGAAGAAATCAGAAGAAGGACAGGCGTCACAGATGTCATAGAGCGAGTAGCATGGCTGAAGTGGAATTGGGCGGGCCATGTAGCCAGAATGAAGGACGGGAGTTGCACCCAAAGAATTACAGTGTGGAGACCAAGAGAAGACAGAAGAATTAGAGGTAGACCACCTACACGATGGACAGACGACGTAAAAAGGATTGCTGGGAATTGGTTGCAGAAAGCCCAAGACCGACAAAATTGGAAGAAATTAGGGGAGGCCTATGTTCAACTTTGGATGCAGAAGGCTGGATGATGATGATGATGACTTTATATTAGTACAAAATTAGCACAAAAGTTGATAATAACCGAAATACAGGGTGTCAAAGTTAAACTTTTATTTTATTTATTTTTGAATATTTCCTGACAGGCATAGGACGAAACAACACGAAATTAGTTAAGGGGTGCTAGTATTGTACACCCTACAAATTATGTTAAACAAAGGTTTCTGGCTACTACCAGAGGTGTACTACCAGGGAACGTGAATGGTTCACCCCTCCTAAATTCTATGCCACAGGCGGAATTTCTATTTTAGTGCAATTTTTTGAATCTCCAATACTTTCTATGTAAATAACATACTCTTCTTTCGTAACGATAAAGCCATTAGTTTTCGAGATATTTGAAGCTAAAAACGAAAGAGCATAAATACATTAATCAAAATAAGTGTGCCTTTTAATTTTTAACTTAAAATATCTCGAAAACTAATGACTTTATCGTTACAAATGAGGAGTATATTATTTACATAGAAAGTATTGGAGAATCTAAAAATTATGCTAAAATAGCAGTTTCATCATTGGCGTAGAATTTGGGAAGGGTCAATCATTCACTTTCCCCTGTCGTACACCTCTGGTAATAATCAGAAACGATTATTTAACATAATTTAGTAGGGTGCGCAGTACCTGCACTTTATAAAAAGTATCATAAGGATATGTCAAATAGTTTTATAGTACCGGGCACATATAGTTCTTAAAGTTTTAAATAAAGAATAAATTATATGAAAAAAAATATTTAAAATAGTTTGACATGTTCGTGTCATAATTTGCAGAAAGTGTAGGCACAGTACACCCTACTAAAATATGTTAAATAATCGTTTCTGACTAGAACCAGAGGCGTACGACAGGGGAAAGTGAATGATTGACCCTTCTCAAATTCTACGCCACTGATGAAACTGCTGTTTTAGCATAATTTTTAGATTTTCCAATACTTTCTATGCAAATAATATACTCTTCATTCGTAACGATAAAGTCATTAGTTTTCAAGATATTTGAAGTTATGTAGTTATGTTAAAGTTAATGTATTTATGCTCCTTCGTTTTTAGCTTCAAATATCTCCAAAAACTAATGGCTTTATCGTTACGAATGAGGAGTATGTTATTTACATAGAAAGTATTGGAGAATCAAAAAATTGCACTAATATAGCATTCGCTAGTTGCGTAGAATTTGGGAAGGCTTAACCATTCACGTTCCCTCGTCGTACGTCTCTGGTAGTAGCCAGAAACGTTTGATTAACATAATTTAGTAGGGTTTATAGTATCAGTACCACTTATCAAATTTCGTGTTGTTGTCCCATGCCTGTCAGGAAATATTCAAAAATAATTAAAATAAAAGTTTAATTTTGACACCCTGTATTTCGGTTATTATCAACTTTTGTACTAAGGTAAGTTACCTTAAATCGACCTATTTTAACTTTAGGAATCTCCGCTTAAGCTATGGCCCATTCTTTACCAAACACCCTGTATGTGTCAGGCGCCGCAACGTTCTGAGTTGTTTCCGAACGTCGGCGTCGCGTCGTTATAACGTATTAGTCCTGTCGCCAGGGGGTACAACGGCCTCCTTAATTCAGATGGACTTACCTAAGTTTTTTATGTATTTTGACCCGTAGAACACGAATTTTTTGGGTAACAGTTGATCCGGATGTCGATTAGGTTGTTATAAACAAAGAACTTGAGGAATTACATAACAGCGATGTTTCGCAAAACAAAACATTTTTTGTCTTTTTTGGGTGATTTTCAGCAAAAAATAGTTTTACAAGTTTTTTCGTAGGATGCATAGTTTTCGAGATAAACGCGTTTGAACTTTCAAAAAATCGAAAAAGTGCAATTTTTGAACCCGAATAACTTTTGACTCAAAAATAAAATAGCAATTCTGCTTACTGCATTTAAAAGTTCAAGTCAAATTCTATCGCTTTTAATTATTTGCATTGCTAGAAATTAAGTTTTAATTTGTTAAACAAAGCCATACACACATAGTGTTTCCCGTGCCCAATGCATGCGTTTTAATGTACGTAATCTACGTAGAAATTGTCTGTATGCGCGCCTACTCGTTCGATTTCAAATGAGAAATGCATTGAAAACACCATTCAATCACTATGTGTTTATAGCTTTGTTTAACAATAAAAAAAAAATAATTTTTAGGAATGGAAGTAATCAAAACCGATAGAATTTGACGTGCTCTTTCAAATGCGGTAAGCAGAATTGCTATTTTATTTTTCAATCAAAAGTTATTCGGTTTCAAAAATTGACATTTTTAGATTTTTTGAAAGTTCAACCGCGTTTATATCGAAAACTATGCATCCTACTAAAAAACATGTAAAAACATTTTTCGCTTAGAATGACCCAAAAAATACAAAAAAATGCTTTGTGTTGCGAAAAATCGCTGTTATGTGATTCCTCAAGTTCTTTGTTTATAAACAATCTTATCGACTGTTACCCAAAAAATTCGTGTTCTACGGGTCAAAATACTTAAAAAAAACTTGGGTAAGTCCATCTGAATTAAGGAGGCTGTTGTACCCCCACTGGCGACAGGACTATATGTGAAAGTCGTTTTGCATTTTTTTGCAGAAAAATTTTTTATGGTGGAGTACTACTTTCGGTCATATGGAAAAGGTCACGAAAATGGTCCAAGCTTACAATCAACATTGATTTCAGCAGGACGCGACAACCTGTCACACTGCCAGGGAGTCTCTTCCAATACTGCGCGATTATTTTGGGAGTTGTCACTCACCAGGACTAACGCCACCAGATGCGTGCATATGGGAAATTCTGAAGGAGTCAGACAGAACCACCTTCTGCCATTTCATACTTGCGGATTAGAATTAAAGATTTTTTTGTGCCAAAGGCAGTGGCGGATCTAGACATTTGCCTTGGGAGGAGAAATTTGCTTTAGGGGGAACTTCCAATGAAAAACCAACCAAAAGACATAAAAAAGATAAGCTCAGATTACATACAAGACATAAATAATAACTTATAGTACTCTGCGCTAATTAGCAAAATACAAGGAATAGCTATTTGTATAACAAGGGAGGAAAAGGAACTTTACTCCCATGTTATACATATGGTTTTTCCACCTTCCTCAAATAACAAGTCATTTTTTCATTTTTACTTAATTTATTTATGTAACTAACCAACAAAATTTATTAGAACTAAAACTAACAAGTAGGTACAATATAACTGTCAACTGTCAAATATAGTCAAATTATTAATGTAAACATTGTTAAATCAGAATAACAATTTACTGTTTTTTACCATTCTGCAAAATACAGAGTGTTTTTAAATAAACGTTAAAATGTATAGATAATTACGTAATAGAAAATAGATATTGTACAGGGCGTCAATAAGTTATATTTCATGAATGAAATACCATGACGTCACTTTTACTTTTCCTCCCTAGGGAGGAAAAATATTTTCCTCTCTAGGGAGGAAAAGTACAACTTTGCTCCCTACAATCAGGTCCGGAAAAGTATACTTTCGGTAGAGGTAGGTGAAAAAAGTTATTTACCAGCAATTTTATTGCTGGAATCGAACCTTATGATTGTATTGTATATATTAATAATATAGGTATGCAAAGTCCGCAGATAGTGTGCTACTTTTTTTATAAACAAAATGGCGCCCGAAAATCGTGTTTCTTTCAATGTTTGGTCTGTAACTCCAAAAATTTTAACTTTACACCAAAAACACCAAAATAAAAATTCACCGTAATTAAATTCTGCATAGAGACTTGTTTTTCCTGATTAACTTTGACGAAAATTTTCGCCGGAAAATACGGATTTTTCCAACAAAATCTTTAATTTTCAACTAAAATTTTAGATATGTAATTGTTTATCAATAAATAAATAACTTAGTAATATAAAAGCCCTTTCGTATTAATTAAAATTCCAGAAGCCGATGAAAATTAAATAAAAAATTCAGCAACAATTGAATTGTTAATTAAAAATTTACGGTCGCTATAATAACCACAATAATTATGATACATAAGAATAACTATGATTTTTGTATAAAAAGACAATGTACCTATCTAATATATGTTACAGAATTGAAATTGGACTATTTAAGCGGCCTAAGGAATATTTTAAAATTATAAACAATTTTTGGCTTATAAACAAATAAAATATCTCGAGAAATATTAAATTAAATTTAATTATGAAAACGGTATTGGAAAAAAACGGCAGGACGCTTCTTTTGAAAGAAAAATCGTTTAATGTGATGAGTGGTTCCTGAGATACAACCTGTCAAAGTTGACCGGCATTTACGGCAAAGATATAAATAATAGGATCATAAATTTCAAACTACCACCTTTTTATTTTTGTCCACTTTCTCCACACCAATTTTAATATTTTTAAAATGCTCATAACATATATTATTATAATAAAAACTATCGATATTACGAGTAAAAATTGCCAAAAATAGCAAAATTCCAATCAAAAATTAGGTTGGAGAAAATGTAATCTCAAAGTTCAAAATCGGTATACGTTAAAAAAATGCATTTTCTCGAACAATTTTCTTCATTCTTTTTTGTTCCCAAGTAACTCGAATAGAGCCATCTAACGAACGCATTATTAAATGTCAAAGTTGCTTTTGTTTTGTTTTAATAGATTAATTTATTTATAAGAAAAGAAAACTACATATTTTTTCCAGTTGTAGACTTTTTTTAGATAAACTTACTTCAAGTTTACCTTTTAACGTTAAAAACATAAATATTCTCATTTGAAAACTGTATAATGATTTAAACAATCTCTATTTAAACAAATAAAAAAATTTTGTTATAATAAAAAAATTAATTTATTATAAAAAAACAAAAGCAACCTAATGCTTAGCTACTAATGCGTTAGTTAGATGGCTCTACTCGAGTTACTTGGGAAACAAAAAAACAATGAAGAAAATTGCTCCATGGGAAGCCGAGAAAATGCATTTTTTTAACGAATACCGATTTTGAACTTTGAGATTACATTTTCTCCAACCTAATTTTTGATTGGAATTTTGCTATTTTTGTCAATTTTTACTCGTAATATCGATAGTTTTTATTATAATAATATATGTTGTGAGTATTTTCCAGATATGAAAACTGGTGTGGAGAAAGAGGGCAAAAACAAAAAGGTGATGGTTCGAAATTTATGATCCTATTGTTTACATCTTTGCCGTAAATGCCGGTAAACTTTGATCCATTGTATCTCAGGAACCACTTATAACAATTAAATGGTTTTTCTTTTAGAAGAAGCGTCCTGTTGCTTTTTTTCCAATACCGTTTGCATTATTTAATTTAGTTTAACATTTCCCGAGATATTGTATTTGTTTTTAAGCCAAAAAATTATTTATAATTTTAAAATATTTCTGAGGCCGCTTGAATAGTCCAATTTTAATTCAGTAAAGTATATTAGATAGGTACAGTGTCTTTTTATACAAAAATCATAGTTATTCTTATGTATCATAATTATTGTGGTTATTATAGCGACCGTAAATTTTTAATTAACAATTTAATTGTTGCTAAACTGTTTACTAAATTTCCACTGGCTTCTGGAATTATAATCTATCCGAAAAGAGCTTTTATATTACCAAGTTATTTATTTATTGATAAACAATTACTAATCTAAAATTTTAGTTCAAAATTAAAGATTTTGTTGGAAAAACATGCATTTTCCGGAAAAAATTTTCGTCGAAGTAAATCGGGAAAAACACGTTTCTATGCAGAATTTAATATGGTTAATTTTTACTTGAGTATTTTTGGTGTAAAGTGGAGTTATAGAGCAAAAATTGAAAAAAAATACGATTTTAGGCTGCCATTTTGTTTATAAAAAAAGTAGCACACTATCTGCGGACTTTGCATACCTATATTATTAATATATAAAATCATAAGATTCGATTTCAGCAATAAAATTTCTGGTAAATAACTTCTCCCAAAAATGGGCTAATCTCCGATAATCTGCCCAGACTATAGGCATTGTTCCCTTAATTTTCCCAACTAGCGTGTTTATTGGGTTGAGTTTTCTTTCTGTGGTTTCGGTTTCATGTCAGCTAATATATTTTTATGTTTGAACAATCTTTTTTCTTCAATTGTGGACCTTGTTAGGGGGGAAATTTCCTCATATTCCTTATCCGTAGATCCGCCACTGGCTAGAGGGAATCTTTGACATATGTTTTATCGGGAACGTACGTCCTCGTGAATAATGTTTGCAAGGCTATATTGTTTATACTAGATATATAAATAATCATAAACATTTCAACATCCATTTCAGTACTGTTTATTTTGCCGCATACTGCATTTGGATATTGACCCAACAAAACATGAGCAGCTCAGTTTAAAAAGTTTCCTTGTATATATGTGTCTAATCTGAGACACAACTATCTAGTGACGTTAGTAATTTCTTTTTTGGGAAGTTAGGTTGCTAGACGTGCTAACTACAGCACTAGAGATAAAAACGAATAATTAATAATGGAAACAAAACAAATAGTTAAAAGATTAAAACAACATTTTGGGGAAATATTATAGGATATAAGCCAAGACTACATTAATGAAAAATAAAATAATGTATTGGAAGGTAACAGAGAAAACTCAACGAACTAGGAAGATCTAGAAGAAGCAATAAAAACGTTGAAATGTGGAAAAGCTCCTGGAGTGGAAAGACAAATATTACTAAGAATATTGAATAAAATATGGAAAAATTAAGATATTCCGGAAAATTGGAAAATGTCACAAGAGTAAATATATACAAAATAAACTAAAAAAGAGATAGGAGAGAATATAATAACTATCGAGGATTAGTGTTACTACAGTCGGAAAAAAAAAAGAATACCCATGGCCGATCACATCAATCACTTATTTTGTATTGGCTCTCTTTTTCTATAAATAACAAACGTTTGTTATAGAAAAAGATAGCAAATACAAAATAAGTGATTGATGTGATCGTTCATGGGTATTCTTTCATTTTTCCTACTGTATGTACTATGCTATGCTATGAAACTCTTAAGAAAAAATAATAAACAAAAGATTAATACTAATGACACAACACATATTAGAGGATGCACAAAGTAAATTTAGACGTGGTAGGGGTATGGAAAAAGTTTATATTTACTTTAAAACAAATAACACAAAAAGCTCTGAAAGAGAAAAAGAAAATTTACATTGCATTTCTTGACCTAGAAAGAGCCTTCGGTAAAGTACCAAGACAGGAACGTCAGGAACCATGGGAAAACTAAGATAAAAAAGAATGAGCAAGTTACTAACAATGATTACTAACAATTTAACATCAGATATGTTTACAATAAATTAAAGTTTAAGTCAGGGGGAACTAGTCTTGTCGCCAGTGGGGGTACAACGGCCTCCTTAATTCAGATGGACTTACCCAAGTTTTTTTTTATGTATTTTGACCCGTAGAACACGAATTTTTTGGGTAACAGTCGATCCGGATGTCGATAAAATTGTTATAAACAAAGAACTTGAGGAATCACATAACAGCGGTTTTTCGAAAAACAAAACATTTTTTTGTATTTTTTGGGTCATTCTAAGCAATAAATGTTTTTACAAGTTTTTTCGTAGGATGCACAGTTTTCGACATAAACGCGGTTAAACTTTCAAAAAATCGAAAAATTGCAATTTTTGAACCCGAATAACTTTTGATTAAAAAAGAAAATAGCAATTCTGCTTAACGTATTTGAAAGCTCAAGCCAAATTATATCGGTTTTGATTACTTGCATTGCTAAAAATTGATTTTTTTATTGTTAAATTAAGCTATAAACACATAGTGTTTCCCGTGGAAATACATGCGTTTTAACGCATGCTACGTAGAAATACCCTCGCTTGCACTTGTACATACTCTACCTACTCGTTCGATTTTAAAAGGGGAAATCATTGAAAACATCACTCAAACACTATGTGTTTATAGCTTTGATTAACAATAAAAAAATAAATTTTTAGCAATGCAAATAATCAAAACCGATATAATCTGACTTGAACTTTCAAACACGATCAGCAGAATTGCTATTTTCCTTTTAATCAAAAGTTATTCGGGTTGAAAAATTGCAATTTTTCGACTTTTTTTAAGTTCAACCGCGTTTATCTCGAAAACTGTGCAACCTACGAAAAAACTTGTAAGTACATTTTTTGCCTAAAATGACCCAAAAAAAGTTTTGTTTTGCGAGAAATCGCTGTTATGCAATTCCTCAAGTTCTTTTTTTATAACAATCTTATCGACATCCGGATCAACTGTTACCCAAAAAATTCGTGTTCTACGGGTCAAAATACATAAAAAAAATTGGGTAAGTCCATCTGAATTAAGGAGGCCGTTGTACCCCCCCCCCCTGGCGACAGGACTAAACACTTAGTCCAACAATACTTCTAATATCTATACTCACCGGCAAAAAATTCCGCCACCCAAAATTTTTGATTAAGTTTGAAAATCTATATCTATAACTTTATTATTTGTACTCCGATTTTCAAGACTCTTGCATCAGTTTGTAGGTACGTGTATTGATGTCGTTTTTTATTATATTCCGGTAACAAAAATTTTTTGCATAGATGGCATTTACGGGGGTGAATGAAAGTGTTGTTTTTTCTCATAATTTTAAAAAGTTCTGTGGAAAAATTGGGGGGCTGATTTTGTTTCATACTTCTTTTGTATTATCCTGGAGGTATCACTAAGGTTTTGCTTTTTGAATTATCCGAATATCTCTTTTCTTGTAAGAGCTGTCAATATAAACACTGCTTTGAAGATTTATTTAATAAATATATCAAACGCACTAAAATTAACAAAACAAAATAAAATTAACAACAAAACAAAACAATTCAATAGCGGGTATGTCCACCTCTTGCAGCAACGACTGCTCGCAATCTGTTTAGCATCGAAAAAATATGTGCTATCCTTGTCTGGGGAATAGCCCGATATTCCTCTACCAAAGCATAACTGTACCAAATTTTCTGGAGGGCTAGGATGATGGCGAATAGCTTTTTTTAATTTATCCCATAAATGTCCAATAGGATTGCGATCTGGGCTGCATGCTGGCCATTCTAATCTTATCAATCCAACCTCTATGTTATGAGTCAATCAGTGTTTTTATTTGTACAAAATTGTACAGCCCTTACAAGAAAAAAGATATTCGGATAATTCAAGAAACAAAATTTTAGTGATGCCTCCGGGATAATATGATAGGACTATGAAAGAAAATCAGCTATTCCATTTTTTCACAGAATTTTTTAAAGTTAGGAGAAAATACAGCGCTTCCATTCACCCCTGTATAGTGCCATGCAAGCAAAATTTTTTTGTTACCGGAATAATACCAAACGATATCAATACATGTACCTACAAACTGATGCAGGAATCTTGAAAATCGGAGTACAAATAATATAAATTGTCAAACTTAATCAAAAATTTTGGGTGGCGGAATTTTGTACCGGTGAGTGTATATACTAAATTATTAAGAACTGCACAAGAAGGACTGAAAGGCCGAATTTATCATATAGAAATCTATAGAAAGGAGAAATCTCGAAAGAGGTATTTGCTGATGATTTGGTGCTAATTGTAAAAACTGAAAAAGAATTTCAGACTTATCTGGAAATAGGAAAATAGGTACTGATTGAAAACAGAATAACGATAAATATCAACAAAACAAAAGTCATGCAGATAGGAGAAACAAGAGAACATCATAGTGCAGAAATTAATGAAACAAAATAAAAAACGTTGAAACTTTTACATACTTAGCAATCAATAGCAGAGTGCAGAAAACGCTACAACTCTAATATACAATAAACAAAAAATGTATACTTATACAAAAAAGAAAGATCACGGAATATAAGAATTAATGTTTTCAAAGCAGTTTTGGCAACGAATCATGGGTACTAACGGAACGGCAAAACAGCAATTATACAGGCTATAGAGATGAGGTTTTTAAGAAGACTTAGGCCCAAACCAGATGGGCCACTCTGCAGCGCTACTCTGTGGATCCACAGAGTGGCTGAGACAGGCGATTTTCTAGCGCCGGCGAAGCGGATCGTTTGGAAGGCTGCGGCATTTAATGTAATGGGTGAGAAAAAACAGTAAGTTTAAACAAACAATTAAAAACTTGCTGGCTAATATTTTTTTAAAAAAGTGTGTTCGTCAAAATCAGTGTTTATAATGTCCATAGTTTTAAATATTTTATAAAATTTCCACGCTTTTGAAAAATATCAATAAAATCCATAAATGGAATAAAGAAGAACCAGACAAAAACAGCTATATCACAGAAAAAATCAACCAGTACATCTGGTATCCTACAGGCGTAAAATAGTTTGATACACCTGACAACTGAGTGGAAGTGAAAAACATGTTAGCTTGCAACCCCCTTTTAACTGATATCTTATCGTTTTGTTTTCAACAACAAACAATAAAACCTTTTTTGATCTAGGACGGGACCCCACTATTTAACATAAGTAAACAAACAAGATTGTAAGTATTTGTTTTGTTCAGTTCAAATGCATCCAATGTATAATAAAATGTAAATAAAAATAAAGAAAACATTACTTATGGGATTTATTCTTTTCGATAGGACTACCTTCTTTAAAATCAGAAACAAATAATTCAAATATGACGTCCCACGCTTTTCCTTTTAATGTCACATAAATATGCCCTCGGGTTCTTGTATCACATATATCCGGTCTGTTTTGCACTTTAATCAAAAACCGTTCCGAATCGAAATTCATTTTAGGCGCTCACCCTATAAATTCTCGTAAACGTTTGCGGCAGCTATAAAAGTGGTCCGTCTGAATGGGGTTTGCCACTAGTGGACGCCACTAGCAGTGAGGCTCAGCGACTGTGGCTAGCCACAGTCGCTCGTCTGGGATGCGACGTCCACTTCACATAAGAACCTACGGTAAACCATCGGAAGCTGCTTTGTGGATCCACAGAGTAGCGCTGCAGAGTGGCCCGTCTGGTTTGGGTCTTACCGTGGGTTCTTATGTGAAGTGGACTTCGCACCCCAGACGAGCGACTGTGGCCAGCCACAGTCGCCGAGCCTCACTGCTAGTGGCGTCCACTAGTGGCAAACGCCATTCAGACGGACCACTTTTGTAGCTGCCGCAGATGTTTACGAGAATTTATAGGGTATGCACCTAAAATGAATTTCAATTCGGAACGGTTTTTGATGGAAGTGCAAAACAGACCGGATATATGTGATACAAGAACCCGAGAGCATATTTTTAGGGCATTAAAAGGAAAAGCGTGAGACGTCATCTTTGAATTATTTGTTTCTGATTTTAAAGAAGGTAGCCCTATAGAAAATAATAAATCCCATAAGCAATGTTTTCTCTATTTATATTTACATTTTATTATACTTAATATTATATTACATTTAATATATTTCTTTCACTTCCTTCGATTTTATTATACATTGGATGCATTTGAACTGAACAAAACTAATATGTACTCACAATCTTGTTTGTTTATTTATGTTAAATAGTGGGGCCCCATCCTAGGTCAAAAAAGATTTCATTGTTTGCTGTTGAAAACAAAACGATAAGATATCAGTTAAAAGGGGGTTGCAAGCTAACATGTTTTTCACTTTCACTCAGTGGCCAGGTTGTATCAAACTATTTACGCCTGTAGGATACCAGATGTACTGGTTGATTTTTTATGTGCATCTTTCTGTGATATAGCTGTTTTTGTCTGGGTCTTCTTAATTCCATTTATGGAGTTTAGTGGCATTTTTTCAAAAGCGTTGAAATTTTATAAAATATTTAAAACTATGGATATTACAAACACTAATTTTGACGACAATGCTTTTTTTAAAAAACAGCCGGCAAGTTTTTAATCATTTGATTAAACTTACTGTTTTTTCTTACCCATTACATTAAACGCCGCACCCTTCCAAACGATCCACTTCGCAGCGTAGTCGCCGGCGCTAGAATATCGCCTGTTTCAGCCACTCTGTGGATCCACAAACTAGCGCTGCAGAGTGGCCCGTCTGTTTGGCCCTTAAAGGTGTTACAAAAATGGATATAATACGAAACAGGGATATAAGGAACGAAATTAAAATACAATTCACTGGTCGTTTGCCAAAAGCAGATGTACTTTTCACGAGAGCAAATTCAAATTTCCACGATGGCCATAAAATTAAAGTTTTTTCTTATATGTCAACTCACGTAAATAGCTGTATAAACATTAAACTCAAATCCAAATATGATATTTCTATAACTGTGATTTTATGGACGTCGTGGACATTTGAATTTGCTCTTCTGAAAAATATCGAAAGTGGACATATCAGCTTTTGCCAAACGGCCACTAAATTATTCTAGAACAAAGATAGCTAAGTTGGTGGGGTCATTTACACCAGATGAAAAATGCCATACAAATCAAAAGAGTGCGGGAAGCAAAAATATTAAAAAACAATAAAAGAAGAGGAACAAGACAGACACACGTTATTGGAGAATAGGGGAGTGAAATGAATGGAAGCAAAGATGTTGTTTATTTTGAAAACAACATAATATAGAGCTCTAATGAATTTATTAAAAAACATTAATTGAAATATATTTACTTGAAAAAGAAGCCAATGCTTCATTTGTGGACAGTTAATATGGCATGCCAATTTTTCTTTTAAATCGGGATCCCAAGGATTCGATGATTCGTTGATAGCTGCTCCTACTATGTGTCCATCATATTTACACCTGGCAACAAGTGTCATTCCTTCGGCCATCTTCTGCATTGCTATTTGATCCATTATTGAGTTTTGATGTAAACCTTCACACAAAAGAATAATTAAGTCCGACAAAAAGGAAATACATATTTATATGAAACTTAAAAATGTATATATATACACAAGTATAGACAAAAATATTGCATATTTGGTTTTTGAAGTATATCTTTTTCCTTTTAAATTGTTTTTTACTTTTTATTGCTAAATAAGATGAGCTGGATTATGCTACGTTTATTTATTGTCAAGCAACTTGCATATTGTATAGACACGACTAGATTGTAGAGAAAATTAAATACATAGTCTGATTTTGCATATAACATTTAATTAGAGAGAGTAACAATAAAGACAATAGAACAATTTTTACGGCAACATTGTAACAATTTAGTATCTAGTTTTTCCTCCTCTAGCTCTAATGATTGCCTGCATCCTTCTAGGCATGCTCCGCAGAATATCTTGGATAATTTCTTGTGGAAGTCGATTCCATTCTTCCTGTGCAGCAATTCTTAATTCTGCAATTGAGTTTGGAGCTGGATTTCGTGCTCGTATACGTCTTTTTAGGATGTTCCATATATGTTCTATGGAATTTGCATCAGGGCTTTTTGGTGGCCAGTATAGAGCCTCTACCCCAACATCCTTAAGGTATTGTATGTATGATTGTTCCTACGGTATCTGCACGGGCATTATCATGCATTAGCACAAAGTTATCATTAAAGACCGGATTATATGTTCCTGTTTTGACTGAAATATGTGCATATATATGTCTGAAATATGAGTAAAATATGTTGAAAATATTCCCTAAAAGTTTAAAATATGTTCCAAATATGTGGAATATGTGAAAAATATTTTAAATTAAGAAGAAAATGTGCATTAAAAAATGTATAAAAGTTTTATTAAATAACGGTAAGTACATATATTGACAAAATTTACCTAAATATACGAATGTATACCTATCTAGTACCTATTACTATTACTTACGTTTCTACATTTTATTCCTTCTTATAAAAACAATTCACAATTTTTTAAAATATTTTCAATAGTAAAATTATGTCGCCTATCCGTTAGTAGTAATTTGTATGTTGAAAATCTTTGTTTAACATCAACTGATGTGATTGATGCAAATTTTATAACTTTAACAATCTCCGCATTTAAATTGGTAGTGACATCAAAATCGTCACAAATAATTTGGTTTGCTTCCTGTAATAATAATTTTAAATCACTATTTTTCTGTAAAGTTTCAATCCATTTTTTATTTATTGATTGTCCAATTTTTCCAGAAACTTCTTCAGCGTTTTCCTTAAATTTCTGAATTAAATTAAGGGACTCTTGTAGTGGAAACGATTCTGTTTTCTAAAATTGATTTGCATTTTAAAATCGCACCAATATTTGTTTCTTCAAAACATAAAATTAGTTCTTTTATGGGGAGAAAATGTTCCGCATAAAAACAGGCAGCTTTTAAATATGTTCCCCAACTTGTGATTATAGGCTCCGGTGGCAAAGGAGTATTTGGAAATTTTTCTTTATATATCTGAATCCTTAAAGGCGATTTTAAAAATATTTTCTTCACGTTACTAATTAAACTATTAAATGTAGGAAATGAATTTCGAATTTCTTCCGCCACTCTGTCTAAAAGTCTAAACCATGCGCCAAACACGTCACATGAATTAAATTGGGATATAAAACTTTTAGTTGTTGGCAAGATTTGACCATGTATGACGCAGCATCGGAAACCATAAGCAAGATTTTGTTAGCTGGAACAATGTCGGGAAGGAAAAAGTTCATGAATGCATCATTTAAAAACCTAACCATTGTTACATGGTTAACTGTGTCAAGCTGTTTACAGCCAAAAATATGTCAAAATATGCCAAAATATGTTAAAAATATGCCAAAATATGTTAAAAATATGCCAAAATATGTCAAACGGTCGAAAATATGTTCAAACCATCAAAATATGTTAAAAAACCGAAAATATTCTAAATATGTAAAATTAAATTAGTGTCAAACGCCTTTAATTATCATAATTCGTCCACATCCTGAAGCGTTTGATTGTATCTTTGATGGTTTTCGATATGCAAAAAACATATAATCCGGTCTTTAGTTATCATACCCAATGAAGCCGGCATAAGGAAAACATGCATCTTCAAGGATGTTTCGTATGTACCAGTCAGCATTCATTCGAATATTCACCTCAATAAGCTCCGTACGACTTTCTCAACTAATGCCACCACATAGCATTATGAAACCGCCACCAAAGCTAATATTTTGTACAAGATTACATTCGGCGAAACGTTCCCCAGACCTTCTGTATACTCGATCACGTCCATCTGGCTTCGATAATTGTGCCCCCGTTTCATCTGTGAAAAGAACTCTTTCCAATTGATGTTCATTCCAGTTAACGTGGGCTTTTGCACAGTGCAACCTTTGAGTTTTATGCCGTGGCAGAAGAAGTGGAACTCTATCAAGCCATTTTGGATTCAAATCAACCTCGTTAAGTCTTCTAGTCTTCTAGTCACAGTTTTGACATTTACATTAACTTGTCTTGTAATCAGTAGTTCATATTTGAGATGGGGAGCTGGGTACGATTTCGCAAAGATTGAAGTCTTAAAAAAAATCAGCCGAACACAGTTTGGTTTTCGAAATGCAGTGGGTACAAGAGAGGCTCTATTTAGTATACAAGTGCTATTTCAACGATGTAGAGACGTAAATTGCGATATTTATGCATGTTTCATTGATTACCATAAAGCGTTCGATACAGTAAAGCACGACAAGCTGATGGAGCTAACCAATATTGGAATTAAAAACTGTGATTTAAGGATTATCAGCAATCTCTACTGGAATCAAACATCCTCTATCCGGACAGAGGCAGGAGAATCCGACGATATCAAAATCAAACGTGGGGTCCGTCAGGGATGTATACTATCCCCCCTGCTGTTTAACATCTACTGGAAATCTGAGGAAATCTTTCAAGAAGCAGTGGATGATGTTGAAGCCGGAATTAGAATTAACGGAGAATGTATCAATAACATAAGATACGCAGACGACACTGTGGTATTCGCTGACAGTTCTGAAGCCCTACAGGACTTAATGAACAGAATCGCGGAGGTCAGTCAGAGATACGGACTTTCACTAAACACTAAGAAAACAAAATGTATGATTATCTCTAAGAACAAACAGAAATTTGGACGAATCAGTGTAAATGGTTAACAAATAGAAAGAGTAAAGACATATACCTACCTTGGGACCATTCTATAGAAATCAAATGTAGGATAGAGAAAGCAAGATCTGCATTTAAAAAAATGGCAAAGTTGTTCAAATGTCATGATTTGTCGATACCCATAAAAGTCAGATTACTACGATGTTATATCTTCCCTATACTGTTGTACGGAGTTGAGTCGTGGACTTTCACAGACGCCACCTGCAAGAAAATTGAGGCTTTTGAGATGTGGCTTTATCGCCGAATCCTGAAGATATCTTATACCGACCACATTACTAATGAGGGTGTTTTGCTGAGAATGCAAAAAGAAAAAGCGCTGTTAATCAAAATAAAAACAGCCAAAATCGAATACCTCTGTCACATCATGAGTAACAGTGAAAGATATGGACTGCTGCAACTGGTCTTACAGGTAAAAGTAGAGGGAAAGCGAGGACCAGGAAGGCGAAGGATTTCGTGGCTGAAAAATCTACGTACGTGGTTCAACACAACCACTACAAATCTTTTCAGAGCAGCAGTGTGCAAAGTACAGATTGCCATGATGGTCGCCAACATCCGAAACGGATAGGCACTACAAGAAGAAGAAGAAGTCTTCAATATTGGTCATCTCTTGGAGTTGTACATCTTTTTCGTCCTTGACCAGGGCGACGGACGCTTGTATTCTCCAGTCTCATTGTATCGCTTTACTAGACGAGAAAGAGTCGGCTGATGAATATTCTCTATCCGCGCAATATCTTCTTGTCTGTAACCCTCATTTCTTAAAGTAACAATTCTAGCACACACTAACTCGCTTAAATGTGGCATATCAGCAATAAAACTGCAGAATCGAAAAATAAAACCCTCCAACTAACATATTCTAACTGAAATTTCCACAAAACAAGAATTGTCAAGTCGCCAAAGCACACTTTATATACTATGCAATGTTTATTAATTTGTAGCATTATTGCATATTCGGTTATAAGGGCTACGTTTAACCATTTTTTATCTCTAATAAAGTAAAATACATCAAGTAAATAAATAAGGTAAATATATAAATAGGTAAATAAAAAAATACTTAGCATTTCAAAGATAAAAGATAAACAGATAATAACGATTGAAGATAAATATGCAATATTTTTGCCCGTGAGTAAATAATTTAACAGTAATATTAGATAAGGTAAAATTTAAAAATCGAAATCATAAAAAAAATAAATGAGCAACAGATGTTTAATACATAAATATTGGCTGTAGCATCATCACGGTGCTACAGTCCTTTATCATCATTATCATTATCATCATCATCATCATCATTCAGCCTTCTGAGTATAAAGTTAAACATACACATTCCCTGATTTCTTCAGTTGTGTCGGACATGAGCTTCCTGTCGCCAATTCCAGCGATTCTCCAATGATTCATGCCTTTGTTTACATTGATCTCCTTAGAAGTTGTTCCGTTGAAACTGATCTTTGTGGTGTTTTTTAGGCTCACTGTTAGCATATATCTTAATTTTTCTAGGATTCCAAGATTCCCTAGCTCCTCCATTATTTTCGTCCGATTGGTTGGATTAAAAGCACTTTTGAAATCTATGAATATTAGCTGCATCTCTCTGTTGTTTTCTCTCGATTCTTGAAAAGTATTTTCTTGATAAAAGCAGTTGAAAAATTAGATAAGGAAGCGAAGTTAATAGAGCTAGAGATAAACCAACACAAAAGAAAATACACGACTATGGTCGACATCGCAACTCAGAAATATCAATAGCACAGAACGATAAAGAAACTGCATCCATCTTTAGCTACTTGGGAGTAACAATTGGGAAAACCGGAAAAGAGATAATAGAGGAAAGAATTATAAAAGGCAAAAAAACATATGGAATAAATAGAAATCTGCGGAGAAACAAGACTAAGTAAAAGAGAACGATGAAGCTATATAAGACCTGTTGTTACATATGAAATGGAAACAACAACGATTAGCAAGAAAGAGGAATTTAGCCTTCTGAAATTTTGAAAGACAGATAACGAGAACAATACTGGGCCACAAAATAACAACAGAGGGAAAAATAAGAATGAAAACAAATGTCGAAATTGAACAAGAATTAAAGAGAGAAAATATAGTCAGATATGCTGAGTAAATGAATGAATGAAATTTATTTTCATAGTGGTTTTATTAAAAAGTGTTTTGAAACTCGTTTTTACTCACCTATAGAATAACACGTAGGTTCAAAATTATAGTAATACTGGTGCATACTTTCTAGAATTTGGGGATAGTCTTTTATACATGCTTTTAAAATAAGATATTGTGAAAATCTATCACTTGCTTTCTTAGATTTTTTAGTTGCTCGAGAGCTGTATCTGCAATAAAATTGTTGCCGTACATTACTGATAATTTTGAGAATTTGGCCTGAAATTAGAGTCATTTTTACTAAGAATTTTTTTAAAGTGTCATTTTGACACTACCTTATCTTCTTTTTCATAATAATTGACTTCATTGACTTGAAATGCTCATCTTATATTTTTTATTTCTTCGATTACTTAAACTCAGCAGCATATTGTTTAATCTCTCCTATCGTCGAGGATGTAAAAGGGCGTCTATAGAAAGTGCATCTGGTGAATCTTTGCATAGGTATAAGGTTATTTACAATTTATTCTTTATGTTAAGTAACTTGATTGAATAAGAATTGGTAATATGGGAGATGGTCCATTTGGAGAAGTCCCAGCTTTATAGGTATCTCTTGATGAAGGATCTTTCCTACTGAGTCATGTTCTTTGTATTCTAGTGTAATTCGCTGAGATTATTTCATGGATAAAACTGTCTTTTTAAATCATTTTAACTAATATTTTATTGATATCTTCACCTGAGTATTTGCTAAACCTGTTTTGTTTTTTGCTTATGTTCATTTTTGTGTAGTAACGAAGGGCATCTGACGTAATTCTTGACCACGGGATATTATCAAAAATTATCGGCATTAATATCACAAGAGAGTGAGAATAAATTGAGAATAATGCGACAATTGTTCTAAAACTTATTGTCTGGTGGCTATTGCCCAATGACAACAAGTTTGAGAAACAGTGGATCATTATTTTCTTATTTATTCTTACCGTAGTGTGATATTCGTAAGTCGTAAGGTTATTTTTTAATACTTGGATATCAAATTTTAGTCTTTGTATAAAATCAGTCAGTGGCATTGATCCCAATTAATGTTACAGACATTTTTCAACTTGTCAAAGTGAACAGCACATTTTAGCAAATATTTAGACGAAGATATTAATAAAATATTAGTTAAAATTATTTATAAATACAGTTTTATTCATGAAGTGAATTCGAGTGCTTAAATTTGCCGATTTGTGTTCTCCTTGTGACAATTTGACATTAGATGCAGAACTCAAAGTTTATTATGAATATTTTTTTTAAATGTGACAGTGGTCAAAACTAACTGGTTGCAATTAAACAGAAACAATCTACTTAAAAAAATTCCCACTGTAATTTTGTACAGTAGAAAATTACCGATGTAATAATAATCTGATTTGACAGAATTAAACACGCGATGAAAAATCATACTACATGATTGAAATTAAAATCATTAAAAAATAATCAAAGGACCACGAGTCCTCCAAATTTTATAGATAATTTTTTTTTTCACGAAAACTTCTTTATTTGGTAAAATTACGAAAACAAACCGAATGATAAAATCACGGATAAAATCATTTCGGTTTGTTTGAGTGATTTTACCCTAAATAAAGAAGTTTAAGTATGAAAACGAAAAAATTTATCAAGCAAAATTTAGAGGACGAGTGGTATTTGAAAAGATTATTTTGTGAACCAATATGTATTATTAGTAAATACGGGCATCTGTGAAATAATTTTAAGACAACTAGGATCAATGTCTTAAGTAGGTTATAGATAAATTATTTTATGATTTAAAAATGAACCAATTTATTTATTATATTGTTAATACATAAAAAACTGTTTTAATCGAAAATGAACAATTATTAAAAACACAATTTTTATAACTAATATGAGATTTTCCAATGTCGTTCGTAACGTATAATCTGTCGTCACTTTCAGTATCATTAATTACAATCGCAGTTGATGTACTGGCAATGCACTCAGTTGTAGTAGTTGTTCTAAGTTTATTAATAATTTTTTTATGATGTTCTTCATTAACTTGTAAATAAGGTTTTAACGAAGAAGCTGTGGCATGTCCAGTTATTTTTATTGCCTCCTGTTCTTAAATTCCTGCCTTAACAAGATGAGATACTACACTGGATCGGCTTGAATGATTTGTTATTTTTCGGTTTTGTGTGTCCAATCCGCATTTTTTTGCAGAGTTCTTCAACCATTTAGCCATTTCATTTGGTCCAATGGGAGTATTTTTATACCATATTCCATTACCTGTTTGCCAGTATGGATTTGGGGTAAGGAAAAATCTATCGCTGGTAATATTTTTACCACGCTTCTCCATGATTTTTTTATATAGTCTTATTGGGCACCTTTCTGGATCTTTAATGATTGGTGTCAGCCATTTTGAATCCGAACACTTTTTTTGACCACCTTGGCATGTTTTGGTAAAAATTGGATTATATTCAATCCTTCCTGTTTATTTGCCGGCATTATTTATTTCATATTTGAAATATTCAATTCTACAATGAACACCCTCACCACCGCGCCATGCTAACTCGTAAGAGACAACATAAAAAAATTTCATCTCTAATCCTAGCGGATTATTTTCATCGCACGAGTCTATAATACTCAAATATTCTTTTTCATCCAGCGCTATAGCACTTTGTTTTCTTTTTTCGGGACGACTTTGTAACTCTTTCCTTTTTGCATTTCTCACGTCTCTTGCCTTCTTAAATTCAATGTCGATAAACGGGTTAAAACTTATATTAAACTCTGAAAAATATTTTTCTTGAATCATTTTGGCTGTTACATTCCAAATATTTTTAACAAAGTATTCCTTGTAATCTTCACCATTCATTTTCTTCATATTCATTCCCCAATCTTCAAGAACTTTTGCAATTTCTTGAATACTTGTATTATCATTCATCTGATAGTTCCTTACTGTGCAAAATTGCTCAAATTGTGTCCAAACAGACCTTTTTGTCTTAATTGTATTTTGAGGCGTATTATTTTTTAACAAATCTTTAATTTGTTCATGATTATTGTCACCAAATCTAACGCTAACCTCCATTTTGTTTAAATTAAATTATGACGATGATAAATCGCGAAAATTTAAATCGGTCAAAATTGCGCGGCCTACTTGCTTCGTGGTCTTACCCAGCTACGCTGGGTGAGTTCACCACAGTGCAGTGGTGTAATTGGTTTTGCCTAACCCCAGGTGAATGCATTTTATTTAATTATTATTCACCCGTGTTTTTGTAATAATAAAAGAGGAGAATGTAATTTTAGAACTATTTTACTAATTCTACTAATATAATGTGTATTTTAAAAGTAACTACTGTTCCAAAATATTACGTTGTAAATATTCGAATCCTTTTATGTGATAACACTGGTTTGTTGAAATCGGCAACAAAATAGAAGAATTATTTCTGTGTTCTGTGTACGGTTTACATCGGTTCTGTTTGACGTTTATGAAAAGTTTAGAAATAATTATTTTGAAAATAAAAACTGTAGAAAATCTGAGTATGTCGTGGTTAGTGTTTTTAAATATCTATGTACCAGGGCTGTTCATAAATTAAGTTAGTAAACACAGGTATGTACGTATTATGTGAAATTTAGGGTACCTTAAGTTTTATCAGGGAAGAGACTGTTTTATCAGTATTACACTCAATGATTGGCTAGAACGACGCGTGGTGATTGGCTGAAAAAGCAAAAACGTCAGAATTTGACAGCTGAAAAAAATAATCGCTGTAATTTTTATTTCTCTAGCTTTCTACAGGTCAGAATCTCCTTTGAATGAAATAATCACTAAAATTTTCTATAGATATCTATTTAATAATACTTAGTAATAATCTTATAAAGTAAATAGAAAAAGGTCGAACTCTCTTTAAAATTTTCATTCTCATTAGTAAAGACTCAAAATTAATTATGAAATGTAATCAACCAATATAAACAGACACATCGGGTTACACGCACTCATACATACAGAATCGTTGATGTACCACACATTATCATTAACGACCAATGCACGCATTCAATTAGACGAAGTAATTTAATTACGCAGAACTGTGATAATTTACATTCGGCACTTTGTTATCAGAAATCTACCAAGCTGGATGCTTCTCCTCTACTATTCAGTTTCTCTTGGAATAATATTAAATTCTAACAAAATAACATTTACCTGCGAGTATAGTTAAGGTAGTTAGTTCAGCGTATTAAGTAAGTTTAGTTTTAACTTTTATATTCGAAGGGAGTTTTCGTAATTAAATAATAATCTGCTAGAGCATATTTTTGAAGTAAAATTGTTATGATGGTTATAGGAGTTCCCTAAATTGTTCCCTAAAGCTATGCGATTTAGCATGAACGACCATCTATACAAAAATCTTCTACATTAAATTTGAAATAAAAAATACCCTATGCATAATCCTCCTAAATTTAACGGTTCCAAAGTTACGGAGGTAGTATAGTATAATTATTGGTAACAATGTTCTATGCAAAAATGCTATACATAAAATTTAAAACAAAAAAGGTGCTATACATAATTGTTATAAAATCAACAGTTCCAGAGTCACGGAGGGTGAAAAGTGGAGGCTTTCGATACTTTTTATATTTTTTGGGCAAATGATGATGCTTTTGGATGGTGTGGTTGACGTTTCTTCAAGGGCTTATCAATAATACCATCGGCCACTGAAACAGCAAATTTTATTTACAAAACACAATCCTGTTAAAGAAAATTTCTTTCATCAGTAATAATACTATAAATTGCCCAAAAATTATAAAAAGTATCGAAAACTTCCACTTTTGACCGCTGAAACCGTTGATTTTATAACAATCATGTGTAGGACCTTTTTTGTTTTAAATTATATGTAGAACATTTTTGTATAGAACATTGTTCTAAAGCTAAAGCATAGTTTTAGAAATATTGAAAAAAACGTAAAAAAACTACTAGATTTATTGACTTCTCCCCCATCTCCCCCCCAAACTGGACTATTAAAATGGCGCAAATTTTTACTGTACAATATGTGGACCATATAGAACAATTTGGTATTGGAGGAAAACTTAAATTTTGTATGTCTGGATTAGGCGTTTTTTGGGCCAATTATACTATACTACCTCCTTAACTTTGGAACCGTTCATTTTAGAAGGATTATGCATAGGTAGGGTTACCATAATTTATTAGGGCCAAATCCGGACACGGTAGTCCAAGGGGTTGTAGAAAATGTAAAATGTGAATTTGACTGTGTTGCTACTAGGTCTGGATCCCGCGTCCCGCGTATGAAAATAAAAAAAAAAGTTGATTAATAGCAAGCTGAAAATTTGTTAATAGCTTAACTGTTGGACAAACTTTGATGTACGGGAACACTGGAACAGAGAAAGTTTTAATTGTGGAACAGGTTAAAAATTTGTAATGGTCAGACCATGAAAACGTCACATGTATTTTGTCCGACAGAACTTCCAATTGATTTGTTACCCTTTCATTAAACTCTCATGCAAAAATCAGACTGCTATTTATCACCTGTCATAATTCCTGTCATTTGACATATTCTACGTGTTCCACTTAGACCTGGATCCCGCGTAAGAAAAAAAAGTTGATTTATAGCAAGCTGAAAATTTGTTTATAGCTTAACGGTGTCTAGTCGGACAAACATTGATGCACGGGAACACTGAAACAGGGAAAGTTTTAACGGTGGAGCATGATAAACGTGTCGTCCTGACAAGTTTATGATGGTGAAAAGTAGCAAGTTGTTTTTAAGTTTATTCAATAGCCAACGTTATATAATATATGAAAAAATGTTTGTCCGACAAAAAGGTTGGGCATTTTAACGAGTCCGACACGTAGAACATGTCACATCACAGGAACTATGTTGGTGATGAATAGCAGTCTGATTTTTTCATGAGAGTTTAATGAAAGGTTAAAAAAGCAATTGGAAGTTCTGTCGGAAAAAATGAATGGGAAATTTTCCTAGTCGGACATTCTAAACATGTAAGATATAGACAAAAATGTTGGTGATAAATAGCAAGCTAATTTTGATTTGTTTATGTACAAATTATATTTTGTAACGCAAAAAGTTATATGTCGGACAAAAAGTTTGGGCAAATCGAAGGAAATAAATAAAAAACATTTTTTCAGAATGACTTAGTCACATATTGATAAAGCTATTTTAGTTGTATATTATTATTTATATTCACATATTTGCATGTGCATATATATACATGCACACTCCAAAAACAGTGAGGTAAGTATCAATGCATGTATATATTGCAAAACAATTATTTTTTTGGGTTGAGTTTGTTCTAGATATTCTCAAAATGACAATAAAAAATGTCAAAGAACATGTGAAAGCAATCTCTTAGGGTTTTCTAATTAGGCGCGTCAGAAAGTCTCCAAAGATTAACACACATCTTTAAAACAACAGCCAAGAAATACAATATGATAATATCAGCAGAAAAAACCAAATGTATGACAACATCTAAATACCCACTACGATGTAAAATCGAAATTGATGGGAAAATAATAAAGCAGGAAGCAAGGTTTAGATATCTGGGAATTGATATAACCAGTTACGGAGATGTTGAAGAGGAGGTACGACAACAAAGCTTAAAAGCAAGTAAAGCGGCGGGATCTCTTAATGACACAATCTGGAAGAACAAACACTTAAGACAAGACACAAAAGCAAGAATCTATAAAGCAGCAATTAGACCTATATTAACATACACGGCGGAGACAAGGCCTGACACATCTAAAACGAGACGACTACTAGAAACAACAGAGATGAAAATACTCCGACGAATATCAGGGAAAAGTCTGTTGGATAGGGAGAGGAGCGAAAACATAAGAAGATCATGCAATATAGAAGACATAAATGGATGGGTGACAAAACGGAAACAGGAGTGGAACGAACACATTAGTAGAATGGCAGAGGATAGGATAGTACGAATAGCACGAGATAAGTCACCAAATGGACGAAGAAGTATTGGCAGACCAAGAAAAAGGTGGTGCGATAACCTAAACAATTTAGGAGGATAATATTGAAGAAGAAACAGGCTTTAAAGCCTACATACAAGAAGGAAGAAGAAGAAGAAGAAAGTACGGAAAATTTCCTACAAAAAACGTTGTATACATTTTTTTCCATAGTCAAATCTTAACCCTGTAAACGACATTGAAAAATGTGAAGAGTCTAAAACTTCGGTGCTTATAAGAATAGATGTAAATGTGACACATTATGCTTAGAAGTATGTATTAGAAGGCTGCATTTTTCAGTGTGACACTTTGTGCTATACAAAGTAGTATTTGAAAGTACATGGTCTCTGAGTTTCTGTTTGCCACGTGTGTTGGAAATTAAAATTTATATTAAATATGGAGTGTTTTTGTGTCTATTTTTGAGTGGCAACAGTTTAAATTTTAAGTCGCCAAATCAAAAGTGAAAACATTCAACGGAACATTTTTGGGTAATTTTCGAACATTTTACAAAGTTAGTAAAATACTTGGTCATCAATTCAATGAGGTTCAGTTGCCAGATAATTGTGAAAGTTCTATTGAATATCATTCTTCGTGCTATAATGCTTTGCTTGATTGAAAAAGGGTACCTAAATAAATTATTACTAAAATTGTATAACGTAATTTTTCTCAACTTTCTACAAATGAAATAATAATGTAATTAATATGTCACATGGCAAGAAATAATTTGCTGCCAAAATAAATCGATTAGTTTAAATTTGAAGTTACCATTTCAATTTATTATGAATTATTGTCAAAAGTGACAGTTTTTCTTAAATGGAAATGTATTCATAGACATAAGGGTAGACAGTGAATACAGTGCAAAAAGTCGATAGGTGGTCTATCTATCTCTTTTAACCAAGCGATCCCGCGCATATGGCAGACAAAGATAGCTAGACGACTCAATCCATAATATAATTTGCCTGATCTACTATAAATTTATTACAGTGAGGTATCTCAATGATGTTGAGATAAATCGAAAGATATCGATTGTAATTGATTGCAGGTACTTTTGACATAGAATAATCACCCCTTATTGAAATTTCAAAAATTATTTTTTTAAATTGTCCGACTACAAAATCTTCCCTTATTTTTTTCCGACAACAGTCATTCTTGGTAAGGAATAATTTACTTAATTAAATTTCGTCTTTGTCGGAAAGCTATTTATCACCAGGATTTTTGTCTATATCTTACCTGTTTAGAATGTCCGACTACAAAAACTTCCCATTAATTTTGTCGGACAGAACTTCCAATTGCTTTTTTAACCTTTCATTAAACTCTCATGCAAAAATCAGACTGCTATTCATCACCAACATAATTCCTGTGATGTGACATGTTCTACGTGTCGGACTCGTTAAAATGCCCAACATTTTTGTCGGACAAACATTTTCGCATATATTACATAACGTTGGCTATCGAATAAATTTAAAAACAACTTGCTATTTTTCACAATCATAAACTTGTCAGGACGACACGTTTATCATGCTCCACCGTTAAAACTTCCCCTGTTCCAGTGTTCCCGTGCATCAAAGTTTGTCCGACTAGACACCGTTAAGCTATTAACAAATTTTCAGCTTGCTATTAATCAACTTTTCTTTCTTACGCGGGATCCAGGTCTAACTCATTATAATTCCCATTTGGTTATAATTAGCAGCCTGATTTTTGCATGAGAGTTTAATGAAAGGGCAACAAATAAATTTTAAGTTTTGTCGGACAAAATACATGTGACGTTTTCGTGGCCTGACCGTTCCAAATTTTTAACCTGTTCCACAATTAAAACTTCCCCTGATCCCGTGTTCCTATATATCAAAGTTTGTCCGACTAGACACCCTTAAGCTATTAACAAATTTTCAGCTTTCTACTAATCAACTTATTTTTCATAGGCGGGAGCCAGACCTGTATCTCTATATTGTACATATATGCGAAATGCATATCGATGGCTTAGTGTGAAAACCTCTTATCTCATTAAATTACAATTTTACAGGAGAGGCAAAAAACTGATTTTCTGCATAATATAACCTCAAAAAAAAAAAATTACCGTTACATATTTTTAATTCGAGCACATTGAGACAAATATCTGATATTGGCCTAGAGCTAAAAGTGTTAAATGTTGCTATTAAATTGGAAATACAAATATTAACTATGAAAAACACGTAAATATCCTTGCAGTATATAGAACCTTTGCCCAAGTAACTATGATAACCTCGTATATCTTGATATACGTGTTTTTCATCTTAAATGAGGTTGTGTTTATTATTATTTACGAGGTTTTCATTTTTCATAGCTTATTGCACACCTCCAAATACTAGGTTGATACAGTACAAATCTTTTGATTTAAGGTTCATAAAATGTTTCTGTATGCAGGACTACCTTTTACTGTTCACAAAAAACATTTCTCCAAGCCGAATCTCCCAAACAAATACTCCAAATTAAGTACCAAAGTCTTGGTTATAAATATACGTGGTAGTAGGGATGGCGGTTTTTGACAAAACACCGGTTTTCGGTTATACCGGTTTTTTTGCTTACGGTTTAACCTGGCGGTTATAACCGGCCAAAAAACCGGTTTTTGGAAAAACCGGTTTTCGGTTTTTTTAATCCAATAGGTTACAAAGTTACATTTACAATACACTTTAGTTTGCGATACTCCATTCAACTCGATATCAAGTTGATCAAAATTAGCACTATCGAAAGAACATGTACCTATTACTTTTAACACGTTTGTATATTTGTAGAATAGGTACATTTTAACTCATTTAATACTTCCTGTATAAGTGTATCGTTTTGAAAACGTATCGAGATTCTTGGAGATTCGTATTCGTAATCAGTAATTCGATATTCACAGTCAGAGCAGTATTTTTGGTAATCAGAAAAAGTCATTCACCCACTTTCAATGTCAAGAGTTAAGTGTGAAAAATAGGTGATGTTTGTGTCTGTGTCTAATTCAACCAGATCACTTCTTATGTAAATATTATGATTACAAATACCTTTTCAAGGAAATATTATAATAAAACGTTTGCTTCTGTATTTTATAAAATAAAATAAAATTTGAATTATGGTTTTGTTTTGAAATAATTACTTGAGAATAATAATTATGATTGGGATCCAAAATAATGCCTAACCTAATCCTAATCACCGTAAAAACCTAATAACCGGTTTTTACTTTAAAAATAAAAAACCGGTTATAACCGGGACAAGAAAGAACCGGTAAAACCGGTTATTGCGAAGTAAAAAAAACCGGTTTTAGGTTTAAACCGGTAGGTTTTTCCCATCCCTACGTGGTAGTCACACTAAATCAAGAGAGCAATTGATATACGTGGTTTCTTTTTTCGGCTATAGAAAATAGTCTAGTGTATTTGGATTTTTTCTAACAGTTGTAAATCGTGAGATACAAGGTTTTCAAACTAAAATCACCAAAATGTCATTTTCGAAAAAAAAATGAGATACGAGGTTTTCACACTAAGCCATCGATATGGCACAATTAAAAGTACAGCTGTTTCGCTACAAGATGCAACTAACATCAAAACTCTCTTCCAGTTTAAAATACATAACATACACCTATGTCTTATCATACTCTAGACCTAAGGTGCTGCGCAGAATGAAATTTTCCACCGTTGGGCCCAGTATTTTCCATTTTTTTAGTATAGAAAAAAATCAGGCATTTCTCATATCCGGACGCCAATCCGGACATCTCTTTCAAATCCTAACCGTCCGGACGAAATCAGAACGTATGGTAAAAACGTAAAAAACTACGAATTTACCGATTTCTTCCTTCGCTCCCTCCTCAAATCCGACGCTCAAAATGGTGTGACTTTTTAAAACCTTTTTATATACTTAGGTTGGTTGGTGTCACGGACTCAGCAAATTTTGTAATCCATTTTAAAAATAGTTCTAGGCTATCTAGACACCTGCAATTTTCAGGATAGCTTAGAACTAGCTAATAGGGTGGGCTGAAAAAAATAAATGTTTTTTTTTTCAAGTGCTATACCGCGAAAAACTTGCATATATACTTCATAAATAAAATGCAACTGAGAAAAAAATTATTTTTTCAATATCACGGTAGCGCAATGCAATTAAAATAGTTCGTTTTTTGAAAAAAACTTGGATTTTTAAAATTTTTTCTCCGGTGTAAAAACTTTAAATAATCAATCGCTATAGTGAAAAAACTGTATAATTTGACTTAGAAAACAGAAATACACAATGAACCAGTTTAAAAAACAATGTTTACGGTAGCGCAAACAGCTTTAAATAACGGATAATTACGCTAAAAGGCGCAGTTTACAACACTGCCGTCCCGCGCGGAATGATTCGTTTTGTATGTGACTGTACCGTTTCCCCCACCACTCGTACCCAACCCACAATTCCTTGTGTTGTGTACGCTTGCTTCGCCATTTTGTGAGCTCGCGTCAGTGACTCGGCAGTGTTTGTCAGTGTCAAAGCTTTTGTTGTGTTACTTTTACTGTTACGTTGAGTGTGTGTTGAGTGTCATGGCTTTGTCCAAGAAAATTACGCGTAGTGAGTTTGATTGTCCAATATTCGGTTACCCAAAGGAACTACCTGTAAGTAAACTGCCTTCCTATGAAAACGTTTTAAAGTGCTTCTTTCTTGAACATTACAATTTAGCTGTGGAAACCAACAACAAATTGTTGAACAACAACAGTTTTTCACAAATTTCTAATATTGTTGCACCGAAAGTTAAGCAATTATTTGATAAAGCCTCAATACCAACAGTCTCCCTTTACAGAATTGTTCAAATGATCAATGCCTACAATAACAGTTACAGAGGTCTTATGAAGTGCTACAAACGAGATAAGGAAAAAGACTCGTTCAAAAAAAAAGTTGAAGATTTCAAGCAAAAGTCCTTGCGACTTGAAAAGGCCAATGCAGTGGGCAGTTTGTCTCTTGCACTTCAACGAATTACCACTCCGACACCTGTTCCAGTTTTTGGATGGAGACACTACAGGGCCTACAACATTTAAAGGACCTATCGGAACAGAGCTCAATAACTGCGAAAAACTCCCCTTGGTGAAATTTGCTAGTGTGGAGTGTGAAATTCCAGATATTGACCGAAGCATATTGAGCAAGGACCAACAGTATTTACTGGACATAAGTTCTGCTGTACAATCAGGAATCTGTCCCATAGATTTATCTCACCGTGAACCTGGCCCACTCTCTCACGCAAGATGGCTAACAATGGCTAACAGGATTCTAAGATTGTATGTGAGTGTTGAATATCCATCAGACGAACATAAAATCGTAGTTCATTTTATTCTGAAGTCATACATGCCTGTTTGGTTCAATATCAAAAAAAGCAAGTACTTAACTGATGGACCAGAACACATATTTCAAACTGTAAAATCCTCAAGATTCCTGCCTGAAAATCTGCTTCAAGTAATAGACCCCGTTATTGAAAGGAACGCTTACTTTGCCCACCCAGAAAACTTGATGTTGAGTATGATAGTAGATAAAAGAACTCACATAAGAGAATTGGGATTGAGACGAATCATAAAGGCCAGGACATCAGCACCCAAAAGAAAGTCAATTAGAGCTTTCCATCCACCCAAATTAAATTTTCAAGCCACAGAGTACAGTGAACTGATTGACTGGACTGCCACCACATTGTCACCACCACCATTACTAAGAAGAATCAGCGACGAAGAAATTCGTGCAAAAATCTTCACTGGGGACACCGCAGCTGAATGGAGATTCGACAAATTTCCTTGTCATACGCAAGCGGTTGAACGATGCATCAAACTTGTAACCAGCGCTTCACAAAAAGTAGTTGGTTTTGAAGCAAGAGATGGGCTCATCCGAACTACACTACAGTCAAGAGCAGCTATGCCATGCTTTGAAAGCAAATCAGCCTTCAAACTTCCTAAACAAGAATGATTATGGACTTAGTGATGAAATATATTCTACTAATCAAAATTCCTTTTTGAATTTTCAATAACAATTTTCATGAAAGATTTGTAATGCTATGATTTAAGTTGATGCTAATAAACTATGTTAAAAGGAATTTGAATTATTAATTTGCAGTCCCCACACTTTAAACAACAAATAAATTAAAAGAAATCTTTTTATTAAAAGGCATTGTGAGTAAACTGTCGCAGGACGGCAGTGTTGTAAACTGCGCCTTTTAGCGTAATTATCCGTTATTTAAAGCTGTTTGCGCTACCGTAAACATTGTTTTTTAAACTGGTTCATTGTGTATTTCTGTTTTCTAAGTCAAATTATACAGTTTTTTCACTATAGCGATTGATTATTTAAAGTTTTTACACCGGAGAAAAAATTTTAAAAATCCAAGTTTTTTTCAAAAAACGAACTATTTTAATTGCATTGCGCTACCGTGATATTGAAAAAATAATTTTTTTCTCAGTTGCATTTTATTTATGAAGTATATATGCAAGTTTTTCGCGGTATAGCACTTGAAAAAAAAAACATTTATTTTTTTCAGCCCACCCTACTAGCTAACAATGCAATATTTTACTGCTACTATACAGGGTGATTAATAATTAGCGGGGGTGAAGCTTGTAACGGTCACGTTACGAAAGTAGCTCTTTAATAATTATTATTATTATTTTCCCTCGGTCTCTCATTTAAATTCTCGTATAGGACCACTGAGGTGACGTCATACCTCGGTGATGGAACGTACTCCACCTATCGAGAATTATTCGGGTTCTGAGAGAATTTGACGTTTACCTTGGCGGAGAAACGCCTCTCGTTCTTTACTTGACTGTGAGCTGTGGTGTCGAATAGATATACCATATAGAATGGCGGATGATTTCCTCCAACTTATTTTATCACATAAGAAATTTAACGTAAAGTAAAAAGTTACCACCAGGGATTGTCTGGAGTGAGGAGACATGTGGGTGACAACTCCTGTTGGAGTATAAATAGGAATCATTCGGTGAGATCTACTTTTTCATAGTAATTTTTTATGTATAGCCTTGGTTTTTGTGATGGAACCTTTGAGATATTAGGTTCATTGTTAAATTTATTAGTCAACTCATTATTTGGATTTTATGTAGATTATTTTGATTATTGAATATTCATTCAAGGAAAATTATATATTAATATATTTTTTGGTTAGACATAACCAAACATATGCAATTCTCAATTAATATTAGAAATAATTATCATTTCTCTGTAGGTTTTAAATTTATTGAACCTCCAATATTTTTATAAATTCTATATATTTTTACAGATATTCCCTCAGATAAATCATATTCAAATTTCACATTTATCATTATTTGTTCATGTGTTCACACTCAAAATAGTTCAAGGTTACCTGAGATTAGTTTTTGTTCCATCTTAATGATCGGTTTTTCTATGTTAATGCTTCTAAAAAGTTTCCTCAATTATTTCTTCTTCCCTTTACTTTTTGCTAATGTTTAAAATGGGAAATAAAACTGGGAATGTTTTTAGCCATTTGGGAGAAACCCTACCATGAAGTCCTAGACCTTATTTGACCACCTTGGGAAACCACTACAGCCACAGTCAAGTCATCATTGGGTAGTAATTTTGGGAACAAGCTATGGGAGCGTTCCAGCTCAATTTTCGTCTTGGCACCTGGGCCTACAGGAGTCATGGGGCCGCACCATCCTGGTGCATCATTTTCTAGGATGTAACCGCAACCTCGTTTGGGAACATTTAGTGAGGTGTTTTAGTAACTATTGGTTTTTTTTATATTTCAGACTATCTGTTAAATACACTATGTTTTTTTTCCAGATTTAGGTTACCTCTGGTTTTTTTTTTTGACATATTTGTATATTAGATTATTTGGTTCCCAAACTTTGTATCTACGGTAACTTCTTGTGCACAGTAATAAGCCTAGAGAAAATTAGGTTTTTAATACTTTATTATTGCTTTGATATTGGTTTATGTAATTCGGGTAAATTTATTTTGTAATATTACTAGCTTGTTTCCCAAATATTTTACTGTTATTCGCTTTATTCCATTTTGTTCGGTTAATTTAGGTCATCGTCGGTATTTATCTCAACTTCATTTCTACTTTATTCATTTTATATCTAACTTTGCTTAATTCATTTAGTATTTTCCCTTAGTTAGGCTCATGCCTATTTACATATATTTATTTATATTACTTTTAATATTCATCGGTTTTCCTTTAGTTGTACGTAGCGGGCGTACTATAACCATTTGGTAGAAGACTTATGTAATTTTGTACACTATATGTAAGTAAGAGGTACTTATACCTGTAATTTTGTAACAGATAACATTATTGTTGTTATCTTAGAGATAACTTTTTGTATAACTTATGTCATTTTAGAGTCACATGATATACACCTTGTGTAACTCAGAGATTGTCAAAAATCTAGTAGTTATTTTTAATAAATATGTATTTATTTTGTATATCAATTATTTTATTATTCCTTTATGTTCATTATTACAGGTTTAATATATTTAATATTTGAAAGCAGTGTAAGATACCTGGGAAAATGATCGAAGATCATTTTCATGGCGCCCATGATTAGTTAGTTTTATTTATTTTGTTCGTTTTTAGTCATTATTCATCTCCATTCATTTTCAGTACATTATTCTTATTTTATTATTTCATCTTCTAGTCATCATTACTATCTATATAGAGCTACTGTTCTTCGACAGGCATGCAAACGAGCCGTATCCATCCTTGAGTGTCAAGTTGCTCTCTTGCATCTATAGCTAGCCAACTCTATTCAGTTTGCCTCTGTCTCTTCCCACTTTACTTCTATCCCTTCTAATCCCCCTTTCTTCAGTACAACTGCAAAGTATTTTTTTATTTTTCTTACTTCGGCTTCTCAACGTAGAAGTCACTTCACTCTTTTTACTTTCACTCCAACAGAAGTTTCCTTATTTTTGTTACACTGGCATTATTACATTTATTGTTGGTAAACATTCTTTTCCTTACTTCTGTTGGAGTATATCACTCCAACAGAAGTTCATTTTTGTTACAAGCTCCGTAGATCCGTTATAGTAATGTATAGCGATAAAACTTAATAACAAAAATTGTAGAGAACTTTGAGCTTCACATTACAAAATTAGTTAGAATGTTACAGGGTGGTCGATAACATAGTGACAGACCAAACTTTTGTTTTTCTAAAGAACACCCTGTATTTTATTTTGTATTCGAAATCTTCGTAACTTTTTGATTACAAAAATGTAAATGTTTGGTATGTTATACGGGGTATTGAAAAAGTTATAACCAAATTATATGAAAATCGAAACAAGTTTAACTACCTGTATAAATAAAAGCCAAGCACAAGGTCAATGGTTTGTTGACATCATATTTTTTTATTTATTGTCAAAATTTTTGTAAATGGCTGTTTTGCTAATTTTCTTTATATTGAATACAGGGTGAGTCAAAACACAAGTACATTATGTTCTTAGTAATTTTAAATAGAACACCCTGTCTTTTATATCATTAACGAAAAGTACCATTACAATACTATAATTTTTGTATAACATTCCCTATGTATAAATTTATTAGTTTTCGAGATATTTTCAGTTTTCAGAGCAAAATTATTAATAATTACGGGTCTAAATCTTTCCAAATTTTAAGTAAGCCATTACTGAATAATTGTCTAAAACTTATAATTTACGATTACTGATTATCAATCTGTAGTCAAAGTTGGCTACAATCTTTGTTATTAACTTTTATTACTATCTCGGAGGTTACACCTCCGAGGCTTCTACAATTTGCAAGCCATACGGATGCTGAGACTAAGGAAGATGAGGGAATCAGGGAGAGAGGATGCATATGTGCCTCCTTATAAGAGACTAATAAGTTTCGAAACCGGTAGAGGTGCTTGCTGCACTCTCTGATTGGACTAGAATATGGTTCGGCTGTATTTTCGTTTTGCAACGAAATTGAAAATGGTTATTAATTTTTGATTTACATTTACTCTGATTGGAGTACGAAGGGAACTATTCACGTGATAAATTTACCGCACTGAGCAGATGGGACGTGAATTGCAAATTGTAGAATTCCCTCATCTTCCTTAGTCTCAGCATCCGTATGGCTTGCAAATTGTAGAAGCCTCGAAGGTAACCAGAGAGGGTTCCCATTGTTTTAATTCTGGTGGGATGTAGAATAGCATTATGTTGTTTTATATGCCATTAGAGTGAAAACTTAGTCTTGTTGCTAGCAGTTTCCGCTAGGGCATCTATGCCATTTCGTTCGTTGCAATCCAGGACTGCACGCCGGGGTTTTGTTTTGGTTGGATCAGGGAGAGCAGCATATGTGCCTCCTGATAAGAGACTAATAAGTTTCGAAACCGGTAGAGGTGCTTGCTGCACTCTCTGATTGGACTAGAATATGGTTCGACTGTATTTTCGTTTTGCAACTAAATTGAAAATGGTTATTCATTTTTAAATAATTAAAATAAAATAAAATAATTAAAAGTTTATATACTTAAAATTATATATACCATTTTAAACAACCGTGGTATTATAAAAAATACTATTTTATACTAGTGTAATTTTTGGAATCATAATTAGAAATAACAATTAATACACCTACTAAAAAATTCATATTTTTTAAGTTAATTATTCTTTCCAAACATGTTGTGTCCTAGATGTACAATAACAAAACCGTGATATTATAAAAAGTGCTTTTTTATTAGAGTGTAATTTTTGTAATTTTAAGCTAATTTTAAGCTGTTATCGTTAAATCGTTTATCGTTAAATTATTTTATATTCTTTCCTATAAAAATAATAAAAAGGTTTTATTATACAAAAATTATTTTTTATAAAAGTGTAATTTTTCTAAACATTATGTGGACCATATAAGAACAATTTGGTGTTGGAGGATAACTTTCAATTTGGATGTCTGGGTTTGGGTCTAATTATACCATACTAAATGTGTTCTGGGAAAGGCCAGATGGAAGAAGGTTTGTAGAATGGCGTAGAAAAAGATGCAAATCATCATCATTCTCTTTGCCTTATCCCTATGCGGGGTCGGCTTCCCTAATTGCATTTCTCCACACAATTCTATCTTGGGTCATATCAATGTTAATCCCCTTTACCAACATGTCCTGCCTTATCGTCCCCCCCCCAAGTCTTCTTTGGTCTTCCTCTCCTACTCCTTCCAGGAATCTGCACTTCAGATATTCTTTGTATTGGGTGATTAACGTCTCGACGTTGAACATGACCAAACCATAACCTATGCTCTCCCATTTTGGCATCGATTGGTGCCACACCTAGACTTCCCCTAATATACTCATTTCTAATTTTATCCTTTTTTGTCACTCCACTCATCCATCTAAGCATTCTCATTTCCGCCACATGCATTCGTTGTTCCTCTTTCTTTTTCACTGCCCAACATTCAGTTCCGTGCATCATAGCCGGTCTTATGGCTGTTTTATAGAATTTTCCCTTCAGCTTCATTGGAATTTTCTGTCACACAACACACCACTCGCTTCTTTTCACTTCATCCATCCAGCCCTAATTATACTGCAAGCATCTCCATCTATTTCTCCATTACTCTGTAATACCGATCCTAGGTACCTAAAACTATTGCTTTTCACAATCATTTCACCATCCAAAGATACCATTTTATTTGTAGTAACTCCATCTTTAAATGAACATTCCAAATACTCTGTTTTTGTCCAACTAAGTTTTAAACCTTTTTCCTCCAGAGCTTGTCTCCACTCTTCCAGTTTTTGTTCTAAGTCTCTTTCACTATTTCCTATTAACACTACATCATCAGCATACATTAGGCACCATGGAATACTACCCTGTAGTTTCGCTGTTATCTAGTCCAAAACTAATGAGAATAAATAAGGACTAAGCACCGAGCCTTGGTGCAATCCTACTTTCACCTGAAATTTATCAGTCTCTCCCACACCTGTTCTAACACTAGTCGTTACTCCCTCATACATATCTCTCACAATCTTTACATATTCGCCAGGGACTCCTTTCTTGTTGAGTGCCCACCACAGAATCTCTCGAGGAACTCTATCATATGCTTTCTCAAGATCAATGAATACCATATGATCGTTGGTTTCTTTATTCCTGTATTTTTCCATCAGTTGCCTTACAATGAAAATTGCATCTGTTGTTGATCTGCCCTGCATAAAGCCAAATTGATTATCGGATATTTCGGTTTCTTCACGTATCCGTCTATCAATTACTCTCTCCCATATTTCATGGTGTGGCTAAGTAGTTTTATAGCCCTGTAGTTTGTGCATTGTTGTATGTCTCCCTTGTTTTTGTAGACAGGTACTACTATACTGCTTCTCCATTCGTCTGGCATTTGTCCAACTTCCATAATTCTATTAAATAGACCTGCTAGCCAATTTATTCCTGTCTCTCCTAATGCTCTCCATACTTCCCCAGGAATATCATCTGGTCCGACTGCTTTTCCTTTCTTTATTTTTTGAAGCGCTTGAGCCACTTCCTCGTTTGTTATTCTGGTAACCATTGCTGTTACTGTCTCCGTTAACACCACAAGCTGTCTGTCAAATTATTCATTTAATAAACTGTCAAAATACTTTCTCCATCTCTTTTTGACATCCTTTTTGTGAATTAGTATTTTATTATTTTCATCTCGGATACATCGAGATACATGCAAATATGCAGTTAAAAAAGATCTGGAGAAAATGGAAGTGAGACAATGGGAGTTAGTGGAACAGTACCGAAAATCATGGAAGGCAATAGTACATGCGGCAAAGAGTCACGAAGAGTTGAAACGCCATTGATGGTGATGATGATAAACCTGGAAAATCTGGCGCTGGCCGGGTGAAGGCCCTAAAACACACTAGGTTTACAACTTTGAAAAATTTTATTCTCTCTTTACATTAAACTATAATTTAAATATTTTGTGGCGTATAAAGTCTAATGTAGGTATAACCAAATTCATTACAAAGTTCGGAATATGAACCGGCTAAGCAATAAGCATACGGAATATAAAACTTTCGTTACGTAGGAATCTATTTTAATGGGCCAGTGAAACAAAAGTTCGAAATTGCGGTGGTACATCCGTAACTTGGAAACGAACGTCGATTCTACGTACAAGCCATTTAGAAGTTTGTAATTTTTTAGATGCAAATTCGAATATTGGATTCAAAGTTTTTAAATGAAACAGGCCAAATTTAAATTGAGTTACTGCACAAAAAAAGTCAATTATACTATTATTAATTTTTTTTACAGCAAATTGTTACTTAGTCAAATTCTAACTAGTAATTTACTTTATTTATAATCAAACTTACAGATTAGTGGTATCAACAAATTTTTGTACTATTACATTAACGAATTAACAAACTTAATAACATGTGTGCCCCCTCTTCTAAAAAAAACGGGAGATAAAAAAATATTTACATTTATTTGCCGTTGGTTCTTTTAAAATGTACACCATTATCGATTATTGCATAAAATCGTGAACTAATATCCCCTAAATAAATGGCGATGGCGAGATACATAACAAGCAGACAAATAACTTCGGATAACGAAGACGTATCAAATAAAGAAGACGCGTAGCTCTAAAAATGTAGTACTCACCTAGTTAGTTTAAATATTCTTTTGGGTGTTTCTTTACAGTTTGTGTTTATGAGCGGGTTTTGTCAGAAGCTTCATTCAATAGGGCTCCTATTGCTAGTCGATATTGTTGATATCTAATACAAAGTTTATAACGTTTCCTCAAAAAACACTTAATTGAAGTAGGCCTTGGACTAAAAGTTCCTTGCCTTTAGGTGGTTTGTTAATACCGCATAATAAATTAAGAATAAAAATATTACATAACCTAACATAGATAGAAATAGAAATATGCTTTGTTATCACTGAAAATTTTTACAATTTTATGGACAAAGCTTACATACAGTCAAAAAAGAAACAATACCAATAACAAATAACAACAACAATTTCCTAAAATTATATAAATCGTCAATATACAGTATACAGTATACCTACAACAAATAAATAAATAAATAAAATATAACATTAGGAACTGACAAGTTTAAGCTACTGCGTATGAAACCCAATTTTCTTAGTTATTCATTATAGTCCAGTGCGCATCTGTTTTGAGATGGACATTGAGAGGTGACTCAAATAATCAAAATGTCAAATTAAGCAAAAATTCAATTTTTTTATTGGTTTTTTATTATAACTTTAAAACTGTTCATTTCCGAGAAAAGTTGTACTGACATAAAAGTTGCGTAATTAAATTTCCTACAATATAGAATTGGTTAAAAATTTTAAAAATAGTCAACCCTTGTTGAAATATAGCAATAATTACGAAAAATACCATACAAAAACAAGTACTCGCCTTTTACGTTTTTCAACCATTTATGCTTAACTTAGGACCTTCATATTTTACCCAGAAAAACTTTATGATGTATTAAAACAACGTTGTAAATCTTATTAAGATCGGTTTTATAGATTTTGCAAAATAAATTTTTAAATCCAGCTTTCGCAAAAAAATTCATTTTTTGAAAATGCTTCAGGACTGAAAATAAAGCAGATACAAAGTTAATTTTTTTTCTTGCTTATAGAAGTGTACTGTACCTTTCATTTGCAATTTGCAAAATTAAAATCAATTAATTACCACGGCGTCAGGAAATTTTTTAAATTAACATTAATTTTTGGTGCTACGCGCAGGACAGCGGTGTTCGATTCACATAAGTTGCTTTCCACCAAAATTTCTTCCAATCTTTATCTAATATATTATTTTCTTACTCTATATTTTGTTGTATTTTAATATTTTAATTCCACAAAAATCAATCTACCTAATTTTATTATTGTTTGTGAAATATTTTTTAAACAATTGCATATGTTTAAAAATAATAAAATTTTATTCTCGTAAGTTAAAATATACAGGGTGTTAGTAAATAAGTATGAAAAATTTTAAGAGCTAATTCTACATCAAAAATTAATGCCAGTTTGCTCTATAAACATATGTCCGCAAATGCTTAGTTTCGGAGATACGGGGTGTTGAAATTTTTATTTCAAACTGCCAATTTATTTATTGCTCTAATACCAGTTGAGCTATGAAAATTAAATTTGGTGACTTTTAGGAGGTAGTTATTATGAATTTTTTGACATACAATTTAGAATTTTGTATTCATCATTGGCGCGCCTACGGGCAATGGTCTGAATTTTTTTAAAAGAAAAAAATAGTACGCCACTGAGATATTTCGAATTAAAAATTATTTTTAAATTCCACGTCTAATTTATGATAAAGAATCTTTCTTCCCTTTTTTTCATATGATGCACCGTTTTTATGCAGAAAAATAAAACATCTTGGCGCGTATTTTTCATTTCTTAATACATCATCAAGAACTATCCAATATAATAATACTAAACTAGAACAATAACAGAAAATATTACTAATAAGATTTAAACTAGGTGCAAAGCTGCAAGAAATGTTTAAAATGATCTCCTTTACAGATAACAGAAGAATTTTATATTCATCATTGGCGCGCGTATGGGTAATGGTCTGAATTTTTTTAAGAAAAAAATAGTACGCCACTGAGATGTGTCAAACTAAAAATCATTTTTCAATTCCTCGTTCAATTTACGACAAAAAATCTTTCTTTCCTTTTTTTCATACGAGGCGCCGTTTTTATACAAAAAAATAAAACCTCTTAACGCTTACCAAGTATTTGAGGTAGTTTCCATATGCATAGAAACTTAGTTCAAATACTTTGTAAACGTTAAGATGCTTAATTTCTTTGCATAAAAACGGCGCCGCATATGAAAAAACTGTAAGAAATATTTTTTGTCGTCAATTGAACGAGGAATTCAAAAATTATTTTTAGTTTGACATATTTCAGTGGCGTACTATTTTTTTCTTCAAAAAATTCAGACCATTACCCGTACGCGCTCCAATGATGAATATAAAATTCTTCTGTTACCTGTAAAGGAGATCATTTCTTGCAGCTTTGCACCTAGTTGAAATGGTATTAGTAATATTTTCTGTTATTGTTCTAGTTTAGTATTATTATACTGTATAGTTCTTGATGATGTATTAAGAAATGAAAAATATGAAAAAGATTAAATTGAAAATAAAAAATGAAAAAGATGTTTTATTTTTCTGCATAAAAACGGTGTATAATATGAAAAAAAGTCAAGAAAGGTTTTTTATCATAAATTGGACGTGGAATTTAAAAATAATTTCTAATTCAAAATATCTCAGTGTCGTACTATTTTTTTCTTTAAAATAATTCAGACCATTGCCCGTAGGCGCGCCAATGATGAATACAAAGTTCTTAATTGTATATCATAAAATTCGTAATAACTACCTCCTAAAACTCACCAAATTTCATTTTCATAGCTCAACTGCTCTTAGAGCAATAAATAAATTGGCAGTTTGAAATAAAAATTTCAACACCCCGTATCTCCGAAACTAAGCATTTGCGGACATATGTTTATAGAGCAAACTGGCATTAATTTTTTATGTAGAATTAGCCCTTAAAAGTTTTCATACTTATTTACTAACACCCTGTATAAACAAAGAAAGTTTTTGCTAAAAAAGTGTTATATCAAAGAATAGAGTATGTGTTTTTATTTTGCAATAAACAAATTTATTTATTTATATCGAAATGTAATAAAAATTAAAATGCATCAATCATTATCAAAGGTCATTGGAATGCCCATTCAGGGCAAACTATCCGCTGTCCTGCGCGTAATAACCAGCACCGGTGTCCAGCACCAATAATTAATGTTTATTTAAAAAAATTCCTGACGCCGTGGTGGTTAATCAATTTTAGTTTTGCAAATTGCAAATGAAACGTAAAGTACACTTCTATAAGCAAAAAAAATTTGACTTGCTATCTGCTTTATTTTCAGTCCTGTAACATTTTGAAAAAAGGAATTTTTTTTTGCAAAAGCTGGATTGCAGAATTTATTTTACAAAATCTATTAAACCGATCTTAATGAAATTTACAGTGTTGTTTGAATGTATCATAGTGTTTTTCTGGGTGAAATATGAAGGTCCTAAGTTTAGCATAAATGGTTTTTTTTTTGAGTGAATTTGATGGCCTTGGCCGAGCCAATTAGCCAGACATTTTGTTATTTTAAAAACAAACAAATTTGATTTTTCAATCAGAGGAATTTTTTCTGTATTTCTAACTCTAAATACATAACAAACTAACATTATTATCTACAATTATTATCTAAATAATACTCTGTTTTGGTTGTTCATTTTTTTTGTAAATTTTTATTTTTTTTTGTATTTTTTTTGCATTTTTTTATATTGTTAATTTGTTTTTTTTATTATTTTTTTATTGTTATTTTTTATAAATTGTTTTTTTTACAACGCTAAGACGTAAACCCGATTCATCCTCGCGGAGGTTTACATCTTCTTAGTTTTTTTTTTCTTTTTTTTTGTTGCTTTTTTATTTTTTTTTGTTTTTTTTTCTTTTCTCTTTTTTTTTGTTCTTTTCTTTTTTCAATTATAATATACAATAATTACTTAAATCTACAGGGTTTAAAACAAAATAACAACAAAACAAACATGTTTGTTTTGTTTTAACAAACATGCCTGCTTTGTTTTAACAAAATTTCTTAAATGCAGGGTAAATTTTATTGCTACAATCTATATTTACAGTTTTTGATATGTTCGTAAATTGTTTTTAATATATTAATATCTTCAGAAAATATCAAATTGTTCAGGTAGACGGGAAGTGGAACTTTTAATATATTAAGATTATCATAAAATTTGTTTATATTTACTGATTGATGTGAACATTCGAGGAGAATATGTAGTAGATCACCTTCTTTTCCACACTCACAGTTAGGTGACTCTGTGAGACCCAAACTGTACATATAAAGGGGGGTAAGAGCATGATTACATCTCAATCTATTTATAACTCTTATGAAATGGCGATTTGATACAGAATGAAACCATCTTTTAATGGGAATTTCAGGCTGCATTTGTTTGTAATTACTACCAGTTCTCGTGTTTCGATAATACCTTTGCCAATTTTCTTTTTGGTGTCGTCTACTAATAATATCAATATCCGAAATGGGTAGTAAGTTCATGGGAAGTTCTTCGCCTATTTCTAGAGCGGATTTGGCTAGCCTGTATACTATTTCGTTACCCCTAATGCCTGCGTGTCCCTTTATCCATGAAATAATGATGTTTTTTCCTAAATTTGCAATTTTATTATAAAGAGTCATAATTTCCAGTTCTATATGATTGAGTTGTTGGTACTTATGTACGTTAGTTAGTCTATCAACGACACTCTTACTGTCTGTAAATATTATGCAGCTATAGGGTTCGTTACTAAATATGTGTCTTAAAGCAAAAAGTATCGCTCTCATTTCAGCGGTGTATATCGATGATTCACAAGGCAATTTGAATAATTTTTTAAATCCACTTTGAATATTGATTATTGCACATCCTATTTTGTTTTGTACTTTGGATCCGTCTGTATAGTAAAACTGATAATGTGGCCATTTATGAAGTATAAATGATTGAAAAACGGCTGGATTTAAATTAATATCCATAAAAAAAGTATTAATTTGTTTTGAGAAAATTTCTTCTAATACATGGGAATACATAGGTGAAACTTTATTTTCATAAGTATAGAAAGTACTTCGGTATTGAGATATTTTCAAGTAACTATCTACAAGAAGGGGACATTTTTTCTTTGTCCAATATTTATGAGTTAGATCTAAAATTGATAACTTATGTATATCCTGCAGATAGTTTGTATTTTTTCCTATGGTTCTAGTAATAAATTTATCATTTAAAAATTGTCGTCGAAATTCCAGGGGTGGTTCTATCGCCTCAACTTCCATTATATTAACGGGTGGAGACTTCAAATATCCAAGACAAAGTCGAAGACATTTATTTTTTTGTATTTCTAATTTATTCAAATGTGTGTTTGCAACAGTTCCATACAGATGACAACTGTAATCGAAAATAGGACGAATCATAGTACGGTAAAATAAAAGTGCTATATTTGGATCGGCACCCCAATTAGTTCTACAAAAGGCTCTTAGAATATTCATTGCATTTTCAGACTTTTTTATGATATGATGCATGTGATCCTTCCATAGAAGTTTTCTGTCTAAATAAGTACCGAGATATTTTATACAATTTTTAATAGGATATTGAATTTGACCTACTGCCAAATGACCTTGTGGAATTTGACGATTTCTGGAGAAAATGCAAATTTCTGTTTTAGATTCTGATATTGCTAAACCAATATTTTGATAGTGATTAAGAACAGCCTTAATTGAGACATTAAAATTATTTTTACATATATCCAATTATTTGTGGGATGTGTAAACTACTACATCATCAGCATATTGAATAATCTTTGTTGTGCTATTAATACAATTTTCTAAATCAATATTATATAAAATATATAACATTGCACTTAATATGCTACCCTGTGGTAGTCCTATATTTGTAAGACGTGGAGTGGAGATGGAATTGTTGATTTTTAAAACCGTCCATCTATTAGTGTACAGTGTCCTCAGAAATCTAGCTAAGTTGATGGGAAAACCAATGTCTACTAGTTTTTTATACATAATGTCCAAATTAACGGAATCGAATGCAGAAGAGACATCTAGAAAAGCAGCCATAGTATACGCATTATCAGTAAAGTTTATTAGTATAGATGAGACTAAGGAAGTTATCGCATCTTGAGTTGATTTTTATTTTCGAAATCCATACTGAGATTTTGGGAAAGTATCTTCTTGCTCTAACCAGTGTTCAATTCTATTTTTTATTAATTTTTCTAACGTCTTTAGGAAGCAAGAAGCTAGGGATATTGGTGTATATGAACTATAAGAATTTTCTGGTTTTCCAGGTTTTTTAATAGGTATTAGAATATATTCCTTCCAACTCTCTGGAATTTGTGACGTGTCATTCCAAATTTCATTAAAAATATGTAATAATGATATTTTATATTGAAGTGGTATATGGTATATCATAGAATATGAAATATTGTCTTTACCTGGAGCACTGCTATTTTGTTGACTAAGTACTCGATCTAACTCCCACAATTTAAATGGTTGTTCTAAGCCAAACTTATCCTATTACGAGGAAAACGAAAAGCCCTAGATACAAAGTTTACTACTTTTTAAACAATTAGAATAATTGAAATAAAAATATAATAAACAATATTTTAAATCCAAGACTTTTCGTTAATAAACTGCTTTCTGGCTGCATCCCATATCTCCGGATTTTACAATATATAATCACATAGAGACGACGAAATAGGAGAAAGCAAATAGAGGACACTTAGGCCACGCATTTACCTTCTCTTCGTCTAGGAAAAGGACCGAAAGACAGTTTCTAAATACTCACAAATTGAGTAAAAATGAAAAAGATAAAAAGGGTTCAAGGCAGGTTTTGTTTATATTCGATTCAGAGTTGGACTACCATCTCCATATAGTAACTATTTCAGCATCCTTATGCATCATCAGTGAAGATTATGCAGTCACAACTCTGAAGGGAATACAAACATTCTGCCTCTTTTAAAGCAAACCATCGCGATGCGATGAACCCGCCTTTTGAGACGCAATACAGCGACATCTCTCGTATTACGAGGAAAACGAAAAGCCCTAGATACAAAGTTTACTACTTTTTAAACAATTAGAATAATTGAAATAAAAATATAATAAACAATATTTTAAGTCCAAGACTTTTCGTTAATAAACTGTTTTCTGGCTGCATCCCATATCTCCGGATTTTACAATATATAATCACATAGAGACGACGAAATAGGAGAAAGCAAACAGAGGACACTTAGGCCACGCATTTACCTTCTCTTCGTCTAGGAAAAGGACCGAAAGACAGTTTCTAAATACTCACAAATTGAGTAAAAATGAAAAAGATAAAAAGGGTTCAAGGCAGGTTTTGTTTATATTCGATTCAGAGTTGGACTACCATCTCCATATAGTAACTATTTCAGCATCCTTATGCATCATCAGTGAAGATTATGCAGTCACAACTCTGAAGGGAATACAAACATTCTGCCTCTTTTAAAGCAAACCATCGCGATGCGATGAACCCGCCTTTTGAGACGCAATACAGCGACATCTCTCGTATTACGAGGAAAACGAAAAGCCCTAGATACAAGCCAGAAAGCAGTTTATTAACGAAAAGTCTTGGATTTAAAATATTGTTTATTATATTTTTATTTCAATTATTCTAATTGTTTAAAAAGTAGTAAACTTTGTATCTAGGGCTTTTCGTTTTCTTCGCAATACGAGAGATGTCGCTGTATTGCGTCTCAAAAGGCGGGTTCATCGCATCGCGATGGTTTGCTTTAAAAGAGGCAGAATGTTTGTATTCCCTTCAGAGTTGTGACTGCATAATCTTCACTGATGATGCATAAGGATGCTGAAATAGTTACTATATGGAGATGGTAGTCCAACTCTGAATCGAATATAAACAAAACCTGCCTTGAACCCTTTTTATCTTTTTCATTTTTACTCAATTTGTGAGTATTTAGAAACTGTCTTTCGGTCCTTTTCCTAGACGAAGAGAAGGTAAATGCGTGGCCTAAGTGTCCTCTATTTGCTTTCTCCTATTTCGTCGTCTCCATGTGATTATATATTGTAAAATCCGGAGATATGGGATGCAGCCAGAAAGCAGTTTATTAACGAAAAGTCTTGGATTTAAAATATTGTTTATTATATTTTTATTTCAATTATTCTAATTGTTTAAAAAGTAGTAAACTTTGTATCTAGGGCTTTTCGTTTTCCTCGTAATACGAGAGATGTCGCTGTATTGCGTCTCAAAAGGCGGGTTCATCGCATCGCGATGGTTTGCTTTAAAAGAGGCAGAATGTTTGTATTCCCTTCAGAGTTGTGACTGCATAATCTTCACTGATGATGCATAAGGATGCTGAAATAGTTACTATATGGAGATGGTAGTCCAACTCTGAATCGAATATAAACAAAACCTGCCTTGAACCGTTTTTATCCCAAACTTATCCCTTGAAACTGTTTCGCTGTATTCTGGAAAATATTGGGAAGGTACCCACTGAGGAGATATTTTATTATGAAATTCATCTAGCCAGCTTGAATTTGGATTTATTGGAAACTTGTTGGTCTGTTTGCGGTTTTTAAAGGCGTTTACTTTCTTCCATACTTCACTGATTTTTGTTTTAGAATTAAGGCTTTCACAGTACTCTATCCAATTCTGTTTTTTCTTTTGCTTGAAGAGTTTTTTGCGACAGCATCAAGTCTCTTAAATTCAAATAAATTATTCCTTGTAGGGTTTTGTTTATATTTTCCGTATAGCATAAATGGTTGTAAAATGCAAATACTTGTTTTTGTATGGTTTTTTCGCAATTATTGCTATTTTTCAACAAGGGTGACTATTTTTCAAATTATTAACCAATTCTATATAAATTTAACTACGCAACTTTAATGTTAGTACTACTTTTCTCGTAAATGAATACTTTTAAAGTTATAATCAAAAAACAAAGAAAAAAATCTAATTTTTTTTCATTTTTTGACATTTTGATTATTTAAACAATGTTCCGGACCTTTTCGAGAGGGAGGATAACTCAAATATTATTATTTAAGCTATTTTCAAGCAATTTATGCAAAAAAATTGAGTCACTACTCAACGTCCAAATCTACCAATATTTTTGCAGCTACGCCCTGGTCTATTAAGAAATTCTTCTATTCAATAGTGTGGTCTTTTAGATAGATAGGCTTTTGTCATTGTACGGAACTTTGAGAAAGATGTTACAGATTTAAGTTGTAAAGGGAGATGGTTATAAAGTTTTTTTGCGGAATATAGTATAGATTTCTTTACTAACTCAGTGGATGGGATCGGTAAATAAATATCAAAGATTAAATTTCTGGTGGAGTAAAGATGATTGGGCCTTGCTGGAAAGACATGAAGATGTTTACGAATTAAACAAACCGTTTATAGAATATATAAAGATGAAAGTGTTAAAATTCCGTGACCTCTGAAGTAACTTCTGCAATGTGTAGATCTTCTGATGCCAAACAGATATCTTATTGCTCTTTTTTGCAATTTAAAAATAACATCAAATTGGGCAGTTGTACTAGAACCCCAAAAAGGAAGACCGTATCGAAGATGAGACTCGAACAACGCTAAATATGTTATTTCATCATATTATATAGGGTGTCCCAAAAGTAGTGGAACGGTCGAATATTTCGCGAACTAAAGATCGGATCGAAAAACTGAAAAATTCGTGTTTAATCATTTTAAAAAATCTATCCAATGACACCAAACACCAACCTCCACTACACCCCCTGGAGATGGGGTGGGGGTAAATATAAAATCTTAAATGGAAACCCCTAGTTTTCTTGCAGATTTGGATTCGTTACGTAAAAGTAAGCAACTTTTATTCAAGACATTTTTTTGAACTGTCGATAGATGGCGCTATAATTGGGAAAAACGATTTATCCTGATACCATAGGTAAATTATAGAAACGGTCTAATATCTCGAGAAATACACTTCCAAATGAGAAACCAAAAAACAGGTTTTTAATATTTTTCGAAAACCTATCGATAAACACCAATCATGACCATCCAGCCCACCCCCTGGAGGTGGGGTGGGGGGTAACTTTAAAATCTTAAATAGTCCCACTTTTTATTGCAGATTCGAATTCGTCATGAAAAATTAAGCAACATTTATTCGAAACATTTTTTTAAAATGCTGATAGATGGCGCCAATAAATCGTATTTTTCCAATTAAAGCGCCATCTATCAACAATTCTAAAAAATGTTTCTAATAAATGTTGCTTAGTTTTTCATGACAAATCCGAATCTGTAATAAAAAGTGGGGCCTGCTATTTAATATTTTAAAGTTACCCACACCCCACCTCCAGGGGGTGGGTTGGAGGGTCACGTTTAGTGTTATTCGATAGGTTTTCAAAAAGTGTTAAAAACCCTTTTTTGATTTCTCATTTGGAAGTGTATTTCTCGAGATATTAGACCGTTTCTATAATTTACCCATGGTGTCAGGATAAACCGTTTTTCCCAATTATAGCGCCATCTATCCACAGTTCGAAAAAATGTCTTGAATAAAAGTTACTTACTTTTATGTAACGAATCCAAATCTGCAAGAAAATCTAGGGGTTTCCATTTGAGATTTCAAAGTTACCCCCCACCCCACCTCCAGGGGGTGTAGTGGAGGTTGGAGTTTGGTGTCATTGGATAGATTTTTGAAAATGATTGAACACGTATTTTTCAGTTTTTCGATCCGATGTTTAGTTCGCGAAATATTCGACCGTTCCACTACTTTTGGGACACCTTGTATAATGTAATAAAAAGTATACTGAAATAATACGCGTTTCTGGTAAGGACCATTTTAGGGGAACGGTATTAAAGGTTAAAAAAGCTAAATAAAAATAGGGTATTGGATGCTTTCGGGTGTTCGGAGGTGAGGATTCTAAGAGGCGGGATGAAAACAACAAATGAATTTGGTATTATTGCTGATAGAGAAAACAAAAATAACATGGTCAAGCTTTTGCAGTCAATGCATCATGCCTCTGTTATTATGTTTAAACTTTTCTTCAATCAGACATTAGTGAAAAAGCTGGCAATACCGAAATTAACTAGCTTATTGTTAGAATTTTTCTATTCCTGCTAGTTGATTCAAGAATGGTTTCGAGTTTTTAATAAATGTTTTTGTGTTGTATGTAAAGTTTGTATGCCTAGCATGAATTTTGACAGTCTGCTGCGAAGAGAACTCACGCTGCCTCAAATTGGCCTCAGGTGTCTATATTTTCTTTGGGAATATTTGGGTTTCCATGGAGGTGTGGTGTCCAGATGTAGTGTGGGTTAGTGGTCTTCTTTGGTAAGCTGTCAGGTCTTAAATTTTTGCAGTTTTATTTATTTTGTTTGAAAAATGTGATTTTCGTAACTATCAATTTTTTGGCTTAATCCCAGGATTACCTATAGATATATTATGGAGCATATTTGATAATCACACAAAGATATTGATTATTTCATTCATAGGAGATTCTGACCAATAGAAAGCTACAGAAATCTGAATTAAATCGATAATTTCTGATAATCTCCCGTCGTTAAGTATATTACGTCAGATGCCCTTCGTTGCTACGAAAAAATACATTCAGTGACATTAATGACAATTAATGTTTTAAAAATTATAAAAGTGATGACTTTCAATCGTCAAATATTTATAAAAACTGTGTGTTTAATGGTACTTACATAAATAAATTACAATAAAATTTTGGTTTTGAACAGTTTTATTCATGAAATAATCGCAACAAATTGCACTCGACCTCTGAAATTATTATAGAATTTTTGCTCTCGTGACACTTTGACATAATTTCACTCGCCTTCGGCTCGTGAAATTAAAACTGTCAAAGTGTCACTCGGGAAAAATTCAATAATTTCAGAGCTGTTGTGCAATTACTACTGAAAATTTAAATCTTTGAATACATAATAATTTTCTTTGTCGGTTCTGCTGATTTAAATTTTTTCCCTTATTTAAAACAAAACGAAAACCTTTTCGCCTAGCTCCCAGCTTCCAATATAAATCAAAAATCCTATTGTTAATTAAAACAAACAAAATAATAGACAGCCGTTAACGCCTCAACGTAAGTTTACAAAGCTTCCGATTGATATTCCTATAACTTTTTTCCCTAACAAAACAAAAAAAAAATATGAAAGGACTCTCTGGAAGAATAAAACTTTTTGTAATCATTGTCTCAGACTACAACAAAGAAATAAATATTGAAATTTGTAGTAAACAAACTTTCCTAAGAGAATTAATTAATTTTTCAACGACGCAAGAACAAACTTTTTTAGCTTGAGTGCTCTCTAGAATGCCCTGACTCCAGGCGTTTGTCACAAAGATTTTATTCGTTCATTCACTCACGGTAAAATATTGCAAAACCTCCGAAATTTAAACAACCGCTTGGATTGAGAGAAATTTGGCATACACATAGCTAACGTGCCAAAGAAAAATATGATATTGTGCCGATGTGCGTTTTTGCTCTTTGGGCGAATTTCATCCCTTCTCGGGTGTGAAAAAATATACGTTTAATATAAGTTCGGAATTGGTTAAACTCACTAATTCTAAGTAATTTTTTTTCTATATAGTTTTTTCCCTAGTCAATACTTTTCGAGTTATTTGTGAGTGAATATGTTAATTTTTCAACAAAAAAACACGTTGTTAGACAGTTTTTCGCAAATAACTAAACAAGTAAGTATTTTAACTAAAAAAATATTCTTCAAAAATATAGCTTATAAAAATGTAAAAAAATGGTGTATATACTAAGTCCGCAGACACAGTAGAAGCAGAGTTGTAGCTAATGAAAAGTGGGTTCTTATTTTGTCAAATTCCGAATCGAATATTTAAACGCGACATAATAAAAAAATGGAGCACTTTTCGGGTAAAACTCATTACAACATTTTGTAAGAGTTTACTCATTACAACTTAAGTGTTTAAAAAAAAAGAATGTGTGTGTACTTTGTACGCACGTAAGAAGTTATACTTCTATTATATAATTTCAAAGAAATAAATATACTTAAGGAGTTATTTGTATTTTATTTAAATATTAAACTATCTTTCTTACCTACCACTTTTAAAATTTTTTTTATTAAAACGATACCAAAAATTAAAAAAAAAAAAGAATATGAATCGTCCAGGATTTGAACCCGGGACCTCTTGATCTCCGGTCACACGCTCTCTAACTGAGCTATATTCCCTTCGCTTTGACAGGTTACAAGGTTTCTCATACATACTGACAAATTTAATAGACCAAGTGAAGTATACAAAAATACTTTAAAAATATACTTACTATTATTATAAAATATCTTATTCCCTAGGAAGACAAATCCAAAGACACAAAAATTATAATAAATAATACATTTACTAAAAACACTAATATAATTTAAATATAACTTCAAAAACTTTATTTTTGTCTTTTAAAAAAGTTTTCAACATCAAAAGTAAGTAAGTTACGCTCAAAATAATGTTGGTCCCTTTTATTTTTTGGTAAAAAATCGTTAAAATCACCCCTAATTAGCATCTCAAATAGAATTAATCGTTACCGCTTCACAGAAATAGGTCCAGATGCGGTCGTTGCATATGCGGTCAAGGTAATTATCGTTGCAAATGCGGCCAATCCAAAATATTTTGGCAGGTAACGTTGCACTTGCGATCAGACATTTTACTTAAAAGCTAGAAATGTAAGAAGGTCGTAAATTAGTAACCACCCGAGTTATTAGCAGGCCCGGTCGACCCTATTGAAATCTTTTATTCCGCTTATCTATATTTCGAACAATAGGTAATGAAAACAGTAATGACTAAACCACAATAATCCCCTCATTACGGATTTTTGGAAAGTTTGTATTTGCCAAACTAAAAAGGTTGGGGGAGAATTACCAAAATCTAAACATAAAAACAAATGCATATTATTTGTATATTAATAACAACAATATATTAATAATAACAGTAACAACTTTTAATAATGGAAAATTTTGAAGTGATTGAAACAACCAAGGGAAAACCTTCTGCTCTTCACGCTGGATATCAGTATCGAAAATATAGGAAGAATAAGGAAGATGTTGTAACTTGGGTATGTGTAAAAGAACGTCACCACAACTGTAAAGGGAGGATGAAGACAAAACTGACGGAACTACTCGAAGTCAACCAACACACTTGTGGTGTCCCCGATGTAGCTCTCTTAGAAGTAAAAAAGGCTACGTACATTTCAAAAAAGAGAGCTCGAGAAGAAGACACTCCAACCCCAGACATTTACAGGAAAGAGTTCGAAAAACTATTTACAAAAAGACTCGATTTTGTAAGTAAAATTCCTTTGTAGGCCTCACGTAAGTCTACACTTTGTCGTTCAAGATATTTACAAACTGGTGTCGGACCAGAACCAGCGTCGTCTATTGAAATAGATATCCCACTGGAAATGTTGACATTAGAAGATGGTCAAAGTGTTTTGTGTTTTGACGACACTGAAGAAGGAGAAAGAATTTTATGTTTTTCGACTTCGAAAGCAAAGGAAACGTTAGCAACAAAAACAGATTTTTTTGTCGACGGTACATTTAAGAGCTCCTCCAAACAGTTTACACAAATATATACCATGCATGTTGATATGGGCAGCACTGACGACGAAACAAGAATTGTCCCTGTGTTGTATGCGCTTCTACCAAACAAAAAAATGAAAACGTATAGAAGGCTGTTTACAATACTTACAAAAAAACTAGGCGGATGGAAACCAACAACAGTGACGCTTGATTTTGAAGATGCTGTTATTCAAGCTCTCAACACTGTTTTCCCAGATGTTAGACTGCATGGATGCAACTACCATTTTAATCAGTCGCTTTGGAGGATTCAGTCGATCGGACTGACAACGCAATACATTACCGACGATAACGTTAGACTTCATTTAAGAATGTGTTCTACATTGGCATACTTACCTTTGGAGCAAATAGAAGACGGGTGGCTAATTATTCAATCTGATTCGGAATCTGAATCTACGGAAGATGAAAATTTGACAAAATTTTATGATTACTTCGTTAACGAATGGCTAGAAAATCCAGTGATTAGCATGAATATGTGGAACTGCCATGGCCTCCGACACCGAACAAATAATGCCGTGGAAGGATGGAACAACCGGTTAAACAGAATGTTAAAGAACCTCATCCAAACATATACATTCTCATAAAAAATTTAAGAAAAGAAGCAGAATATTTCGATTTTATATTAAATAGAATGGACTTAAACCTAGAAAATAAGAAACGAATGAAAATGTATATTCAACTGGATAATAGGATAAATAGTGCAACAGAACTATTGCAGCGCTCTTGTGATATAAAATCATTTTTGGTGTCCGTGGCAAATATTCAAAAATTTCACTAAAAAAAAACATTAAAATAAAAAAGAGACAAAAAAAAACAAAGATAACAAAACAGAAAAAATAGATAAAAAAAGCTAAAAAAAAAGATAAAAAAAACAAAAAAAATTAAACATGCCTATGATTCATCATAGCCAGTCCTAAGCCTGGACAAAATGTGAAGGATTTTTTTAAATGTTTGTACTTAACTAATACACATTAAATATAAAAAGACATGAAAGCATCTTAGGGAAGGAACTCCCATTTTTAAATTTTTAATACTTTTTAACATTTGACACAAACAGTAAGGTAGCCAATTTATATAGAAATAATCAACAATTCGCTAATATTTTATTTATGTGACACTAAGGTTTATTAAATGAACTATCTTCATTATTTTTAATTAGTGCACATAATCTCACTAAACGCTCAAAAGAAGAAAGTTTTTTTATATCAAAATACTTTTTACGTTAATAAAATTATTAGTAAGCATTTTCTCCTCTTATCAACGTCTATGGTAAATATTATTTAAATCTTACAAAAATTTGGTTATAGAATTATTCATGTGATAGTGGTAGAAAAAGGTAAAAATATGATTTGTTTATTAGGCAATGACCGCACATGCAACGATAAAATCAACATATTTTTGTACGACCGCAAATGCAACGATAATAGCCGTGATCGCAAATGCGACGACCGCATCTGCAACGACACCGCTTCACAAGTTACTTTGCTTATGTATGGTTTATATGATCTGTAAATTTCATCGTTTCAAAGTATTTATTTTTGAAAGAGCTGTAGTTAAAAGGGCTTGAACAAGTCACTAATCACGAATGTAGGAAGTTTTTGAACAACCATATTATCTTAGCCAATTATTGTCTTACAGGAAAACAAAAAAATCCAAAATTCATAAAAGAAACCTTCATATTTTTTCTTTTTAAGATATTTGATATCACTAATAATTTTAAAGTTATTTTGAAGAAAAGAATTTTTTTTAATTGAAAAAAGGATTTTTTTACTTTAAATTTTTTCAAAGTTGAGCACTTTGAACCAATTGAACTTACATTAATATCGTACAAATTATACATAAGTAAAGTAACTTGTTAAGCGCTAATGATTAATTTCATTTAGTATGCTAATTAAGGGGTGATTTTTAAGATTTTTTTTACCAAAAAAAGAAGAGACCAACTTTATTTTGAGCGGAACTTACTTACTTTTGATGCTCAAAACTTTTTTAAAAATAAAAAGTTAAGCTTTTTTTACACTCTAAAAATAATGTGGTGAGTTTTCCCCGAAAAATGCTTAAGTTTTTGTTTATTTCACGTTGAAATATTCGAATTGGGATTTGATAAATAAGAACCTTCTTTTCATTAGCTACAACTTTGCTTTTACTGGGTCTACATACTTCATATATACACCCTTTGAGCCCATCAGAATCAAAACCTGCTAAATCCAAATTTTTAGTTCTGCTAAATCTAAACTAAAACTATGTACAAATTTTTGAAGATAATATAAGCGACATGCATAAAAATGACAAATGAGTGTGCCATTTTGTGATATTTATTGTTGCCCCTTTGATTGAGAAATGCCGGCCTACTCTTTGGAAAATTTATATTTTTAATGTTTTATTAGGCTCCTGACAAAATTTCAAAACATGATCTAGCAGGTTTTAATATTATAGGCCTCTTTTGTTTTTAGGTTTTTTTATAAGCTATATTATTTTTAACAAAATACTTACTTTTTTAGTTATTTGCGAAAAACCGTCTAAAAACGTGGTTTTTTATTGAAAATGAACAAATTCACTCACAAATAACTCAAAAAGTATTAACTTAGTGAAGGAACTCTTTAGAATAAAAGTTGTTTAGAATTAGCCAGTTTATCCAATTCCAGACTTATTTTAAACGTACGTTTTTTCACCCCCGAGAAGGAGTGAAATTCAACTCAAGGGCGAAAGTACACATCGGCACAATATCGTTTTTTTTATTTGGCCTGTTATCTGTGTGTATGCTAAATTTCATCGCAATCCAAGCGGTTCTTTAAAATTTACAGCAAAAACCGTGAGTAAATGGACTATTATTGAAAATTTTCACTCAATACCTCTAAACTCTAAACAGTTGAGCTACATTTAAGCGTTTTCATTAGATTTTATGAGAGTATATTTTTTTATACTGCGACGATAATTCTGAGTACATAGATTTAATATTTTCTAACTTTGTTAATTAAAAACTTTGTTTGGATTAAACTAGTAACATCGTAGTATGAGACGCAAATATTGCTTTTGGAATTTCAGATTTTGTTTTATGGAAATTTGAAATGAAAGTTTTGAAATAACACATACAATGTCAATATGAAGTAAATCCTAAACTACACTCTACGTCGAAAGTATAATTGGAATATTTGCCTTAATTAGGATACAGTGTTATGCAAAAGTATAGAATAAATTCATTAGTTCAGATCCAGACGACTTGAAAAAAAACACCAATTTTAATTTTTAGATGGCCATCATTTATTGGTATACCGGGTGTCCACTTATATTTTCCCCCTTTTAACTGCATATATCTTCTAAACGGCTTAAGATAGAAGTATGCGGTTTTCGATGAAATGTTTTAATTTAGTAAAAGTTTTGTCTGAATAGATTGAATTTTTTATATGGCTTTCAAATACGAAAAGAAAAATGGCGGATTTTTGAAAAAAACGTTGTTGACTTTTTTTTTAATGGAACACCCAGTATATTTTTTTGTAAATTGAAATAAATGTCATTCACCTATCCACCGATATAAAGTTTTTCAAAATCGGTTGTCAAATCACTGAGTAATTAATTTTTAAAATGAGCCGTGCAACGTGGATATCACATACCTAAATAACATAACTAAGCAAAATGTTATTATGTTATGTGATTTCCACATTGCATCTTTCATTTTAAAAATTATTTGCTCAGTCATTTGACAACCGATTTTAAAAAATTTAATATCGCTGGATAGGTAAATGACCGTTTTTTCAAGCTACAAAAAATATAATGGGTGTTTCAATAAAAAAAGTCAACAACGTTTTTTTCCAAAAATCCGCCATTTTTTATTTAAAAGCGACATAATTAAAAAATGGTCATTTACCTAAAAACTTGAAAAAACGGTCATTTTCCTATCCAACGATATAAACTTTTTTAAAATCGGTGGTCAAATGACTGAGCAATTAATTTTTAAAATGAGAGATGCAATTTGGAAATTACATCAATTCGCTTAGTTATGTTATTTAGGTATGTGATATCCACGTTGCACCTCTCATTTTAAAAATTAATTACTCAGTGATTTGACAACCGATTTTAAAAAACTTTATACTAGGTGAATGACCTCTCTCTCAATTTACAAAAAATATACTAGGTGTTCCATTAAAAAAAAGTCAACAACGTTTTTTTTCAAAAATCCGCCATTTATCTTTTCGTATTTGAAAGAGATATAAAAAATTAAGTCCATTCAGGAAAAACTTTAACTAAAATAAAACATTTCAGCGAAAACCGCATATTTCTATCTTGAGCCGTTTAGAAGTTATAGGCAGTTAAAATGGGGGAAAATATAAGTGGACACTCGGTATTTTAGTAAAAGTTTTGTCTGAATGGATTGAGTTTTTTATATCGCTTTCAATTACGAAAAAAAATGGCGGATTTTTTAAAAAACGTTGTTGACTTTTTTTTTAATGGAACACCCAGTATATTTTTTTGTGAATTGAAAGAACGGTCGTTCACCTATCCAGCGATATAAAGTTTTTTAAAATCGGTTGCCAAATGACTCAGTTATTAATTTTTAAAATGAGAGGTGCAACGTGGATATCACATAACTAAATAACATAACTAAGCAAAATGATATGTTATGTGATTTCCACATTGCATCTCTCATTTTAAAAATTATTTGCTCAGTTATTTGATAACCGATTTTAAAAAACTTTATATCGCTGGATAGGTAAATGATCGTTCTTTCAATTTACAAAAAATATACTGGGTGTTTCAATAAAAAAAGTCAACAACTTTTTTTTTCAAAAATCCGTCATTTTTTATTTAAAAGCAATAAAAAAAATCAATCCATTCAAACAAAACTTTTACTAAAATAAAACATTTCAGCGAAAACCGCATAGTTCTATCTTGAGTCGTTTAGAAGTTATAAGCAGTTAAAATGGGGGAAATATAAGTGGACACCCGGTATTGTGTTGGACATTACGTCACCAGTGTTGGTGTTATGAATTAATCGACGTTTTTTTTAAATACAAACCAAGTTCACGAGACACCTCATTTAAAACGTCTTCTTATCGGCTTTGCAACGATGTATTATTCGGACATTTATTTCTACAGTGTCAACCAAAATTATGTACTTTTGTGTCCCATTTGAAAGTCCCAGTGGAAAGTAGATTTCCAGGAAAACAAAAGATCTGACAACAATGTAAATACCACCATAATATTGTCATACATGGTCATGTAAGTATATCGAGGTTACATCATTTACAATTTAAAATAAGATACATATACAATCAGAGTTTGGTGATAATTTTGAGCGTAAACTAAATGTAAGATAAAATACTTACCATGTCGGGGTAGTATCATGAGGTTTTAGTATCTTGTTTTTTTTTCGTAATTTACTATGTGCTTACTAACACCAGAGAGAATTTTATTATGATCATTGCATGTAGTTGTCTTTTTAAACACAAATCATATGCTATGATGTTTCTAACAGATACTATTAAGGTAAAGTTGATTGTGATGGAATGAACTATCCTCCAATGAAGTCGTCCCAGGAAAGCAACTCATAAAATTTGTAATACCATTATGACATCTACTTTACAACGTATAATTATACAGTATCCTATGATGAAATAATTTCATCTAAAATTGGTGGAGAAGGTAGTCAAACCAATGGGCGCCGTAAATTATCGCGCCGTAAAAAAATCGCCCGTGTGGCCAAATCCTTAAAGCTGCTGGCTTACGAGATAACGAATTTATGCCAAACATTTGCACCATATTTGAGTTGTCAATATGAATGAGTCAGATAAAATTAAATTATTAGAAGAATTTTTTACCAAGCAAAAAAACAAAATTTGTTTAATTTATTAATGTTGTTATGAAGCTATTTCCTTGTGGCATTTTTGTAATCAACTATTTTAAATGGGAAATAAGCCACAATTAGAGTAAAAAAATGATTTTATTAACGTTTCGACGTCCAAATCGGATGCCGTTTTCAAAATACAAAATATTTTGTATAAAATATAATATTTAATATAATATTTTGTATTTTGACAACGGCATCCGATTTGGACGTCGAAACATTAATAAAATCATTTTTTTAGTAAAAGTGTGGCTTATTTCCCATTTAAAATAGTTAATTTATTAATGTTCTATATTTTGGTGCCGATTTCCGAAGTGAAAATCGAAAAGTAAAAAAGATTTAATTTCAAACTTAAATTATGGCTTATTCCCAAAAAAAATAGTAAATTGCATAGTAAGATGCCACAAGAAAGATATATAATAATATGTGCCGACTAGGTATAAAAATCACCTGACTATTATAATAATGTTTTACACACCTTTTCTGTTGCAAAATATTACAAAATAGTAAGATGCCACAAGAAAGATATACAGGGTGTTTCATTAATTATTGTCCATACAGTAACTGGAGAAAGCTTAGCACAAAATACGCAGATTTAACCTAAAACACTTAAATAAAATGTGGTCCCTTACTGAGTTACAGGGTGTTTTATCTAAAAATTTAAAAATTATTTTTGCCCAGCATTTTAAAACTGTTCGACGTATCCTTTTCATACTTGGCAAAAAGTGCGACTACTATACACCCTACTAAATTATGATAAACAAACGTTTCTAGCTACTACCAGAGCCGTACGACAGGGGATAGTGAATGGTTGACCCTTCTCAAATTCTACGCCACTGGAGGAATTACTATTTTAGTGCCCTTTTTAGATTCTCCAATACTTTCTACGTAAATAATATACTCCTCATTGGTAACGATAAAGATATGAGTTTTCGAGATAGTTGAAGTTAAATATGAAACGGTACAGTTATTTTGATTAATTTATGATATTTATGATTCATATATGAATAAAATTTAAAAATTATTTGTACCCAGTACTTTAAACCAATTTGGCGTATCCTTATCATACTTGTCAAAAACTGTAGGTACTGTACACCCTACCAAATTAAGATACATAAACGTTTCTAGTTACTACCAGAAGCGTACGACAGAGGATAGTGGCTGGTTGACCCTTCCCAAATTCTACGCCACTGACGAAATTGCTATTTTAGTGTAATTTTTTTATTTTCCAGTACTTTTTATGTAAATAATTTACTGCTTATTCGGAACGACAAAATGATTAGTTTTCGAGATATTTGAAATTAAAAATGAAGCGAAACAATACATTAATGAAAATAACCGTGTCGTTTCATTTTTAATTTCAAAGATCTCGAAAACTAATAACTTCATCGTTACGAATGAAGAGTATATTATTTTCATAGAAAGAATTGAAGAATCCAATAATTGAACTAAAATAGCAATTCCTCCAGTGGCTTAGAATTTGGAAAGGGTCAACCATTCACTTTCCCCCGTCTTACGCCTCTGGTAATAGCCCGGAACGTTTGGTTAACATAATTTAGTAGTTTGTACAGTACCTACACTTCCTGCCAAGTACGAAAAGGATACGTCGTATAGTTTTAAAATGCCGAGCAAAAATAGTTTTTAAATTTTTAGATAAAACTCAGTAAGGAACCACATTTTATTTAAGAGTTTTAGGTTAAATTTTCGTATTTTGTGCTAAAGTTTCTCCAGTTACTATATGGACAATTATTATTGAAACACCCTGTATAATAATATGTCCCGAATAGGTATAAAAATCACCTGACTATTATAATAATTTTTTACACACCTTTTCTGTTAGACGGGTTCTGGATGTCTCCTTTAAACGGATATTTGTGCATAAATTTTCCCCAACACAAATAGAAGAGAGCTCTGGTTGATTTCCTTATAAAAAAGAGTCTCGTGCAGGTGGCTAATCGGCCTATTCTCGTATTCGAGTTTTTTCCACTCGATTAGCCACCTGTACTCCCGTTATTGTTAAGCAAATCACATTGGAATAGATATTTCTCTTTTCCATATACTTTTTTAGAGATTCCGTAGTATTATACAGCTTTGGCGTCAGTTTATAATATATGATATTTGATAATATGTTGTACGATCTTATTGTGTAACAAAATTAAATAAATTACGGGGAAAATTTTTAGATGGTAATTGGACAAGATTGAAAACGCTCGTCTTTTCTGTATCGTCTTTTATTAAGTAGTGTAAAAACTGAGGATAATAATGAAAGCAGAAATGAACTACAGGGTGATACGTATTATTTAATATACGTATTATGTGGTTTTAATATTTGAAAAATGAAAAGGGTTTGAAAGCTAAGGATTCCTGGATCAGCTGTGGAGGTTTGAGATAGGCTAGGCTCGACATAGTGGGGCCATTCAAAGGCCTCACAGTCCAACTTCTTCTATACCGTAAAAAATTGCTCCTTGGTGGTCAGCATATTCACCGATCACTATAGACTCCGGTGACATCTTCATCTGCTTGAATTGGCGGATGACCCACGGTACCTGTGATGAGGAGGAGGAAATCTTCTCACATGTCCTCTGGAAGTGTCCGGCATTGGCCTGTCAGAGGTGGAAGATTTTGGTTTCGGCCTTTATACAGAGTGGGCCACAGAAAAGAGTCCATCTCGATATTTGGCAGTATTATTAGATTTTAAGGAAATGACGAAACAGGTCGAGTTTTAATCTAAGGGGGACATATTTTTACGGTACATACATCTGTCATTTGTCAACCCCTCCTTTCCACTTCCCCCACCTCTTATTTTTAAATAGGGAATAGGGGTTGTGTGCTAGCTCATTTGAAAGGTTATTCAATTATCTATTCAGTAATATAAACATTAACATAATTATTTATACAGGGTGTCCAAGAAAAAAAAATTAAATTGAATTAATTGACACAAAAAGAAGAATGTATGTAATTTATTTAATTCAAAATACACTCTACTGCTACGCAAATCAGAAAAAAATGTTTCTTGATAAATAAACATTGCTTTTTGCTTAATTTCAATGTTCAAGCTGCCACCCATCTGGCTCTTGGTAGGTTGAATATTGAATTTAAGCAACAAACAATATTTATTTTTCAAATAAACATTTTTCTCTGTATTCTGTCAGCAGTAGAATGTATTTTGAGTTAAATAAATTACATACATTCTTCTTTTTGTGTCAATTCATTAATTTCAAAGTAATTTTTCTTGGACACCCTGTATAAATAATTATGCCAATGGTAATATTACTGAATAGAGAATTGAATAACTTTAAGGACAGTCTAAAAATGAGAAATATTAGCTGTGTTTTTCTCGTTTATTGTCGTCATTATTGCCAATGAGAAAATCAATTTTAGAAATTAAGATTTATTGGATATCTTAGCCTAGCAGATACCATTTCTGTAATACCTGTTTTTTTTTTGTTTTCTTTCTACGATTAAAAATATAAACTTTCTACGATTGTTTTCAGTTCGCATTAATCAAATATTTTTTATAAACGACTTCTCATTTTTCTATGCCTAATGCTTACTTGACCAGTCGGCTTTGGTTTTCTAATCGGACTCTGTTTGCTTATTCATTACTGGCTAATTGGCTCTGCCAAAGCCATTTTTCAAAAAAAAAAAAATGTTATTCATTCAATTTTTTATAATCTTGTTATCATTTTTGACTTGGTCTTAATCATCTATCATATTCATAATGCATAATAAAAATTTCTTTGTTCATCCAATCTCATATGAATTACACACAGTTTTTCGATTATTGCAGTTATAGATTCATACAGTTCTTTTACATTGGGATACTGCATCACTAAATAAATTTGCTTGTATGTGCAATCGATCATTTACTTTTACCAAATTTTAAGGAAATTAAAAATTAGGAAAAAATTTTAGTCTATATTTTATATAACATTTATTGTTTTACCCAATGAAAATATAAAACAACTCATTAGTCACAAACCTTTAATATATGGGATCGATAATATCCTTATTACTAATAATAAATGTAACTAAAATATCACAGCGATGACAATCTTTCTTAAATCATTAAAAACAAGATTTTCCAAAAAGCACATCATTATGTAAAAATCTATATCCACGTTCAACTGGAATAACACAGGTCAACAAGCCTGAGGTCCAGAAAACAGCGTATTCTTTTCCGAAAGTTTTTGGTACGGTGAATACGAATATAAGCTCCAAATTGCCAAATCTGCTCTGGTTACTGAGACATATTAATCTAAATGTGTAAAAATAGCTGTTTGTCGCCATTTTTGAGGTTATGTATACTCGTTAAAATTTTCCATCATAAAATAATAGGCATAACATTATACTAAATTTACAATCAAGATACAGTAGAAATAAACAAACCAAGACACTTAAATGCTACTAGGAGCACTCCCAAATCATAATTTACAATGTATATACATTGTGAATCCCAAATCATGATTTCCAAAGTATATGCAATTTAAATTATGATTCGGAAGTGCTCCTAGTAGCATTTAACGCGTCTTGGTTTGTTTATTTTTACTGCATCTTGATTGTAAATTTAGTATAAAGTATAAGTATTTCTCTTTAAGGTGCCGTTGTGTTGGCTTCTGGATTAATAAATGCTTGGGGTGGTTTATAGGGGTTGATAGGGTTAGAGGTGTTTTGTTTCGATCAGTAAACACAATTACTGTATGTGATTCGATATTGATATGATACAATAAGCAATTGTATGCCAAGGGACAAGGTAGGTTCCATAAAATATATGGGAAGAAATGTCAACCGTCACTGTAACCCAAAAAAAAAATTCTATCATAAATCAAACAGATAAGCAAAACAGTGATGAATATTAGTCCAGGGCGCATCTGTTTTGAGATGGACGTTGAGAGGTGACTCAATTTTTTTTGCAGAAATTGCTTGAAAATAACTCAAATAATAATATTTGAGTTATCCTCCCACTCAAAATGGCCCGGAACATTGTTTAAATAATCAAAATGTCAAAATATGAAGGAAAAATTCGATTTTTTTATTGGTTTTTCATTATAACTTTAAAACTGTTCATTTCTGAGAAAAGTTGTGCTAACATAAAAGTTGCGTAATTAAATTTCCCACAATATAGAATTATTTAAAAATTTAAAAAATAGTCACCCTTGTTGCAAAATAGCAATAATTGCGAAAACAACCATACAAAAACAAGTATTCGCATTTTACATTTTTCAACCATTTATGCTACACTTAGGACCTTCATATTTTACACAGAAAAACTTTATGATATAGTAAAATAACACTGTAAATTTCATTAAGCTCGGTGTAATAGATTTAGCAAAAAAAATTTTGCAATGTAGCTTTCGCAAAAAAAATTAATTTTTTAAAAATGTTGCAGGACTGAAAATAAAGCAGATTGAATTTTTTTTTGCTTATAGAAGTGTACTGTACCTTTCATTTGCAATTTACAAAATTAAAGTCGATTAATGACCACGGGCGGCGTCAAGTAATTTTTTAAATAAACATTAATTTTTGGTGCTACGTGCAGGACAGCGGTGTTCGATTCACACAAGTTGATTTCCACCGAAATTTCTTCGAATCTTTATCTAATATATTATTTTTTTACTCTATATTTTGTTGTATTTTAATATTTTAATTTCACAAAAATCAAACTAATTTTATTATTGTTTGTGAAATATTTTTTAAACAATTGCATATGTTTGAAAATAATAAACTTTTATTCTCAAGTTAAAATATATGAACAAAGAAAGTTTTTGCTAAAAAAAGTGTTATTTCAAAGGATAGAGTATGTGTTTTTATTTTGCAATAAACAAATTTATTTATTTATATCGACATGTAATAAAAATTAAAATGTATCAATCATTATCAAAGGTCATTGGAATGACAAATCAAAACAAAACTATCCGCTGTCCTGCGCGTAGCACCAATAATTAATGTTTATTTAAAAAAAATCCTGACGCCGGTGGTGGTAAATCGATTTTAGTTTTGCAAATTGCAAATGAAAGGTACAGTACACTTCTATAAGCAAAAAAATTCAACTTGCTATCTGCTTCATTTTCAGTCCTGTAACATTTTGAAATAATGAATTTTTCTTGCGAAAGCTGGATTGCAAAATTTATTTTGCAAAATCTATTGAACCGATTTTAATGAAATTTACAGTGCTGTTTTACTGTATCATAAAGTTTTTCAATGTGAAATATGAAGGTCCTAAGTGTAGCACAAATGGTTGAAAAACGTAAAATGCGAATACTTGTTTTTGTATGATTTTTTCGCAATTATTGCTATTTTGCAACAAGGGTGTCCATTTTTTAAATTTTGAACCAATTCTATATTATAGTAAATTTAATTACGCAACTTTTATGTCAGTACAACTTTTCTCGCAAATTAATACTTTTAAAGTTATAATAAAAAAATAAAGAAAAAAATTGAATTTTTCCTTCATTTTTGACATTTTGATTATTTAAACAATGTTCCCGACCTTTTTGAGAGGGAGGATAATTCAAATATTATTATTTGAGTTACTTTCAAGTAACTCAAATTAGAAATATATAACTTCTGCAAAAAAATTTGAGTCACCTCTCAACGTCCAAATGTACTAATATTTTAACAGATGCGCCCTGTCTATATGGAAACATTTTTTAAAAGACCATAATCAGATGGTATATTTTTTCTGTCTTGCTGTACGGCTGCAAAAGTTGGACAATGAACTCTGAAACAGAAATATGAAGAAATTTTTTTGGGATGTATATACATATACGAGTACAGACGAATAAAGCATGGGACAAAAATTAGTAGGAAGATGCCAAAACTCGTGACTGAGAGACCTGAGGATACGATTAGTATTTTGGATCTCCAATCTTCGAAAGGATTCGACTCAGAAATAAGAAGAAGAATAGGCAATTAATATTAGAGATTACAGGGTTAGGTGGGCTTGCCTGTTTGTAGATTGAAATGGGTGGTTTCTAGGGGTTGTTGGGTTTGGGGTGTGTGTGTGTAGGTTTGAGATTGTTGGATTTGGGGATATTTGATTTGGAGTGTCAAGTTTAACGTTGTTGGAATAAGATTATAATATATGAGTTTAAGATTTCTGAATTTAGATTTTCTGTTATACTATAATTATAATGGTTTGTAGGTTTTTTAAAGAAAGTAACTTTAAAATGATTCTTTAAGATGGTTATAACTGTATCTGGGGAAGTAAAAAGTTTATATTACTCTGGTACACAATCTCAAAAACAGCCAAAACCGCTATTTTTGCACTTTAAGCGTGACAAAGGCCCTTTTGAAACAAATATTCTGATCTTTGGGTCCGAATATTGGTCAAATTTTGTCAACCTGTATCCAAAAGTGAATGCAATTTTTGGAGCCATATCGAATGATATGAAAAAATGTCAAAATTAGTATATTAAGGCTCAGATTTGATTACTCGGGAGTGCTTGTGGTCACCTGGTGCCTAGCGTTACTACTAAGACATTCCATCTTCTGGAGTTTCGAGGGGTTTCGGAACTAATGAGGTGCAAGCAGACTACTCGGGTAGTTTGGGGTTGCCGAATATGAATACGACATCAGAGTCGCCTCTCGGAGCAACTAGTGCCTAGGCTATGCTTTCCATCTTTGATACAATTGATACAAACAGGGTAAATGGGGGATTTTGAGGTTATGAACACGAATATGACGTAGGTGGAGGTCTCTCGATTACACTAGATACAGAGTACCGAATAACAACGTCAATGTAAATCTTATAAATTACGTGTGAAATCATAAATATGTCAAATAATTGTAAATATAAAGGAAGAATAAAAAACCGCTAAACGCCGTAAAAATGAGTGGCGCATACAATATTCATGCTACAAAAGATCTGATATGAATATTACGGGGCGCAAAAATGTATTTTCATTTTGATGCAAAATAAAATTTTACTTTTATTTTAAAAGATGTTTCCATAATATTTGCTAAATTTGAAGTAAAATGCGCCACAAAAGAGTAACTTTGATACAGCTTGAATTTTGAAACTCTTTTATGGCACGTTTACTTCAAATTTTGCAAATATTATGGAAAAATCTTATAAAATAAAACTAAGCTTTTATTTTGCATCAAAATAAAAATACATTTTCGCCATATTATTGTATGCGCCACTCATTTTTACGGCGTTTAGCGGTTTTTGATTCTTTTATCAAATTTTTTTCAAAGTTTATTTTATAAATTAAATGTATGAAGTTGAATGCAATTTTTCTTGATTACACGTTAAGCTTTATAAATGGTCGCTTTTGTCGCATTATCTCCCAAATGTACATCCATCGAATGTACACTAGGTTTTTTCTATTCGAAATAGATTGAAAAAAATTATTAGGATAGCCGGTTAACGAACTCGGATTGCCCGTTTCCAGATCATATTTAGCGTCCTAACCACTACAACCACATATACCATTTCGGGAATAATCGTTAATTTTATTATACATTTGTAGCTTAATAACTTCTAGACGGCTTAACCGATTTTGATAACTAAACATGAGTTTGAACCGTATTGACAAGTAGTATCTGATGCATCTAAGTTTAAGTATGATAACTGAAGCTATTACAGGAATTATTGAACTTGAAAAACCGTTTTTCCCATAGGAAATAGATTTGATCACATTTATGAAGCCTATAACTTAAAAATTAGAATTTTTTCGGATATGGGGTATACACCGTCAGATTCGTCTAAAGTTCTTCTACAAATGCTCAGTTATTGTCGCAATTCGTAGGTTGAAATTTTGAGTAATTCTCGAAAAACCAAAATTTTCAAAGTATAGTTTTTCAGTTTTTCGGCTATACTGAGCCGTGTGTATGTCTGATCATGACAGTTTAGACACCATTTGAAAGCTCAACTCAACGCTATTGATTTGGAGAATTTGCGGTTCTCCTGTCTCTTCTTGAACCGAAGATATATACTCCCAAAAAATATGCCGTTTTGTACTTACCAAGTTCTATAGCTGGCTTACGGGTGGTCAAAAGTCACAAGCTACACCGGTTCTGAATCGGCCATGACCCTCTCTTCAAACACAGAAAAAAATTCAGATCGGTTTAACTTTTCCAGCCACATACATACATACATACATACATTGTCATATCCACAAATATTTTCCCCTTTTAAATAGAAATTGAGTCATATTTCTGAGCTCGGTAACTTTTAAATGGGATAACCGATTTTCAAAATTAAACATGCGTTGGAAAGGTAATGATCAGTACTATTAGAAGCCGCAAAGGTCGGACTGTTACACGCGACACTATATATACACGAAATTTTCAATTTTATAAATCTGACGGAATTTAAAATTGTACCAACACCCATCTTAAAGTTCAGGAAAAGACCCACCCAATCATATATCAACCAACCAATTTGGTCCAAGGGTGTGGATTTTACGGCCCTTCCTATTTAGGGCCTGTTTTTCGTTCTCGTCCTCAAAACTCCCAAAAACTTCGAAAATTTAAACCCCCTTATAGTAGGGGGTGTGGATGTGCGCCACTGGCGAGAACTACCGTTCTCTGGTAATGTCATCTGAGATGTACAAATTCTTGATTGTAAAAAAATAGATAGCATATTTTTGAGAACAAACAATATTAATTTTTATATTCTTTTTTACTTGTATTCTTCCTAGAGACCAGATACTCCAGAGGCCTTTACCTACATGATTATAGTACTCAGAAACTCAGAAAATCTCCCGAGTGCTGTGTTTACGTTAATTTATTGTCAGAAAACCTCGAAATTCCAGAAGATGACATGCATAACAGTCACTCTGGATACTAGGTGCTCCAAGGGTCGAGTCTGATGTCATGTTGTGTAAAGCAACCTCAGAAACCCTTGAACGATCTGTTTGCAAATGCCGACAACCTCAGAAATTCCAGAAGATGACGTACCTTAGCAGTATTCTGAGCACCAGGTACTCTGATGGTCAGTTATAATAGCGTATTCGAGTTCGGCGACTCCAAAAACTCCTGAGTAATCTGTTTGTATCAATTTAAGTACCGAAAATTCTCGAAATTCCAGAGGATGACGTTACTTAGCCCCGGCGCAAATTAATCCTAAGCGATACACAACCTGCACAGGCGAACTGCGTAGACAGTTTTGCGCATCCTACTATCAGTGCATGCGTTCTCAGGTCTCGCTTGGGAACGTTTGTCATCGGCGTACAGTTTTCTTGGGCCGTGGGACGCGTGACTCACCGCCAGATGTTTATTTTTACTAGTTTTTGTTTGCGAGATGGACGTATCTGAAATGAATACGGATGGTACCTAAGTACAATTTATTATGATAAATAAAATTGTTAGCATAGTCAACACCCCGAGTGAAAACTGCGTTTTCTTTGTGATTAAATTCTGATAACTTTTGGTAGACTAAATAAGTGGCGATACGAAATTAATAGAAAAATACGGTGAAAAATGATTCATGTTACTTAAAACCGTGATCGATAAAAATATCGTATTACTTTTAAAATTCAACTTGTCGGCATATTACATTTTTGTTTATTACATATTACATTTTTGTTTATGCTTAAAAATTAAAAACGAAATATGCAGATAGTGTTATTTTTTATGACCGATCAGTAGCGGAGGGATTATGAATTATGACCTGCAGTAATTGTAAATGATTGGGATCCTGTAGTAATTGTAAATGATTATGATCCGAGCAGTAAATTGAGGATTATGAGTTATGGCCGAGCAGTAGGGGAGAGATTATTTTAAATATGTAGGTATTATGTGCAGAAATAAAATACTCAAAAGATATCTTTTTATGCACCCGCTTATGATCAAATTCGATGATTTAGAAAGTCATACCGCTACGACTACTAGGGACGTGTAAGATATTGTTAAAACGTTACTAGTTACAAGTACGGAAATACCAATTTTAAATTGCCTACTCAATTCAGTATAAGCATCAGATACTCGTAATCAGTATTTGTACTCAGTACCACTGAGAGCCGGTATCAAAAATAGCCGTTACATGTCCGCACTGATTTTGCAAGTTTCTATTCGCCACGTCGATAACCAACGGTTGGGTTGTGTTCAATATGCGGCACGCTAGAAAAATAAATGCGCGGGTCACCCGTCCCGCCGGCGCAGGTTGTGTCTCGCTTATGTTCAATTTGTGCCGGGCCTTAGGTTCTTTTGCAATATCATTGATTAGACCTGATTAAATCATTCTTTACAAAGATAACGTCCGACATGCTTTTTGGAGCTCATATACAACGATATGAATTACCATTTATACGAGTACTTACGACAAAGACGTGTATCGCTAAAAACTTCATTTATGTAGTTATTAAATATTAATATATTAAGTTTAAGTTAAAATGTACACTAAGAAAAATTTATTTTATAAAATGAGTCACGCGTCATCTTTCTCGTAAGTCTATTGTATATTTTACATAAAATAATCTCACTCAGTAGTAGTATATCAAGAAATCGTAAAAATTAAAAATGTACTAGCTAAGTATCCAATTTTAAAATATTTATTTGTTTGATATAAATTATATATATTTTTTTTATTATTACCCCATTTTGCTTATTTAAAGTATCCCTCAGCGTGTTTAAATTCAACTTTCAAAAACGCGCGTGTTTTAGAGTTACCATGGCAACATAAACAATTTTAAGTATTGATCTAACCTGACAGGAGTACATACCTTGTAATATCAAGTAAATAAAATTTAGTAACAAATGTTTCAAAAGGTTTATTAAAATATTTAGTCCTGTCGCCAGGGGGGGTACAACGGTCTCCTGTATTCAGATGGATTTACCCAAGTTTTTATTATGTATTTTGGCCCGTAGAACACGAATTTTTTGGGTAACTGTTGATCCGGATGTCGATAAGATTGTTATAAACAAAGAAGTTGAGGAATTACATAACAGCGATTTCTCGCAAAACAAAACATATTTTTGTATTTTTTGGGCCATTCTAACCAAAAAATGTTCCTACAAGTTTTTTCGTAGGATGCATAGTTTTCGAGATACACGCGGTTGAACTTTAAAAAAATCGAAAAATTGCAATTTTTGAACCCGAATAACTTTTGATTAAAAAATAAAATAGCAATTCTGCTTACCGCATTTGAAAATTCAAGTCAAATTCTATGGGTTTCGGATATACAGTGAGCACGTAAAGGTTGGAATAAATTCATTTTATCAAGAACGGACGATTTTGGACGAAAATCCCGAAACAGGTCAATTTTTATTTTTAAATTACGACTTTTTGGCATATATATCATACTAGTGACGTCACCCATCTGGGCGTGATGACGTAATCGATGATTTTTTTAAATGAGAATAGGGGTCGTCTGATAGCTCATTTGAAAGGTAATTCAATTCTTTATTCAGTAATATAAACATTAACATAATTATTTATACAGGGTGCCCAAAAAATTTTTTTTTTAATTAAATTTATTGAAACAAAAAGAAGAATGTGTGTAATTTAATTAATTCAAAATACATTTTACTGCTATCAGAAAACAGGAAAAAATGTTTATTTGGCAAATAAATATTGTTTTTTGCTTAAATTCAATATTAAAGCAGCCACCCACTAGCCTCGTGACAATTTGAACAATTAATTTAAGCGAAAACCAATGATTATTTTGCAAATACACATTTTTTTTTTGTTTTCTGAGAGCAGTAAAATGTATTTTGAATTAAATAAATTACATACATTCTTCTTTTTATGCCAATAAATTGAATCCAAAACAATTTTTTTTTGACACCCTGTATAAATAATTATGTTAAAGTTTATATTACTGAATAGAGAATTGAATTACCTTTCAAATGAGCTATCACACGACCCCTATTCTCATTTAAAAAAATCATCGATGACGTCATCACGCCTAGATGGGTGAAGTCACTAGTATATTATATATGCCAAAAAGTCGTAATTTAAAAATAAAAATTGACCTCTTTCGGGATTTTTTTCCAAAATCGTCCGTTCTCGAGAAAATGAATTTATTCCAACCTTTACGTGCTCACTGTATACATTGCTAAAAATTTATGTGTTTATTGCTAAAAAAAGCTATAAACACATAGTGTTTCCCGTGCCTAATACATGCGTTTACATGCATGCTACGTAGAAACAGCCTCGCTTGCACTTGTACCTACTCTACCTACTCGTTCGATTTTAAATGAGAAATCATTGAAAACATCACTCCAGCACTAGGTGTTTATACTTTTGTTTAACAATAAAATAATAACTTTTTAGCAATGCAAATAACTAAAACCGATATACTTTGACTTGAACTTTCAAATGCGGTAAGCAGAATTGCTATTTTATTTTTTAATCAAAAGTTATTCGGGTACAAAAATTGCAATTTTTCGATTTTTTGAAAGTTCCACCGCGTTTATCTCGAAAACTATGCATCCTACGAAAAAATTTGTAGGAACACTTTTTGGTTAGAATGGCCCAAAAAATACAAAAACATGTTTTGTTTTGCGAGAAATCGCTGTTATGTAATTCCTCAACTTCTTTGTTTATAACAATCTTATCGACATCCGGATCAACTGTTACCCAAAAAATTCGTGTTCTACGGGTCAAAATACATAAAAAAAAACTTGGGTAAGTCCATCTGAATACAGGAGGCCGTTGTACCCCCCTGGCGACAGGACTAATTTGAAAAAATTAATCTTTTAACTGAGTGTGAAAGAAGGAAGAGAGAACATAAAATCTCTGAAGTATTATAACAAAGTGGTAAAAAGTGTCTTAATTGTCTTATGAATAAATTTAGGAAACATTTTATTGTATTAAAACCAACGACTATTAAAAATGCCCATTAGTTTGACGACATTATAAGAAAATGAGTATTGTCCAAATTAAGTGCGACAATGTCGGTTGTGCAAAAGAGTTTAAAAAATCAAGAAACCAAATCAGGTATCTTATTAAATTAACCAAATATGAAACACTGCAGTCAACACTAAAAAGCTGTTTGTAACATCGATAAAAAGTCAATTCTTCGAATGGGAGTAAGATTGTTTTGCGGTGTTACTTTAATGTATTAAAGTTTTCAATATACATATTTACTAAAGAGATATTCGCCGTGTGCAAGTAGTTTTAGGGGATACGAGAAACGATCGTGCGCGAATAGTGCAGAAATCTTACAACTTTTTTAAATAATCCATATTGTCAATTGAAATTGTCAAATTGACGTATATTTCATACCTACTGTCATTGAAGAAGAAAAATTATATGTTGCTCCGCAATATTGATATGATATGCAACTATTATATAAGAGTAAATTTAATTAATTGTATTTTGCTTGTAGTACTGCAGTTTAATAATTAATTTTATTTACTACAAACAATTGTTTACCTTTTAATAATATTAACTCAGTCTTACTTTTTCTTATTATAATTTTTTTGTGCTATGGCCTTGACAATTATCCAGTAACCAGGACCAATATAATTGGCCAATATAATTAAAACTGCGAAAAATGTTGCTGAGATATAAAACCAGGTATCGCTTTTCCGAACTTGCACGGTCCTAATACCTCAGGAGACATAATAACACAGGAGAACAAAAACTGGACAGTGAAGACAAACTATTGAGGAATAAGGTTTCAAATAATAACTAACCTACACATACTACACATGTTGCAGTGAATGTGGAAATAAATAGAAATAAGCACTTAGGATTGGTATTAGCGAGTAATGGAGAAATATATAGAGATGCATGCAGTAGAAATAGGTTTGGAGGGATAAAATATAAGGAAGCAAGAAGTGTCTTGTGCGACAGAAAATTTACGACAAATGCATATGACGAAAAAGAAAATTTTTAGATGGCTGAATGGAGTGACAAAAAAGAATAAAATTAAGAATATATTAAGTACATATATTAGGAAAAGACTAGGAGTGGCACCAATTGATGCCAAAGTCAAAAAGCATATAGTCCAGAAAGCCACTGTGCATCCGCTAGGAAAAATATTCTAAGTCGGATTTTTTGCACAATCTTACTCAAAAAGGACTCCTTTTAACAAATTTGCATGTTGCCAGGACCAAAAGGTGGTCAAAAATTTTTTAAACGTTTTTTTTTTGTTTTTTTCCTAAAATTATTTTTTTTGCATGGAACAAAGTTTTTTAAATTTTTGTGGATCATTCCAAACAGAAAAGGTCTTTAGTGACTTTTCTCATTTATTTTTCTTTCTTTATTTATTTTCTGAATTATTTTTTTTGCATGGAACAAAGTTTTTTAAATTTTTGTGGATCATTCCAAACAGAAAAGGTCTTTAGTGACTTTTCTCTAAAAATAATAGTTTTTGACATATAAGCGATTAAAAATTGAAAAATTGCGAAATTGGCCATTTTTAACCCTCAAAAACTATGTGAAAAACTGAAAATTTGAATGTTGCCAGGGTAGGTAGATATTCTTTAAACATCGATTGATGAAATCCCGAAGAGTATTTTGCAATATAATATTCAAAACTCCTTTGTTTTTTAATTGATAATCAAGCGTGCACGACACTATTTTCCACCAACAGTATGGTGCAAATGAAAGGAATAAATTCGTTATTCCGTAAACAGGCGACTTTAAGGAAAAATCCCGAAACAGGTCGATTTGTATTTTTAAGTTACGATATTATGGCATATATCGTATACTAGTGACGTCATCCATCTGGGCGTGATGACGTAATACATGATTTTTTTAAATGAGAATAGGGGTAGTGTGCTAGCTCATTTGAATGGTTCTTCAATTCTCTATTCAGTAATATAAACATTTATATAATTATTTATACAGGGTGCCCTTCTACTCCTTTTTTTTTCAAATAATTTAATTTAATAAAAATTTTTTGGACACCCTGTATAAATAATTATGTAAATGTTTAAATTACTGAATAGAGAATTGAAGAACCTTTCAAATGAGCTACCACACGACCCCTATTCTCATTTAAAAAAATAATCTATTACGTCATCACTCCCAGACGGATGACGTCACTAGTATACCATACATGCCACAATATCATAACTTAAAAATAAAAATCGACCTGTTTCGGGTTTTTTTCTTAAAGTAGCCGGTTTACGAAATAACGAATTTATTCCTTTCATTTGCACCATACTGTATACACATGCAACAGTGGAAAATAGTATCGCGCACGCGTGATTAGAAATTAAAAACAAAGGAGTTTTGAACATTATATTGCAAAAAACTCTTCGGGATTTCATCAATCGATGTTTAAAGAATATGTACCTACCTTGGTAACATTCAAGTTTTCAGTTTTTCACATAGTTTTTGAGGGTTAAAAATGGCCGATTTCGCAATTTTTCAATTTTTAATCGCTTATATGTCAAAAACTATCATTTTTAGAGAAAAGTCACTAAAGACCTTTTCTGTTTGGAATGATCCAAAAAACCTAAAAAAACTTTGTTCCATGCAACAAAAATAATTTTAGGAAAAAAACAAAAAAAAAAACGTTTAAAAAATGTTTGACCACCTTTTGGTCCTGGCAACATGCAAATTTGTTAAAAGGGGTCCTTTTTGAGTAAGATTGTGCAAAAAATCCGAATTAGAATATTTTTCCTAGCAGATGCGCAGTGGCTTTCTGGACTAATAGTTTAAGATGATTTGGTCATGTTCAATGTTGAGATGTTAATTACCCAATACAGCGAATTGCTGACTTGCGGGTTCCTAAAAGGAGTAGAACGGGAAGACTCAAGATAGAAATTTATGGAGAAATGTAATTAGGGAAGCCTACCTCGCATAGGGGTAAAGGCAAAGAAAATGATGATTATTCTAAATGATGTACCTTCTCTAAAAGAAGTACCTTCTCAGAATAACGAAAAAAAATTACCTACATTAACTATTACTATGCATCTCCAAATACGCCGATTACATACCCACAAGTTGAATCTTACGTTAACCGATAGATTATGATGCCAATATGTTCAATGATGTTCAATGAAAACATAGTTATTTGTAACAATTTTTAACGAATTATAAAAAAGTTTTTTCTTCCAAACTACTTGTTTTTAATAAATCGGGTTATTTTAAAACGAAATGTATTTTATTGATTTTTTTGTAAAATGCTTATTTTCGTTAAATGCTCCAAACGCTAAAATTGGCTATCTTTCGGCATTTTTAATTATTTATTTGCATTTTACGATTAAGGCCATCGGTACATAATTCGCAAATATTTTACGGCTATCCCTACTTTTTCTCTCTTTACACGGCAAATTACGTGTAGTAAAATTCAAACTGGTATGGATATGTAAACATTACTAGAACGTCATTCTACTTGACAATGTCATGATTAACTTTAAAGAGATGGCTTTTGAATATTCTTGGATAACTGTTATTTGTATAATTGCAAATTATTAATTCAGTTAATAAATGTGATAATTTTTTCACTAACTATGTAGTCAGTGATTGTAATAATTTATATGTACAACAAAAACTAATACTTAATCAAGAAAAGAGGAAAAGTGTTAAAGTGATTTTTTAATAATATATTGTTACTATGGAACGCTTACAATTTTGAACATCTTTAACAACAAAATACTTGGATCACAGAATATATTATCCTGATGTATTCTCTGCTTGGATCTTCCACAAATAATACACAATAAATAACTTTTTATTGAGTTAACATCTTAAATCAATTATTTATCAAATACACTATGTATATATATACATTATTTAATCAACAACTCAAAATATTCCCGATGCCATGTCAGATATTTAAAATTGTCACTGTCTGACTGAGAATATGTTGACAATAGGTTTATTCTAGCAAACAATAAAACTAGTCAGAAACCGTCAGCAAACATTTGGTCAGTGAGAGAACATAATACAGTCACCAGTGCTATCCCCTCTACTCGCGCTGGTCCACTATTCGCTGATGGTTTCAAACCGTTTGACACTGATGCTAGAACAAACCTATTATTCTATTCGACTGAGTGTGTTGTAAGACAAAGATAGATTTGGAAAATATTATTACGGACATTGTGTTCATTTTTTTCGGATCCTAAAAAAAACAATAAATATTTTTGAAAAATTTTAACGTAGAATGAAAGACTAAATTATTACCGAGGGCCGAAAGTCCGTTAGAATAAATAAAAAGTTTATTTTGAATGAAATATTTGAAATTAAAAATCACACTAAATTTTCTCTTAGTTTTTCACCTCTGTGACTTATTGAAATAAACATTATAGAAGTTCTCAGGGATTTTCGGCCCTCGCTAATAACGGAATCTTTCATTCTGCGTTTAAATTTTTCAAAAATAAATACTTATTACTTTTCTCAGGATTCGAAAAAAATGAACCCCCATTTGAATGGCATTGCAGCCGAAAATACGTACCCATCCCCTTAACCCTTAACTACAGAGATCCGGTATTTTTTACCGGCGGGCATTCCCAAAATGTGCATTTCGTGGTAACCTCACCACTTACAAGTTCATGTGTCTCTGTACCTCTCGGGCAGTTTGTATTGTTGCAATGCTAGTCAAAGTGAGTAGTGTGTATTGTCAATATTTACTTTTCTAGCACACATCAAAAATCTTAACCGGTAAACATTACCGGATGTCTGTTTTAAGTAAGTATTTTTATAGAGTACTATATTTGTAAATCTGAAATGTGTATATTATTTTTTTGCGTTTTTAGGAAAAAAGAAATGGACTGTGGAAGTCATCCTGGACCTTCAATGAAGGTTAAATTTGAAGATACAAATTTTGAGGCCACTTTGCAAAAATGGAATTGCCATTTAATTCTATGATAATTTTACCCTTGCAGATTTTTTCTCATGGATGTAAAAACTTTCGTAAATGCTATTTTATGTTTCCTTTGTCATTCTATGTTAGGTTTAGTTGTTAAAAAAAGTCTAAATTTTTGTCCATAGCATTTATGGCCGTTTGTTTCAATAGACCAAAAATGTCACCAAAATTCTCGTTTAACAGATTATTCTTTAAAAATCTTGTACATATTATATTAATAAAATCACTCATTTTACCATTTTTTCCATATCTAGAGACTCAAGAAAAACACATAATGCATATTTTTTTTGTTTTTTATCATTAACTTTATATTTTGACTATTAGTCCTGTCGCCAGGGGAGGTACAACGGCCTCCTGTATTCAGATGGACTTACTCAAGTTTTTATTATGTATTTTGGCCCGTAGAACACGAATTTTTTGGGTAACAGTTGATCCGGATGTCGATAAGATTGTTATAAACAAAGAAGTTGAGGAATTACATAACAGCGATTTCTCGCAAAACAAAACATGTTTTTGTATTTTTTGGGCCATTCTAACCAAAAAGTGTTCCTACAAGTTTTTTCGTAGGATGCATAGTTTTCGAGATAAACGCGGTTGAACTTTCAAAAAATCGAAAAATTGCAATTTTTGAACCCGAATAACTTTTGATTAAAAAATAAAATAGCAATTCTGCTTACCGCATTTGAAAGTTCAAGTCAAATTCTATCGGTTTCGAATATATACATTGCTAACAATTTATGTGTTTATTGCTAAAAAAAGCTATAAACACATAGTGTTTCCCGTGCCTAATACATGCGTTTACATGCATGTTACGTAGAAATAGCCTCGCTTGCACTTGTACCTACTCTATCTACTCGTTCGATTTTAAATGAGAAATCATTGAAAACATCACTCCAGCACTAGGTGTTTATACTTTTGTTTAACAATAAAATAATAAATTTTTAGCAATGCAAATAACTAAAACCGATATACTTTGACTTGAACTTTCAAATGCGGTAAGCAGAATTTCTATTTTATTTTTTAATCAAAAGTTATTCGGGTACAAAAATTGCAATTTTTCGATTTTTTGAAAGTTCCACCGCGTTTATCTCGAAAACTATGCATCCTGCGAAAAAATTTGTAGGAACACTTTTTGGTTAGAATGGCCCAAAAAATACAAAAACATGTTTTGTTTTGCGAGAAATCGCTGTTATGTAATGCCTCAACTTCTTTGTTTATAACAAACTTATCGACATCCGGATCATCTGTTACCCAAAAAATTCGTGTTCTACGGGTCAAAATACATAAAAAAAACTTGGGTAAGTCCATCTGAATACAGGAGGCCGTTGTACCCCCCCTGGCGACAGGACTATATATTTTATAATGACCGGTAAAAAATACCGGGGATCTGTAGTTACGTGGTAATATTGGGATGTCTGTAGTTAAGGGTTAAAGTAAGCATTTTACGAAAAATATAACTTAAATTATTAAAAACTTAGGTGTATGGAAATGAATAAGCATTTTTTTATATTTGTTTAAAAACTGTTAGAAATAAATAGATTACTATAAAAAGTTTTCGTAAACTTTTCAACATAATATCTTGACATCAAAATCTGTCGATTAAAACAAACTTCAGCTTGTCTGTGGGTATGAAGTTGACAACGCCACCCACATAACAATAATATATCATAAACAACCACAATAGAAAAATAAACAGCTTCGAATTTAAAATAATGGAATTGCGAGTAGATATAAGTTGCGAAGAATTTTGAATAATTCACAATATTTTTATCCTTAGCCATATTCGATGCGACTTCAGGATTTTCTGTATTCACGAACGGAAACTTTAACATGAAATTCGCTTGTTCGTCTGAGAATGCGCCGAATAACATCTGTTGAATTCCTTATAACGAATCTTTTTTGGCATTGATAAAATCTAGACGAGACGTACCAAGTGAGTTTGTCGGAAATTACCAATAAAATCAGGTTCGTTCCAAACCTTTTGAATGTTGATATATGTAATAAGAGCTGAAAATTCAAATAACGGTATCTATTTAAACCTATAACATTTAGCGCAGTATACCTGAGCTATTTTAAAATCTATTAGGTAAATCAATTCGTAACTGGTCCAATTACCAATGGTTTAAAACAAAACAGGAAATTATAACTTAAATTTCATTATCCAACCCACCAAGATAAGATAAGAAGAAGAAGAAATTTTATTAGACCCATTTTTGTAACCGCTTATTTTCATGCTTCATACGTCTTTCCTATAGCGTTTTGCGTCCTCACAATAATATTTCTTTCATAGGTAAGTATTGACACTGATTTGTTATACATATTATATGGTGGAAGGCACTTATGGATTATTTATTTATATACCAAGTCAATAAAGAGTCTTAACTGACGTGGTGCATAAAAAACTGTATCGCCAACATAATTTGATATTGGTTTTAATACTAATTGCAATTTACAATTAAAGAACTTTCTAAATTTTAGACGTAATAATAAATTCATAACAGTGATGACAGATAACTTTTTGGTAATTTGGTAATATTGGATAATTACTAAATCGGTAAAGTAGAATACCAGCTTTTCGAATATGTAAAAATATTTTTTTTACCGATAATATTTATAAAATACTACAGAATTTCACTTTTTGACATACATTTAATTGATAATATCCCAAATTTTGTACAATATTTTTAATAAATAAAGTAAATAAATGTTAAGTTCATTCAAATAAATAATCGAACACGGCCATTGACCAATTTACATTCAATCTCGGTTAATTTGATTAATAATCGCGGCAGGTAAAGTAAAATTCTTCTTTCAATACAATAAAGTGATACTTTACTGCCGCAAATGAGGGCAAATAAGTACAATCATGAATGACTTTAGAGACGGTTGGCGACAAAATTATGTCTGTTCTTGTTTTCAAAATTTTTTAAAAACGCTGAGACCCGTCGATATTTATATAATTTATATAAATGTGCGCGATCTAAACATAAATTTAAATATACAGGGTGATTTACGCAAGCCTAGCATAATCCTTTAGCCTAGCTTTATTTTTAATGGAACCTCGTGTATATTTTTGTATTTTTAAAAGCTGCTTAACAACCTTATTTCAATGTATCATGTAGGTTGCATTATAAAATTTATTAATAAAAAAATTAATAATACAAGGTAAAATTTTGAAATTAACAATTATAGAAACGACTTACGGACTAACATTGATTTTGTCCGTATTTTGGGTGCTTTATAAACATAAATTTAAATATACAGGGTGATTCACGCAAATCTAACATAGTCCGCGATCTTTAGTTTTAATGAGACATCCTGTATATTTTTATGTTTTTAAAAGCTAGCTAAAAACCTCGTCTCAAAAAGCGTATTATGTAGGGTCTATTATGAATAATGCAAAATGTCATTTTTAAATTATGTATAATTTTCGTCAAGACATAAAATTTTGAAATAAATAATTTATCGCACTTTAAATAAGGGTATTATTTTTTAAATTAGCTAAATAAGACATAAACTTTCTAAAATAAATAATTGGGTTTTGTATTTAATATCTCAATGACGAAATTTATAAACAATTTCAAAAGTTCCCCTTGTATATTCATAATATTGTACATAACAATAGTTTGTTAATATCAGGTTGTAAAGGAGTTTTTAAAAACATAAAAATGTACCTACAGGATGTTTTATTAAAAATAAACAAAGATGATAGACTATGCTAGACTTGCGTGAATCACTCTGTACATTTAAATTTATGTTGAAAATGCGCACATTTAAATTTAAAAGTTAGTGTGTCCCAGTATTTTTTTATATTGTAAAATAAGGACACCAATATTTTTATTCCATAAGTAGCTGTCACAGCAGCTTGTTAAGGAGGTTTCAAAAATATTAAAATATACAGGGTGTTTTATTAAAAATAATGGTTATGGACTATGTTAGGTTTGCTTTAATCCCCCTGTACATTTGAATTTATGTTTAAGCGCACATTTATAGATAGAAATCGACGGGTGTCACCTTTTTTATGATTTTTTAAAACAAACACAAAAATAATATTTATTATTGTATAAGTGCCTTCCACATTGTATGTTGATCTGATGATTGTTATTTGTAACACACGTATAACTTTTTTCAAGTTTTTTAAAAAGGGAACAAAAGAAAAGCAATAAAATACAGTAACAGTCAGCTAAATACGGAGAAAATAGAAATATTAGAAACTTGGAGAGAACATTATACAAAGATATTTGGGGTTAAACCGATAGAAAAATATTTAGAAGAAGACGAAGTAGTGTAAAAATTACGGAGATAACAAGCGAAGAAATGAAAAGCCATAAACAGAATCAAAACAGGAAATGCATGTGGGGAGGACAATTCGGATAAACCAATATTCAAGAATCAACGCAAAATGTGTGAAAAAACAAAATCGAACAGGATGAGAACATAATTTGAACATTACTAAAATCTCTCAATATATTTATTTCGTATCAAATATGATAAAAAAGAATATGTAAATGTTGCCAAAAATGGAAATAGTCCATTGAAATGTTACATTTAGTGTGCATTTCTTAGAGGAGTCAATTTTATTTTTTTTAATGTATAGAGGGGTTCAGTAGAAGCTTAAGTTCAAGTTTTTGGGGTTGAGGCCCTTGTCCCCCGGCCGCCATCTTGGAAAAAGAGGTGCAAAGGGCTTTCGCGCTGTATCTCGTAAACTAGCTACCCTACAGAAAATTTAGTTTTACATAAAATAAGTAAATTAAATTTTCTACAATTTTATATCTAATACTTTTTATCGTAAAATGACCAACACAAAAAATTATAAACAAAAATAAGAGAAAATTTTGTAAGAAATTTCCTTTTATAGGTTATAACTTTTTTACGTTCATTTCACAATAAAATAACATCATAGCAATTTTGTAGAGGATTTTTCAATAAACAATTTTCACTATAAAGTTGTTTAATTTTATTTATTATCTAGGTTTTACAGCGCTCCAAACTTGACCAGATTCTCGAATTCTCGTAGAAAAATAATGCTTTTCTATCTATACATATATTAGACGAGCGGCATTAACCGTTATGCCAACCACGAAAATCAAATTTAAGGTGAATGATTAATTTTGGTCTATTTTTATGTTTTCAAGGTCGCTGAATCCGAATATGAAGTTTATTTTTATTTGGAGTTGGTGGAACATGTTAAAAAAATAAATTTTATACAAAAATGCCAAAAATCAATTTTGATGATTTTTCAAATTTACCTCGCTGTATCTTTGGTCGCTGTAAATATTTCCTTTTAAAAATTTTACTCTGTCATCTTTAAAGTATGTAGATAGCAATGAAATTTCTCCAAAATGTTTATACACATTAAAAAATGAGTTGTTAATTTATTAACATTTTGTCATCATATTTCGTTAGTTTCATGTTTACTTAAAAAAGTTGATTGACAAACTTTTTAGTTTATAATTTTAACCAACACAACAATAAAATATAGTTCATGAAGAAGTTTTTTGGAAAATTTTAAGTCAAAATATATAATAGGAAAAAAGTTATGCTACTTCATATACAAGCGGCACACCCCAAAAAACGCTTATATCTCGAGATCCTGACCACGGTGTGGTGAATGGCTAATTTTTATCATACTTTATGATTTTGATATCAAAAATCTTTTTTTTGCTCTGATTAAGAATTTTGCATTTTGCGGTTGCGTCATTCTTCTTCTGAAGCGGCGAATTTGTCCTCAAAAAACTTCTTGGGCCTTTTCTATATATGCTTAGAGTTATAACTTTTATAGTGGGAAGATAGGTCAAAAACAGATTAATAATAGCATAGGAATGTTAAAATCATAATAAATTGTATGAATAAAAAATATATATAGATAGAAAAGTAAGCCTAACTTTTGTTTTTATTGTATCCCTATGAGCATTCGAGAATCTGGTCAAGTTTGGAGCGCTGTAAAACCTATATAAATAAATAGAATTAAATAACTTTATAGTAGAAATTGTTCACTGAAAAATACTCTACAAAATTGCTAAAATGTTATTTTATTTTAAAATGAACTGAAAAAAAGTTATAAGATCCAAAAGGAAACTTGTTAAAAAAATTTACATATTTTTGGTTATATCTTTTTTGTTGGTCACTTTACGATAAAAAGTAATAGAAACAAAATTGTGGAGAATTTAATTTGCTATATTTTATATTTAATTAGATTTTCCGTAGAGTTGGTAGTTTACGAGATATAGCGCGAAACCCCTTTGCACCCCATTTCCAAGATGGCGACCGGGGGACAAGGATGGCGACCCCAAAAACTTGAACTTAAGCTTCTACTGATCCCCCCTATACATTAAAGAAATAAAATTGACTCCTCTAAGAAATGTAAGGTACGGCCTAAAAAATGTAACATTTTAATGGACTAAAATTTTAAAGTAGTTTAAATGTAAATTGATTATATCAAATTGTTTCTCGATGACGAGGAAAATATTTGAATGTTATAAATTAAGGTGTATAATGCATTTTGAGATATTGATATCAAACAAATAAATATAGTTATAAAACTTATTTTTGATATAGTTTACACAAGATCAGTCATCGTGTCCTGTCACACGGCACTCCCGGAAAAACTAAAATCAGTGGTAGTTCGTTTACCAAAGTCTGAAAAATTTGTTTCTGGCACATGAAAAGTCTCTATTTTCGTAGCACACTTCTTTCTATTTTTCGCATGCTGCAAGGTTTTGCTCCGACCGCAATATCCACTCGAGCTCGTACTGCTTGAACTCCCCAAATCGGATACCCCCAAGAAACCTTGATGAAGGGTATTACTAGCTGAATGGTCGAAATGCAGAGTGCCATATTTCATTGGCAGGTTTGAAAAGGAAAGCGGAGCTGTGGAATTATGGCTTTTGATGGTGATGGGTACAGTCTGCCCAGCAAGGGTTTGAGCTACTGAGAGGGTGGGCTCAGCTACGTTTGGGATTATACAAGTCTGTTCCCTATGTTCTAAAATATAATCTGGACATTTGTTCGTAGAGCAGACGTCAGGGGGCGTCTTCGTCATCATCGATCCAGTTTCTGTTTCATAGTTGGGTCCCTCTGTCTCATAAGGATCGTATTGGAGGGATGTTGGCATGATCGGTTGTAAATAATCACTTGACATCTGATGATGTTCTAGAAGTTTTCTTTCTGCTCCTGGTACCATTTGACGTACCTGAAACAATTTAAGATTAATCTGTAGTTATTATCGATATATGAAACAGGAAAATATTAAAATTTTAACAATAACCAAAATTTATCATAAAATAAGAATATAGTAAAATCTCCTATAAAAAATACCTTTTATAAAGGATTTTACTAATTTTTTGTGATTCACGGTATACCTACAGCCAACTACAGGAAACTACACTAACCGGCACAAAATTCCGCCACCCAAAATTTTTGACTAAGTTTGACAATTTATAACTTTATACTTTGTACTCCGATTTTTAAGATTCTTGCACCAGTTTATAGGTACATGTATTGCTATCGTTTGTTATTATGTCGGTAACACAAAAAATTTTCTTGCATGGTATTATACGGGGGTGAATGGAAGCGTAGTATTTTCTCCAAACTTCAAAACATTCTGTGGAAAAATAAAAGTGCTGATTTTGTTTCATAGTCCTGTCATATTATCCCAGAGGTATCACTAAAATTTTGTTTTTTTAATTATCCGAATATCTCTTTTCTTGTAAGAGCTGTACCATTTTTTGTACATAAAACACTGATTGACTCATAAAATAGAGGTGGGATTGATAAGAGTATTTAGAGTATTTATGGAATGAATTAAAAAAAGCTATTAGCCGTCATCCTTGGCCTCCAGAAAATTTGGTACAGTTATGGCCGTGTTAGAGGAATATCGGGCTATTCTCCAGGCACGGATATCACATCTTTATTCGATGCCAAACGGATTGCGACCAGTCGTTGCTGTAAGAGGTGGACATACCCGCTATTGAATTGTTATGTTTTGTTTTAAATTTTGTTTTGGTTTACTATTTTAGTGCGTTTGATATTTTTAATTAAAAAAAACCTCCCAAGCAGTGTTTTTATTTACAGCTCTTACAAGAAGAGAGATATTCGAATAAATCAAAAAACAAAACCTTAGTGATACCTCCAGGATAATACAAAAAAAATATGAAATAAAATCAGCCCTCCAATTTTTCCACAGAATTTTTTAAAATTAGGAGAAAATGCAACGTTCCATTCACCCCCGTATAATGCCATCTAAGCAAAAATTTTTTGTTACCAGAATAATAAAAAACGACATCAATATATGTACCTACAAACTGATGCAAGAATCTTGAAAATCTGAGTACAAATAATAAAGTTAGAGACTGTCAAACTGAATAAAAAATTTTGGGTTGCGGAATTTTGTGCCGGTGATTGTATTTCCTGTAGACTATAGAAACAGAAAATAATATATACTTTGAATATTTTTGAAAAATTTAAACGCTGAATGAAAGATTACGTTATTAGCGAGGGCGAAAGTCCCTTAAATAAAAAGTTTCTTTTGAATAAAATAATTGCAATAATTAAAAATCACACGAAATTTTCTCTTTCTTCTCAGCACTGTAACTTATTAAAATAAACATTGTAGAAGTTTTCAGAGACTTTCTGCCCTCAGTCATAATTTAGTCTTTCATTCTGAGTTTAAATTTTTCAGAAATATTTATTAGTTTTCTCGGGATTTGAAAAAAATTAATACATTTAAAACACTTTGAAAATTTTGACAGGCAAAATTTTTGCGCCTTTCCCCTTAACAAAACTTTAACATCAAAGTAAAAACTTTAGTATAAGTAAAAAAGTAATTGATACAGGTAATTTAATTTCAAATTAAAAATCCAATTCTATTACAATAATTGTTCAAAACGAACGTTTTCGGACTTAGTAGTCCATCATCAGTGAACTTTGAACTATTTGCAATAAAAACCGCAGAACCAAAGACTAGTTGAATTTAAATTGTTGTTTACAGTTTGAAAAGTAAAAAACTGGCTGACTATAAGTCTACGAAGTTTTCGGGAACACAATTATCGGATCTTAGAATATAAGTAGGTACTTTTAACAACTTATCTATTTCTTTATGTCTTAAAACCGAAATTGCATATTTATGTACAGTCGGAAAAATGAAAGAATACCGAATACCCATGAACGATCACATCAATCACTTATTTTGTATTTGCTGTCTTTTTCTATAAATAACAAACGTTTGTTTAATCAATCACTTATTTTGTATTAACAGACAGTTATTATTAGACTATAAGTAGGTACTTTTAACAACTTATCTATTTGTTTATGTCTTAAAACCGAAATTGCATATTTATGTACAGTCGGAAAAATGAAAGAATACTGAATAGCCATGAACGATCACATCAATCACATATTTTTTATTTGCTGTCTTTTTTTATAAATAACAAACGTTTGTTTAATCAACCACTTATTTTGTATTTGCTGCCTTTTTCTATAAATAACAAACGTTTGTTATAGAAAAAGATAGCAAATACAAAATAAGTGATTGATGTGATCGTTTAAGGGTATTTTTTCATTTTTCCGACTGTATATTAATGTAGGTACAATAAAGCGATTTTATAAAATCAGTAAACTGAAAACGGTTTCATTATATCACTATCAACGATTAATGTTTGTATACTTTAACGACATATCAAACACTATATTTTTAATTAATATTTTATGCACACTAAAACCACCCCGGTGATAATTATATCATTAAATGTGATTTATAGAGATTTGTGTGCTTTGCAATTTATTCATTAAAATTATTTTAAACGACTAAACATTAAACAGTGCTTTTATTAGGTGACTGTATTTAACTGCTTTTTGCTATTTCATTATTTGTTGCAATTTTATGCAGGAATTAAATATTTCTTTTGTTATTTTTTGTATCTGACATGAGATTTAATATAAATAAAATTAATTTGGTTTGAATTTTATGCACGGATAGTTGACTCAATACCTAATTACCATTGATCGACATTGATGCAAAAAGAACTGGAACTGGTCCGTGAATGTTTCTTTCAAATCTGACGAGCATTCTCCTCAAAAATCTTGCAGATCCTAAATACATTTTGCTCTACCTATACCTATAAATACCTATACATATCACCTCTACATATAAATTTGCCTCCACGAAATGGTTTGTACAAGCACCTCCTACAGATGGACTTTGTCTTCAGTATCTCTGCTGAAAGTTCTCAAAACTTTCAGAAACTAAACTTAAAGAAGACGTCTTTGTAGGATCCGACTTTCTAGTAATGTGCGAAGTCTCAGAATTTTGTATTATTGTAACTAACATATTAAAGAAATTTAAAGAATAAATATGAATGTTTGATGAGCCTTAAAGTTCACGTTTTGAACAGTCATCTTGATTCTTCTTATTTTTCTTCATAGCCTTCTATCGTCCACGCTTGTAAACCCCAATCCAATCACGACTAACAAATAGATATGGATGCCATAGCGACATCTGCTAAAAACAATTCAAAGTTTTCCAAAGAAATAAACTTTCAAATAGACCTTTCAAATGAGGCGCTCAGAGCAACAGTGGCATAACCCACAAATTGAGCATTTTTAGATTATTATATCAATAAAAAAATAATAAGTGTACTTTGTACGCACGTAAGAAGTTATACTTCTATTATATGATTTCAACGAAATCAATATACTTTAAACCGTTTATTTATTATTAATGTAACTATTAAACTAATTTTATTACTTAACTACTTTCCAAAAATTTTTATAAAAACAATACCAAAAATTAAAAAAATAAAAGAATAAAACAGACACAAACACATTGAAAAATGCCAAAAAAAATTATTTCTGAACAATAATTGATGCCAAAAATTTTACCTAATACGTATTTTCTGAAAAAATTATATAATAATATACTTACAATTATAAAATATACTAAAAAAATAGTAACTTGCATTGGGGATCTAACCCGCTTCCCGTCGATCCCTCCGATCGAAAATCGAAGTGCTTTCCCATTTCGCCAACTTCGCGTGTCTGTCATGTGGGAATATACACCAACTGAACGTTTACACCATAAACTTTTTGACAGTAGTTGTTTATTACTTATATGAATTTAATCAAATCAGTTTGATTTTTGTGGAATTAAAGGAATATTTTGTGGAATAACAAAATATTAGGTGAATATCGGTAGAAATTTTGATGGTTATCAAATTATGTATATCAAAGCATTACATACTATTTTGGTAGATTCATTTTAAATTTTCCAAATAGGTAGGTACGTATGTAATTTTTTATTTTACCCCAGGCTGTGGGTGAAAAATAGGTCGATTTCAGGATATAATTCAGGAATTTTTGAAACCTATCAGGTGTTGTAAAGGACGATGCCAGGAATAACTTCTACTAAAATGTAACCAAAAATATTGTGCGCTTTTTTTTAATTGCGATTTTCATTTGTTAAATTTGTAATTTTTAATGATTTTTAATTTTGCAGCTTAGGATATTGAATTTAGAGAAAAACTTTTTAATAGAAAGGTGTAGTAAATTAAAAAACCTACAATTTGAGGTATGGTAAGTTTAATTTCGTTAATTGGTTATTGCAAAACAGCCTGCGAAATGTCCAAAATGGCCGTTTTTTACAATTGCATTATTTATTCTACAAATAATTTTTTTTATTTTTTAAAGTTTTAAAATGAAGATCTTTCAGTTCCAAACCTAAAAAAATTGTAAAGTCAGATTAACGAATTTGTTGCTTAGATATTATAAATTGTTTATCCCAAGAGGTCAAATGTCGAAGGCTATAACTTTTTGAAAAAAAAATCGTAGAGAGTTGGTGAAACATCCAATCTCCTTCTCAAGAGTTATATTTTCATATTCTGACGTAAATAAATGAGTAAAACATTTTTAAACTTCTAATTTTTGGGTTTGAAAATAAGGGGGCAAATTCGTTAAAAACATTTAGAGCTGAAGCGGCCCTGGACATCCTATGAGTTTTTAAATTACAGATTATTGTTGCTGAAGATAAAACGAAGATCTATAAAAAAATAAAAAATTTCTACGACCAACTGAAGCCGATATAATTTATGGGTTTGAAAATAAGGGGGCAAATTTCGTTATAAACATTTAGAGCTGAAGCGGCCCTGTACATCCTATGAATTTCTAACTTACAGATTATTGTTGCTGAAGACAAAACGAAGATTTATAAAAAAATAAAAATTTTCTACAACCAACTGAAGCCGAGATAATTGTTGTTTTTTTCTTAAATCGTGGTGCGTTTATTTATAACAATAAAGAAATTATTTTACAATCATTGACTAAAGAAAGACTTATATTATCTTTAAATAAAAATTATTATAAAATATCATTACATTTAATTATTAAAAATTATTTTTAAAATCGGTGCTTTTGCGAGCGGCCGAATTTTGCAAATCGCCCGGCTCACTTCAAATCTGCGCGCTCGGAAAATTTTTACGTAATAACTTGTATTAAATTTTGATAGAAAACAATTTAATAATATTACCATTATAATATACAGTCTATTTACCACTGTATTTGTTTCTCTTGATAAACTTTTATATGTGAAATTTAATTTCTGAAGAAATAATATTACAAAAATGATACATATATTATATGAAATATATAACTATATTTTTAATTTTTTCATTGTTATATAATTATAATAATAATAATGTTACTTCTTACTATAATATACAATATAAAACTTTTTTTTCTTGTAGTGACTATTAGTTTTGGATTTCACATATAAAAGTTTATCAAGAAAAACAAATACAGTGGTAAATAGACTGTATATTATAATGGCAATATTATTAAATTGTTTTCTATCAAAATTTAATACAAGTTACGTAAAACTTTTCCGAGCGCGCGGATTTGAAGCGAGCCGGGCGATTTGCAAAATTCGGCCGCTTGCAAAAGCACCGATTTTAAAAATAATTTTTAATAATTAAATGTAATTATATTTTATGATAGTTTTTATTTTAAAATAATATAAGTCTTTCTTTAGTCAATGACTGTAAAATAATTTCTTAATTATTATAAATAAAGGACCTACGATTTAAGGAAAAAAAAAACAATTATCTCGGCTTCAGTTGGTTGTAGAAAATTTTTATTTTTTTATAAATCTTCGTATTGTCTTCAGCAACAATAATCTGTAAGTTAGAAAGTCATAGGATATACAGGGCCGCTTCAGCTCTAAATGTTTTTAACGAAATTTGCCCCCTTATTTTCAAACCCAAAAATTATCTCGTCTTCACTTGGTCGTAGAAATTTTTTATTTTTTTTTAAATCTTCATTATATCTTTAGCAACAATAATCTGTAAGGTAAAAACTCATAGGATGTACAGGTCCGCTTCAGCTCTAAATGTTTTAACGAAATTTGCCCCCTTATTTTCAAACCCAAAAATTATAGCTTTAAAAATGTTTTACGCATTTACTTACATCATAATATAAAAATAGATGTCTTTAGAAACAGACTGGATGTTTCACAAACTCTCTATGAATTTTTTTCAAAAAGTTATAGCCTTCGACATTTGACCTCTTGAGATAAACAATTTATAATATCTAAGCAACAAATTCGTTAATCTGGCTTTTCAATTTTTTTTATATTTGGAACTGAAATCCTATCTTCATTTTAAAGCTTTAAAATATAAAAAAAAATTATTTGTACAGTAAATAATGCAATTGTAAAAAACGACCATTTTGGACGTTTCGCAGGCGGTTTTGCAATAACGAATTAACTAAATTAAACTTACCATACCTCAAATTGTAGGTTTTTTAATTTACTACAACTTTTTATTAAAAAGTTTTTCTCTAAAATGAATATCCTAAGCTGCAAAATTAAAAATCATTAAAAATTGCAAATTTAACAAATGAAAATCGCAATAAAAAAAAGCGAACAATATTTTTGGTTACATTTTAGTAGAAGTTATTCCTGGAATCGTCCTTTACAACACCTGATAGGTTTCAAAATTTCCTGAATTATATCACGTTTTTTCACCCACAGCTGGGGTATTAGGATACTGAAACATTTACAATTATTACGTACCTGTCGCTTTTAAAAAACTATTTAAAAATCAGTACAAATATAAACTTGCATTTTTCTCTGCCATCACAACAATAAAAAAATATATACACAACATTTTTTATCCATAATTTCCATATTGAACAATTATTGACATATGATTTTAATACCCAATCCGATCCCGTATAACGTTTGAGCGACTAATACACTGTCGGTGTGTGCATGCGCCAGGGAATATAAAAACTCACCCTCGTGCCTAAAGAAGTATAACTTCAAAAATATCAAGAAAATATATTATTATATCAAAAAATGCTAATATTATAGCAATATTAAATCTTCGGATTAACAAGTGTCTACCCAACCTACCTCTATATTTGGCGAAATGGCGCTACATAATTTGTAGCGCCATCCCATAAGCATAATGTAAATACAAAGGCAAAAATTGCATTTATCTCAAAACTTCGTTTTTGGGGTTAGGCCACTGTTACCTTGAGCGTCTCAAATACTTTATCTTTAAAAACTTTCAATACGAATGTTGGATTAAGGACGACTAAAGGGAAGATCTAAAATTTGCATTTGACTACCCATCTATCCATTTCTTCGAACCTTTCTTCGGCAGAGAGCGACCGAGCATTATATGTGGCGATGTTGAGGTTTATATTTTTGACGCACTTTGAATGGGGTTGGTTTACACTGGTCGGGTTTGTGGCATTTAAACACCGTGCTTGCCTTGCATGTTGGTGAGTATTCATATTTATTCCCACGAGTAGCTGGGGCTCGTTGTCGATTACTGTAGAGGCCCGCGTACAGGAACAAGGCTAGTTTTCAATGGGATTTCGCCCGGTGTTCCAAGAGCATCGTTAGCGGCCGCGTGACGTGCGACCATTCATTTTTTAGTACGATAGCTTCTACCTTAACTTACGGATTTTTTGCATCTGCTTTTCTCCATATTTTGTTGGGTAAGATGGTAAGCGAAAAATGGTGTATATGGAAAGAATCTGTAGTAGAAAGAAATATAGTGACCCGTCTGCCTTCGGAAACCTAATCGCCATTCGGGGTCGGAAAAAACAAGAGTTAGCCAAGAGAGGCTGATAGAAAAGATTAAAGACATTTCACTCAAGACAAGTTGAAGAAGAGTAAAATGTGAAGGCCCTTATGATCCGCCAGGTGCGTTTCATAAGCGTATGAGTATTGGTATGCTTTGTGTTCCCGCTCATACTTTGGGGTGTTGAATACAGACTGTATGGCTCGTCCAGCATGCCATAGCATGGACCGGTCGATCGGTCGACCGCCTACAAAATGGACTGACGACTTAAGAAAGGTAAATAAAAACTGGATGAGAGCGGCGCAGGATAGATGGGGTTGGAAACAAGGGGAGGAGGCCTATGTTCAGCAGTGGACTTTTGAGGCTGGATGATGATGATGACCCATCTATCCAACGTGGCAAAATTCCAACGAAGAGTAGGTCTCGATATTTAGATAAGAGTAAACCTAATAAAATTATAAAGGAATGTCGTCGTGAAACGAAAACAAGAGATATTATTTCAATTTGGTCAGAGACCATAAACAATCTTAACAATTTTATTCTTATTGGAAATCATCAGAGATTGTATATAATATATAATATATCTCTAAATCAACTAACATAAACCTATCTGAGTATCGAGATTTATTTTTCGTTGGAATTTTGCCACGTTGGATAGACGGATAGTGATATGTAAATTTTAGATCTTCCCTTTATATATATATATAGTGGCTAAAACATCTCCGTGGGGGTAGCGCTGCCTTTACAGGCTCTCTAGATCCATGTTTTCGAGGTGGATCAGTCATCCATTATTCTTTTTCTTAAACTGCATTACATGTTCGGTTCCAGCTCCTTCTGTCTCTTGCTCTTTCTTCTGCATTTCTAATTCCCATCTCCTCTAGATCTCGCTTCACCTCTTCCAGCCATTTGGACCTCGGTCTTCCTCTTCGTCTCCTTCCGGCCGGAGACCACTTTGTTACTCTGTTTATTATCGCTTCTTCCTCTGCTCTCCATACATGCCCAAGCCATCTCAATCTTTGTCTTTTTATTCTTCTGACTATATCTTGCCCCTTCAATTCCTCATTTATTTCGTTATTTCTTCGACTCCTGTATTCACCTTTTTTTGTTGGTCCTAATATTGCCCGAATTATTTTTCTCTCAGTTCTTCTCAAATTTTCTTCGTCTCTCTTGGTCATTGTCATCACTTCTGCTCCATACATTAATGTCGGTCTAACTAATGTTTCATAGAGCCTTAATTTAGTTGTTTCTGTTAATATTTTGCTTTTTATAATTTTTTTGTTGGCTTGGAATGCTCTATTTATTGCCAATATTTTCTCTTTTATTTCGGTTTCTCTTGTTCTATCATTTAACAGCATGACTCCTAGGTATTTATATTTGTACTTTTTCAAATTTGTATCTTCCCACTTTGACCTCTCTATTGGTATGTCTTTTTCCTAATCTTAACGTTTTTGTTTTGTTGTATATATTTCTACCATTTGCGTTAATATATCTTTTCTCTTTGCCATTATCACGACGACATCGGCATATGCTACAATTTTACCTCCTCTATTTCTGAGTGTTCCTTTGTTCATTTTTCTGGTAATATATTCTATTGCCATGTTGAGTAATGTTGTGGATAAACTATCACCCTGTCTCACTCCTTTGTTTGTTTCGAACTCTTATGTTTCCCCTATTTGGATTTTCACACTTACTCTTGTATGGCTCATCTTGTATGTTTTATAAGTTTTCTTAATTTAAGAGGTACCTGTAGCGTTTTTAATACTTCGATTAGTTGGTTTCGTTGATGGAATCAAAAACTTGTCTAAAATCTACGTAAAAGTATTTCTAAGTTTATGTTAGATTCGTTCGCCTTCTCCATTATTTGTTTTAGTACGTATATCGCATCTATTGTGGATTTTCCTTTCCTGAATCCATATTGATATTGACCTATCTTATCGTCCGTTGCTTCCTGTAAGATCTTCCCTTTAGTCTTCTTCAATCCAACATGCGTATGGTTTGCAAGTAATAGAAATTACGATGGCGCATCCAAAAAATAGGTCTCACTAAAAGTTTGTTTTTTTTTGAAATAAAACTTATAATTGCTTTTAGCAGATGTTGCTACGTCACCCATATCCTATTGTTAGTTGTTGTGATTCGATATTAGTAGGCTCGGGTTATTTTAGTTTGTTCAGAGATACCCATACATACAATCTCTGATGATTTCTAATAAGACTGAAACTAGTAAGATTGTTTATGGCACTCTCTAAACAAATTGAAATATAATACACCTTTTGTTTTCATTTCACGACGATTTCTTTTGTATTATCTTTGGCCCTATCTGAGCTGGATAGACTGGTATTGAGATGCAAACTGTAGATCTCCACTTTAGTCTTTTTTAATTCAACATTCGCTTGGTTTGCAAGTAATAGCAATCACGATGGCGTAATCAGAAAATAGGTCTCATTCAAAGTTTATTTCTTTCGAAGTAAAACTTTTTAATTGAAATAAAGTTATTTTACCTTATTAGTTATTTACTAGTGTTAGATTTCTTATAATGCTAGATCATCAAAAGAATAAAAATATGTATGTGATTTGGCTCTATTATAATATATGAAACAAATTTTGTTTAATAGAAACCTAATAGATAATTAAATCTGCATTAAATGGAAATTGTTAAATAATAATTGCTGCAAGTAATTGCCAATTATTGAATTAATTTGTAATTGTTATTAAACTGTAATTATTTTATTTATTGTTCTACGCAGAGAAGTCATTAATTCTAGCAAATATCATATAAATTTTATTCTGTGGCCTATGTATATTAATAACAGCTATAATTCATTATTGATGATGAACTTAATTGAATAAAGTTTTATTGTTTAATGATTATATGAAATCGGAGTAATAATATAAATTAACATTTCTATTGCCAATTTCTTTAATTTTTTTAGATTTGCTTAATATTTTTTGCTCAAGAGTTCTGTATAAAATATTTCTTAAAATATTTTTGACATTTAATTAGTCCTATATATCGTACAAAAATTGTAGCGGAATACTCATTTTATGGGGGTAAAACATGCCAGATTATTTGAAAAAGAAGAGGTTGGATCAATATGTGCTTCCAGTCATGGCTTACGGCCCAGAAATATTATCGTTAACCCAGGCCACAGCAACCAAACTAAGAGTGGTTCAAAGAAGAATGGAACTGTCTCTACTTTTACTGACTCTCACAGACAGGGTTAGAAACGAGGAAATCAGAAGAAAAACAGGTAGTCTAGGCGTCAGAGGGGTCACCGTGTCCTTTTCAATTCTGATTGACAAACTCAACGGTTTCTTATGGATTTTTTGCTGCTGATTAGGAATTTCGAGGGTGAATTTCGATCCGAGTGGTCAAAAAATTGTTATAAATAATTTAATTGTTTATAGGCTCCGGTTTATAAACTAAAAGAGATAAAAAAGAATGTTTCAAATAAAATTTGTGCGTTAATAAAAAACGAAGGAAAAAGTTTACTAAACTTAAATCCAAAAATTATAACTCAAGATATTGTAAAATAAGTGCACAATGCAAATTGCAAATTGCAAAATAAATAATTTTCGAAGCTTTATCGATCGTAACTCGGCTTCTACGCATGCAAATGAGCCTTAGAAGCTCTCATTTTAAAGCTTCATTAATAGGCTTCCAAACAAAGTTTGTTAAATTACCTTATCCTAATATTTTTTTAAGTAATACCTGTTTGAAGTTATAATTTTCTTAAACAAATTGTACATTAATTTGCCTATAAGGGTTTCAAGTAAATTTGAGCTCTAAACATTTATACTTTAATTAACAATAATGATAGGAGAACTCAAAAGGAATAATTTGAGCTTAAGAAATTGTTCGTAAGTTAATTTTTGGTCAAGATATCGATATTTTAATGGCGCGCTATGAGGCGCAACATCGACTAACAGTCAAGTATTTTTCGACGCTTGATCGATCGTAACTCGGCTTCTACGCATGCATATGAGTCAATATGTTATATCCATACTAAAATGGATCTAGTTTTTTTGAAGCATCATCATTGCATATAAAACGAGCATTTATGTTGTGGCGGCATACACACAATTAACGTGCCTTGATGATGCTGCAAAAGAATTAGATCCACTTCATATGGATACTATCCACTATCCACTGGATATCTATATGATATAGATTATATCTACATCATATAGATAATTAGACTCTGAAGCCCCAGAAAATTTTAGTTTTACTTCCAACAAGAACAGACTTAGTACCACCAGGTAACTGTAAAAATTGCTCTAAGAACTCATGCAGATGTAAAAAAGCTGAGATTCTCTGTATATCTCGATTCAGATGCAAGAAACAAAAAGTTTGTAAAAATGGTATTAATAAATAATATCAACTTACTTTTTAGTTCTATTTCTGAAGTATTAGTTTTTAATGTTTTTTCCCATTTAGTACAAAAAATAGAAGACAAAGTAAATAGAATAAAGGGTGATACGAGGTACGGTATAATGATTTAATTATAAGAATTATATGATAAAATTTGATTAGGATCTACTAAAATGAAAAATGAAGACAACGTATATATACATAGAAATTATAATTTGCATCGAGAAGTTAGCGCGTGAATCTTTACGCGGTGAGCAGATCTTGCGCCTCAAAGCGCACTATTAAAATATCGATATCTTGGCCAAAAATAAACTTACAAACATTTTCTAACTTCAAAATGTTCCTTTTGAGTTCTTCTATCATTATTGTTAATTAAAGTATAAATGTTTATAGCCTTAATTTGCTTGAAACCCTTATAAACAAATTCATGTTCAATTTAAAAAAAAAATGATTACTTCAAATGGGTATAACCTTAAAACAAATAAAGATAATGTAATTTAATAAACTTTGTTTGGAAGCCCATCAATGAAGCTTTGAAATGAGACTTTCTAAGGCTCATTTGCATGCGCAGAAGCTCAGATACGATCGATAAAGTTTCGAAAAATACTTATTTTGCAACTTGCAATTTGCATTGTGCAATAACTTTACGATATCTTGAGTTTTAATTGTTGGATTTAAGTTTAGTAAACGTTTTTTAGTTTTTTATTAACGAACAAATTTTATTTGAAACATTATTTTTTATCTCTTTTAGTGTATGAGCCAAAGCCTTATTAACAATTTATAAATAATTAAATTGTTTATAAAAATTTCTTGACCACTCGGATCGAAATCCACCCTCGAAATTCGTAATCAGCAGCCAAAAATCCATAAGAAACCGTTGAGTTTGTCCATCAAAATTGAAAAGGACACGGTAACCTCTATTTGCCGCCTAGACTAAGGTGTAACATATGTCATACAGCGAGTGGAATGGCTGAAGTGGAATTGGGCGGGCCATGTAGCCAGAATGAAGAACGGGACTTGCACCCAAAAATTACAGTTGAGGCCACGAGCACATAGAAGAAGCAGAGGTAGACCACCTATACGATGAACAGACGACGTCAAAATGATTACTGGGAATTGGTTGCAGGAAGTCCAAGAGCGACAAAACTGGAAGAAATTAGGGGAGGCCTATGTTCAATTTGGATGTAGAGGACTAGATAGTGATGATGATGATGATGATGACTCATTTTGTATAGTGAGTGTCACAGTTTTAACGGCTCTCATCAGACAAAAACTCACCCAATTTAAAGAGAAAAGAATGCGAACTACCAGCAAGGATTCAGGGAAAGGCCACACGGGCGATAATAATTTACGGCGCCGTAAGAGCAGTAAACCCATTGGTTGACTAACTCCTCCACCACTTGTAGATGAAATAGGAGTTAGTCAACCAATGCCTCGTCAGGTTTACTGCTCTTACGACGTCGTAAATCATTATCTTGTAGATGAAATAGGAGTTAGTCAACAAATGCCTCGTCAGGTTTACTGCTCTTACGACGCCGTAAATCATTATTGGCCGCGTGGCCTTAGCCTTAGGAAGGCAAATCCACTGCAGATGCGATCCACATAATTAGATAAGCAATCGAAAAATGTCTCAAACACAACCACTACACCCACTCTTCGTAGACATCCCTACCAACTACACTATTAATGTAGCAGCAGAAGGAACAGCCAAGTCCAACCGAGGAACTATAGCCCACTCCTCAACAAAAATAGTAGCATATGAAAATGATATAGTTCTTATGGGAAAAAAGAAGGAAAGAAAGATGAAAGAAAGAATGGATGGAACACTAAAAGGAAACAAAAATACTGGAGAAAATACAAATATACTTAACACAAAACTGAAGATATACGAGTTGAAATCAGACAAGTAGGTACATACGGAGCTGCCAAAAATATGCCTCAAATATAAAAAATGAAGAAATAATAAAAACTATGAAAAAACAATTTTTAAGAAAAGCTTTTCTTTAGTTACAAGTGACTAGAATTAAAAATATAAAAAATTAAACTAAAAAGCAAAAAATAAAAATTTTATTTATTTACATTGAATATTAATTTGTTTTGTTGTATAATAAACTTCCTCAAAAATTATGTGATATATTAGATTTAAAATGAATTCAAGAACTTTTGGTAATTGGGCAACAATTAACTTAGATCTCTGACGTAGATAATGACGTGTAACGGTAAGTATATTCGACGAACTGTACCAAAATAACTATTCTCGGGTAAATATTGTAAATAATTACCTTTTTTCTCAATATACAGGGTGTTTCATTAATAATTGTCCATATAGTAACTGGAGAGACCTTAGCACAAAATACGAAGATTTAACCTAAAACTCTTAAATAAAATGTGTTTCCTTACTGAGTTACAGGGTGTTTTATCTAAAAATTTAAAAATTATTTTTGCTCAGCATTTTAAAACTATTCGACGTATCCTTTTCATACTTGGCAGGAAGTGCGACTACTAGACACCCTACTAAATTATGATAAACAAACGTTTCTGGCTATTACCAGAGGCGTACTACGGGGGAATGTGAATGGTTGACCCTTTCCAAATTCTACGCCACTAGCGGAATTGCTATTTTAGTTTAATTATTGGATTCTCCAATACTTTCTATGAAAATAATATTCTCCTCATTCATAACGATAAGGTCATTAGTTTTCGAGATCTTTGAACTTAAAAATGAAACGACACAGTTATTTTGATTAATGTATTGTGTCGCTTCATTTTTAATTTCAAATATCTCGAATACTAATCATTTTATCGTTTCGAATGAAGAGTATATTATTTACATAAAAAGTACTGGAAAATCAAAAAAATACAATAAAATAGCAATTTCGTCAGTGGCGTAGAATTTGGGAAGGGTCAACCAGCCACTATCCCTTGTCGTACGCCTCTGCTAGTAGCTAGAAATGTTTATTAATCTTTATTTAGCACTTTCTGCCAAGTATGATAAGGATACGCCAAATAGTTTTAAAGTACTGGGTACAAATACTTTTTAAATTTTAATCATATGAATCATATATCATAAATTCATCAAAATAACTGTGCCGTTTCATATTTAACTTCAAATATCTGGAAAACGAATGACTTTATCGTTACCAATGAAGAGTATATTATTTACGTAGAAAGTATTGGAGAATCTAAAAACGGCACTAAAATAGTAATTCCTCCAGTGGCGTAGAATTTGAGAAGGGTCAACCATTCACTATCCCCTGTCGTACGCCTCTGGTAGTAGCTAGAAACGTTTGTTTATCATAATTTAGTTGGGTATATAGTAGTCGCACTTTCTGCCAAGTATGAAAAAGAGTCGGTCTTGACGGTCCAGTTAGCTGGGGCTCAGTCGATCGACAAGTTTAGTGGATTTGCGATTTGCGGTCGCTGGTTCGAGCCTCAGCTACGTCATGAAATTTATAAAAGGCCAACGCCGTAGTATAAAACTCAATAGAGTCTACGGCTTGGTCTGGAATAAACTGGCGTCTGATCGGCCTATGGAGGAGCGGTACGGGAAGGGATAAGGGCTTCCGGCTTGGTGATACTCCTCCATAGATCCCTACCGAAGGGCGTTGACGCCTAAGAACGGTGTATACATTCAATGAAAAGGATACGTTGAATAGTTTTAAAATGCTGAGCAAAAATAATTTTTAAATTTTTAGATAAAACACCCTGTAACCCAGTAAGGGACCACATTTTATTTAAGTGTTTTAGGTTAAATCTTCGTATTTTGTGCTAAGGTTTCTCCAGTTACTATATGGACAATTATTAATGAAACACCCTGTATAATAGTATAAAATTAGTTTTTTTAAAGCTGTTTAGTGTATAACTTTTGATGAATTCTTCTGTTTCATTTTTTTAACAAAGTTCATTTACCCGGCATGAATATAAAAACCATTTTCCATCATTCATAAATTTTCCAAGGTGTTAGTCACTTATTTATAGCTCTTCTTTGAACCGGTTTGCGAGAAGTACGGTAGATTTTCCATCGAAACAACTTGATATCAGCTATTACACTGGGGATTATAAAACGAGCCAGATCATTACCTTTTGTGGTTGTAAATCTATCAGACACAACATATATTTCCAGGAAAAATGTTCTGTAAATAATCGAAAATTTTAGCCTCGGAAAGCCAAAATTTTAGGAGTATACGTGTTGAACTCTAATTTGTAATGAATTCACATAAATATACAAAAACAGTTCAATCAAAAACTTTAACACTACATAGACTTTTTGTGATTGTCTTTCGAGTGATCGAATTACGAAAAAGGAAATGAGAGGGAGAAGAGAAGTGACAGATGCCATAGAAAGAAGCGTGACCCTTAAGTGTAACTGGGCTGGGCACGTAGCTATAATGTCGGATGTCAGATGGACACAGCAAATAATACACTGGAGACTAAGACAAGAATCATATCGGGGAAGAGGGCGTCCGCCAACAAGATGGTTTGATGACATAAAACGGATCGACAAAAATTGGATGTATACAGCACAAAACAGGAATACATCGAGAAGACTGAGAACCTATATCCAGCAGTGGATAGATCCGGGTTGAATGTTGATGATGACTTATAATAGTGAAATTTGGGGGATAAAATAAACGGGCGTAGGCTTCTCAACTAGTCATAACCGGTGAAATGGTCATCGGTTTATATTCGGTTTACTGAAGTTCGTGTTGAAGGCGTACTTTTACTTAGGTTCTTTAAACTTTCTTGTATTATCTTGTATTATGCATCTTATTAGGAGGGAATATGCCCTGAATATTCCAAGTTCCAATTAGAGTATTGGATAGTATTATTCTCGCGGTTCCTGTCTTCTGAGAAGAAATTCGCTGATGAACGACCTGAAAATCCTTGTCTTTTCCTCCCCTGCTGGATCTTGTCTTCTGAGGCCCATGACCATTATCCCCTTCGTTGGTTTCTAACACCATGATATATGTACTATGGATGTCCATAGGGAACTTTATTGTAGTGGTTTCTATTTACTTTCTACATCATTATGCCATTGTCTGATGATTATGATTTTAGTTCAACCAGATTTGGAGCTGATTTCTCAACGCCAAGAAAAAGAGTGCTCTACCACGTTTCAACTCCTATTCCAAAGCCTTTGGTCATCAAGTGGGGATTGATTATACCCGCAATCATTCGGTGAATGTATAGACAGAAACTCTTAGTTAAGTGTGTCGTAATTAAACATATACAGGGGGTGATAAAAGAAGCAAGATGGCTGAACACCTGTTCAATATTTTTCAAAAATCAAAGTCTCAGTGTTAAATCGGGTAGAAAAGACTCATCAGTTTCTCACCTGTAGCTGCAAGGCAGCTTTTGGATGCTACGGATGCACTATGCCTATTACTGGCTCCTAGAGTTATCCAGACAGCATAATACTGACAATCTAAATTGGTGTTTTCAACACCAAAAATGTACCATTGGGAATTTGCAAAATGTGCAATTTACAGACCAAACAAGAATTTGTGTAAACTCAGATTACCGACAAATTCTTGTACCTATTTAAAGGGCTACGAAGACAAGCAAGAACGAAAACTGCCAGATCTGTTCACAGATATAAGGGAGGAATTGTTACGTTCTGGAGATGCATTATGGTCGGTAAAAAAACTTATTTAATTTTCATCCTTCTTCTTCTTCAGTGCCTTATACGGTCCGGATGTTGGCGATCGCCAAGGCTATCATTGTTTTGTTGACTGCTCTGCGAAACAGCTCCGCGGAGGTTATCCCAAACCATTGTCGGAGGTTTTTCAAACACGAGATACGACGGCGTTTTGGTCCTCTCCTGCCAAATATTTTGCCCTGCATGACGAGTTGAAGAACTCGATATTTTCCTTCGTTCCGCATCACGTGGCCAAGGTATTCAAGCTTACGTTGTTTTACTAAATTAAGCACTTCTTTTTCTTTTGTCATGCGCTGTAGGACCTCAATGTTGGTGACATGGTCCACGTAAGATATTTTTAGTATCCTCCTGTAGATCCACACAGTGGCTTGCGTCAGTGTCCAGGCTTCAACTCCATACAGTACCACTGGAAGAACGTAGCACCTCACTATCCGCATCTTGGTTCCCAAACTGAGATCACTGCAGCACAGCAAGGATCTCAGATTGATAAATGTAGACCGTGCCATTTCAATTCTGGAACTAATCTCTTGAGCGTGGTCCCATTGTGAGTTGAGGGTAGTTCCGAGGTAAGTGAATCTGTAGACTCTCTGGATCTCCTCGCTATCTGCCATTAGTGCCCCGGGATCTAAATTTACACGGCTGACAACCATGAATTTAGTTTTCTTAATATTAAGGTTCAGTTCGAATGTTACGCTCACAGTTTTCACACGGTCTAGTAAGGCCTGTAGATCATTTAGGCTGGTTGCTAGTAATACAGTGTCATCTGTGACAACGGTCAAATGCCTTCGCGTAGTCAATAAAACAAGCATAGACATCACAACTACAAATTTTCATCCAACTAACTTTAACACGTTAGCGTCAAATCAACTTACCTTACACTTTACAAGTATGTTGATTTAGTTCTAGAACTTGTAGTGGGCTCTGGAGAGGCGCAATGGGAAAAAGTTTCATATACCGGTACAGTGACTACAGATTTTCTTGAAGTACAAGATATTAATTGCTTGCTCGTCCGACCTTAACCCTATGGAGCATTTGTAGGATATGCTTAAAAAAAAATTGGAACTCGCCGGAATAATCCACAACTAATCCCGGACTTATATATATATATATATATATATATATAGTGGCTAAACACCCCTTTAGGGGTTACGCCGCTTACGCTCTCTAGATCTATGTTTTGAGGTAGATCAGTCCTCATGTTCGTTATTTAATTTTCTCTGTTATTTTTCTCCACTCTTTCCTGTCTCTGGTTTTCCCTTTCCAATGTCGTATGCCCGCATTGTTGAGATCACTTACTACTTCTTGTAACCATGTAGATCTTGGTCTTCCACGTCTTCTTTTGCCAGCTGGTGTCCATTCCAATATTGAGTATATCGTCGTAGTTGATCCGGATCTCCATATGTGTCCTAGCCATTTTGCTCTTTGCTGTTTTATTTTACATACTATATCCTCCTCAATTTCTTCCAGTAACTCAAGGTTCGTTCTTTGTCTAAATTCATTGTCATTTATTTTTATTGGTCCTAATATTGCTCTTAGTATTTTTCTTTCTTGTATTCTAAGGTTTTCCTCTTGTTTTTTTGTCATGCTAAGAGTTTCGGCTGCATACATCATCGTCGGTCGAATTATTGTTTTGTATACTTTCATTTTTGATTTCTTACTCAATAACTTATTTTTAAGTAATTTTTTATTTGCATGGAAGCTCTTATTTGCTGTAATAATCCTTTCTTTGATTTCGGTTTCTCTTTCTCCATTGTTTGTTATTAATATTCCTAAATATTTAAATTTTTCGACTTCTTCAAAAGTGTATTCTCCTACTCTAACCTTTCTGTTTTCAAAGTTTTTGTCAAATCTCATTATTTTGGTTTTCTCTTGGTTTATTTTTAATCCCATTACTTTTCCTTCTGTTACCATTTCGTTTAACATTCGTTCCATTGTTTTTCTATTTTTTGTTATTAGCACAATATCATCAGCGTATGCTATTATTTGTCCTTCTCTCGTTCGGAGGGTGCCTTTGTTGATCTTCCTCACGACGTATTCTAGGGCAAGATTAAACAGAGTTGCTGATAATGAATCTCCTTGTCTCACCCCTTTATTGATGACAAATTCTTCTGTGTCGCCTACTTGAGTTTTTATACTAACTACAGTTCTACTCATTGTCATTTGTATTAATCTTCTTAATTTATGTTGTATTCCCATTTCTTTCAGAGCTACCATTAGTTTTGATCTATTTATTGTATCAAATGCTTGTCGAAAATCTATAAAAAGCAGTTCAATTTCTATTTTATATCCATGAGCTTTTTCCATAATTTGTTTAACTGTATGTATGGCATCTGTTGTAGACTTTCCCTTAACAAATCCGCATTGATAGTGTCCTATGATATTCGTGGTAGCTTCGGTCAGTCTTCGTTGTATTAAGGCGGACATGATTTTATATGCTGTGTTTAATAGCGTCAGTCCTCTGTAGTTTTTACACATCTGTTGATCTCCTTTTTTATGAATCGTGATAATTTGTCCTTTGTACCATTCTTCCGGCATTTTTTCTTCGTCCCATATGTCTTTTATTAAATTGTATAATCTATCTTTTAATTCTTCACCACCATATTTTATAAGCTCCATATTGATACAGTCCGATCCTGAGGCTTTACCATTACGGCTGCTATTAATAATTTCCTCAACTTCCTCTTTTGTTGGTATTTGTAGCTGGTTTCCTAACATCATTGTCTCTTCTCCTCTGTTTTCATTTAGGTCTTGATCTTGTTGTTCTGTTAATAATTCTTTAAAATAGTTAGTCCAAATTTCTTTATACTTTTCATCGTTTTCTGATACTTTTCCATTTTTATCTTTTATGCTTTTTATCTTTCCTTTAAACGTTTTGTTCTGCTCACTAATTTTCTTATAGAATTCTTTTGTGTTTCTGTTCTTACTAATCCCGGACTTAATGAATCTAAATTATAATGAACTCTAATGAAAATTTGCTACGTGGGTTGTTATTTTAGTTTTACATGTAGCCGTTTAGAGGGTGCCACCAATTAAACCTTCTAGCACAAATATAACCTTTTGTCGATATAAATCTTTTGTAATCTATTGTCGATATAAATCCAGAGTTTCATTGCGATACAACTAGTTGTGTAGATAAAGAAAGATTTGGAAATTAGCAAGTCGAAAAATGAACAGTCAACTATTTCCCGATGGTATTGAGAATTTCATCGTGGTCATTTCAGTGATGAATCCAAGCCAGGTCCACCTAAAACAGCAATCACATAGCAAAAAATTGATGTGGTTTGTCGAATAATTAAGGACGACCCCCGTGTAATATACCAAGAGATAGAGGCATTTTGAAGATTTCAATGACCTCAATCCAAAAGATGCTACATGAAGAACTGGTTGTTACCAGGTTGATTCCCCGTTGGATCCCTCATTTGCTCACAAAAGAGCAAAAAGCGGTTCGCGTCAATTGGTGTCGATAAACATTGGAACAGTTCAACAAAGAAAACTCAAAAAACGTTTACGAAAATAAACACCAATCCGCTGTGCGGGTGTTTTACGATGAAGAAAAACCAACAAGAGTGATCCGTTTTCGAAGTGGGCCAAAGAAAATGGTCGCAACTTTTTTATTAAAATCTGGCCAATTGGCAAAAATTGCTTTAGAACATCGAAAAACGTTTAATTCTAATTAGTATATAACTGTTTGTTGACCAGAAGTTATCTAGAAACTCTGACAATGCATCAAACAATGGCAAATCATCCTACATCAGAATAATGCAAGTGCTTTTACTGCCCAAAAGACTTTGGAGCTTCAAAACATCGAGTTGTTAAACCATCCACCGTATAGCCTCGACCTAACTCCCACCGACTTCTTCACGTTCCCAAAGACCAAGGATTCATTGCGCGGGCAGCCATTCCAGTTACAAGTAAAAGCCATCGATGCCAAAAGAAACCATCAAAACAGTGATTTTGTAGGAGTCAACTGAGTACTGGAATAACTGTTTGACCAAAACGACTGTACCAATTGGTTTGAACGTATACAAAAATTTATCGATCTAGGTGGAACATATTTTGAAAAGCAATAAAGTACTTTGAGTCTATACATGTTTTGTCTTTATCTCTATATGCAAACTTAAAAAGAAAATTCTCAAGTATGTATATACATTTTAATAAAATGTGTTTTATAAGTTAAGTTACATTGGAAATAGTGAAACTAAATAAATAAATTAGGTTTTAAAATTATAATAAATAGTACATTCTTTCACGGTTTTTCCTCTAAATTTTAAAGAACCACTTATATTGACATGAAATTTGGCATACGCATAGCTTATATGTCAAAGAAAAAAAGTGATATTGTGCCGATGTGTGCTTATGCCCTGGGAATGACTTTCACCCCCTCTTGGGGGTGAAAAAATATATGTCCAAAATAAGTCCGGAAATAGATAAACTGACTAATTTTAAGTAACTTTTGTTCTATAGAGCTTTTTCGCCAAGTTAATACATTTCGAGTTATTTGCGAGTGAATATGTTCATTTTTCAACAAAATAACTACATTTTTAGACGGTTTTTCGCAAATAACTCAAAAAGTAAGTATTCTGCCGAAAAAACGTTCTTATTAAAAAAAAACTGTTTAAAAACTTTTTTCTGTTTTTATAAAAAGTTTCTAGCATTAAATTTAAGCCAGTTACGCTTAAAATAAAGTTGGTCCCTTTTGTTTTGGCAAAAAAAATCAGAAAGACCACCCCCTAATTAGCAACTTAAATGAAATTAATCGTTACCGCTCCACAAATTATTTTACTTATGTTGTGTTTATATGATCTATAAGTTTCATCGATTCAAAGTGCTTATTTTTGAAAAAATTTGGTTATAAAGTAAAATTTTTAAAAATTTTAATTTTGAAAAATATGCTTTTTTTCAAAATAACTTAAAAATTGTTAGAGATACCAAAAATCCCGAAAAACAAAAAAAGTCAGCATTGATTTTCTGAATATCATGTAGTTTTTTGTTTTTCTGTTAGACAAAAATTGATTAAGATTTGGTGTTTCTAAATTTGCATACATTCGTGATCAGTGACTCGTTCAACCCCTTTTAACTACAGGCCATTCAAAAATAAGGACTTTGAACCGATGAAACTTACAGATCATATAAACAATACATACACGAGTCAAGAAACTTGTGAAGTCGTAACGATTAAGTTCATTTGAGATACTAATTAGAGGGTGATTTTCCAGATTTTTTTACCAGAAAAAAAAGGCACTAACTTTATTTTGAGCGTAACTTGTTTACTTTTAATGCTAGAAATTTTTTTTATGAAACAAAAATGAAGTTTTTTTTAAACACTTTAAATAAATTGTGATGAGTTTTCCCCGAAATGTGCTTCATTTTTTGGTTATTTCATGTTAAAATATTCCATTTGGAATTTGACGAATATGAACCTGTTTTTAATTAGCCATAACTCTGCTTCTACTTGGTATAGAGACGTGATGTATACATCATTTTTTTAAAAATTTTACAGACTATATTTTTGCTAAGAATTTTTTTTTGACAAAATACTTACTATTTGAGTTATTTGCGAAAAACCGTATAAAAGCGTGGTTATTTTGTTGAAAAAATGAACATATTTACTGGCAAATAACTAGAAAAGTATTGACTAAGTGAAAAAACTATAGAACAAAAGTTACTTAAAATTTGTCAGTTTATCCATTTCCGGACTTACTTTGGACACATATTTTTTCACCCCCAAGAGGGAGTGAAAACCACTCCCGGGGCAAAAGCACATATCGGAACAATATCACTTTTTTTCTTTGACCTGTTAGCTATGTGTATGCCAAATTTCATGCCAATTCAAGCGGTTCTTTAAAATTTAGAAGTTTTGCAATATTTTACCGTTAAAGATAGTACTAAAATTAGAAAATAATTAGAAAATATTACAGTACCATAAAAATTAGTTTGCAGATTACAAAATTGATTTTCTGAAGAATGTTTTTATTATTTATTTCATATTATATATTTTTATTTTCTATTTAAGCAATTGTTTATAGTTTCTCTTATCAAAATATATATGTATTGATGTGATCTTGATTATTGATATGAGATAATATTCTTATATGTCATTTAATTTAATCAATGCATTAATCATAATCTAATTAATTTACCAGATCACATATCACTATGTTTTCAATCTCAGGGCGAATTATAAAATTAATTACTTACTCTCGTGGCTTCTAAGTATTTCTCAATGGTTCCTAATCGGGATAGGAAAGAAAAGAGTAAAATAATACACACATATGGGTTACAATTATAATCAAAATATTGTTTATTTTATTTAAATGGCAATCACTGCTTAATATTTGCTAGATCTTATTATTCTTAAACATAACATTTACAAATGGGAATCTTATTTCCTTTTGGTTTCCAATTGAAAGTTTTTATTAACATTTAACTATTAGGATTTATTAGCAACAATTCTATTTAAGTTTGATGAAGCTTTTCTGATATTATTTATTATGTTCTTCAATTTATAATGTGGTATTTAATACGAAAAACCCATACATTCATGTCCAAACAAATGAGACTGACCTTTTTCTGGTGAACTGAGAATGTCTTCACACAAGACCCGTTTCCTGCTATCCTTGGCTCCGATCAAAACCTCGTCCTGGCTTTCAGTAATGTTCTCCTTTGAAAACTAGCTCGTATAGCTCTCGTTCCTGCTTCTGTCGTGATGCTGTATTCTACCTTTTTCGAAACTGCAATCAGCTACCGGGACACTCTTGGCTCAAGGAGGTTCTTTTACTCTCAACCTGGCCTACCTCTCGTTCCACGATAGATACTCCACACTCACGGAACTACACCGGCTTTCTCACTCTCCGTACACTACCGTCTACTACTGGACTTCACTTCTCGACAGCTCAAAACATTCTGATTTCTATTTGTCATTCATTCCCCTACTTTCTAAATATCCCTTCCAGATTCACAAATCAACCTTCCACCACCAACTCTCATTCGCAGTCTTCCTCAAAACCAATTTTTAATCTTTCTAAATATGCTTAATGGATTTCAAAAAAGAAGTAGTTAATTCCCATTCTAAAATTACTTTCTACTATTTACAAAATTTAATGACCTATTATCTACTTCAACTGAGTCTTATTTAGCATAGGTTAATGATCGAACCTTCCGCGAACAACGATAATGACCTATTATCGATTTCAACTGAGTCTTATTTAGCATAGGCTAATGATCGAACCTTCCGCGAACTACGATAATGGTACGCGCCATTCACTTTGTTTATTCTAAGCGCATTGTCCCGAGTTTCGTATGCTTTTTCTAATCACTTCTTAAATTAAATATAACAATTTGTTGTATACAGGTTGTTCTAAATTTATATGCCCGTGGTTGAGAAAATTGAAAATATTTTATATTAAATTGAATCCTTTTTATAACTATCAAAATTTAATTTTCATATCAAATAGAAATATAACAAATCCCCGCCTTGTATTCGATAAAATTTATCTGCATTTTTAAATAAATTTTCTCGAGGCAAAACCAACTCCCTGTATATTTCCTTACTTTAATCTACGTCTTATACCCCTTCTTCTTGTATTACTCTAATTAGTCCCACCTGTAGAGTAATTGTTTCCTTATTTTCAGTGTCCTCATCCTGTGTTAGAGTGTCGGCTATTATGTTGTCTTTCCCTTTTTCCCATATCAATCTTCTGTCTTTTTCCTCAGATTTTTCACATACTTTTACCGTGCATTCTGCATCCTCGTTTTCATATGCCTCCTCTTCAAATGCCACTGTTTCGATTATATCTTTTTCGCTTTCATTTGTTAGCTTTATTTCTTCTTCTCCTGAGCTCATCTCTTCTTTTGAGGAATCCCAGTTTTCTTTTGCTTTTGATACTCTCAATTTTTCTTCTTCTGGGCTCAACTCTTCTTTTGAGGAGCCACAGGTTTCATTTTCTTTTGTCTTTTTCTGACTTTTTCTCCCTTTTCTTCTTTGTCCTTGCTTCGTTGCCAAATTCATTTCCACTGTTTGTTCTTTACCTGATTTGTCCGTATTTTGTTTCTCCTGTTCCTTGTCCTGTTCTTCTTCTTTTTCTTCTGTTAGATTCATCGTATTATTTTTCAAATCTATCACTACATGTTTTTCTGCCAATTCGTCAACTCCTACTATCATGTCATGTGACATGTTTGGCATTATTACACATTGTAGTGCATACATCTTCTTACCCAGTCGTACCATTACTCGTATGCCTTCATTTATAGTTGCCAATGTCCGTTTGTTTGCGCCCACTAAATTTACCGTAGGTATTTTGTAAATTAAATTTGTTAAGTTAACTTCTTCTATTAGTTTTCTGTTGACCAATGTTATTTCAGATCCAGTGTCTATCATAATTTTAATTGGTTTCTCGTTGATAAATCCATCCACAAATTTTAAATTAACTCCTTTTTTCTTTTCGTTGTTTCCTGCCAATTTAATAAACTCCTTGGGTTGACAAAAGATTCCTGTTTGATTTTTGGTTTTTAGTGAGCGCCGTCGTGAAAAGACGCCGGTTGCTCATCGTTGTTTATATTTTCGTCATAATGTCTCTATCCGTCATATTCATCTGTCTGGGTATTATTTACTTCTCTTCTATTTTCTCTTGGTCTGTCGGATCTGTTTCGGTTTTCTCGATATCCCTGTTCATTTTGTCTACCATTATTTCTGTTTTCTTGATTTGAGCGTGTGATGTTTCTACTCTGGTATTCTCGATTTCTGTCCTCATTCCATTGCCTATTTCTTTGTTCATAATTTCCTCTTCCGTTGTCTCTATTTTCGTTTTCCCTTCTGGGATTAAAATCTCGTCTTGTATAGTCCCTCCTATTTTGGTTTCTATCTCTGTAATCCTGTGTTTCTCGGGGCCTGTAATCTTCTCGCGACCTTCTTGATTTTCTTTCTCTTAAACGTGATTCTCTTATTTGTAGGAATTGGCATAAACTATCTATGTCTTTGTAGTTTTGCAATGTGATATGGTCTTCCAGCGTTTCTTCGAAATGTCTTGCAATCAGTTCGACTAATTGTTCCGATGAGTAATTATATTGTAAATGTTTTGCGTTATAGTAAATTTGTAATGCATATGTCCTTTCTGATATACCCATCCTATCATTGTATTTCCCATTTTGCAATTCCTTGTTAATTTCCAATTGTTGGACTTTTCCCCAGAAATAATTCAAAAATTTTTGTTCAAATTGTTGCCAACTGTCAAATTCTTCTTCTTTGCAATCGAACCATAGGCTAGCTTCATATTTGAGATGGTTTCTGATAGTTTCTTTTGCTGTTTCGAAATTTCCGATGTGCTGTATTTTCTTTTTCAGGCTATTTATGAACGGCACTGGGTGTAATCTTCTTACATCCCCGCCAAACCTTATCTTCACGTCATCTGTGCTATGTATAACCATTTCTCTTCTTTCTCCGACATTTTGTTGAATATTGATTTCCGCAATCTTTCTTTCCACTTCTTCTCTGTCTGCTTTAATAGCGTTTTCAAACTTGTTTTCCAAATTTTCTATTTCCTTTTTCTGGCAATTCGTTAACTCCTTCATTTTATTTTGAATTTTCATTTCTTGTTCTTGCATGTGATCTTTAATTTTCACTTCATACTTTTCTATGCGTTCCTCCATTTTCTTGTTGTTCTCTTCTATTGCTTGTTTCATTTTTTGTTGTGTTTCATCCATTTTTTGATCCAATTTTTGTTGTGTTTCATCCATTTTTTGTTGTGTTTCATCCATTTTTTGATCCACTTTATCCATTTTCTTTGATGTTTCTTCCTGATTTTTATCCATCGTCCTTTTTGCTTCATCCATTGCTTGTTTTGTTTCTCTTTGATTGTCATCCAGTTTTTGTTGTGTTTCATCCATTTTCTGTTCTATTCTTTGTGGCTGGAGTTGCATCATTTGTAATAATTTATCTATTCCTGATAAAGCTTGCTTTCCTGTTTCAATGATTGTTGTGTTTAAAATATCTTCTTGGTCTGAATTTTCCTCTTGATCTGAATGTTCTTTTTGTTTTTTGTTGTCTTTGCTTTGGCTTCTTGTCACAGACATTTGTTTTCAAGAAGTACTATCCCCGCCAAATATGAAATTTTACTAGTATGTTACCAAGACGACTTTTTCTCACCCAAATATTATAAATTGTCGATAAATATATCAAATGTAAATATCGTAAAAATAAAATATTAAATCAGTTATGTAAAATTTGTACCTAAAGAGATCTAAACTTTTATGTTATCAAATGTAAGTATCTCACTTTTTACCACAGGCATATAAATTTTCAAATACCGGCTTTACTCTTTCTATCCTTCAAATTTGCCACTAGAAATACTTTACAATGCTTTCCACGTTGGACGACAGTTGATGTGATCTTGATTATTGATATGAGATAATATTCTTATATGTCATTTAATTTAATCAATGCATTAATCATAATCTAATTAATTTACCAGATCACATATCACTATGTTTTCGATCTCAGGGCGAATTATAAAATTAATTACTTACTCTCGTGGCTTCTAAGTATTTCTCAATGGTTCCTAATCGGGATAGGAAAGAAAAGAGTAAAATAATACACACATATGGGTTACAATTATAATCAAAATATTGTTTATTTTATTTAAATGGCAATCACTGCTTAATATTTGCTAGATCTTATTATTCTTAAACATAACATTTACAAATGGGAATCTTATTTCCTTTTGGTTTCCAATTGAAAGTTTTTATTAACATTTAACTATTAGGATTTATTAGCAACAATTCTATTTAAGTTTGATGAAGCTTTTCTGATATTATTTATTATGTTCTTCAATTTATAATGTGGTATTTAATACGAAAAACCCATACATTCATGTCCAAACAAATGAGACTGACCTTTTTCTGGTGAACTGAGAATGTCTTCACACAAGACCCGTTTCCTGCTATCCTTGGCTGCGATCAAAACCTCGTCCTGGCTTTCAGTAATGTTCTCCTTTGAAAACTAGCTCGTATAGCTCTCGTTCCTGCTTCTGTCGTGATGCTGTATTCTACCTTTTTCGAAACTGCAATCAGCTACCGGGACACTCTTGGCTCAAGGAGGTTCTTTTACTCTCAACCTGGCCTACCTCTCGTTCCACGATAGATACTCCACACTCACGGAACTACACCGGCTTTCTCACTCTCCGTACACTACCGTCTACTACTGGACTTCACTTCTCGACAGCTCAAAACATTCTGATTTCTATTTGTCATTCATTCCCCTACTTTCTAAATATCCCTTCCAGATTCACAAATCAACCTTCCACCACCAACTCTCATTCGCAGTCTTCCTCAAAACCAATTTTTAATCTTTCTAAATATGCTTAATGGATTTCAAAAAAGAAATAGTTAATTCCCATTCTAAAATTACTTTCTACTATTTACAAAATTTAATGACCTATTATCTACTTCAACTGAGTCTTATTTAGCATAGGTTAATGATCGAACCTTCCGCGAACAACGATAATGACCTATTATCGATTTCAACTGAGTCTTATTTAGCATAGGCTAATGATCGAACCTTCCGCGAACTACGATAATGGTACGCGCCATTCACTTTGTTTATTCTAAGGGCATTGTCCCGAGTTTCGTATGCTTTTTCTAATCACTTCTTAAATTAAATATAACAATTTGTTGTATACAGGTTGTTCTAAATTTATATGCCCGTGGTTGAGAAAATTGAAAATATTTTATATTAAATTGAATCCTTTTTATAATTATCAAAATTTAATTTTCATATCAAATAGAAATATAACAGTATATATGTAGTAGATAACTGACAATACAAATTAATTTTATTTCTTTTCTTTCTCTCATTTTATTGTACTTGAAAATCCAATTCAGCAAACGACCCTCTTCTTCTATAGAGCGAATATTTTGTTCTAAAATTTGTCAAAATACATTTTTCAAAAGCTATAATTAAATATCCGAGCGGTCTCTGATTGCACGATAATTATATTCAAAGAATCTCTTGATTCTTTTAAGACGAACGACTTAATGAATCTAAATGATGAACGCTAATGAAAATTTGCTATTAATTAACGAATAATGAAGATGATGAGTTTTTTACTTCCGCGAAGCATTTGAATAGACACAAAAACCCGATTGTTCTAGATGCAATTATAAAAGGAATTAGCTATAAATATTTAGGGTTTATAGTTAAGTTCATTATTCCCGTAATTTAAAATAACTCCTAAGGGAAAATTCCATTATCTATTTTTGTATAAACTATTCTGTATAAAGTAGATCTAAGGTCCAACAATAAAACACTGAAAACTTTTGATTTCTACAATCCCACAAAATTTATTACAAATTAATGTCACTAAAGCAGTTTCGGCAAAGTGCCTTTCTCAAGTTATGTGTTTTTACTAAACGTCTACACTTTATAGTCTTTATCCTTCGGATGACTAAGGGGGTAAATTTTGACCCCAGCGTATGTTTTTCTTTAATAAATTCAAAAGTATTTTCAATTTTTAACTCATTATTTTTTTATTTGACTTTAATATCATTCAAGATATCCCCATATTTTGAAATAAAAAAAAATCCCTATATTTTACGAATAAAAAATATATTCTGAAGTTGATGTTTAGTAAAATACCGTCAATTATGTGGAATTCCAAGTAGTTTTACACTGCGCGTTATCAAAATCTATTTTTAGACTGTGGTGCCTGTTATGTACGAATCATGACATTCCTGTCTGCTACAGTTAGTCATTATTATTATTTACTGGCGTATATTATTATATTTTCTTAGTATTTTGTGTACATATAAGAAATGGCCCGCAAATATCTTACTGAGGCTGAGTTACAGGAAATTGTTACTGCTAGCGATTTTTACGATGAAATAGAAGATGAAATAGTATCAGAAAACGAGGATGTATTGTTAGATGAAGATTTAAATGCTGAAAATATTCATTCCAGGTCACTTTTGACCTGGGGTCATTTGTTACCCCCGTTGGTCATCCGTGTAACAAAAAAAGGTTGGTCGTCGGAAGGATAACTGAGTAAGTTGAGTAGGAAGGAGCTGTTTGTCACAAGGCCATTCAGAATCATATCTGTATTTTTTAATTTATTAATTTCCAGTATTTTGACAAGGATAGCTTAAAGTCTTTATTTTGAATATAGAGAATATGAAATAGAAGGTGAAGTGTGTACGTAAAATCTGTTTTTATATTATTGAATGCTGTTTTGTGTTCTGCTATACGTTTGTTAAAGGTTCTACCAGTAGACCGATTTAAATTTTTGGGCAGTCACTACATGTAAGCTTGTATACAAAACTGTGTAATTGTTTTTTGCTTTAGCCCTTGTTATTATGATATGTAAAGAAAGTGTTAGAAATAGAATTCAATATCATCAAATAAATAATAGAAATAAACAATGAATACAACGAATAAATAACAAAACAAAATTTTAAACCAAAAAGTGCATAAGAAATACTTTAAACTAGTATGTCTGTCGACCAGCAGAAAAAACCCAGTACCTTCTGTTCACATAGAGGTAAAATATATAAAAGAGACAAATGCATTAAAAAGAAAGGAATAAGACCAGCTTTAGGACAAATAACAAGTTAAGCAAATATATTAAGAATAACTTAATAAAAAGCCAAAATAAAAAGGACCTACAGAGTTCTGTATACCGGGTGGTGAAATAGAAAACGGTCCATAGCAAGTTCAATGTAAAATTCTAAACTATTGAATTCCTGCTTCCTAATTAATTTACATCCAAAACTCTTAAAAGAAACTATTTGCAGAGAATTGAAATCTGTATTGAAAACAACTGTTATAATTGTTAATTAATCATATTCCAAAATTTTGTAAAAAGATAATAAATTTTTTAGTGTATCACGCCAAAGTTAGGCAACACACAGTCTCTTAATGTGTAACGGTTGCGTTCGATCACAATGAAGTTATTATAAATTAACAAGATTTGAACTGTCAAAATTTTTATTTTATCGTTTATTGTTTAAAAAATAATAAAGTTGATAAGATACTCTCAGTTGAGGAGAAAGTATTAATAATAAAGATGTTTTATTCAATCAATAGTGTGCGCACTGTCAGTTAAATATTAACGTGGGTCTAACTTTTACACACATACCTACTGTGGCAAATGTATTATATTTTTCAAAATTTTGGAATGTGTTTAAATTGTATAACAATTTTAACTTTTGTTTTTAATAGAGATTTTAATCCTCTACAAATGTCTTCTCATGACTTTTGATGTAAAACAATTAGGGAAGCAGGAATTTAACAGTTTAAAATTTTACATTGAGGTTCCTAAATCCCGTTTTACGATTCACCACCCTGTATAAACATGCATGTGGTCACTGCCTAAAAACTTACATCGGTCAAATTGGTAGAACTGTTATCAAACATATAGAAGTACACAAAAGGGCTTTCAATAATATTAAAACAGATTCTACGTACGTAACTTGCCTTCTAGATCATAATCATTCTTTTAATGACCAATTTCAAGTTCTCCTTATTCAAAAAAGGAGCCTTAAGCTCTTCTAATCAGAATCTATGGAAATTAATAAATTAAAACATACATATATAGTTTGAATAACCAACTTACAAACAAACAGCTCCCCACTATATCTTATTCAGTTACAAACTTTAAAGTGTAGATGTATAGTAAATAAACATAACTTGAGAAAGGTCCAAATGATGCAAATACTAAAAGAAGAACGAATTAGCAACCAAGTTATGAAAATAATTAGAACTAAAACCTTTAAAGGAATCAGACCGCAAACCTCAGTGAAATGCGAAAATTATGCATATAGTGAGCAAGGCTCTATTTTGTTTCCTTTAATCTTCAATTCTATTATGAAAGAAAATTGAGGTATTCTACTAAACGGGTACCGGCAACACAACATCAAGTATGCAGATGTTGGATAGAATGCAGAAATGAAGAAATAAAAATAATACAGCCACACACAATTTTTGTTCACAATTTACTTAACCCTCGTAAGGCGGTGCTCGTTGCAGCTGCACTCCAGACCTCGTTTTTCTCACCTATCTTTTTTAATAATTTTGTTTTTATTTTTGTCCATTTTTTTATTCGTATTAAATTCAATTATAAACGTATTCCACCCCTTACAGTATTCAAACTCTTTGCGTTTACGTGATTTTTTGAAAAAATGACTTTTGGGTGCAAACGATGAAAATTTCGTATCCCGAAATGGCCGTTTCTGATGTTCCACCTGGAGCTAACGGAGCTACAGGACAAGGTGTGTGTTAATACTTATGTCAGAGAAAAAAGACCGAAAACCCCGGCATAACTGTACTGAGTGTAAAAACTTTGTGTTGCTCATTCTGTGAAAAATTTCATGTGTATGTCTTTCGACGAAAATATTTTTTTTTAAGAAGAAATGAGTAGTTTTTTTGTAAAATTATGTTTCGTACTATAATAAATAAGTGATAATTATCTTTCAAATTAATTTCCCCGGCATTCACATACAAAAAAATGGATATACAGATGGGGTTCAAATTCACCCCGCACCGTTGTTTACGTAAGAATCTAAGCACCGCCTTACGAGGGTTAAGTACTTGAGAGGTGCTTGGTATATACACTAAAATATTCTACTACATCATCATTTTCATTATTTGCCATTGTCCCTATGCGAAATCGGCTTCCCTAATTGCATTTATCCATAAATTTCTATCTTTGGTCATATAGTCATATAAACGTCAATCCCATTTACCGACATGTCCTGCCTTAGCGTGTCTCCCCCAGGGCTTCTTTGGCCGTCCTCTCCTAGTTTTTCTAGATACCGACAGTTCAGCAATTCTTTGTGTTGAGTGATTAATGTCTCGACGTTAAACATGACTAAACCATCTTAACCTATGCTCCCTCATTTTGGTATCAATTGGTGTCACACCTAGACTTCCCCTAATATACTCATTCCAAATTTTATCCTTTTTTGCTACTCCTCTTATCGATCCAAGCATTCTTATGTCTGCCGCATGAATCCGTTTTTCCTCTTTCTTTTTAACTGCCCAAAATTCAGTTCCGTACATCATAGCTGAGCTTGTGGCTATTTTATGGAATTTTCCCTTTAGTTTTATTGGAATTTTTATATCATACAACACACCACTCGCTTCCTTCTATTTCATCGATCCAGCCTATTTCCATTGCATGCATCTTTATCTATTTCCCCATTACTCTGTAGTACCGGTCCTATGCACTCAAAACTCTCACTTTGCACAATCATTTCATCATCCAAAGATATCATTTTATTTGTAGTAACTCCATCTTTAAACGAACACTCCAAATACTCTGTCTTTGTCTTACTAATTTCAAACTTCTTTCCTCAAGAGCTAAATAAACTAACAAAATAGTCCAAAATAGTATACTATGTACATACATTATATATTTGTTAATATTTTAGATCTGCCATTGTTTTTATTATTTAAGTATTTCTGTATGGATTGCCCGTACTAACTGCATTAAAATAAGAGCAGCCTGGTAATGCTTCGCATCCATTATCGAGAGTACAAAAAACTCAACGCTCCCGGCATCGATATTGCCAATTCCGAATAAGAAAAGCCACTTAAACATAAATAAATTACGGCGTTTTGCTTGCATTGCCTTTAATTCTGACGAAAACTCCATAGTTTATTTGATGAAGTAGGATTTTCCAGTATAGTAAAATGGCTATTAAACGAAAAGTTCCATTTTATGAAAGCTTTGATGTAAAAGTGGTCTGCTAATTAGTTTTTGTGGAAAGAATGATTTAATAGACATCAACTTTTAGAGCTGAACTTTAATGAAGTGCTACAAAACTCTCTACAAAAATATTAATTTCAAAAACTTTTTTAATAATCAATAGAATGTAACAGAAAAGATATAGATTGATCCATAATCCTCAAAAAGCGCAAATAAATGAATAATATATAAACTTAAAGAAAAAAAAAAAGATGGTTCAGATTTGATTACAGTACAGAGCCTCTACTATGATGTGCTTATACGTATTTCGGAATAGCCGTTTCCTCATCGGAGCACCTGCGTAGAGGCACTGAACTGAAATCAAATCCTTTCCTTTTTTCCGGGTAATTATCAAAATAATTACCAGAGATGCTACTAGCACCATCTATGAATCAAAAGGCCAAATAAGTCAGGAAATAAAATTCGAAATTATTTGTCCTCTGAGCTTTTTAAGTTGGAAAAATAAAGTAAAGCATAACAGAGTGGCGAAATACTCAATAAGGGAAATCTAATATTGCATTTCACGTCCTGTCATTCACCATGATAATAATTTTAGCAAACTGTTTCCTTTTGAATAAGATACGTTCAATCGTTCAATTTTCACATGCAACAGATAATCTTACATTTTTGGCTGTATTATTTCGATCATTTTCACCCTTAATGTTTAAATAAATAGAAAGGAGTGAGGTACTCACAGTCATTTATTGTAATACTGCGACGAGCGGTTTCACTGTCTAAAATTTGCACAGCATCTTCAGCTCCCTGTTACAGTAAAACTAAAAAATGACTCCGATGCAAGGAATGATTTGCAAAGTCTTCAATATCATAACTTCTTGCTCAATATCTGTTAAAACGGGGCTAATGGTTTGTTAATTTCACTATTCATAATCAGTTGTTTTGCTAACGAATTCCAAGAACAAAACTTTGGAAGATCTGGTAATGCGATCTAAACTTTTGCACAAAAGACACAAATGTAATAAGCGGTTTGAAACTTTACTGAAAATATAGAATTCATTCTTAATACAAGAGCAAAACTAATTATAACTACTATTTACATTTCCACAAAATCGGTATTTGCTTTAAAAAACCATTCTCCACTTAAACATTTATTAAAAAGCTCGACCTACGGTCTCGAGCTTTAAGCGTAAATTATTAAATTCCAGCATTTCCGGCAAATATTTGCAAGAAGTAACCCGCACTGCAGTCCACTCTCTGAAATTTATTGCTTGAACAAAAATATTTTCGAAAACAATAAATATTAAAATAAAATATCGTTTTGTGTATTTAAAGTGACTAGATTTTTTAGTTTAGGTCAATCTTCTTCTCCATGTGCCTTGTCCGTTGCGGACGTTGACTATTTATTTATTTATTTTTATTTATTTATTGTTCATACATATGACCTGGCCTCTAGTGACTAATCCAGGTCGTTTTTTCCTGATGGGATTACAGATATTTTTTTTATATTTTTACATTTTTTACTAAACTACTAAATCTATTTTTACAATTAATAATTTGCCATAATCTATTAATTACATTTAACAAATACATTTAACAAATTTAAAGAAACAATATATATTTGTTAAAATATTTTTGGTACTATCAACTTCCTTCTAAATTATAAAGTCCCTCTATTTTCAGAAGAGAGTTGGTAGTTTTTTTTAATTTAATGAATTATTTATTGAATTATTATTTTTATTTATTTATTTTATATTGAATTATTATTATTATAATTGTGATTATCTATTTTGGAATTTATATTTTATTTTATTTATTTTAACTTTGTCTTACTCAACTTCATCAGGGTTGGATTATTTGTTGTCTTCTACTATTATTATAAATTTCTTGTTGTTTTTTAGATATTATTTCTGTTAGATTGTTTAATACTCCAAAATATTTTTCACTTTGTAATATATCTCTTATTTTAATTCTTTCTAATCTTCTTCTCATTTCTCTATGTTCTTCATTTTCTACAGTATTTTCACAATGTAACACTATATGTTCTGGTGTACCTAGTTCTCCACATTCACAATATGCATCATCTTTTAAGTTAAATCTTTCCAAATATGTTGGGTACGGTCCATGTCCTGTTAAAAAGTGTATTAAACCTTGTTTTGGATTAAAATAATTTCGAATGTTTTCTAATATTGGTATAAAATTGTATAAACGTTTAGATTTTTTTGAATTTTCCTATTCATTTTGTCTTTTTCTATTTATTATTTCTTTTAATTCTCTTTTATTTCTTATATCTAATCCTATTATTTGTATTATTTTTTCATATTTTTCTTTTTTTAGCCAATAATTACATGCTCTTTTTTGTGTTTCTAAATGCATTGGCATTACTCCAGTTAAAACTGTGAGTGCCTGTGTTGCAGTTGTTCCAAACGCTCCCGTCATTCTTAGAAGAAATCCTCTCTGAGCTCTATTTAATTTTTCTGCATTTTTTTTTATTTATTAATCTATGTGCCCATACACTTGAACCGTACCCTACAATTGATGCAAGTATTGTACTTAGGTATATTCTCATCTGTCGGAATGAAATTCTATATTCCTTCTGTGCTAGACTAGCAATGCTATGCATGATCTTTGTTGCCTTTTCACAGACACAACTCATGTGTTTTGTAAATAATTTTTGTTCGTCTATTATAATACCTAAATATCTTGTTTCTTTTTTTCTTTTTATTGTTTCCCTCTAATTTTTATAATTGGATCTCTTTCTAAATTTCCTTTTATTAAACTATATGTTGTTGTTGAATCTGATATTGTTAATTTTACTTTATGCATCCAATAATTTACTCTTATTAATACTTCATTTGATTTATTTTCTAATTCTCTTCTTGAGTTTGCATCTATGCTCAACAACAAATCATCTGCATATGCTTTGCTTCCAAGCACTTCAGGATCTATAGTCAATTGTTCCAACAGTTCCTCTAGCATTATATCCCAGAACATAGGTCCACAAACTGATCCTTGTGGACATCCTTTTGTGATATGTTTTGTCTTTTTTCCTGTTGGACAGCTTAGGCTTGCATATCGGTCTTGACAGTAGTTTCTGAGACTTCCGTACAGATTCTTTGGACATCTCATTCTTCGAAGTCTTTCAAAGAATGACGGCCACCAAAGATTGTCAAAAGCCCCAGACACGTCTATAAAGATCATTAAAACATACTTTTTTATGCTTTCATGTACTATTTCAAATACTTTATTTATTGCATCTTCTGTTGATCTACCTTTCCTAAAACCATACTGACCAGGATGTAATCCAATTTCTGTTCTTATTTCATTTAATTTTTTACATAGTAATTTTTCTTGTAATTTTCCCATTGTATTCAATGAACATACCGGTATATATGATTTCGGTAAGGCGGGATCTTTATCTTCCCCTTTATGTATTATTATAACTTCTGCTTGTTTAAAATTATTGGGAAACCTTCTTTGTCTAAGACATTCATTATATAATGATGTTAGTACTGGAATTATTTGTTCCGACAATGCTTGAAGTATTTCAACATGAATATTATCCAGTCCAGGTGCCTTCTTTCTTTTCATTTCTCTCATACTTTCATATACTTGTTCTTCTGTGAATTCCTCTATTGCTCTTTCTTCTTCTATTTGGTATTCTTTTATCATTTCTTCTCTTATATTTCTTTGTTCTAATGTTTCTCCTTCTAATTTATCTGGAGGTAATAATACATTAAGTAATGTTTCGGCCGATCCTTCATAATTTTCTGTAAATGTTCCATCTTCTTTTTTTAAAGTAGAGAGCATTGTCGGACATCTAATTTTTTTAGATACTATTTTATATGGTATTCCCCACATATCTAATTCTACGTGTCTTGATACGAAGGTATTGAGACATATTCTATATATGCGGACGTTGACTATCATCATAGCAATTTTAATTTTGTTTGCTGCGTTTCTGAATAACTCGATCGATGTTAGTCCAAACCATAGGCGTAAGTTTTGAAGCCATGAGTTTCTTCTTCTTCCGGGTCCGTGTTTGCTCTCTATTTTATCGTGTAAGATACGATATTTATCATATCACATAACATAATAATATGACCGAGGTATTGAAGTTTCTGTTTCTTAATTATGAAAGACATTTATTTTCTTTCTATTCGGCGTAATAGCTCTACGTTGGTGGAGAGGTTTTACGCCGTATTAATCAGGATGAATAACATAAAAATGAAGGTACTAGTACACTTTAGAACAGCGATTCTCAACCTTTTTGACTGATGTACCACCTACAGTTATTTTTATAATTTTTGGTACCACCTATACTTTTAAATTGTATTATGAATACTTACTAAGTACTACTATTTTAATTTTTTCTGTGTTTTGTGTACCACCGCCAATAATGATATGTACCACCAGTGGTACATGTACCACAGATTGAGAACCTCTGCTTTAGAAGACCAAAAATAAGCATTTTTTCAAGATTTTTGAAGTTATACTTCTTTACCGGCGATAGAGGGTAAATTTTTACATGGGAAAACCTAGCGACCGGGCGCATGCGCATTATAACTTTGTTCTGATTGGATGTTCAAATGACATGTCAAAAATTATTAAATATGGCGGCTGTGGCACAGCTGTAGTTAGATTATTTATGGTTGTTGCGTTTTAAAATTTGTGTGAAAAGAAACAACAAACAAAAGTTAGTTAACAGTTATACTGCCTTTTTAAATAGTTTTCATATACCTATATTTTTGGACTTTTGGACTATTTTGGACAAGGAAAACTCATTCTAATTTGGTAAGTAGTTTTTAATATAATCATATTGTAATTATACATTTGGATTAGGTTGAAATACATACATTTATTTTCTCAAGAATGCGGATTTTAGAGAGAAATCCCAAATTAGGTTCGATTTTTATTTTTAAATTATGATTTTTTGGCGTAGATTTATTTATCTAGTAGGTATGTAATGCTTTGATTTACATACTTAATTTGATTACCAACAAAAGTTCTACCAATCTTCATCCAATATATTGTTTTCTCACTGTTTTGTTATATTTTTATATTTTCTTCCACAAAATTTAAACTAAATAATTTAGTTTTCAAAACAACTGTCAAACAGTAAAACGTTCATTTTTTCTTTGTGGCATTTTTGAATGTGTTTGTGTGCGTTTTATTCTTTTATTTTTTTAAATTTTTGGTATTGTCTTAAAAATCACATAATATGTAGTAGAAGTATAACTTCTTACGTGCGTACAAAGTACACACACATTCTTGTTTTTTCTAAGAACATTTACTAGAAATGAACATAAAACTTTTTACATATTATTATCTAACTCTAAGCCAAGCCGCACACCAAAGAAACATGAAACGAAAAACATGAAACATGAAACGAAAAACATGTTTCATGAAACTAAAACACTGCTAAACAAATCTCAGTCCGCCTACCAATGAAACGAGTGTGATTCATGCTCATGACACATTTTTATTTTCGGAGAGTTTCATGAATGGCCGGACGTATATTTGTTTAGCAGTGGTTTATTTCCATGAAACGTAATTTACGTTTCATGTTTCTTTAATGTGCGGTCGGGCTTAGGCACATCAAAGAAACATGAAACGTAAATTACGTTTCATGGAAATAAAACACTGCTAAACAAATATACGTCCGGAAATTTATAAAACTCTCCGAAAATAAAAATGTGTCATGAGCATGAATCATACTCGTTTCATTGGTAGGCGGACTTTGAAATTTGTTTAGTAGTGTTTTATTTTCATGAAACTTGTTTTACGTTTCATGTTTCATGTTTTTCGTTTCATGTTTCTTTGGTGTGCGGCTTGCCTTAGAGAATACAAAATATATATCTTTTTTCATTTATTCAAGTACACTAATATTGTAGAGGGTACCAAAGTCGAGGCCTTGAAAAAAAGGAGTTAATCTCAGGATTGGGATATCCAACCAAGTATGAAATAAAAAAATCTTACAGCATTTGAAAAAGGAAGGTTTCTTACGTGCCAATTTACCACAGTTAGTGAAAAATTCCGCAAAGAGAAGATTTTACGGAAATTTGGAAAACTTTTTGTGAAAAAATCGCCCATTTTTCTTCAGTTTTTCATGGTTAAAATACTTATTTTCCTAACTAGTGCGGAAAGTGATACTTTCACGCAAGAGACTACCGTTGACCCGAACGACGCGATAGCGGAGTTCGGGCAAGCAGTCGAGTGCGGGCAAGACACTTTCCGCATGAGTTAGGAACAATATTTTTTCTAAGGCCGTACGTTTGGAAAAAAGCAACAAAAAATAGAGTTATATCAATTTTTATTTAGAAGTGAAAATACACAAATTAATTCTTTGACAAGGTTGTCAAAACCAAACTTTCAATATAATGGGTTACCACGACGACGATATTGGTTTCCATGACGACGATTCAAAACCATTGTAATTAGGTTTGTTCTAGCATCAGTTTCAAACGGTTTGAAACCATCAGCGAATAGTGGACCAGCGCGAGTAGAGGGGATAGCACTGGTGACTGTATTATGTTCTCTCACTGACCAACTATTTGCTGACGGTTTCTAACTAGTTTGACTGTTTGCTAGAACAAACCTTATGCCTACTGATCTGACTTTTAAATATTATGTCAAAATAATTTTATTTCATCGAATTATTAGTAGTAACTGCACAATAGCTCTAAAATTATCGAATTTTTCCGGAGTGACACTTTGACAGTTTTAATTTCACGACCCGAAATGGAGAGAAAATATTTATTTTTTACTTTTTGATCAAATTGTTGTAAATTGTCACGTAAGAAACCTTCGTTTTTCAAATGCAGTACGATTTTTTAGTTTCAGATATCCCAATCCTGAGATTAAAAATGTCTGCCATCATTTTTCGAGGCCTCGACTTTTGCGCTCTCAACAATATTAGTGTACGTGTATAAATAAAAAAATATATATTTTTTGTACTCTCTGAGAGTTAGATATTATATTAATATTTGTAAAATGTATACACTATGTGTTCTTGATAAACATTAAGTAGGATAATATATTTATATTTTTTAACATGTATGTACATTAGCTGTAATGAGTAGGTAAATAAGAAGTAAAAAATTGTAATAATATTGTAGTAACCAAGTTTCACTAATTGGTAATACCTTTAATACATTTACTTTTGATTGAGACTGGCTAAATGACCATAGTCAAAGCCAAAAAAGGAAAAAAAAAGATTATTTTTGGTCTTCTAAAGTGTAATAGTAGCTTAAGAAAAGAATGGGAATGAAATCTCATGCAATAGACTACACAGAACAGAAGATATTAACGTAGTACAGATATATAAGAGCAGACAAAAACGTTGGATAAAAATAATAATAACAGAGTGGAGCCCGATAAGAATAAGGAAGAGAGGCAGATCCCGAAAATCTTTCAGATGTGAAGTGGACGAAGAAATGAAAGAAACAATGTACAATAAAGGGACTGGAAAAGCAGAAACAACTGAAGATAACGGTTGAGTAAAGAAATACAGTAAATACTGTGTAAATCCTTAGTATAATTTATAAACCTGTATAATGGCCAGTTGCCAATACCAGCATTCAGTTCGAGTACCGACAAGGTTCCAGGAGGAATCATCTCTTAAGGAGGGACCAATGTTGCGCGGCTCGCGCCTACTGCCGTGTGAGTTAGAGACTGAGCGTCACTATGTCTGTGGAATTATCGCAAATCCTTTCGAAGAACAGCTGTCCCTTCAGAATGTGATTTCGTCGAGTTTAGATGTGGTGAACGGAAGCGTAGCCTATTTGAGACATTTTGTATTGAGACAAGTTCAGTATTTTGACTGTAAAAAATAAGTGTTGTTAGATATTTACTACGCAATATAAATTATTGTAGAAATAAATTATATCCGTTAGACTTAGTATATATGTTTTTTGTATAAACGTTTTAAGTGTTATAAATTGTAAATAGTAAAGAATATAAATTAAGTGTTTTATTTAAAATAAAGTGTTCAAAGGTAAAATATACGTAACAGTATACATACAAGGGTGTGGTGTGATCTGCATTAGTGTATCACAGCAGTGAAGTGTGACCTATAAAGAACATTCAGGAAAATAACATGGGTGTAGTTGAAATGAAGTTGTTACGGTGAATGCTAGGTAAGCTTAGAAGGGACAAGATGAGGAACGACTTGGTTAGGAAAAACTACAGTCTCAAAGAAGATTCAGAAACATAGACTGCAATGGTTTTGTCACATTAGACAAAAACATGAAAACTACGTGGGATAAAGGATAGAGCTGTTAGAAGTTGATGAAAGGAGAGCTAGAGGAAACCGATGATAAGATGAAAGGGCTGTGTGGCAGAGGAATTGTGGGAGAAAATCTTAGATGAGGAAGACATGATGGACAGAAATAAGCGGCGAATGATAGTAAGGAATAACGACCCCTGAAAAGGGTAAAGTTGAGGAAGAAGATGGAGACAAAAATCGCGTAATTAAGGAACTCTTAAAAATATAAAAGTACCTATAACGAATTTTTCGATAAAAATATATGTTATGGACTATGTTAGCTGGTGTGGACCAGCTTGTACATGTGAATTTATGTTTAAAAGATGCACATTTAAATTTAAAAGTTAACGTATCTCAGCGGTTATTATAAGTTTTTAAATTTAGGACTCAAACAATTTTATTTAATGAATGGTTTCCATACTCTAAGACAGAGTATTGTTGCATTAATTTCCAACTAAACTAATAATAGGGTTTTGCTGGTGTTACAACAAAACAAAGTCTATATGTCTAAAATTACAATACAGAATTTTTGTGTGAAAATACATAAAGGTAAAAACATATTATATATCAAAGTTGTTATCGGATATTGTTTACGGTTTATCCCAGCATTTGACACTAATACAAATACAAAAAGTCGAGACTAAACAAAAATGTGAATTGTGAAAACACCAAAGCATAAATTTTTCCCTTCGCAAACACTATGGAAGTGATTGTCGATGACAAGTCGTATTTTACATTGGATGTGAGTGATAGGGTCAATAACTGCCAATGCTAGAGTGCCGCCAATTAGATTGGAGAGTTGTCCGAAATATGGCGGAAGAAATATTTAAACACACTGAAGTCCAAGTACTAGTCTGTTGCAATCCGCATGTTACTGGTGCGAAGTGAAGACCGTCTCTTGCCACTTGTATATAGCTGGTAGATGTAAGAGAGGGTTCAGTTGGCAATACCAGCATCTAGGTCGAGTACCGAAAAGGTTCCTGAAAGAACCACCTGCTAAGGAGGGGGCGATGTTGCGCGGCTCGCCCCTACTACCGTGCGAGGTAGAGACTGAGCGTCACTATGTCTGTCGAATTATCTTGAATGTTTTCGAAGAACGGCTGTCTCCCTTTAGCATGTGATTTCGCCTAGTTTAGAAGGTGATGAACGGAAGCGTAGCCTATAAATAGACATTTTGTATTGAGACGAACTCAGTATTATTTTGACTGTATAAAATAAATATACAGTCGGAAAAATGAAAGAATACCCATAAACGAACATATAAAACACGCTGTATTTTCCTGTCACCATGTCAGACAAAAAGTTGGCCGGCGCAAGTACATGTAATAATTATTATTAATTATTACATATACTTGCGCTGGGCAATTTTCTTTGTGACACGGTGACAGGAAAATACAGCGTGTTTTATATGTTGGTTCATGGGTATTCTTTCATTTTTCCGACTGTATTAGATATTTACTGCTCGATATAAATAATTATTGTAGAGATAAAATTATATATTAGTATATTGTATATCACATATACAGGGTGAGTCATAACTATAGGGACATAGACTCAGGACAGGTTATTTGGACCAAAATATGGCTATTGGGCCAAATATGCCTTAATAAAATGTTGCTGAGAAAAAAGATACAGGGTGCTAAAATTAATTTTTGTTTTTCGTTTTTTGCTAATAGTTTCCCTGTATATTTATAAATTGCTATCAAAATTGGTACAGAGGCATAATCTTAGACAAGAAATAGTATTTTATCTACAATTTTACGTTTTGTCATAGAGGGCGCCACGTGGATCATTCCTGATGATCAAATTGAGTCTAAACTTTTTCTAATGAAACTTTTAGTAATTTTTATTAGAAAATATGACGTAAACATCATTTTTACGTAAAATTGGTACTCTTGTTTAAACATGATAATTTCAACCGTTTTCGATAAAAATGCAGTCGAACTGCTTAGAGTCTTAAAAAAGGATTTCAAATATTATTCCATTTATGAAAAGTATGCTTTGGACTGTCAGATAATTGTTGTTGGTAAATGTCATTTGTTCAGAGTAAATTATTTTTGATGTGACAGTTTAGTGTAGTGTTGCATTTTTTAAAAGTAATCATTATTTTTTGATTGAAATGCCTCGTCACAATAATTTTACTAATGAAGAAATGCGAGATATGATTTGCGTATACGCACAAGAAAATTTTTGCGGTCGCTCGGCAGCCAGAAGGTATGGAATGTTATACGCAAACAGAAGGAAACCAAATCACAAAACTTTTGCAAGATTATATCGTAGTTTAGGTGAAACTGGGTCATTTCACACTAAAAATCGGGGTGGTCGACCGAAACAAATCACACCTAATCAAGAAGATGAACTTTTGGTTCGAGTAGATGAAAATCCTGAAATAAGTTCACGACATCTATCAGCAGCAACAGGAGTAAGTCAGTCGTCTATTGTTAGAATTCTAAAAAAAGAGAACTTCCATCCTTATCACTTCACTCCTGTTCAAAATTAACTTCCAACAGATCTTCCACGACGGTTACAGTTTTACCAACGTATTCTGAATAAACATCGCAATGACAGACACTTTATTAAGAATATTATGTTCACCGACGAAGCAACTTTTACCAGACGAGGGGTTTTTAATTGGCGACATAGTCATTATTGGGAAGAAGAAAACCCGCATGCTATTAAATCTAGACATTTTCAGCATGAGTTTAAATTGAATATTTGGTGTGGCATTATAGGCGACCAACTACTAGGGTCTTATGTTCTTCCTCCGAATTTAAATGGAGATTCTTATTTATTCTTTTTGGAAAATATTTTTAGTGATATTTTAGATGATCTGTCACTGGATGTAAGAAGAGAAATGTGGTTTATGCAGGATGGAGCGCCACCTCATTTTTCATTAGCTGTTAGAAATCATCTTAATGACGTATTTCCTCAACGATGGATTGGCAGATGCAGTGATTTTCAATGGCCACCAAGAAGTCCTGAGTATAACCCGCTAGATTTTTATTTTTGGGGACATATGAAGTCCTCAGTTTATGCCAATTAAAATTAATACACAAGACGAACTTTGGAGATACATTCAAAATGCAGCTAATCTTATAAGGGGACAGAATAATATTTTTTTAACGTCCGAAAATCTTTTATAAAAAGAATTAGAAAAGGCATAGAAATCGGAGGAGACCATGTAGAACATTTAGTTTGAGTTTTTGTGAATTCTTTTAAGTTAAAGTGTGTTTAGTTTTGATTTATCGTCAAAACGGAAACCTTACGTTAGTTGCAACTTTGTTTATTAGTTTGGTACTTGATATCTCCTTCTGAGTTCCTGAAATCTTCAATTGCGTTTTTATCGAAAACGGTTGAAATTATCATGTTTAAACAAGAGTACCAATTATACGTAAAAATGATGTTTACGTCATATTTTCTCATAAAAATTACTAAAAAGGTTCATCAGAAAAAGTTTAGACTCAATTTGATCATCAGGAATGATCCACGTGGCGCCCTCTATGACAAAACGTAAAATTGTAAATAAAATACTATTTCTTGTCTAAGATTATGTCTCTGTGCCAATTTTGATAGCAATTTATAAATATACAGGGAAACTATTAGCAAAAAACGAAAAACAAAAATTAACTTTAACACATTGTATCTTTTTTCTCAGCAACATTTTATTAAGGCATATTTGGCCCAATAGCCATATTTTGGTCCAAATAACCTGTCCTTAGTCTATGTACCTATAGTTATGACTCACCCTGTATATTAGTATTAGTACAGTGTGACCCATTTAGATTGGAAACACCTCTATAAAATTTGAAGTTGTTAACCGATTTTAACCAATTTTTTTTTAATGTCATGTAATAAAATGCCTATTGCAAGACAAAATATGAAATATTTAGTTAAATTTTCAGGGATTCTACGATACTTTTCCTTCGTCGAAAATGGAGAACTTTTATTAGCGATTTTTTTTATTAAAAAAATTTCTACGCCACTGGATTTAGAGTGGCTTCAAATAGCTATCACAAAAATTTTATTAAAATATATTTATTAATAACGAAGTTATGACAACTTAAAATTTTAAAACTCACTAAGCTACGAGTCAAAAAAGAACACCCTGTATCAACAGATAACCATAAAACTAATTATTTTTCAAATAATTTTAATAATAAACCACTACTAGACAAAAAAATGTTTAAAATAAATTTAAAATGAAATTTTTGTCATAGCTATTTGAAGCCACTCTAAATCCAGTGGCGTAGAAATTTTTTTAATTAAAAAATCGCTAATACAAATTCTCCATTTTCGACAAAGAAAAAGTATCTTGTTAATTATTAATATTAAAATTATTTGAAAAATAATTAGTTTTATGGTTATCTTTTGATACAGGGTGTTCTTTTTTGACTTGTAGCTTAGTGAGTTTTAAAATTTTAAGTTGTCATAACTTCGGTATTAATAAATATATTTTAATGAAATTTTTGTCATAGCTATTTGAAGCCACTATAAATTTAGTGGCGTAGAAATTTTTTTAATAAAAAAATCGCTAATACAAATTCTTCATTTTCGACGAAGAAAAAGTATCGTAGAATGCCCTGAAAATTTAACCAATTATTTTATATTTTGTCCCGCAATAGACCTTTTATTACATGACATTAAAAAAAATTTGGTTAAAATCGGTTAACAACTTCAAATTTTATAGAGGTGTTTCCAATCTAAATGGGTCACACTGTATATGTTTTTATTACAAATGCTTTATGTGTCGTAAATAATTATAAATAATACAGAACTTAATTAGGGGTTTTTAATTAAAATAAAGTGTTCAAAATATATTAAAGTAAAAAATACGAAACTATATACATACAAGGGTGTGGTGCTTTTAAAGGAAGGCAATAGATTTTAAAAATATAAAAATATAAATGATGTTTCGTTAAAAATAAAGGTTATATACTATGCTAGACTTTTACACTTAGACTTTATGTTTACAAGGCGCACATTCATATTTCACAGTTGAGTCTCAGCCATTTTTATAGTTTCTTAAAATAACCAATAATTTTATTTTATCAGTGGTTTTCACACTGTATAATTATTGCATTATACAACGCAATTTAAACTACAGTGCTAGTCAAAAGTCCGTACCCCCCCTCGTATCTTTTGAACGGTTATAGCTATAGTAGTGAAATTTGGAGGGAGGAAATAAACGGACGTAAGCTTCTTAACTAGTCATGACAGGTGACGTAACAGTGACAGATGACTTTACAGCGCCACTGTGACAGATAATTTTAAATGGGGCCTTATGGCAAATGATACCTCGTTTGAAAGGTATTGAAAATACCTATTCAGTCATACTAATTTCGTTTGAGTTTAAGCTAATTTTGATGAATAAATGATATAAATATAAAATTGTAGTTTCGCATTTAATTAAAAAAATTCAAAATTCCGCCTATGATTACTTGTCAAAAAGGTTGACGTTGACGTAAAAACTACTAGAGAATTGAAAAACTTCATCTTTTTGACAAAAAGAGCCATAGGCGGACATTTGAATTTTTATTAATTAAATGCGCAAGTACAATATTATATTTATTTAATTTTTTCACCAAAATCAAAATCAAATTAGACCCAAAAAAATTAGTATAACTGAATAGGTATTTTGAATACCTTTCAAATGAGTCCTTTGCCATAAAGTCCCATTTAAAATTATTGGTCACAGTAGCTCTGTAACGTCATCTGTCACTATTACGTCACCTGTCATAACTAGTTAAGAAGCTTACCTCCGTTTATTTCCTCCCTCAAAATTTCACTATTATACGTATAACCGATCAAAAGATACGAGGGGGGGTACGGACTTTTGACTAGCACTGTATATATCTAAAAATACAATACCCAATTCGTTTAACAAGACACAAAGGTAAAAAACATATTATATATCAAAGTTGTTGTCGTATATTGTTTACGGTTTCTCCCAGCATTTGACACTAATACATATAAAAACTCGAAGAGACGAAACAAAAAGGCAAATTGTGGAAACTCCAAGGCATAAATTTTCCCCTTCGCAAACACTATGGAAATGATTGTCGATGACGAGTCGTATTTTACATTGGATGTGAGTGATAGGGCCAATAACAGGAAATTTTATAGTAGGGAAAGAGCGGAAATTGCCTCCAAAGTACAATTTAAAATACACAAAAAAATCTTATCAAAAATTTTTGTTTTCTTGTGAATGTTTTAAGGTTAAACCTTAATGTTTAATGAATATTTTAAAAACGAACTTGTTTCTTTAGGTTTTTATTTATATTCTATTTTAGAGTGATAGTCTGTTATGTGTTTTATTTTACTCCGTTTTTCTAATTATACCCTTTTGACAAATCAGTATACAGGGTGGTGGATCGTAAAACGGGCCATAAGAAACTCAATGGGAAATTTTAAATTGTTGAATAACTGCTTCCCTAAATATTTTACACCAAAAGTCATGGGAAACTATTTGTATAGAACTGAAATCTCTATTAAAAGCAATAAACACATTCCAAAATCTTGCAAAAATATATAATACACTAAGCATCAAAATTAACGCACCACCTTAAAATTGGGACATTTTTGATATCTCGTATTTCTTATACCTGTTGTCCAGTTTGAGTGATTTTTTTAGTATGTTATAGCTTTATTCTTCAAGAATATCGATATAATAATATTATTGCTAAAGTTGCAAGTTTCATTGTATACCGGGTGTAACAATGATAGTGTGTTTTTTCCTCAAAGTTTGGAACACCCTGTGGAATATACTAGCGTATATAAAATATTCAAATTAAAATCAACCGTAGCCTTAGGCTTTTTTAACATTTTGTCTTTTGATTCATTCGCTTATGTTGGATAATAAAAAAGTTAGGTACTTTAACAACTAGCAATGTTATTCATCATTCCAGGATGTTTCTAAATAAGTGCGACAAACTTTAAGGGGTAATTCCGCATGAAAAAATAATGCCCGTTTGTTTTATAAACATATCGCACCCTCAGTGCAAGACTGCAGTAACTCAAAATTTTATGAAAATGAAGTAATCATGGAATTCGATTGCAAACATGCATATCTATCAAACAGATGAAATAGAGAATGTGGAAAAATCCCCTTACGAACAATTCACACATCCACCATTTCGGGCTGGGAAAAATTTTTCGAATAGAATCAAAGATCCAAACACCAGTTCTTAGAAATGTGTTTCGCCCTCTTCAACCTCTCTGGGCTCATCGGTAAAGATGGGAGGTTGAATATCTTTAGACACATTCCAATCAAAAAACAACATTCGAAACCTAGACATAGAAGGTGCGTAAATCTACGGCAAATCCGACAATGACAGTCTTAAGTTTTAATTCCCTAATTACTTAAAGTAAGTAAAATATATGTTTAAAACCATAAGATGTAGATCTTTGAAACACACTCAGTGATCAAAAGATCACTGTTTTTTGATTGTTTTTTGATTGGAATGTGTCTAAAGATATTCAACCTCCCATCTTTACCGATGAGCCCAGAGAGGTTGAAGAGGGCGAAACACATTTCTAAGAACTGGTGTTTGGATCTTTGATTCTATTCGAAAAAATTTTCCCAGCCCGAAATGGTGGATGTGTGAATTATTGTTCGTAAGGGGATTTTTCCACATTCTCTATTTCATCTGTTTGATTTCGTACGAGTGGTCGTTAAACCATTAGCCTTGGATCTTTTGATCACTGAGTGTGTTTTAAAGATCTACATCTTATGTTTTTATGCATATCTATCCCCTGCAAAACTTTAGTAACTTTCAAATGCTTAATGGGCTAAATATTACAACAACAACAGTTTAACTATTTTGCGTTTTTGAACATAAGTTCCGTGCAAAACTGTTGTAACTCTAATGTAACAGAGTTACAACAGTTTTGCACGGAACATTGCAACGAATTCGATAACAAGCAATGAAAAAAGTAAGATATTTGTTATTTTAATATTTATATCTGTTGTGTTTAATTTTAATATACAGCGCGTCTATGTAATCCTTTAACGGCTGAGACAATAAACAAAGATTTTCGAGACCAATCTATTCATGTAAATTTTATGTCCTTTGTGTGATATTATATTTATTTTCCATAAGATGTGTGCGATGTCGTTTGACCATTTATTTGTTAGATTGGATTAAAACCACATAAATTAGGACTAATTATTTAGGACCAAAAAGTATTTTTTCTCATGAAAGGAAAAACAGTTATCTTAAAACTTGTGTATTGACAATACTGAGAGGTCAAAAATATCTATTCTAAGAAAAGTTGCCAAAAAACAGTCAAAAATTAAAATGGCCAAAAAGAAAGATTTGGTATACTTATGCCATTCGGGTATGATACCAGAAGCCCACCACAGTTTTTATTAAAATATTTTGGCACAAGATGATGTACGAGAAGAGGACAACAACTACGATAAAACCTGTCAGCAACGGCCAATAAAAATGAAAGAACTATTGGCCGATATAGAAAGGTGGCCGGTATTGCCAGTTTTTGTAGTCTAGATATACATAATTGGTTTGAGGAATTTTTAAACTGGCCGTTAGTACAGGTGGCCGATGTTGGCAGGTGGCCGATAACACAGGTTTTACTGTAAAAGTAAATGTGTCTACACTTTTTACAATTTTCTCCGTGCAAAACTGTTGTAACTTTGAAATTCTAATACTACATATGTAGTGATTAACAATTTTTCCGTGCAAAAGTGTTGTAACTATGAAATTCCTAATTTTTTTGAATTAATATTATTTTATTTAAATTTCTATTTTTGGTTAATGTAATATAGGCTGAAAGGCATGCAAAATCATAATCAAATGTTAATTTTTCTTAAAACTTGTGTCTTATTTCACCGATATTAGCACGAAAATAAACAAAATCGTCTTTATCTCGAAACTTACTTATTTTGACTTACTGCAGTCTTGCACTGAGGGTGCGGTATGTCCACAAATGCTTCGTTTACGAGATACGGGATGTTAAATTTTTTCTTACAGACTGACGATTTATTTATTGCCCTAAAAGCGGTTGAGACATGCAAATTAAATTTGGTAGGTTTTAAGAGGTAGTTATTGCGCATTTTTTGACATAAAATTAAGAATTTTAATTTCACCATTGGGGTGCATACGGGATGTATTTTAAATGTTTATACCCTTATGCACGCCAGTGGTGAATATAAAATTCTTAATTGTATGTCAAAAATGCGCAATAACTACCTCTTAAAACCTACCAAATTTCATTTGCACATCTCAACCAGTTTTAGAGCAATAAATAAATCGTCAGTTTGTCAGAAAAAATTCAACATCCCGTACCTCGGAAACAAAGCATTTGCGGACAATATTTATAAAGCAAACGGTTATCATTTTTTCATGCAGAATTACCCCTTAAAGTTTGTCGCACATATTTAGAAACATCCTGTATCGATGAATAACATTCCTAGCTGTTAAAGTACCTAACTTTTTTATTATTCAATACAAGCGAATGAGTCAAAAAAACAACATGTTAAGAAAGCCTAATGCTACAGTTGAGCCTCAAATTTCAATATTTTATATACGCTAGAATATTCCACAGGGTGTTCAAACTTTAAGGAAAAAACACACTATCATTTTTACACCCGGTATACAATGACACTTATCTCTTTAGCAATAATATTATTGCACCGATATTCTTGAAGGATAAAGCTATAATATACTAAAAAACTCACTCAAATTGGACAACACGTTTAGGAAATACGAGACATCAAAAATGTCCCATTTCTAAGGTGGTGCGGTAATTTTGATGCTTAGTGTAGTACATTTGCCAATGGCCAGAGGCTAATCGTGAGGGATTTGATCAATCCACGCTGAATTTTCCTGAGAATATTTATTTTGGGACTCCAAAAAAAAAAAAAGTTAGCCTCTCATAATTCTCTCTAAAACCCCCGGGCTTCTTTGTAAAATCCCCCATAAGAATCGTAAAAAAGGGAAAAGTCGCGCTTTTTTTATTTATTTAACAGCTGCATATAAATTGATTTCATTTGTGACAAAATGCAAAAATTGGCTACCAACTCTGCCCTTTTCACCTTTAAAAACGCATTTTGATTTTTGTCTATAGAACGCTTTTCTTCTTTTTTTAAAGTGCCTATCCGCTCCGGATGTTGGCGATCATCATGGCTATCTTGATTTTGTTTACCCCAGCGCGGAACAGTTCAGTGGTAGTCGTGTTATGGTACCCCGTCAAAATAGCCCCGTCGAAAAAGCTCCGACAAAATAGCCCCGACATAATATCCCGCACACAAATTACATGCATTCTTCTTTTTTTGTCAAATAATTTAAATAAAAAAAGTTTTTGGACACCTTGTATAAATAAATATGTAAATGTTTATATTACGGAATAGAGAATTAAATAATCTTTCAAATGAGCTAGCACACGATCCCTATTCTCATTTAAAGGAATCATCGATTACGTCATCACGCCCAGATGGATGACGTCACTAGTATGACATACATATATACCAAAATATCGTAATATAAAAATAAAAATCGACCTTTTTCAGCATTTTTCCTTAACGTCGCCGGTTTACGAAATAACGAATTTATTCCTTTCATTTGCACTATACTGTATGTCTGAATTGCCGATATGAATGAGTCAGATTAAATTAAATTATTAGAAGAATTTTTTTTACTAGGAAACAAAATTTTTGTTTAATTTATTATTATTTTGTATTTTGACAACGACGTCCGAAGTGGAAATCGAAACGTTAATACAATAATTTTTTTAGGTTAAATTGTGGCTTATTTCCCAATTAGAATAAAAATTTAAAATAAATAGTACTCCGTGAAAAAAGTAAAATTTTTATTGGGGGTGTTTTCGTCTGGGCTGTTTTAGTCGGGGCTGTCTTGACCGGGGCTATTTTGTGTGCGATCTACTTTGTCGGAGCTATTTTGCTTACGGGCTATTTTGTCGAGGCTATTTTGTATCCGGGCTGTTTTGACGGGGCTTTTTTGACGGGGCTGTTTTGACCGGGCCATTTTGACGGGTCACGGTATTGGTACAAGCATGCCATTTAAGGTGGCAGTGAATACAATTAAGATAGCTATGATGGTAACCAACGTTCTGAAAGGACATGGTACATGAAAAAGAAGAAGAAGTGGAAGAAGGGTGAAACCAATAATAAATACTAAAATCAATAAGGTACAAATTTGAATTAAAAACTTACGGCACCACAAAAACTTATTTATTGCGCATTGCTTTTTATTCGTATTTTATTAAGATGGCAACTGTTTAAGTGTTCCTAATCTGCACTTTTTGGGACTGCATCGAGAATTGGCTGTACTCTCTAAGCCCTATATCTATCTGTTCGACAGTTATACATTTTAAATGCATAATGGATGTACCTGTATATTATTTTGGTCGGCACATATGTCAACAGCCACTTTCAGATATGCGCTTTAATGGGTCCCTGAACACACATACAAATGTGTCTTCTTTGTCCTAGGCCAATCCAATATATTAATACATAATTTATAAATATTATTTGTCATCATAGAGATATTGAATGGAATACAAGTATTTAAATCATATTACTTAGTGTAATTTGGTCTGATTTACACTCACGGGCACAAAATTCCGCCACCCAAAATTTTTGATTAAGTTTGACAATAATTTATAACTTTATTATTTGTTCTACGATTTTGAAGATTCTTGCACCAGTTTATATGTACATGTTTTGGTGTCGTTTGCTATTGTTTCGGTAACAAAAATTTTTTGTTTAAATGGCATTATACGGGGGTGAATGGAAGCGTTGTATTTTCTCCTGTAACTAAAAAAAATCTGTGGAAAAAATGGAGGGCTGGTTTTATTACACACTCCTTTTGTATTATTCTGGAGATATTTCTAAGATGTCGCTTTTTGAATTATCCGAATATCTGTTTTTTTTTGTAAAAGTGATACAATTTTTTGTAAACAAAAACACTGATTGACTCATAAACATAGATATCTTAAGTAGATGTTGGATTAATGAGATTAGAATCGCCCGCATGTAGTTCAGATCTCAATCCTATTGAGCATTTATAGTCCAGGGCGGATCTGTTTTGAGATGGACGTTGAGAGGTGACTCAAATTTTTTTGCAGAAATTGCTTGAAAATAAATCAAATAATAATATTTGAGTTATCCTCCCTCTCAAAAAGGTCCGGAACATTGTTTAAATAATCAAAATGTCAAAAATTGAAGGAAAAATTCGATTTTTTTCTTCGTTTTTTGATTATAACTTTAAAAGTATTCATTTCCGAGAGAAGTTGTACTGACATAAAAGTTGCGTATTTAAATTTCCTACAATATAAAATTGGTTAAAAATTTAAAAAATAGTCACCCTAGTTGCAAAATAGCAATAATTGCGAAAAAACCATACAAAAACAAGTATTCGCATTTTACGTTTTTCAACCATTTATGCTACACTTAGGACCTTCATATTTCACCCAGAAAAACTTTATGATACAGTAAAACAATACTGTAAATTTCTTTAAGATCGGTTTAATAGATTTTTCAAAATAAATTTTGCAATCCAGCTTTCGCAAAAAAAATTCATTTTTTCAAAATGTTACAGTACTGGAAATAAAGCAGATAGCAAGTTAAATTTTTTTTGCTTATAGAAGTGTACTGTACCTTTCATATGCAATTTTCAAAATTAAAATCGATTAATTACCACGGCGTCAGAAAATTTTTGAAATCAACAATAATTTTTGGTGCTACGGCCAGGACAGCGGTGTTCGATTCACACAAGTTGATTTCCACCAAAATTTCTTCCAATCTTTATCTAATATATTATTTTCTTACTCTATATTTTGTTGTATTTTAATATTTTAATTTAACAAAAATCAAACTAATTTTATTATTGTTTGTGAAATATTGTTTAAACAATTGCATATGTTTAAAAATAATAAACTTTTATTATTTAAGTTAAAATATATGAACAAATAAAGTTTTTGCTAATAGAAGTGTTATTTCAAAGGATAGAGTATGTGTTTTTATTTTGCAATAAACAAATTTATTTATTTATATCGAAATGTAATAAAAATTAAAATGTATCAATCATTATCAAAGGTCATTGCAATGCCCAATCAGAGCAAACTATCCGCTGTCCTCATTCAAAATCCGCTGTCAAAATTCATGACGCCGTGGTGTTAATCGATTTTAATTTTGCAAAATTGCGAATGAAAGGTACAGTACACTTCTATATGAAAAAAAATTTCAACTTGCTATCTGCTTTATTTTCAGTCCTGTAACATTTTGAAAAAATGAATATTTTTTACGAAAGCTGGATTGCAAAATTTATTTTGCAAAATCTATTTAACCGATCTTAATAAAATTTACAATGTTATTTTATTATGTCATAAGGTTTTTCTGGGTCAAATATGAAGGTCGAAAGTATAGCATAAATGGTTGAAAAACGTAAAATGCGAATACTTGTTTTTGTATGGTTTTTTTCGAAATTATGGCTATTTTGCAACAGGGGTAACTATTTTTTTAAATTTTTAACCAATTCTCTATTGTAGTAAATTTAATTACGCAACTTTTATGTCAGTACAACTTTTCTTGAAAATGAATACTTTTAAAGTTATAATAAAAAAAACAAGAAAACGATCGAATTTTTCCTTAATTTTTTGACATTTTGATTATTTAAACAATGTTCCGGACCTTTTTGAGAGGGAGGATAACTCAAATATTATTATTTGATTTATTTTCAAGCAATTTCTGCAAAAAAATTTGAGTCACCTCTCAACGTCCAAATGTACTACTATTTTTACAGATGAGCCCTGGTCTATTATGTGATGAATTAAAAATAGCTACTGGCCGTCTCCATACCCGCTATTGCATTGTTTTGTTTTATTGTTTATTTTGTTATATGTTGTTAATATCGCGTGATTGATATTTTTAATTAAGTAACCCTTCAAGGCAATATTTTTAATTACAGATTAAAAAAAAGAGATATTCGGATGATTCAAAAAACAAAATCTTAGGGATACCTCCAGGATAATACAAAAGGAGTATGTAACACAATCAGCCCTCCAATTTTTCCCACAGAATTTTTTAAAATTAGGAGAAAATACAACGCTTCCATTCACCTCCGCATAATGCCATTTAAGCAAAAATATTTGTTAGCGGAATAATAACAAACAACATGAAAACATGTAAATTGTACATACCTATAAGCTAATGCAAGAATCTTGAAAATCGGAGTACAAATAATAAAGTTATAGATTGTCTGTCAAACTTAATCAAAAACTTGGGTGGCGGAATTTTGTGCCGGTGAGTGTATATTTTAGAAATGTGTAATATACACATATCTCCAAAAGTTTTACTCTCCCTGAATATTTCAAAAAATATCAAAATTTATTTTTAATTTGACTTAAATTCCTCAACAACTAAGACCATTGGCATGGTACAATTGATTTTGCAATGAGATATCTAGTGCAGTGTCTAGTGTGTTGAGTAAATGTCTTGTTACTTTAAAAAGTTGACTTGATTGTCTTTACAAAGAGATGCTAACTATATCCGAACGTCTTCTATCCCACAAAGATAAAAATATCCAAATTAATTTCTGAACTGTAGCGAATACTAGGATTCCATTTTGTTTGTTGCATTTATTGCTGTTATTTTGTCCTGTTTTTGCATTTAGAGGTTATTTATATTAAATAAACTGACATTTTGACAACAAATTTTATACTGAAGTTTAAAATTTGATGGTAAGTATATTTTATTTTGCCATTAATTTACATAAAAAGTTAACCTCATTCACAGTTAATAAATGGTTTTGTTTAAGTTTACGTAAATATGAAATATATATCAAAAAGAAAATATTTTATTTTCAAATATTATCAGAGAACGGCAGTTCTTGTCAGTGGCACACAACCCCAACAACAATACACCTACAAGCGACACTACATATACACGAAATTTTCGATTTTCTAAATCTGACTGAATTCAAAATTGGACCAAATCCCATCTTAAAGTTTAGAAAAAAACTCACCCATCTACATGTCAACTCTCCATTTTGGTCCAAGGGTGTGGATTTTACGGCCCTTCCCATTTAGGGTCTGTTTTTCGTTCTCGTCCCCAAAACTCCCAAAAATTTCAAAAATTTAAGTCCGACCTTTACGGCTTCTGATAGTACTGATCATTACCTTCCCAACGGATGTCTAATTTTGACAATCGGTTATACCATTCAAAAGTTACCGAGCTCAGAAATATGACTCAATTTTTATTTAAAAAGGGGAAAATGTTTGTATGTATGTATGTTTGTATGTGTGTGGAAAAGTTACACCGATCTGAATTTTTTTCTGTATTTCAAGAGGGTGAGAGGGCCGATTCAGAACCGGTGTAATTTTTTACTTCTGACTACCCGTAAGCCAGCTAGAGGGCTAGGTAAATACAAAATAGCATATTTTTTGGGCGTATATATCTTAGGTTCAAGGAGAGAAATGAAAACGTCAAATAAACCAAATCAATAGGGTTGAGTTATATTTTCAAACGGTGCCTAAGCTATCCAGCTTAGATATATACACTGCGCACCATAGCCGAAAAACTAAAAAATTAAACTTTGAAAATTTTGGTTTTTCGACAATTACTCAAAATTTCAACCTACGAATTGCGCCACTAAATTAGCGTTTGTAGAAGGTATCTAGACGCATCTAATGGTGTATAGCTCATATCTGGTAAAATTCTAATTTTTAAGTTATAGGCTTTATAAGCATGATTTAATCTATTTCTTATGGGAATAACGGGTTTTCAAGCTCAATAATTCCTGTAATACGTTCAGTTATCATACTTACTAGATGCATCAGATACTACTTGTCAATACGTTTCAAACTCATGTTTATTGATCAAAATCAGTTAAGCTGTTCAAAAGTTATAGAGCTCCAAAAGTATAATTAGTCCAGGAACTGAAACTTTTCACTTCGCAATTTTTACAGAATGGATCGATTTGCTTGAAAATTTGACAATAAGTACATAGTGGAAAGTCCAAAGATCAAAATCTATATGATTTTGAAAAGACGGAAAAACTATGCATTTTTCGAGGATAACTTTCAAAAATAAAAAAAAGAAGTATGTAGCTTAAAAACTAAGTGACTTATAATGAAAAGAATGCCAGTCCCTATTTTTTCAGTCAAAAAGTTATCAGAAACAACCCCCTAATTACAACCCTAATATTATATACATGAAATTTTCGATTTTTTAAATCTGACTGAATTGAAAATTGGGCCATTCCCATCTTAAAGTTCAGGAAAAGACTCACCCATTCATATGTCAACCATCCATTTTGGTTAAGGGTGTGGATTTTACGGCCCTTCTTATTTAAGGGTCTGTTGTTCGTTCTCGTCCCCAAAACTCTCAAAAATTTCAAAAATTTAAGTCCGACCTTTACGGCTTCTGATAGTATTGATCATTACATTTCCAACGGATGTCTAATTTTGAAAATGGGTTACACCATTCAAAAGTTACCGAGCTCAGAAGTATGACTCAATTTTTATTTAAAAAGGGGAAAATGTTTGTGGAAGATTCGATGGACACTAGATCATTTGGGAGGTAATGCCACAAAGGCGACCATTTATAAAACTTAGCGTGTAATCGAGAAACATTGCATTCAACTTCATACATTTAATTTATAAATAACTTTGAAAAACTCCTGATACAAGAATAAAAAACCGCTAAACGCCGTAAAAATTAGTGACGCATACAATATGCCAGCTACAAAAGGTCTGATATGAATATTACGTGGCGCGAAAATGTATTTTAATTTTGATACAAAACAAAATTCTAGTTTTAATTTAAAAGATTTTTCCATAATATTTGCTAAATTTGAAGTAAACGCGCCACAAAAGAGTTTCAAAATTCAAACTATATCAAAGTTACTCTTTTGTGGCGCGTTTACTTCAAATTTAGCAAATATTATGGAAAATCTTTTAAAATAAAACTAGAATTTTGTTTTACATCAAAATGACAATGCATTTTCGCGCCACGTAATATTCATATCAGATCTTTTGTAGCTGGAATATTGTATGCGCCATTCATTTTTACGGCGTTCAGCGGTTTTTATTCTTATTTATATTATACTTAACGAATATTTAATATCACTGATGATGTTAAAAGTATTTATTAAGCTATTTCAAATGTAGCTGTAGTTCTGTACCAAAATGTTAAGTTCTATTTATTTGATAACGTCAAATTTTATAATATAATCCATGATCAGAGCAGTACCCACTTTCTGTCACATGCTGTTGCGTGGAATAGATTCCGACTTATTTCATATGCTTTAAATGATGACGCAAGGGTAAAAAATTGAGTTGTTTCAAAATATTTTCACGGGATAGACAGTCTGTGCAATATGCATACCACTGGCCTAATTGTCGTTTGACCGTAAAACGTTCGCTGCGAAAACAAATGACGTTATGTCATTTATATGACAAACAAACCGGATTTCGGAATTTTCCCTATTTTTTTGATAAAACATTGGGATGGATAATTTTAGAATGAAATACATGTGGCGCGATGCACTGAACCACGCTAGAGATTCAGCTGTAGCTTGGATCTAACCCCCTGACACCCTCCGTTCGCGCTACTCTACAACTTCCGCGGATCAATACTCTTCGGCGAGCATTTTTCCCTTGTTATAAATTTTATAATCTTTTCGGATTTTAGAAACGAGTGTTTACATCGTCTAGAACGATAGTCATTGATAGGGAATTTAAATTGATTGACCACAGAATTAAATTAATTATAATTATTGTGCGGCATCGGATGAACCGCATAATAGTATGGTATAGTTCGACCCAAACCCAGACATCCAAAGTGAAAGTTATCCTCCAACACCAAATTGTTCTATATGGTCCACATAATGTTCAGAAAAAAGTCACACCATTTTGAGCGTCGGGTTTGGGGGGAGGGGGGAGAAATCTGCAAATTCGTAGTTTTTTACGTTTTTCGTCAATATTTCTAAAACTAAGCGGTTTATCATGAACAACCCTGTACATAAAATTGTTCTACATTAAATTTGAAATAAAAAAGGCCCTATGCATAACCGTTCTAAAATGAACGGTTCCAAAGTTACGGAGGTAGTATAGTATAATTGGTCCAAAAAGAGGCCTAACCCAGACATCCAAAGTAAAAGTTTTCCTCCAACACCAAATTGTTCTATGTGGCCCACATATTTTTCAGTAAAAAGTTACACCATTTTGAGCGTCCGGTTTGGGGGGGGGGGGGGAGATGGGGGAGAAGTTGGTAAATTGGTAGTTTTTTTTAAGTTTTTCATCAATATTTCTAAAACTATGCTTTAGCGTAAGAAATGTTCTATAGAATAATGTTTTACAGAAAATTTAAAACAAAAAAGGTTCTATACATAATTGTTATAAAATCAACGGTTCCAAAGTTACGGAGGGTGAAAAGTGGAGTTTTCGATACTTTTTATATTTACCGATTTCTCCCCCCTCTCCCCCCCAAACCCGACGCTCAAAATGGTGTGACTTTTTTCTGAACATTATGTTGACCATATAGAACAATTTGGTGTTGGAGGATAACATTCACTTTTGATGTCTGGGTTTTTGGTATAGTTATATCATAAATATTGCCCAAAAAATATAAAAAGTATCGAAAACCTCGAATTTTCACCCTCCGTAACTCTGGAACCGTTGATTTTATAACAATTATGTATAGAATATTTTTTGTTTTATATTTCATGTAGAACATTTCTGTATATAACATTTTTTACGCTAAAGCATAGTTTTAGAAATATTGACGAAAAACTTAAAAAAACTACTAATTTACCGGCTTCTCTCCCATCTCCCTCCCAAACCGGACGCTCAAAATGGTGTAACTTTTTACTGAACAATATGTGGACCATATAGAACATTTTGGTGTTGGACGAAAACTTTTACTTTGGAGGTTTGGGTTAGGCCTTTTTTTGGACCAGTTATACTATACTACCTCCGTAACTTTGGAACCATTCATTTTAGAAATATTATGCATAGGGCCTTTTTTATTTAAAATTTAATGTAGAACAATTTTGTATAGAAGGTTGTTCATGCTAAACCGCATAGTTTTAGAAATATTGGCGAAAAACTTAAAAAACTACGAATTTACCGATTTCTCCCCCCTCTCCCCCCAAACCCGACGCTCAAAATGGTGTGACTTTTTTCTGGACATTGTGTGGACCATATAGAACAATTTGGTGTTGAAGGATACCTTTCACTTTGGATGTCTGGGTTATGCCATCTTTTGGATCAACTATACTATACTATAATGAAATTATTCTAAATATACGGTTGAAATAATTTTATATCACGAAAATATATAATTTTAAAAGTACTTTACCATATCTGTTTAGGCAGAATGATAGTAATTGTTAAATATTATTACATTCACCCAAATATATTAGGGCTTGAAAATACAATGAATCAATTGTAGCAGAAAAATTGATTATCTTTTTCTTCTTCAAGTGCCATCTCCGCAAGGGAGGTCGGCAATTATCATAGCTATTCGAACTTTGGAGACGGCTGCTCTGAAAGTTCGTTTGATGTACATCCGTACCATTCCCTCAGGTTGCGCTGCCACGATATTCTGCGTCTCCCTATGCTTCTTTTTCCTTGAGTCTCTCCCTGCATAATGAGTTGGAGCAAGTTGTATCTCTCTCCACGTGTAATATGTCCGAGATATTCCATTTTCTGGTTCTGCTTGTATTTAAGACTTCCATTTCTTTATTCACCTTTCTCAGAACTTCTTTTTTTGTGACGTGTTCCGTCCATGATATTTTTAGAATTTTTCTGTGTACCCACATCTCGAATGATTCCAGTTTTTTCATTGATACCGCATGCAAGGTCCAAGCTTCCATTCCGTAAAACAGAGTCGAGAAAATGTAGCACCTAGCCAACCTTACTCTTAGCTCTAACCTTAGATCTCTTGTGCAGAGCACTTTTCTCATTTTGTTAAAATTCGCTCTAGCCTTTTCTACTCTAAGTTTAATGAAAGTAATCATTTGTGGAATTAATCATTATTCCAAGATATGCATATTGGTCTACTCGTTTGACGTTGGTTCCGTTTATGAGGAGATTCTCGTTATTTCTTTGAGTTTTAGAGATTCTCATAAATTTTGTCTTCTTGATGTTCATTGTTAGACCGTATTCTTGGCTATATATAGCTATTCTGTTAAACAGTCTCTGAATATCTTCAATATTTTCGGCTAAGACGACAGTGTCATCCGCATATCTAATGTTGTTATGGGAAATCCGTTCACCTTTATTCCAGCTGTTTCACCCTTTAGCGCTTGTTTTAGGATCTCTTTCGAGTAGGCATTAAAGATAACTGGCGACAATACGCATCTCTGTCTCACCCCACGTCTAATTTCAATTTCCTCGGACAACTGTTCGTTAACACGTACTTTTGCTCGCTGCTTATAGTATAAATTAGATACGATCCTGAGGTCATTGTAGACTATCTTCTTTAATTTCAGAACATTAATTAACTGTTCATGTCGTACTTTATCGAAAGCTTTATTATAGTCAATAAAACGGACATACATATCTTCATTGACGTCTAGGTACCATTGTATTCTAGGTACCATTGTATTATGATATAAGTGAGAACAGAGCTTCACGCGTTCCTAGGGCTTTGCGAAACCCAAATTGTGTATCATTAATATGATTATGAATGCATATTATATGACTCAGTCGGTCAGATGGGTTAGCGGGCTCAGGCGCAAGATCGACAAATCTAGTGGATTTCCGATCGAGGTTTGATCTCCGACCTGGTGAACAGAAGAATAAAAAAGATAACATCATAGTCTAAAATTCAACAGAATCTACGGCTTAGTCTGGAATAAGCTGGTGTCTGATCGGCCTATGGAGAAGCAGCACGGCAAGGGATAAGGGCTTGCGGCTTGGTGATACTCCTCCATGGATCCCTACCGAATTGGCGTTGACGCCTAATACTGATGTATATATATACAAGTAAATATATACTGAAAACAATAGATGTGTTTCAAAATGCAGCATTTTTCGCATCCTAGTTTCCAACGCTTGCAATCATTCCTGTCATCTGCTTGTAGACACCTATCTTTCCCTAGCACCATTTAATTCTTGTATCCACGATTTTATAGGCTTCTCTTTTTCTTGTAGTTGGTTGGGAGCTCCACTTTAACATTCTCTTTGGCCATCTTTGATCACTAATCCTTTCGATATGGCCATACCACTTCAGCCTTTTTTGTATTCTATAGTTTCCAGAATGTCATATCTATGCCTATACGATCTCTCTTTTCAGTATTCCTTACCCTATCTTTTGTAGTGATGGCAACATCTACGCCACTAATTAATTTCTATTACCTCTATTTTTGGAAGCGTCCATTCTATTTACCACCCAAAGCTCTAATCCACATGTAACAATACTTTCTATGGTAAATTTGTATTTCCCAATTTTTGTGTTTCCAGTGATGTGGTTATTCCATGATGAATGTTATAGCTTAAATTCTTTAGACAGACAACACTTAATTCTGCTATGAACAGCGCTGCGTCTTCTAAAATACCAAAACTGTGAAATCAAAAATATGATCTAATGTAACTAGGAAACAATCCTGAAATTCCAAATCACTACCGAAAATTTTTCCTGTTGAGCCACTTAAATTTTCTGAAATGATGATCTTATACCATATTCAAAAGAAAAAAATCTTAAAGTCCTCCGAGTTATAGAGAAGGGTTTTGAAAACAAAAATATAATAGGAGTTCCGTAAAAACTCGTAAACCACAAAAATTACTAGAAAAAAATATACTGCTTACAGCAGAATGATTCTGCTGCCTGCACTATGCCGGTCCAGATGATAGGTTTATATAAACCTTACCCTGATCAAAAATTATTGTAACGTGTTTTGTAAAAGTTCTGTGTGATGTCCTGGATGTTTTCTGTAACTTTACACAACTAAGTTGACTACGTACTACAAGTAAAATGTTCAACCAACAACCGAGTTTTTTATTATAAAAAAACGTGAACTTTTTCTGACTATTTAAGATGGAATCCCACTCTCTCTTTTTAGTGATACGTTAAGAATTTTGACCATAGCTCTGATGATGACTTTGTAAACCGAGAACGCTCAGCTAGGAATTTAAACATAACTTTACACACTTAAAAAATACATTCTTTCACTTGTCAGAAATGTGTACAAAAACATATCAGTATTTTCAATAGATTTAGATTTAACTTTTATTCATTGATTGACGTTGATTTTGAACTCATACGATTAAATAATTTTATTTGCTACGTACTTTGATTAATATAAAACTAAAAAAGCCTAAGGAAGCTTCTGATTTTTTTTCAATTATGTCGCAAAATAGATATAATTGAACAAAGATTAAACAATTTTGTTGACTTTTAGAGTCGATTAGAGATATCGCGATTAATAATTTAAGCGAAGACCAGCTTTCGCAGATAGAATTGAATACGGAAAGAACTGAAAGTTTATTTACTGAATTTGATGAAATCCAAATATCAATTGAATTAAATTGTCAGGATGAAGATACTCAACAAAGGTATGCGATTAGACAAATATTAGATACTACATTTTCAAAAAATTGTCTAGAGCAAGAATACTTTTAAAAAGAAAATGTTCCGCTTCATCCAGTCCAGAGTCGAAAAGTATGATATAAATCATAAATATAGGCTATTCCACGAACATAGGACTGTTTTGGATTATCGCGACAACGAATATTTTAGTGTTTAACATAAGAAGTACGAAATTAAATGGCTCTAATAATTATTCCAATAAGCAACAATATTATTTGCAAATTACTTCCGTTCTTCATATTTTGCACAATAATATATTCGTTGTTGAGATAATCCAAAACAGTCAAGGTGTTAAATTACCTCCTGTGCAATTTCCTGTTTTTATGGACACTATTTGAAGTGGATTGAATTTAAAGATACTTCTATGGCGTTAATTCATAACAGAATTTTGGAAAATATTCAAAAAAAAAAAATGATTTTCAGGCGAGCTTAAAAGACGACGCATTGAAAATTATACAAAGTTTAAATTTTTCTGCGCAAAATTACAATTCTGCATGGCAAAATCAGTGCAACAGATTTGACAACTCTCGGATGTTAGTCAACAGTCAATTAAAAGCTCTTTTTGAGATTAAAAATTTAAATGGAGAATGAGCATTAGGTCTCAGAAGCATGATAGACTCAGTTAAAAAACATTTATTCGCTTTAAAATATTTCACCTACTGACTAACTATTGGGATACAATTATGATATATTTGTTAAGTAGTAGATTTGATAAATTCAGTTCTCGTGAATGGGAAAGAAAAGTAGATAAATATTTGCCAAGTTTTGAAGAATTTCTTGAATTATTGAAGAATCGTACAGATTTGTTGGAAACAATAGAGTTAATCAATGCATCCAGCATTGCTGAAAAAACGGATTAGAAAACTAAATACATAAATTCTCTAGATCTCTGCTAACTAATACAGGCAGGAGCAGAATTTGTAGTTTTTGTAAAATCATTCATATTAACAATAGTTATCAATCCTGTGATTTTAGTTTTTACCAATTTTAATTTGTTTTTAAGTTAAACACACGAATTTATGATTATACAGTCCATTGAATCAAGTTGTCCAGGCACCTTTTCAAATTGACACACTGTATAGTCTTCGATATCTTTAGTACATTATCGTGTAGGTAAGGTTTCAACCATTAATTTCACTACGAATAAGATTAACTTTAGCGCAAATGAAATAAATTTTAATTATTCAGCTTCACCGTTTTAAGGTTTCATTTCGCAACATTGCCAGTACAGAAAGATATTAGCGGTTAGAGGTCTGGGAACCGAGATTAGAGAAGATTAAACTTCGGCTTAAAACAAAACTCATTCTCGTTTAAAAAATGTAAAAATAATAAATTGGAGCATTGGTCAATATTATTAGAATTATTTAAAGGTAGCTTTAAATTTTTAATCAGTTTTTTATTCGGGTTTAGATTGGTACGAAAAAATTTAAAAATGACGATACACTGCTCCTAGAAATTAACGCACCATCTAAAAAATCATTCTTTGTTGTTTTAAATGACACCGCACACATCTCATGGAAAATATAATATCACTAAAATGAAATAAAATTTACATGAATAGATGCGTCCTGAAATTTCAATAATTTGATACCATTGCGCCAACTCTGAATTTTGCTTAATTAGGGCGTTAATTGTAATTAAAGTTTATCAAAATCGCATTTTGAAGTCCATAAAACTGGCATTCAACAAGAATATTAGTCTAGCGGCTAGGGATGGGGAAAACCTACCGGTTAAAACCTAAAGCCGGTTTTTTTAGTTCGCAATAACTGGTTTTACCGGTTGTTTTTTTCTCCCGGTTATCACCGGTTTTTTCTTTTTACAGTAATAACCGGTGAAAAACCGGAGAAGTTACTTCTGAAAAAAATAAGGAATTCGTAAAAAAAATATTGTTTGTTTAAATTCCTCAATATTACTTGATTTGTTTAATGTTTATACATACTCGTTAATGACCCTCACAGTCACTGAAATATGTTTAAGAAATGTGATAAGCTGAATTGGCTATTTTGATGAACTTCAGAATAAGCATGTCTTGCTTGAATACCTACACAAACGAGAATAAACTTATATTTATAAATGCAGGAGAAAAAAAAACCATTCCTCTGGAATCATTTAAAAAAAAATCAAAATAATAAAATTGTTTTGTGTATGTTGTGCAAAAAGGATTTTTTTTGGAAATACACTATACATACAAATTGAAGACAATAATACATCCAGTTCAGAATTTTAAGATTGATTTTATAAGTTTTACCATTTTTGATGTTACATTTTTGTTTTTATAATTCGTATGTATATACCTCTACACGCTACAGTATAATTTGCTTCATAATTTATTGCGTTTATAGTCTTATACCTAATTTCACCACCATTTGTATTTTTCAATTATTTGATATTATTTTGAGCCGAAATTTTCATTGCGTTAGTTTATTATAATAAAGGGTGTAACAAAAAGGTAGGTATGCAATTAAATCACATATTCTGGGACCAAAAATAGATCGACTGAACCTAACTTACCTTAGTACAAAAGTACACATAATAAAAGTTGCTGACCTTAGAAGTACCAAAATGAACAACTATTTTTAATGGGAATAAGCCACAATTTTACCAAACAAATGATTTTATTAACGTTTCGAAGCCCAAATCGGGTTTCGTTGTCAAAATACAAAATACTACTAAAATAAAATACTAAAATCATTTTTTATTCCCATTAAAAATAGTTGATTATAAAAAATGCCACAAGGAAATAGTAGCTTCAGACCAATATCAAAACGAAAATATTTTTTTTGCAATATATCGAAAACTGTTAGGGATTTTATATTAAACATGGGCATGTGGAGTATCACAAACTAAAGTGCAATACGAATTTGACGTTTTAACCTATTGGGTATTGAATATTGATTCAAAAAACCGAAAACCGGTGAAGTTTGTCATTCAGAAGTGATCGGAAACTTCCCTCTACGTAACACTCTAATTAAAATTAGTCATTGACCTTATTTGGTTTTTTTATTTAAGTATTATTAATAGGTTCTAGAGGATTGACCGGCTTAGAATGATCAGCCCTTTTTTTAGAATAGAAAGATTATGATCAGAGATAGGAAAAAGTATTTATATATAAAATTGTAGATTATTTAATTGCCAAAAAACTGATTTGCAAGCATTCTTTCTACGGCAAAAATTGAGTGAGCTATTGACAATTAAATCTTGTAATAACATGCAAAAACCACCTTTACCAACTCTTTCAGAATCACCTATTTTGCAACTAAGGATTTTAAAAGGATTTGGTATTAATAGCCTTATAGATCTTGTAAAAACCTAGAAAATTCTTTTTTAATAAACTTTCTAGGATAAAAAAATAAAGAAGTTACAGTTAAAAAATCAATATATTTTTTTGAAAAAAAAAAGGATAAATTCAATTGGAAGCATAATAATGTAAGTTATCGGTGTTTTTAGTCATTGGTCTTATTAATTCTTCTTTATTTATGTATTATTAATAGATTCCAGAAGTTTTACTGGCTTACAATGATTAGTTTTTAAAAAACTGGAGTTAAAAGTGAATAACGATTTTTGTAGTTTGGTAAAAAACGCCATTTTTTTCAGAATAAAAAGATTAGCATCAGAGATACGAAAAAATGTTTCAATATGAAATGGCAGGTTATTTAATTCTCAAGGACTTGGTTTGAAAAAAAAATTCTGCGGCAAAAATTGAGTGAATCGTAAATGAGTATAATATCGAACAACATTGATTTTTGAAGTTATACTTCCTTACGATCGTGAGTGAAATTTTATAATGCCGGGCGCATGCGCACACAGACAGTATGTATTTCGTTGCTAATCTTTAAAGATATGTATGTATCAGCGCTGTCAGCGCAAATAAGTCATATTATATCATATAAAAGGATATATTAGTGTTCTTAGTAAATGTATAATTTATTATAATTTTTGTGCCTTTGGATTTGCCTTCCTCGGGAATAAGATATTTTATAATAATAGTAAGTATATTTAAATTATTTTTGTATTAAATTTGTCAGTATGTTTGAGAAATCTTGTAACCTGTCAAAGCAAAAGGGATATAGCTCAGTGGTAGAACATGTGACCGAAGATCAAGGGGTCCCGTGTTCAAATCCCAGACGATTCATATTTTTTTTGGTACCGTTTTAATAAAAAAAATTTTAAAAGTGGTAGGTAAAGAAAGTTAGTTTAATATTTAAATTAAAATAAAATTTCGTTGAAATCATAATATTAGAAGTATAACTTCTTACGTGCGTACAAAGTACACACACATTAGGTATTTATTTCGATATAAAATCAATATTTTCGATAGCGAATAAACCGAAAACTATTGATTTTATCAAAAAAATGTATAGAATATTTTTTACTTAAAATGAACGTCTTTATCAACTTTTGCGGTCAAAATATAATAAAAAATTTCCACCCCCGAGATGGGGAGGGGGAGGGGCAACCACCCCCATTGTAAAAGCGCCTTTCGGTATCATATAGATTTTGATCCTTCGACTATCCACTACGTATTCTCAAATTTTCAAGCAAATCCATTCATTCTGTAAAAATTGCGAGGTAAGAAGCTTCGGTTCCTGGACTATTTGGGCATTTTACATTTTTATTGCCTCGCCTAATTAAGTTGTATAATTACTTAAAAATTGGTATCCATTTTTAAGTTGTCCTTTGATCTTTTATAAATAATTTTAATAAAATTAAAAGATTTCTGAGTAAGTCAATTAAAGTTTATTACTCTGAAAATTTTCTGAAAACTTTCGTGAAACTCAAGCATTTAACGGCGTTGAGTTAAATTTTATTTCGTAATCGAAAACAAAGCACTAAAAACACTCGAAGCTCTAAAAACAAAATAATTCCTAAACGACTGGTCTACATTTTGAGTTTAAACAATACACAAACTCGAAATGGCTCACGGGAAACTTTCTTTTAAATTGAAATTCTTCAGCTTACTGGCAATTTATTAAGTTTCATTGAAAGCTTTCTTCCATAGAAAACGTGAGGTGTCTTTTACAAAATAAAAAATATCGATCGTCTCTTTCTTTTCCTCGGTCGTACACAGTTCAGAGTTCAGTTAAGAGTTTACTAGCAATCAGCAGTCACTAAGCGACTAAAAGAGGTTGTAAAATAAAAAGAACGTGCCTCGTTTTTCTCACAATATAGATGTCATAACGTATGTAGCTACAAAGAGGGTTCACAGACATATAAAGGTGAATGTGTACTTAAAATCTCTTTTCAAGACCACTAAATATTTTAAAGGTTGGTACATTCATTTAAGTATTACGTTTATGGCATTAAGCCACAGGTATTGGTGTCATAAAAATTACGTTTTTAATTAACTAATGTTTGACATTTTGATTTCCACTCTGAAAGTCGTTCTTGATGTTGCCTGCCCCTTTCTATTATTGTGTATCATTTTGTCAATCAAAGATAGAATAAACAATTTATTTTTTTAATATAACGCGGGCACGTAGATTTGATACACCCTGTATATTGATTTGTAACTATTTATTATAAGTGAGTTTTTAAGCAGTGGGTTTATTCTTAATGAGTTTTTCCCTGAAGAATTAAAGACATTAGTAAATAAAGTGATGTGAATAGACAATTGGTTTCGGGATTATAATTTTAAAACAGTTGCTTTGTTACGGGCAAGGCCAAAAGCCACAGGTAATTATTATATTTACAAAAGTAATGTAGAGAAAGTTGGAATTTTAAGGCTCTTTGTTTAAGCCCCAAGTAAATTTGTAGAATTCCCGAAAAGCAATTATCATGAGTAGAAGTATTTGTTTGGAAGGATGCATGGGTTTTTCGAATAAAAAAATTTGGAATGGCGATGAGACAAGGTTGAATGTTCAGATAGTTTGGAAAAGGAGATTATTATGTAACCGGCATCGCAGAAGAGCAGTCAAAGTTTTCGTGAATAGTTCAGAAGCAAGTACCAGTGGTTTTAGATAGTGAAGAGTGTAGCTGAAAAGTGGAACGAGAGACAGATCAAATTGAGAAGAAATACCTCTTTGATTCTGGAAAGTCAAACGGAGAGAATATTATGGTGAGAAAGAGAGGAAAGAATTTTGAAGTTTTTTTTTAACGAGTACTGGTTAAAAGAGGCCTGGCTCGTGTTTTGGAGAATTAGTTGCTAGTGAGCTGCTGGATTGATGCTGAGAACGAAGAGGGCTTTGATGGGTAGCCTAAAATAATCAACAAGGAAGAGCTGTTTGGGTCAAGAGGAGACATCATTGTGTGTGAATCAAAAGGTCAGTCAATAATTTATGTGATAGATTTTCGTTATGTTCAGAAGTTAATTTTTTTTTAGTAAAAGCATATGAGCTATGATTCCAATATTTTAAAAAATTAATAGGAAGTATAAGTAGTTTTGCGAATACCTAAATTTGTTTGTTTAGTTTGTTTTATCAATGTTATCAAGAACAAACCGATAAATATTTGTTGAATTAAAATTAATTTATGTAGTAAAAGTTTCATTGGGACAGTTATGCCCACAGGATTTAATTGATAAATTTTCAGAGTATTGCTTTTGATAATAAAAGATATTTGTATGTGCTTATTTATGGTATTTCTATTTATTTCCTTTTCCTATTTTATCCCGATAAGGATCAACTAAGAGATACTGAAACCACGAGAAAGGATAAGTATAACCTAAGATAATTTAGTTATTTTTTTGTATGATAAAACCGCACCCTGAGATTTTTCTTAATTTTATGTATGATTTGCGACAATTGAATAATTAATTAAATAAATACTAATTAATATAAAAGCAAGAGAAAGCAGATCATAACAGTTCAGAGTTCAGTTAAGAGTTTACTAGCAATCAGCAGTCACTAAGCGACTAAAAGAGGTTGTAAAATAAAAAGAACCTGCCTCGTTTTTCTCACAATATAGATGTCATAACGTATGTAGCTACAAAGAGGGTTCACAGACATATAAAGGTGAATGTGTACTTAAAATCTCTTTTCAAGACCACTAAGTATTTTAAAGGTTGGTACATTCATTTAAGTATTACGTTTATGGCATTAAGCCGCAAGTATTGGTGTCATAAAAATTAGACTTTTAATTAACTAATGATTGACATTTTGATTTCCACTCCGAAAGTCGTTCTTGATGTTGCCTGCCCCTTTCTATTTAAAATATACTGGAAAGTGCTTTAAAAAGTGGAAATCATAATGTACATAAATCGTCGTCGTCGCGGCAAAAGTCATTAAGTCCAAAATAAGAGATCTGAGAAAACGAACATTTTAGGTTTAATTGTCGTCTAAAATTCATCCTTATAAAAGTCAAGGAAATTACCGATGCAATTGTACAAGTCTACTTATAGTCTGAGCTGATTAATTATCGGAGAATAGGCCATTTTTGGAAAAAGTTATTTACCAGCAATTTTATCGCTGGAATCGAAGCTTATGATTATATATATTAATAATATAGTTATGCAAAGTCCGCAGATAGTGTGCTACTTTTTTTATAAACAAAATTTCGGCGCCCGAAAATCGTGTTATTTTCAATTATTGCTCTATAACTCCGAAGATTTTAACTTTACAACAAAAACACTCAAATAAAAAATCACCTCAATTAAATTCTGCATAGAGGTGTGCTTTTCCCGATCTGCTCCGACGAAAATTTTCCTCAGAAAATGCGAGTTTTCCCAACAAAATCTTTAATTTTCAAATAAAGTTTTAGATAAGTAATTATCTACCAATAATTAAATAATTCGGCCTTCTTGGTTTAGATTGTAGTTACAGAAGCTGGTGAAAATTGAACGAATATTTTAGCAACAATTTAATTGTTAATTAATAATTTACGTTCAAAATAATAACCAACAAAATTATGATACACTGATCAAACTTTGAAATCTTATAAAGATGAGAGGCCTATTTAACATTTTGTCGACAAAATATAAATTTTTTATTTTTTTGCATAATCTTTAAGTGTTTAAAAAATAGTTATAAACAAATTAACGTTTCTCAGAAAGTTTTTATTATATTCTAATTTTAAAAATTAGTTAAAATTCGTATTTCAAATATCTTGAAAATGAAGGCTTTAAAACTTTTTTGCAACCATTTGCTAAAAAGGTAATAAACAGCAAAATAAACATACGATTACTACGTTGTTTATAATTTTTTTTAATTCTTTCAAAGCGTAAAAGTAAGTTTAAAGTACAAGCTAATCATTTACAAAAAACATCGATTATTGGTTTAATGGTTATATTTTAATTAAAGATTATAAATACATTTTTTTGTAATTTACACGCCCGAAAGTAGACTAATACAGTATTGTAGCTAAAATTTTCACTCGAAGCGACGACCTCTGCGCGACGTACACTTAATAATAAAATTATAGTATTATGTATGCTGCGTGTCAGTCACTTCGAGTGAACATTTTAGCTCCGGCTCTTTATCAAACCTACTTCCGCGCTAAAAATTACAAAAAAAGTATTTTTAATCTTTGATTAAAGTATAACCATTAAGCTAATATTTGATATTCTTTGTGAGTAATTAGATTGTACCACAGACTCAATTTTAAGCTTTGAAACAATTAAAACAAATTATATACAACGGAGCAATCGTATATTTATTTTGCTGTTTCATAACTTTTTTGCAAATGGTTGGAAAACTTTTTTAAAGCATTCATTTTCAAGACCTTTGACATACGCATTCTAATTATTTTTTAAAATTAGAATATAATAAACAATTTCTGAGAAATGTTAATTTGTTTATAACTATTTTTTTAAACATTTAAAGATTATGCAAAAAAATGAAAAATTTATATTTTGTCGACAAAATATTAAATAGGTATCACATCTTTATAATCTTTCTAAGTTTGATCAATGTCTCATGATTATTTTGGTTGTTATTGCGAATGTAATTTGCGACTATAAATTGTAAATTAACAATTAAATTGTTGCTAAAATATTCGTTTAATTTTCACCGGCTTCTGCAGTTATAATCTATACAAAGAAAGCTATTATTTCACCAAGTTATTTAATTATTGATAAATAATTACTTGCCCAAAAAATTTATTTGAAAATTCGAGATTTTGTAAATTTTTATTTGAGTGCTTCTGGTGTAAAGTTAAAATCTTCGGAGTTGTAGAACTAATTGGAAAAAAGCACGATTTGGAGGGCCATTTTGTTAATAAAAAAAGCAGCACACTATCTGCGGACTTTGCATACCTATATTATTAATATATAGGATCATAATATTCGATTCCAGCCATAAAATTCCTGGTAAATAACCTTTCTTTGTACTTTACTAATTAGACCAGCGTATTATAACTATTTTTTTCAAAGTTTAATAATTATGGAAAAAAACGAAAAATTTATATTTTGTCGATAAAATATTAAATAGGCATCTCATCTTTATAATCTTTATAAGTTTGATCAATGTATCATGATTATTTTGGTTAATATTGCGATCGTAAATTGTTAATTAACAATTGAATTGTTGCTAAAATATTCGTTTAATTTTCACCTGCTTCTGGAATTACAATCTATACCAAGAAAGCTTTAATGTCACTAAGTTATTTAATTATTTATTAATAATTACTTACCTAAAACTTTATTTGAAAATTAGAGTTTTTGTTGGGAAAACCCGCATTTTTGAGGAAAATTCACGTCGGGGCAAATCGGGAAAAACATATCTCTATACAGAATTTAATTGCGGTGAATTTTTATTTGAGTGTTTTTGTTGTAAAGTTAAAATCTTCGGAGTTATAGAGCAATAATTGAAAAAAAATACGATTTGTCGGCGCCATTTTGTTTATAAAAAAAAGTAGCGCACTATCTGCGGGCTTTGCATACATATATATTATTAATATATAGGATCTTATAATTCGATTCCAGCAATAAAATTGCTGGTAAATAACTTTTCCATGAAATTTGCTAATTAGCCCAGAGTATAATGTTTTGAAATGTGAATAAACTATGTTATTTGAAATCCTTGTTATTGGGTCAACAACAATATTTAATGGACTTAGTGTTTTCTGGAAAATTGGTAAAAGGTAAATTTGGTGAATTAGTTAAACACGTTATGAACATTATTTATTACTTAAATTAAAGTAACTCACTAAAATAAACACATTTATAGAAATTAAATATAAAATTCAATGAATTTAGATACGCTGTTCGTCTTTGCTTCCCTCTGATTCACTATCGCTATAAATACTGGGCTCAGTATTTCTAGGCCAGGGTAATAAGACAAAAATATACCCTGTTCGTGACACTTCAGCAGCCAGGGTACTGAAGCGTTTTTTCGACAGGTAATACCTATAGGAACAAATTATAACTATTTCCTGCGTAGGATCTGGCGGCCATTTTTATTTATAAACAATTAACTGTCAAAAAATGGCATTTTCCCTCTTTTTTTTAAATCAACCGAAAACAGTGAAACTTATGATTTTTTTAGTACAAATATCTTCGAGATTATGGAAAAAGCCTTAAAATGACGTATTACAAAGTTCGATATACTCATTTATTGTTAATATAATTGCGAAAAAGTTCGGAATTGCAAAAAAATTTTTTTCTCAATAACTTCTGTAAAAATTAGTGTACAGCTTTGAATTTTTTGTCAAATGAGGGTTCTTTGGTGCTTAATATGTGGTACAAATTTCAAAGCGATTCATTGCATTGTTTAAATTTTATTCAAATTGTTTATCCCATAGAGCATTTTTTTTGCAATAACATAAGTCAGAAAATAATGACCTTAGAACCATTCGACAGGTGTCAAATGAAAGGGCATGAGCTACATTTTTAACATGGTTTAAAAAGTGAATAATAAGGGCCGGTTGTTCGAACGCTAATCAACAATGATCATTATTAAATATTTAATTACTGTCACCAAAACTGTCAATGTCAACTTTGTTTGGGTCGCTGAAAACATAATTAGTTACAATTATGAGATTGATTATTAATTATGTTAATAATTATTGTTATATTAATTGATTATAGTCTCAGAATTGTAATTAATTATGTTTTAACAATTGACATTGACAGTAATTAATTATTTGATAATGATCATTGTTGATTAGCGTTCGAACAACCGGCCCTAAATGTATTTATTAGTAATAAATAATTATGCAAAATATCGTAAACTTTTCTTTACAAACTTTTTGAATAACTTTTTCCAAAAAAATTAACTTTTTTACCCTGTTTTAAGTGCACAACTACCAAGTAATGTTATCTATATCATAATTGATAAAAAATTGTAATAAATATGTATAATTTCTTATATAACAAAATAAAAAGTTTATAAGGAAGGATTTACGATATTTTTGCATAATTATTTATTACTAATAAATGCATTTTTTATTCACTTTTTTCAACCAAGTTGAAAACATAGCTCATGCTCTTTCAGTTTACACCTGCGGAATGGTTCTAACGTCATTTTCTTCTGACTTATGTTATTGCAAAAAAATGCTCTCTGGGATAAATAATTTGAATAAAATTTAAACAATTTAATGAATCGCTTTGAAATTTTTATCACATATTAAGCACCAAAAAACCTTTATATGACAAAAATTTCAAAGCTGTACAATAATTTTTACAATAGTTATTGCGAAAATTTTTTTTTTGCAATTCTGAAATTTTTTTGCAATTATATTAACAATAAATGAGTATATCCAACTTTATAATACGTCATTTTAAAGCTTTTTCCATAATCTCGAAGATATTTGTACTAAAAAAACCATGTTTCCCTTTTTTTCATTGATTTGAAAAAAAACTTAAAAATGACATTTTTGACCCTTAATTGTTTATAAATCAAAATGGCCGTCAGATCCTACGCAGAAAATAGTTACAATTTGCTCTTATAGGTATTACCTGTCGAAAAAACTCTTCAGTACCCTGTCTTTTCAAGTGTCATGGAAAAAACTTTATTACCCTGGACTATTCTGTCAATAACTGATTTGGAGGTTGACAGAGACGAATACCAAGCATGGAACTCCGAAGTAATAACGTCCGTAGTGCATAATTTATGTGAATCATTAAATTTTGCTAACGAAATTGGACGCATACCTAGGTAAGCCTGTTGAAGTGATAGGGAGGCTTGTGTTGGAGGTCTTCCTCGTCCATAAATAGTTAGTTCAAAGTAGGGACCGTAGCGCTCGTATCGATATTTGATGATTCCTGGATATTCCATCTCCACTCTGAAACATTTTATTTGCAGCCACCTAACTTTTTCACCAGATTTATTTAGTTTTATGTTTTTTAACATATTTTTCGCAAGTAGTTTCCAGTTAATAAAATCTGAATATTGCAGCTCATGAACTACATAAGGGTCCTTCTTTTTGATGCCTCGTTTAGACCTAGCTTTGATAAAAATATTTTTCCAGTCATGAAGCGTGTGTACTGCTGCATACCTCTTTTCTCTCTCGATGGCGCTATGCATATTGTCGCATTCTATCATGGTATGTTCTGACTCTAGAAACTTCTGCTCGAGAACAGTAATATTGTGGCCAGATAACACATGAACAAAATAATACAGCATTGCGATGACAAATTGATTCCTGTTTTGTCTCCCACAAGTATCGGAAAACAATGATACTTCTGACTCTCGCAGGGAGGTTTTTTAAATAGCGATATAAACATGTCGCAATTTCTAAGCTCCTTCTGGCACCATTAAGTTCAGTCCATAAATTAAAGGCAGATAATTTTCTACTGTAGTATAAGGGTGATACATCACTACTTGTTATTTGCAGCACACTTTGAAGGTCAAAAGTAGCAGTGACAAATCATGTGCTCACACCACAGTCGGAAAAATGAAAGAATACCCATGAACGATCATACCAATCACTTATTTTGCATCTGCTGTCTTTTTCTATAAATAATAAACGTTTGTTATAGAAAGATACAGCAAATACAAAATAAATGATTGATTTTATCGTTCATTAACTGATACTCTTTACTAGTATCTGTCGCATCGTAATAGGGCTTTTCATCGATTGTCATTTGTTTCGAGCTTCTGTCATGTGTCACATAATATTAATATATCTACGTCATACGTCTTTGGTTTGTATCATTGGCAATACCAATAACGTATGACGTAGATATATTAATATTAATATTATGTGACATATGACAGAAGCTCGAAACAAATGACTGTGAATGAAAAGCCCTATAAGGCAAACATCATTACGTCCAGTTAGTGACTTCTGCCTAATAACAAAATGGTAATTTTGGAAGTATATTCAGTGCTTTAGGCAGCCAACTCTACGTGCTTTGTAGTACTTCGTTATATCTGCCAGACTATGAAAATTGATATTGTGAATCGATCAGTACACTTAACTCAATTTTGATAAAAATGGACTTAGTGAGTTCGCCGTGACGATGACGAAATGTGGATACCGCTCATCAACACTGGTATATACGCTCAACTTTGTAGACGGTCAAGTAATCTTCTTCTCCAAGTGCCATCTTCGTTCCGAAAGTTAGCGATCATCAGGGCTATACGTATTTTCGAAACTGCTGACCGAAACAATTCGTTGTTGCTACAGCTATACCATTCCCGTAGATTCTTTAGCCAGGAGTTTCGTCTTCTTCCTATGGATCTTTTTCCTGCTATCTTCCCCTGCATAATTATTCGAAGGGGTTCATATCTTTCGCCTCTTGTAATGTGTCCCAAGTATTGCAGTTTTCGTTTTTTGATCGTAAATATGACTTCCTTTTCTTTATTCATTCTTCTCAAGACCTCGACGTTTGTGACTCTCTCCGTCCATGATATTCTGAAGATTCTGTGGTCAAGTAATAATGGCTCAAAATTATGATGATTTAAACTATATGATTGATAGATAGATAGATAGATAGATAGATAGATAGATAGATAGATAGATAGATAGATAGATAGATAGATAGATAGATAGATAGATAGATAGATAGATAGATAGATAGATAGATAGATAGATAGATACATAGATAGATAGATAGATAGATAGATATATAGATAGATAGATAGCTTTATTGACAATTTTTACATAGTAAACACTACATGTCATGTCAAAATATAAATAAGTCACTTTTGTGTACATAGGATATAACTAAAAAATAATTAAGAAATAATACAAGAACACATAATGTAACGTGAAAAATAGAAATATAAAAATATAAAAAAAATCAGTTAGGTATAATATAGTTTTCATAAAAACGACCACACTAGGAGCTCAAACAAACAAATTCCTGTAGACTATAGAAACAGTGTTCCAGCAGGAAGTGTTTTGCTAATTTATAAAATTGTTTAGAATTCATTGCCTTAATATCAATGTTTTTGTTTAGGTTTTAAAAACAATTATACAGATTATAATCTATTGTATTAAGTTGTGTAACACACAATCTGGAATATGGTATAATGATATGACTTTTGTTTCTTGTATTATACTGATGTTGAACAGCATGTGTTATTATTATGAACAGTTAACAAAATTTCCAATATATATATATTGAAGGTAAAGGAAGAATGCCATACTTTTAAAACAAGGGTTTACAGCTGGCGCGATATTCCGCTGAGTCAATAATTCGGATTGCTGCTTTTTGAAAAGTGACAACTTTATATGCATAGGACGAGTTTCCTCAAAGAAGTATGCAATATGTCAGGATACTATGAACCACTCCAAAATAAACTGACCTAAGAATATCTCGACTCACAGAAGTAGCCAACCTGCGCATAGCAAAAATCTGTGAGGCTAGCTTCTTACAAAAATTTTCAATATGGTGCGACCAGTTCTACCTTGTATCCAATCCATAGTAACACCTAGTAACTTTACTGGTTCAGATGGTTTAACCCATCTCATCATTCTCTTTGCCTTATCCCTATGCGGGGTCGGCTTCCCTAATTGCATTTCTCCACACAATTCTATCTTGGGCCATATCAATGTTAATCTCCTTTACCAACATGTCCTGCCTTATCGTCTCCCCCAGGTCTTCTTTGGTCTTCCTCTCCTACTCCTTCCAGGAATCTGCACTTGAGCTATTCTTCGTATTGGGTGGTTAACGTCTCGACGTTGAACATGACCAAACCATCTTAACCTATGCTCTCATTTTGGCATCAATTGGTGCCACACCTAGACTTCCCCTAATATATTCATTTCTAATTTTATCCTTCTTTGTTACTCCACTCATCCATCTAAGCATTCTCATTTCCGCCACATGCATTCGTTGTTCCTCTTTCTTTTTCACTGCCCAACATTCAGTTCCGTACATCATAGCTGGTCTTATGGCTGTTTTATAGAATTTTCCCTTCAGCTTCATTGGAATTTTCTGTCACACAACACACCACTCGCTTCTTTCCACTTCATCCATCCAGCCCTAATTCTACTGCATGCATCTCCATCTATTTCTCCATTACTCTGTAATGCCGATCCTAGGTACTTAAAACTATTGCTTTTTACAATCATTTCACCATCCAAAGATACCATTTTATTTGTAGTAGCTCCATCTTTAAATGAACATTCCAAATACTCTGTTTTTGTCCTACTAAGTTTTAAACCTTTTTCCTCCAGAGCTTGTCTCCACTGTTCCAGTTTTTGTTCTAAGTCTCTTTCACTATTTCCTACTAACACGACATCATCAGCATACATTAAGCACCATGGAATGTTAGCCTGTATTTTCGCTGTTATCTGGTCCAAAACTAATGAGAATAAATACGGACTAAGCACAGAACCTTGATGCAATCCTACTTTCACATGAAATTTATCAGTCTCTCCCACACCTATCCTAACACTAGTCGTTACTCCCTTATACATATCCCTCACAATCTTTACATATTCACCAGGGACTCCTTTCTTATTGAGTGCCGACCACAGAATCTCTCGAGGAACTCTATCATATGCTTTCTCAAGATCAATGAATACCATAAGAGCGTTTGTTTCTTTACTCCTGTATTTTTCCATCAACTGCCTTATAATGAAAATTGCATCTGTTGTTGATCTACCCTGCATAAAGCCAAATTGATTCTCAGATATTCCGGTCTCTTCACGTATCCGTCTATCAATTACTCTTTCCCATATTTTCATGGTGTGGCTAAGCAGTTTTATAGCCCTGTAGTTTGTACATTGTTGTATATCTCCCTTGTTTTGTAAACAGGTACCAGTATACTGCTTCTCCATTCGTCTGGCATTTGTCCAACTACCATAATTCTATTAAATAGATCTGCTAGCCACCTTGTTCCTGTCTCTCCCAATGCTCTCCATACTTCCCCAGGAATATCATCTGGTCCTACCGCTTTTCCTTTCTTTATTTTTTGAAGCGCTTGAGCCACTTCCTCGTTGGTTATTTTGGTGACCATTGCTGCTACTGTCTCCGTAATTTGGATGGCTTAACCCATCTATAAGAACTAAATACTATTGTCTGGGTTTTCTGCTCGTTTAACTTAAGTTTGTTACAGTTAAACCAGGATTCAGATTTTTCTAATACTTCCTGACTGTAATCAGTTTTACCTTTACATAATAAAGTTTTGTCATCTGCAAAAAGATGGCCCAATAATTAATGGAAGAGTATAATTTTATGGGGTCTGCAAGTGAATAAAACAAACCAAATACCAAAAATCTAATACATTGGATGAGAAAAAAAAGATCTTATATAAAAATAAAAATGTATGCCATTTTTATTCAGTTGCAATGCGAAGGCAAAATTGTCTTATTTTTCACTTAGAACAGGGAGCGCACACCAGCACTCTAAATCGACGATTTTCGACTCTATTTGGAGGCATCATCAGAGAGGCGTAGGTGTGCTGTTCTCTGCTCCAAGTAACAAACCTCCGAGTAGTCCTGGGCGGACTACTCCATCCAATTCTCCACGCCCTTAGTGCTTAGGTCTCCTGCTATATTATCTCGCCACCGGAGTCGAGGGCGTCCGCGTGGTCTCCTTCCATTTGGAACTTCCTCCCACGCCAGTCTTACTGTTCTTTGGTCAGAATGTCTTCTGAGGTGTCCTGTCCATTGGAGTCTTCTGGACTTTATTTCTTTTATGATGTTGGCGTCTGGGTAAAGTTCTTCAACCTATTTGTTAGTTCTTATCCTATATTGTTCTGATGCTTCATCCAGCACAGGACCAAAGATCTATATATATATATATCAATCGGTTTTAAAACGTCTTGCGACGTTGTCCGATGCCTAATTTCCATGACACTCTATCATCCCATTGGCCCTCTCTAAGATCTCTTGCGCTCATCGCCTTCGTTACTCCCTCTCTCCAAGATTTCTTGGGTCTTCCTCTCTTTCTGCGGTTTGGTGGTACCCATTGCATAATTATTTTAGGGAGTCTTGAGTTATCCATCCTCTGGACGTGTCCGTACCATATCAGCTGTTTTCTTTCTATGTCTGTTGTTAGAGAGCCGTCAACCCCCATTCGCTGTCTTATCTCATCATTACGTATTCTCTCTCTGCGTGACACTCCTACTGATCTTCTAAAAGCGTCCATTTCTACTGCCTCCAGCTTTCTTCTGTTGTTTTCGGTTATCCGCCAAGTTTCTGCTCCGTACAATAGACTGCTTTTAATAAGAGATTCGTAGATATTGTGTTTTCTTCTTTTTCCTATTTCATGATTCCACAGTACGCTGTTTAGACAACCTATTGTTTTTCTGGATTGTGTTATTCTTCTCTTTATTTCTTCATCATCTTTCCCGGTTGTGTCAAAAACGATTCCTAGATATGTGTAATGGTCGCAGGGCATGTTGATTTCATTATTTTCTAATGTGATGTTCGATAGTTCGGTACCTATTGGCAGGTATTTTGTTTTTTCTGTATTAATTTCTAGTCCCCACTTTCTATATTCTTCTTGTAATTTCCTTGCCATGTACTCTAAATCATCTTTATCGTTTGCTATAACAACCTGGTCATCACCAAAGATCTTCCTTAGGATTTTTCTTTCCCAAACACATATAGTCTCTCTTCGTTTGCCTTTGTTATCGTCCACGTTTCGCTTCCATAAATCACAACGGGTCGTATGATTGTTTTATAGACGTGTATCTTCGTACGTCTTGTTAGTTGTTTCGATTTTATAAGGTTTTGGAGGGCAAAAAGACATCTGTTGCCGGCCTGAATCCTGTTGTTTATTTCTTGTGATCCGTTATTGTCTTCAGTTATTGTTGTTCCAAGATACTTGAATTCTCTAATGCGCTCAAAGTTAAAGTCATCGATGGTGATGTTCTGACCGATTCTGTCTCTGCTTTGGTTATTGTGGATTTTGGTTATTGGAATTAACCCATATAATATTAATTGAGTTATCCTCCCACTCAAAAAGGTCCGGAACATTGTTTAAATAATCAAAATATCAAAAAATGAATAAAAAATTCAATTATTTTCTTCGTTTTTTGATTATAACTTTAAAAGTATTTACTTCCGAGAAAAGTTAGACTAAAATAAAAGTTGCTTAATTAAATTTCATATAATATAGGATTGGTTAAAATTTTTTAAAATTGTTACCCTTGTTGCAAAATAGAATGAATTGCGAAAAAAACATAAAAAACAAGTATTCGCATTTTACGTTTTTCAACAATTTCTTTTACACTTAGAACCTCAATATTTCACCAACAAAAGCTTTATCATATGATAAAACACTACTGTAAATTTAGTTAAGATCGGTTCAATAGATTTTGCAAAATAAATTTTGCAATCCAGCTTTCGCAAAAAAGTTCATTTTTTCAAAATGTTGCAGGACTGAAAATAAAGCAGATAGCAAGTTAAATATCTTTACAAATAGAAGAATACTGTACCTTTCATTTGCAATTCGCAAAATTAAAATCAGTTAACTAGCACGGCGCGCCGCGGCGTCAGGAATTTTTTTAAGTAAACATTAATTTTTGGTGCTACGCGCAGGGCAGCGGTGTTCGATTCAGACCAGTTGATTTCCACCAAAATTTCTTCCAATCTTTATCTAATATATTATTTTCTTACTCTATATTTTGTTGTATGTTCATATTTTAGTTCCATAATTGTGAAACAAGTTAAAAATTTGGAACGTCAGACTACGAAAACCTTCCATGTATTTTGTCGGACAGAACTTCCAATTGATTTGTTACCATTTCGTTAAACTCTCATGCAAAAATCAGACTGGTGTTTATCACCAACTGGGCTTTTGAATGAGTGGAACACGAAGAACAAGTGAAATGATAGGAATCATGTTGGTTAGTAATAGCAATCTGATCTTTGCATGAGAGTTTAATGAAAGGGTAACAAATGAATTGGTGTTCGGTCCGACAAAATACATGGGACATTTTCGTAATCTGACGTTTCAAATTTTTAAACTGTTGCACAATTAAAACTTCCCCTGTTCCAGTGTTCCCGTACATCAAAGTTTGTCCGACTAGACACCGTTAAGCTATTAACAAATTTTCAGCTCGCTATTATACAACTTTTTTTGGTGCGCGGGATCCAGGCCTAACATTAAGTCGTGAGATAAAAAGAAATAAAACAAGCAGAGTTGGGATATTTAGCGATAAAAACGTATACATTTACATTATATTTATTGTTTCCCGCCTCTAAATGTATCAGAGGAGTTATATCAATCGACGCGTATTGAAAAGTTCAGTTTCAGTTTTAATGTCATTTTTTAATAAAAAGTTATGACTAGAAGTTTGGGTCAAAACTGGCTAAAAAGGTTTGTAAAATCGTCTATCAATCGACCCAAAATTACACGAAGAGTTCAAATATAGACTTCCGTTTCTACTTCCGGTCCCGTAGAGTGAAAATCTAGAAGAGGGGTGGGCAAATACTTTTAAACGCGGGCCAAAATGAAATTTTCAAAATGTCTCCCGGGCCGAAGACCTATTATACCCAGTATGTAAGCTGCCCACACGCTAATGTTTTTGGTGGAGGTTTTTCTCCGTCCAAGAAAGTTTTTCGACATAAATACTATAAGTATCATTTTAAGTATTTGGACAAATTCATTTGACTGTTAATAAATAATAGTAATAATCATTGTCTTACTTGTGTGTACATGCGAACAATTTTTTCTCAGTAAAATTACGAAATTTTTAATATGGTCTATTATATTAAGCCATAACAGGGATCCAGATAAAAAATGAAATTCAGAAATTCAAGAGCAGTCTTTTTGAAAATGAGGAAATTTCTGAGCAACCAAAGATTCAATATGCAAATTTGATTTCGGATGGTAAAATGTTAGGTCAAGTCAACCATCATAGTCGAAATTCAAAGGTGTCAACTGATCTAGTATGGTCATGTAGAAAAACTGGGCGACGACAGGATGCCAAAACAAATTTTAAAATGAACGCCAAGGAAAGAAGGAAGAGAGGAAAGCCGAAACAATCCTGGCTGGGTGGCATTCAGAAGATAATGTCGTAAGGAACGTTTACCCTGGCGAATGTAACGACGGACGAAGCTGGAAACTGGGAACAGGAAGGCGGAGGACCCTATAAAAAACCGGGATGATAATAAAAATATTATGTCCAGTCTATTCTCCTTTAATGGATTGTTAATGCTGACTTAGTGAGAAAGCTGGAAGCTTTTGAGATGTGGCTTTTTAGGAGAATTTTGAAAAACCCATGGACCGATCATATTAGGAACAAAATGGTGTTGCACATAATGTAAAAGGAACAGAGAACTTTGACCATCATTAAAGGGAGAAGGACAGCAAGGAGAAAGGGCAAATACTAATAAATGATAAGTACGTTGTTGTAAGTGGTTGCAGCAGCTAATTATAAAGGGCAAAATCGAAGGAAATGAGTCCTGGTAGACGACAAATACCCTGGCCGAAAAATATTCGCGCCTGGACCGGGTTAAACACACACACGCTTTTAAGAAAAGCAGAAGATAGAGATTCATTATTTATATGAACACCACGAACACTAATACTGCTGATTTCAACAAAACCGCATAAAAGAGATTAAGAGCGCAGGCGCAAAATTTCGGACGAATGCTTTTTAAATGCATCCCTTTTTTTCGAATCGTGAGAAAACTAATAAATATGTTTCAAAACTTTAAACGCAGAATGAAAGATTACATTATTACCGAGGGCCAAAAGTCCCTAAGAATAAACAAAAAGTTTCTTTGGAATGAGATATTTGAAATTAAAAATCACACTATTTTTTTTTCTTTTTTATTCACTCCTGCGACTTACTAAAATAAGCATTGTAAAAGTTTTCAGGGACTTTCGGCCCTCGGCAGTATAATTTTCTCAGGATTCGAAAAATTTAATGCAATTAAAAAGCAATGCGCCTATGCTCTTAAAAAAAGCTTGTGGGATTTCCAACGGGCCGGATAAAGTAAGCAAAAGGGCCGGATGCGGCCCGCGGGCCGCCTTTTGCCCACACCTGAATCTAGAACTTATGAAGTTCAATTGCTTGTTTCATTTTCCGTTTTTTTTTTTAATTTAAATTCATTTAACAGATGTTCCTGTTTATTTTTAATGAGGATAAAAACAATAAACATCATTATAATTGTTCGCTGTTACTTTTCTTCTAATCCTTTTTGGTAAAGATACTCAAACAAACACAATCCTTTCGACCTAATTAACTCCAGTCTTAAAAACTTTTGACGCTTTTATTTATATTTATGCGCCTTCAACGAGTTATGTATTTTGCTGTAGAGTGCCCTTTAAAATCTTTCAAGTGTAAACCAACAAGTCTCCTTTGGAGTTGCTCTCCCTTCAAAACTTTTTATATCAAATCTCTATGTAGTGGAAGCTCTAAAGTTATGGAAGACATCATTAAATACTTTTAGTTGGAGGTCTTAGTAGAAAAGGCGCTGCACTAATGACACATTCGCTGTGGTGAAGCCAGCTTTGTAAACTTTGTGGTCCATAAAAAGAAAATATTATGGTATGTGTAACGCACTTTTAAATTTAAGTTTCATAAAAACATGACGGAGCAAAAAAGGTTTATAAATAACATAGTTTAATTTATGTACTATTTCTTAGCAATATAAAGGTGTAATACAAACAACAAATAGTATATAATTCTTAGTTTGTGAACTGTTTAACGCTTATTTACACGCTAATAGAATTGTGTATAATACCTGTGGCACTGGTAAAAATTTGCGTCGAACAAGCTGTTCGTCGCATATATTTGCGTGCTCGAGGTAAATTGTGCTAGGGTGAACGTGTTCGTCGCATAAATCGAACGCAAGAATTTTCGACTCACACAACGCACACGCTCCATCGGTTGTCGGTTTTCCAGCGAAATCAAATGATTTGAGCACCGCATCCCCACTGGTAAAAATTTGCGACAAAAATTCTGGCGACGAACCATTAATTCAATATGCACGAAAAATTTACCAATGTGGACGCTCAATAAAACACAATAAAATACCGGAAGATTGGAGAACGAGCAAATGAATTAATTTTACTATTCAAAAACCACACAGGTATCAACTTGTTAAATACTACACTTAAATTTACAACTACAATTTTATAAGGACCAATGAATCAGAGGATACGTTTAGCAGATAAGCAAGAGGTTTTTCGCACTGGAAGATCGTGTGGAGATGCAATATATTAGTCAAAATGCAAATTACTAAGAAACCACTAAAGTATAATAGATCAGAATTTCTATGTCTGGTTGACTTGAAGAAAGCGTTTGACAGAGTAAAAATCAAAGATGTAACCCATCTTCTATATAATAGGGAAGTTCCCCTATGTATCAAAACAACAAAATGGAAGTCACAATATATAAACAACTTACAGAACCCATATACATAGGCAGCGTAATAAGATTCACTGAGCACTATGCTCTTCAATATAATCGTCGATAAAACATCAAAAGCATTGACAAAGGAAGAGGATACAGAATGGGAAACACAGAAGTAAAAATACTCTGTTTCTCAGAGGACGCAATACTGATAGCTCAAGATCAAGATAGTCTGCAAAGATTAGTCCACAGTTATAACATAAGAGCAAAAGAATTCAATATGATAACTTCATCTCAGAAAACTAAAACAATAGTAATCAGTAGACTTAGGCAAATATGCAAATTGCATATTTTGCATATTATGCATAAAATATGCAAAAATATCCAATTTTGCACATTTTTATATAAATCTGCATAAAGTGCATATAATTTGAAATTTTGGTTGTATATATATATTTATATTCATATAGCATTATATGTAACAAATAGCTTGGAAATCTCAATATTTAATTTTGTTTTATAATCTCTTGGTATTCAAATTTTTGGTATCGGAACTAATAAAAGATAGCGGCTTGTATATAATTTTGCCACGTTTTGTCCTTGATACAAGGGTTCCAAAATCTGCCAGTTTATATCACTAAGTAAAAATTTTTAGTCTGACAGTGCCTTTTACTTTTGTTGTAAAATAAGCCGTGACGCGTGTTCAGTGTCTTTTATAAAATCAAACTATAGTTTCGTTCAGAAAACTATTACCCAATTGGATTCCTCCAAATTATCATTTTTAGACAGTACATTTAATAAAATAATTTGAATGATTGTGTCAAAACTTTAAAAGTAATACATGTCATATTGGAAAGAAAACTTTCCAAACATTTTCCAACAACCATGGAAAAAAACATTGGTTACCAGGTTCTTCCTGAAGTGGTTCAAGTAGTAGCTTGGACATTTTCCGAAACACGTAATTTAGAGCCCTATTATGGTGAATTTGAAAAATGCACCAGTTACATAAGTTGATGTTGAAAGAAGTTTTTCTATGTACTAAGATAGAAACCATATATTTCTGTTAGAAAAAAAAACAGCATTTGATAATTTTATTGTTACCAAAATTCGAAATAATATCATTTATTTGTTAAAATACTTAAATATTTAATTACATAAGCTTAGTTTATAAAATACATCCACATGTTAGTTAATACAACATGTGAAGATATTTTAAATATTTTTATAAATTAAAAAATGTAAATATTTTTTTATTACATGCATATTTTCTAGATAAACTTGCACATTTTTGGGTAAAATACTGCATATTTATGCGCATATTTCATGCCTTTATACACTAAGCGTCAAAATTAACGCGCCACCTTAAAAATGGGACATTTTTAATGTCTTATATTTCCTAAACCTGTTGTCCGATTTTAGTGATTTTTTTAATATTGTATAGCTTTATTCTTCAAAAATATCGATATAATAATATTGTTGCTAAACATATAAGTGGTATTGTATACCGGGTGTAACAATGATAGTGTGTTTTTTCCTCAAAGTTTGTAACACCCTGTGGAATATTCTAGCGTATATAAAATATTGAAAATAAAACTCAACTATAGCCTTAGGCTTTATTAACATTTCGCTTTTTGATTTATTTGATTATGTTGGATAATAAAAAGTTAGATATTTTAACAACTAGCAACGTTCTTCATCAATACAGGGCACAGGGTGTTTCTAAATAAGTGCGACAAACTTTAAGGGGTAATTCTGCATGAAAAAATAATGTGTACTTTATAAACATGTGTCCGCAAATGCTTCGTTTCCGAAATACGGGATGTTGAATTTTTCTTACAAACTGACGATTTATTTATTGCTCTAAAACCGGTTGAGATATGCAAATGAAATTTAGCAGGTTTTAAGAGGTAGTTATTGCGCATTTTTTGACGTACAACTAAGAATTTTATATTTACCATTGGCGTGCATACGGTTCATATTACCCGGTCATATTACCCGTATGCACGCCAAAGGTGAATATAAAATTCTTAATTGTATGCAAAAAATGCCCAATAACTACCTCTTAAAACCTACCAAATTTCATTTGCATATCTCAACCGGATTTAGAGCAACAAATAAATCTTCAATTTGTAAGAATATCCCGTATCTCGGAAACGAAGCATTTGCGGATATATGTTTATAAAGCAAACGGTCATTATTTTTTAATGCAGAATTACCCCTTAAAGTTTGTCGCACTTATATAGAAACACCCTGTATTGATGAAGAACGTTGCTAGTTGTTAAAATATCTAACTTTTTTATTATCCAACATAAGCGAATGAATCAAAAAGCAAAATGTTAAGATAGCTTAAGGTTACAGTTGAGTTTTAATTTCAATATTTTATATGCGCTCGAATATTCTACAGGGTGTTCCAAACTTTGAGGAAAAAACACACTATCACTGTTACACCCGGTATACAATGACACTTATCTGTTTAGCAACAAAATTATCACATCAATATTCCTAAAGAACAAAGCTATAACAGATTAAAAAATCACTAAAATCGGACAACAGGTTTAGAAAATATGAGACATTAAAAATGTCTCATTTTTAAACCAATTTTGCTTAGTGTATTTGCATATTTGCCTAAGTCTAGTAATTAGTAAAGAACCAATCACAGGTAAAATAGAAATTGATGGTATCAGTATTAAACCAATAATAAAAATAAAATACCTTCGAATTACACTGTCGCTCTACGGAGACCTGGACAAAAAAGAGAGAAATCAAGTACAAAAATGAAGTAGACTGGCAGGATGCCTTAATAACACTATATGGCGAAACCGACATATTAACACTGAGATGAAGTCAAGAATTGATAAATCCAGTGTAAAGCCAATAATGACATATGCACCAGAAACGAGATCCGATACAGCCACAACACAAAGACTACTAGAAACAGCAAAAATGAGAGTATTGAGAAGAAATACAGGAAATACGCTAAGAGATTGAAAGAGGAATGAAGCATTAGAGGAAAATGTAACGTATATTGTTTAAACAAATTGACAATAAATAGAAATCATCATTATCAATGGTATCAACTGAGTTATAATAAATTAAATTAAAAAGATTTTTTTTACAAAACAGCAATATTTTTGTTTAATTTATTAATATTCTCTATTTTGACAACGACGCTCGAAGTGGAAGTCGAAAAGTTAATAAAATTGTTTTTCAAGTTAAATTGTGGCTTATTTCTAAATTAGAATAGTTAATTACAAAAGTGCCACAAACAAATAGCTTATTTCGGTCTAAAATGTCCACTGAAATACAAAGATGAGAATCTATAAAACTTTAATTTGACCAATAACATGCTATGGCAGTGAAGCCTGGGTCCTGAAAGAAACATCCAAAAACAAACTCGACACATTCGAAAGGAAAGTACTGAGGAGAATACTAGGACCTGTGAGGGAAAACGAAATCTTCAGAAGTCGATACAACAACGAACTTTATCAACTTTATAAGGAAGCACCCCTGTCAGACTTCATTAGAATACAAAGAATGCAATGAGCCGTACATTACATGTGATAAGAATGCGAGAGGATAGGCTACCAAAAAGAGCACTGAACGCTAGAATCCAGGGAAAGAGACCGGTTGGAAAGCCAAGAAAGCGCTGGGAAGTCACAGTAAACAGCGACGCACAAGCTCTTTTAGGAGTCCGTGTATGGAGAAGAGCAGCCACAGACAAGCAAGGGTGAAGGCAAAAATTAAAGAAGGCCAAGGCTCAATTTGGGCTGTAGTGCCGTAGAAGAAGAAATAGCTACAGAACAATATTATCAATGGTGCTACAGCCCTATGAAAGAGCCTCGACCTTCCCAAGTCTATTACGCCAGTCAGTCCTATCCAAGGCCAACCGTTACCAGTTTGCTGCGCCTATTTTTCTACAATCCTCATCTACACCATCTTTTTATCTGCGTTTCGGCCTACCCCTATTTCTACTTCCCACAGGTTTTGACATTCTAGGAGGGTTCTTCTAGAAGGGTTGTTCTGCAGTGATCTTGCTAGATGTCCTTCCCATCTAAGCCGTCCTAATTTTATAAGAGATTCTACGTCCTTATCACCAAATATATGTTTATATCTGTGGTGTATCTCCCTCCCCCAAACACCATTTTCACCTAACGAGGGTGTACCATCACTAAATAGAAAAAAAATGAATGGAATAACCACATCATAAGCAGAATGGGGGAGACACGTGTGGTCAAAATAGCAACAGATAAATCACCGATCGGTAGAAGAAGTATCGGCCGACCGCGCAAAAGATGGAATGACAACTTTCCGTAGAGGTATCAATCCGCCAATGAACAAGCAGAATTGCTTATAAAGACGAAGAAAAAGAAGGGGCAAACAGTTTAAAAATGAAGACGACGACTTCTTAGAAGAAGTCGAAGAACAAGAAGAAAGGCCAGAGGACCCAGATGATATCATTTCCCCAACATCACCGGAAGAAATCAACGAACACATCAGAAACAGTTCACCCAGAAAAGCGCCTGGCCTAGACGAAATAAAAAACAGAGCCCTAAAGTATTTGCCCAGAAAAGCTATAGTGTACTTTACAAACCTATTGAACGCGATACTAAGATATAAAATATTCCCGAACAGATGGAAAGAGGCCCATGTCATTATGATCCCAAAACCTGGCAAGAACCATAAATTCCCGCAGAACTACAGGCCAATCAGCTTACTCCCAGCGATCAGCAAGATAGTAGAGAGAATCATTCTTAGCAGACTGCAAGCGGAAACAAACAAATTAGAGATAATCCCAGAAGCTCAATTCGGATTTAGAGCAGAGCACTCCAGCGAGCTACAAGTACTCAGACTAACTGAGTACATAGCAGCTGGATTCAACGACAAGCAGTACACTGGAGCAGCATTCCTGGACGTAAGCAAAGCTTTCGACAGAGTGTGGCATAAGGGGCTCTTATACAAAATGCGGGGTTATGGGTATAGCGGAGCGATGACGAGGCTAATCTCCTCGTACTTAGGCGGCCGGAGTTTCAGGGTTCGGATAGGACAAGTCCTGTCCGAGCTCGGAAACCCGGAGGCTGGAGTACCACAGGGAGCGGTCCTGTCACCTCTGCTGTACACAATATACACCGCTGATGTAACTAGAACACCAGGTACCCTTATGAGCCTCTACGCCGACGACACAGCGATAGCGGCCAAACATAGAAACGTAGACATAGCAGTGACCAACCTGCAAACAGCGTTAGCAGACATCGAGGAATGGAGTATAAAATGGAAGATAACCATCAACTCAGAAAAGACGCAAGCGGTTCTATACAAGAAAGGAAGACAACAGCCAGAAGAACAGCTGACGGTGCAGAACACCCCCATCGAGTGGAAAAATGAAGCTAAATACCTAGGAGTCATCATGGACAAAGGATTAACCTTCCAAAAACACGTAGAAGCCACAGTCCAGAAGGCCAACATAGCGAGAGCAACATTAAGAGGACTCACAGGCAGAAAAAGTAAATTAAGACTAAAAACAAGGTTAAGATTAATAAACAGCATAATACTACCGGTATTAACATACGCATCTCTCGCATGGGGACAAGTATGTAACACCCACAAAAAGAAGATACAAGCGGTCCATAACAGCAGCTTAAAAGAAGCAGCCGGAGTCCCAAGATACGTAGCAGAAAGATTCCTGTTTAGAGATCTTCAACAGGTGAGAGTCACCGAAATTATGAGAGACAAGGCAAGGGTCAAATTCGCGGAACTGGAGCACCACCCAAGTCACATACTGCGAGAGATGCTAAGGTATGACATGTTCCACCGATGGAAGCACAGACGTCCAAAACAGCAAATAGTGGATTAAAGTGAATAAAAAGACAAGTGAAAGTGATAGTAGTTAGTTCGTAGCTCAAAAATCCAAGTGCCGAAGAAAAGACGCATCCCAAGCGTAGATCCAACACCACGACCAGGTAAGCAAACCAATAGAAAATAGAAGAAAAGGCATAAGACAAACAAAAAAACACAAAAAAACAAAAAGGCGTAAGCCAACAAAAAAATCACACAAAAACAAAAAAATCATAAAAATCTTGAGTTCCGAGCCATTGGACCGAGCTCAATTGGGCTTGGTACAATGGCTTGGGGCCCAAGAAAGCAATTTTTAGTTCCGCGGTTAAGTAAGTAAGAGGATAAAGGCATAGAGCGCATCACGCTGAGCCTAATATTTTTTGCATTCGATTAGGGTACCACATGGAATCTTATTACCCAGGGTTCCATTGTGAAGAGCATTTGGCTTCGATAGTTGTGCCCTTATCGCGCATCAGCGTGCTATGGGGGGGAAAGGGATGGCCTGGGGCATTGGAGCGAGGTGGGGTGATCCCTGTTTGAACTCGGGTCAAAACACCTCGCCCCAATGAATTGTTACACCCGAATGTACTTTTTCGATAGGGTGGACATCTCCCACAGGTCGGGTTGAATCAAATTGCTTGCTTGCTTGGTAAACAGTTTACCTGAATCGTTATCGACACTCGTTTGATTATTGTATTGTGTAAAACACAATAAACTACCGGAAGGTCGTGTACAGATGCAATCTTACTCACAATGCAAATTAATGAACAAATCACTAGAGTATAATAGATAAGCATTTCTATGTCTGATTGACTTGAAGGAAGCATTTGACAGAGTAAAACTTAAGCATGTTATTCATCTTCTGTATAATGGAGAAGTTCCTCTAGATATCATAAAAACTTTTTCAAAACGTTTAACAAAACAACAAAATGGAACTCAGAATGGATAAACAACTTCAGAACCTACAGATATAGGTAGTAACGGAAAAGACAGGGATAAAATCATCAAAAGCGTCAATAAAGGAAGTGGATGCAAAACGGGTAACGAATAAATTAGAAGAAATAAAAATGATGTGGTTTAGATATATTAATTTTGGTGTTAATTGGAAATTTTATTGTAATACTTAATGTAAATAGCAATGTACTGCGTAAGTTTATTTATAAAAAACAAACAAACATCAGTTATTTTGTCATGAGAATATTATCAAAAACATAATTTCGGCAAAATTTTATATCGATTTTTGTTTATGCCTATATTTATTAATGCATTAACTTTTACCTGAATATTTAAAAATATTCATAAATGTTTTGTTACAAATGAAAAACGTATCTCTTTATATTATTATTTAAAAATTAAATAACTGTATATCAAATATTTATATCGGCATTCTGCAAAAGTGATGATGCTCGATTATAAAATAAAATTGTTCTATTTTTGTATATTTATGTTTACTAAATATTAAAATATTTTGTTGGACTTGTTTTTAGGTAGACATATATACACGCACCGGCTAAATTAGCTGAATACCTTAAAATTGGGACAGGTTTGATGTCTCGAATTTCCTAAACCTGTTGTCCGATTTGAGTGATTCTTTTAGTTTATTATAGCCTTATTATTTAAGAATATCAGTGTAATAATATTGCTGCTAGACAGGTAAATATCATTTAATACCGGGTGTAACAATCATACTGTGTTATTTTCTTAAAGTTTGGAACATCCTGTGGAATATTATGGCATATATAAAATATTGAAATTAAAACTCAATTAAAGCCTTGGGCTTTATTAATATTTTCTTTTTTGACTCATTTGCTTAGGTTGGAAAATAAAAAAGTTATTGGCTTTAACAACTAGCCATGTTTTTCATCAATAAATCCTCATAGTAGGGGAGGAAAGTATGCTAAATTTGCAGTTACTCGAGCGTTATGGGGACCTATTGGATTGTGAAGAGTGGGTACTAAAACCGAAAACAGTTAAGTTAAGTTTTCCATAAAGTGTGGGACTCTCCATTTTTTAATTTAATTTTCCGTTTTCACCAATCGTTTTTTCCGATCATAGCGCCATCTATCCATAATTGGAAAAAATGTTGCCAATAAAAGTTGCTTATCTTTACGCCAAGAATCCAAATTTGCAATAAAAATTGGGAGCTCCTATTTAAGATTTTAAGTAAACCACCTCCGTGGGAGGACGTGTTTGGTGCCATCCGATAGATTTTTGAAAAATATATATTGAATACGTGTATTTTGCAGTTTTCCGATCTGATGTTCATTTCGCGAAATATCATACTTAAAATTTTTAATTTATCCCCCACCCCTCTCCGAGGGGTGACGTGTTTACTATTATTCGATAGATTTTTGAAAAATATTGAAACCCCCACGTATTTTTTAGGTTTTCGATCTGGCGTTTATTTCGCGAAATATTCGCTTTTTTGTGTAAATTTGTGACTCACCCATTTTCTTACGCCCCACTCGAATCGTCAGAATTTTGAAATATACACTATTTTGCATGTACTTAATTTATCATTATCTGCTTAGTTTAATAAACAAGCCTAGAGTAATTCAATAGATGTATTAAATAAATAAATTAATAAGCGATGTAAGCGATGTCACAATGACGACCTCCCGTGGGTTTCAGCTGAACTAGGTTCGAGGGGGTTTTAATGTCAAACGTTGAGCGCACATGCATTGTAATATTCAGTATTTAATTTTGCATATTTCTTCACAAATTTTATATACAACATCGACGAAAATGAACATAAGATCGAAAAACTGCAAAATACACGTATTTAATATTTTTGAAAAATCTATCAAATGGCATCAAACACGAGCCCCCACGGAGGTGACGGTGGGGAATTTAACTTAAAATCTGAAATAGCAGCCTCCAATTTTTATTGCAGATTTGGATTCATTACTTAAAAATAAGCAATTTTTATTCGACACAATTTTTCGAATTATGAATAGATCGCGCAATAATCGGAAAAAACCATTGTATCAAATGAAAAATTAAATTAAAAAATGGAAAGCCCCCACTATATGGAAAACTTAACTTAACCTTTTTCTGGTTTTAGCACGTACTCTTCACAATCCAATAAGTCCCCATAAGGTTTGAGTAACTGCAAATTTAGCATATTTTCCTCCCCTACTATGAGGATTTATTGGATAGTTGTTAACGCACATAACTTTTTTATTATCCCACATAATTAAATGACTCGAACAAAAAATGTTAAGAAAGCCTAACTCTACAATCAAGTTTTAATTTTAATATTTCACATGTGCTGGAATATTCCACAGGGTATTCCAAACTTTAAGAAAAAAACACACTATGATTGGTACACCCGGTATAAAATGATATTTACCTGTCTAGCAACAATATTATCACAACGATATTCTTAAATAATAAGGCTATAACATACTAAAACAATCACTCAAATCGAACCACTGGTTTAGGAAATTCGAGACATCAAACATGTCCCATTTTTAAGGTGTTCGGCTACTTTTGCCGGTGTGAGTACTAAACTCCATTTTTTATCATTTATTAATTACACAGCCCAACAAAAAAAAATTTTTCTCTTGCTGCCGAAAAAAATCAACTTATTTTAGTTAATTCATAATATGTGCTGATTCCAAAAATGCAAACCTTTTCATTGTATCAGCTCTAGTTTTCGAGATATAACATACTTATCAAATACTTAAATATTCTTACATTTCTGTATACTCCACCACTATAATTGCAATATGCTTATAAACAAAATTAACAAATCCTAAGACAAATGGGCAAATTAACAATAGGGCCTGTTTTTGTGTTCATTTAGGAGATCAAAATAAATGCTGAGCTCCACATGTAGTGTGCAAAACTTGTATTGAAAACTTGCGACAGTGGACGAAATGACAACGAAAATGTTTAAATTTGGATTTCCAATGGTATGGAGGGAACCAAAAATCATTTTGACTATTGCTATTTCTGCCTTGTGAATATAAAGGGCATTAATCCTAACAATTGATATACGTGAACATATCCTAACCTGGATTCAGCAATAAGACCAATTCCACATCAGCTTGAGCAGATACCCATTCCAATGTTTAGCAGTCTACCTATGTTACCAGAGGATAATGCCAAAACGTTATTTGACGAACTGCATACTAATAGATTTGAGGAAGACGACAGTGATTTTGAAGTGGATTCAACACGTCCTGAGCGCTTTACTCAGGAAGAGCTAAGCGATCTTATCAGAAATGTGATCCTTCCAAAGGATTCTTCCAAATTGCTTACTTCCAGACTAAAAGAAAAGAATGTTCTTCACCCAGACACCAAAATTACATACTACTGTAATAGAGATAAAAGATCTTTTGCCTTTTTTTCTCAGCAAGATGATATGGTTTGTTTAAGGACTGTTAGAAAAAATGGGTGTATCAGAGTATACACCAGAAGGATAGTTCTAAACGAAGTTTAAAGTGTATCTTTCTACATAATGGCAACAAATATGGAAGTATACCAATTGGGCATTAGAGTGGAATAAATGCCCAACAATTTTAACAAACACGGTTGTCATATGAGTATTAAAATTCATTACCTCCACAGCCACTTAGACCGATTCCCAGAAAAACTTCACCAAGATATCAAAACGATGGAAGAGGGGTATCAGGGTGATGGGGCTATCACATGATGGCGGATTACTGCTGGAGTCTTCAAAGGGACCGTCCTTTTAAAGCCTTTGCAAGAAAATCATATAAAAGGAAGTTTTTAGGTGACGCCGAATAACACATTTTTGTTGCGACGCTACCGGTTAGGTTAGATGAAAAGTTAAGTTTTTTTGGCAGATATGTGTGATGATTTTTGTAAGTACATTATTGTACAATAAATATCTTACTTTTTATTCGTATTTGGTTTATTTCATGGGTAGCAGCACTACATATATGTAGATAGTGCTGCGTTAAATTACCCTATATGTTAGAAATGTGATCTGTTGTCGTATTTTCTGAAAACGATCTGATGGAACAAATCTGGTGGCATTTTTGGATTCAGCAGACCCAAATTACCTAGAAACAGTAAAAAATTTCCGGCAGCAAACTGTGTGTTTACCAGTGTTATCATTGAATATTATTAAATGGGTACCGACAAAACATTATCAGGTCTGCAGATGACACCATAGTATTAGCGGACAACCTAGAGGACCTACAAGTTCGTAAGAACTAAATCACTTATCACAGTCAAGGGTATGGAGTAAAAATATAAACGTAAAAAAGACAAAGCTTCTTCTATCAGGTCCCGATATGCATTGTTGTTGTTTTTTCTAAAATATATTGCCTTAATTTTTTTTAATTAATTGTTTAATTGTTAATGAGGAAGGTTCCTTATCGGAAAATGGGCGATTGGCCTTTAACTAACAACTAGAAAACAATGTTTTTAAATGAAATAAGCCCAAAACACTTATCAAGAACTGTCAGAATAAGGTTTGAACTTGAATTTAGGTACTTCGTAATTTCGAAAATGATAGATATTTTTTGGTTGTTATGTTGTAATACATGACTTGTTATAAAAGCCGGTAACTATCTCTGTTTGTAGGATGGAACTTCTTTGGAATGGTGACAAGAGTAGAAATGAGCTATTTTGTAATTTTACATAATTTCCGTATTAAAAAAATTTAAATTAAATTAAAAATAAATATACGCTTCAAAAATTCTTCCTCCTCATATATTATTTCCTGCGAAAGGTAGTCCTTGTATAAATTTATATTAGTTTAAGGAAATTTGTAAATATTTATTTAAAACTCTCTGTTTATTTAGTTATTTACGTCCATATTCCCTTTCTGCTTGCATATACAAAATATATTTTTCATATACATTTCATATCAATCTGTATCTGCTAGCTAAAATAAACAAATCCGTAGAAATACATTTTCCGTCTGATACGAGAAAACTTGCGATGTTTTTGGAAAGTATTGACATGACATTCATTTAAATTTTATTTGCATTTTGCCGTTTTGTTGGTACATAAATATATAATAGCAATTTTTGAATGAATTGATTAGTTATTAATTGGTAATCAAATTGCAAGCAGATCATATATATTTACATTAGTCCAGTCATCAGAGATTTCATCTCTAAAAAAGAAGACAAACAAGAACGCTCCTAGGGGCCATTGAAATAAGTTTCAAACAAGATATTATGGACCTGAGATAATTTGGAATAAAAATATTTATTAACACTTTTTTTTGGAAGATAAAGGAGAATACAAAAGCTGAGACGATTAGCGAAAAACACCATAAGACCAGCAAAAACAAAAACGTGGGAAGAGTTTGGAGAAGAATTACAGGAAAACTATGTAACAAACAATAGAAGCTTCTGGACAACAATAAGACATATGAAGAAAGGAAAACATAAAGAAATAACAGCCGTAAGTGATACAACAAACCAAATCCAAACAAATCCAGAACAGATAGCTAAAGTTTGGAAAGAATACTATGAAAACAAATTTAGCAATGAAACAATAGATGATAGAAATGAAACATATAGAGATAATGAGAACAAAGAATTAGAGCAAATAGGTAGAGAAGAAGTAATACAGGAAGTATCAAACGTAAAAATAGGTAAAGCTGGAGGGGATGATGACATAGACCCGGAAATGGTCAAGTACACGGGAGAAGAAGGGATAAACTGGTTGTTGAAAATATACAAAGAGGCATGGGAAAAGCAGTAAATTCCAAAAGACTGGCAAAGTAACCTTATAGTGCCAATATACAAAAAGGGAGAACACGTCAACTGCGAAAATTATAGAGCAATATGTTTATCATCGGTATGTTTTAAAATATACACGAAAATAGTAGGGAAGAGGCTAAGACAAGAGGTAGAAAAAGAACTGGGGAAAGAACAAGCAGCATTTAGACCAGAAAGACAGACAAACGACAACATTTACATCATTAGAAATATAATAGAAAGAAGTATTGATTCGGGGGGAAAGCTCATACTAGCATTCATAGATCTAAGGGCAGCATTCGACTCTATAGAAAGAAAAATTATATGGAAATGCTTGCAGAACATGAAAGTACCAATTACATTGATGAAAATAATTGAAAGTATATACAGAGTAGTAAAAGGACGTGTACAGACAGCAGGAGAAAGATCTGAAGATTTCAATTGGGAAAGAGGTATCAAACAAGGAGACAGTCTTAGGCCGCTACTATTCATAATAGTCATGAATGAATTGACTAGAATTACTGGAGATTGAACGAACCAAATACAGACAACAATAGGATACCAAAGATTACAGCCAATAAAAATATAAGCCTTATTGTATGCGGATGACATAGTCCTTATAGCAGATCCCGTGACAAAAATGCAAAAACTTATAAACATATGGACAGAAGAAATAGAAAAATTAAAAATGGAAATAAACATCGAGGAAAGTAAAATAATTGGTCATGGGCGAAAAGGAAGAAAATGAAGTAAATATAAAATGCAAAAATACTCAACTGGAAATAGTTACCGCATATGATTATCTTGGAAGTATAATTACCAATGATGGGAAAATAGACCTCGAAATAACAAACAGAACTAAAAAATCAAACAAACTGTACTACGCACTAGCGCCAGTTCTGAGGAAAAAAGAATTGTCCGACGAAACAAAAATTAAAATATATAATACGATTGTGATACCGACGATACTGTATACGAGCGAAAGTTGGACTTTACAGAAAAAGCATAATAGTAGGATAAATACAATTGAGATGAGACATCTACGAGCTATAGCGGGAAATACCAAATGGGATAGAATAAGAAATGAGGCAATAAGAGGGATAACTAAACAAGAACCAATAATGAATAAAATAATAAAGAGACAATTAAACTGGTATGGATATTTGATGAGAATGAAACCTAGTAGACTAACAAGAAAAATTCACGAAACAAGGAATATTACAAAAAAGAAAAAAGGCAGACCCAGGGAAAAAGGGATACAGCAAATAATAGAAGCAGGAAAAATTAAACAGAAATCACCAGAAGAAATGAAACTAATAGCACAAGACAGAAATGAATGGAAGATATGGGTGAATATGTAGCTAAACCAAACCCAAATCCGATACCTGAAAGGGTATAAAGAAGGGGAGAAAGAAAGAAAGAAATTAACAGTTTTTGTCTAGAATCGACCTTTCTATAAGAACAATCGCTTGTTCTAAATTTACATATTATGTAAATTTTGCATATTTTAAGGAGATAAAGAACAATTTGGGAACTACAGAGGCATGTTTCTTATTAGTACAGCATCTAAAGTTTTATCAATTTCCTGATAAAGCTGCTCACTCTGTATTTGAAAAATATTCTAGGCTACTACCAATGATGCTTTCGCTGAAAGGTCAACAATAGATCGAATATTTACGATCGGGCAAATATTAGAAAGAAACTGGGAAGTTAACCGAGATGTACACCAAATTTTCGTAAATTTCAAGCAAGCATAATGTGATTCGATAAAAAGAAGCAGACCATGGAAAGCGATGCTAGAAATGAGAAAACCAAGAAAGTGAGTGGAGCTAACTTAAATGTGCATGATAGTCTCATATGCAAAGGTTAAAATAGGAAACAGAACATCGATACCATTTAGCCTAATACTAGGACTTAAACAAGGAGATTAAACTACATCACCGTTGCTATTCAATTTGGCCTTAGAATACGCAATAAGTAAAATATCATTTGAACTGACAGGGGCATTTGCGAATCGAGGATCAAAACTATTGCTGGATTTTGCTGATGATCTAGATGGAGGCGCTTATTCCACAACAGACGTGAAAAAAGTGTTCTCACAAATCGAGGAGGAAAAATGCACTCTAGGCCTTCAAATAAATAAAAAAAGACTAAATACATGCTAGTAACCAAAAATACAAGACCAAGATTTAGGCAGAACATAACTATTAATGAACGCAAATTCAAAGTAGTAATAGAGTTTAAATATCGAGGATGATAATCACAGATGACAATCACATGGAAAAAGAGGTCTCAGCAATGGAAGATAACGGGAATGGAGCATTATATAGTATAGTATAGTTGATCCAAAAGATGGCATAACCCAGACATCCAAAGTGAAAGTTATCCTTCAACACCAAATTGTTCTATATGGTCCACACAATGTCCAGAAAAAAGTCACACCATTTTGAGCGTCGGGTTTGGGGGGAGAGGGGGGAGAAATCGGTAAATTCGTAGTTTTTTAAGTTTTTCGCCAATATTTCTAAAACTATGCGGTTTAGCATGAACAACCCTCTATACAAAATTGTTCTACATTAAATTTGAAATAAAAAAGGCCCTATCCATAATCTTTCTAAAATGAATGGTTCCAAAGTTACGGAGGTAGTATAATATAACTGGTCCAAAAAAAGGCCTAACCAAAACATCCAAAGTAAAAGTTTACCTCCAACACCAAAATGTTCTATATGGTTCACACATTGTTCAGAAAAAAGTCCGGTTTGGGAGGAAAATGGGAGAGAAGCCGGTAAATTAGTAGTTTTTTTACGTTTTTCGTCAATATTTCTAAAACTATGCTTTATCGTAAACAATTTTATATACAAAAATATTCTACATGAAATTTAAAACAAAATATGTTTATACATAATTGTTATAAAATCAACGGTTCCAGAGTTACAGAGGGTGAAAAGTCGAAGTTTTCGATACTTTTTATATTTTTTGGGCAATATTTATGATATACCTATACCAAAAACCCAGACATCCAAAGTGAAAGTTATCCTCCAACACCAAATTGTTCTATATGGTCCACATAATGTTCAGAAAAAAGTCACACCATTTTGAGCGTCGGGTTTGGAGGGCGGGGAGAGGGGAGAGAAATAAGTAGATATAAAAAGTATCGAAAACCTCCACTTTTCACCCTTCGTAACTCTGGAACCGTTGATTTTATAACAATTATGTATAGAACATTTTTTATTTTGAATTTTATGTAGAATATTTTTCTATAGAACATTCCTTACGCTAAAGCATAGTTTTAGAAATATTGACGAAAAACTTAAAAAAACTACTAATTTACCGATTTCTCCCTCATCTCCCCCCCCCCCCAAACCGGACGCTCAAAATGGTGTAACTTTTTACTGAACAATATGTGGACAATATAAAACAATTTGGTGTTGAAGGAAAACTTTTACTTTGGATGTCTGGGCTAGGCCTTTTTTTGGACCAATTATACTATACTACCTCCGTAACTTTGGAACCGTTCATTTTAGAACGGTTATGCATAGGGCCTTTTTTATTTCAAATTTAATGTAGAACAATTTTGTGTAGAGGGTTGTTCATGCTAAACAGCTTAGTTTTAGAAATATTGACGAAAAACCTAAAAAACTACGAATTTGCAGATTTCTCCCCCCTCTCCCCCCCAAACCCGACGCTCAAAATGGTGTGACTTTTTTCTGAACATTATGTGGGCCATATAGAACAATTTGGAGTTGAAGGATAACTTTCACTTTGGATGTCTGGGTTTGGGTCTAACTATACCATACTATATACTTCCAATCATCATTATTAAGACCTAAGCTGCTACAAAAGAAAATCTAAAAGAAAAGATTGGACGTGTCAATTATTCGTCCAGTTGTTACATATGGAAGTGAAACGTGGACTTTACATTAGTGGGAAAAATAAGCTGCTTGTATTTGACAGGAAGGTTTTTAGAATGATATTTATTCATCAAAGAGATTGCCTTTGCGTGGCCGCGCTGACTCTCTATGGAGATGCCCTCGGTGAATCTGTATGTTACTGAGAAAATCCTCAGACATATAAAAGCTAACCGGATAATATGAGGAGCATGTTCGACAGTATTTTTGAGACATCAGACGATAGAAGATCAACAGCCTGACCCAGAAAAAATTGGAAGGATGATGTTGGCCAATTTATCTAGGATTGTTGCCGAGTTGTAAAATCAGTCAAGAAGAAATATGGAAATTATAGAATTCCAAATAAATAGGTTATCCTCCTCCTTTGTTACCATTTCAAAGAAGCTCTGTCCTACCAACTGTGATGATTACTGGATTATAAACCTAATCTTTGGTGACTCTGTATGGTACTGGAAACATCGTCAGACATATAAAAGCTAACCGGATAGTATGAGGAAGACGGAATATTAGACATTGTTTTTTGAGAGATCAGACGGTAGAAGGTCAGTAGGCTGTCCCAGGAAAAGATGGAAGAATGGTGTTGAATCCGATTTATCTAGAATTTTATCTAGTAAAACTTTCATTTAGCGTATTAAATGATCACTGTACGGTAATTATAATACGAAGGAATGTAGAACATTCACCAATATCTTTTAAAATTTAACCAAATAGTAATTAGAGTTTACAGTTACTATTCTTTGTCATAATCTTAGGAAAAATTTTCTGTTTAATAGTAATGACGATTGTGATGTGAACTCAAGGAAAATTTAGTACTTAACTAAAAACTAAGTTTGGCCTCCTCTTAGAATATTTCAGGAACACAGTATGTTAAGCGCCACTTGGAGAATAAAAAATGAACTAAAAACATAATAATAAAGTTGAAAAGGAGAATTTAGAAGCAATAAAAATGTTCCCAAGTTTTCTTGGCGCTTTGTTATAGAGTGGTCCAGCAGCACACTTTTTCAGATGGCTATTTACGACATCTCGCTTATTCTAGTGGCGTAAATAGAAAAGAAATGGAAAAAGTTCGGGGAATAGGAAGCCGTTTGAAATGCGACCTTTTATATTATGGAAAACAGGAAAGTTGGGGACAATTTGTTTGAAATAAAACTAACCAGACTTGTGTTATTGCTGAAACTTTCGTTAAAAGAAGAAAGTTTAGTTGTGGACGGATTTTATTTACTAAGTTTAAATCAAATTGAAGATTAAGATTAACAGAGTCAATGTCTATACGCGGCTATATACACAGAATTATTTTGTAATACCATTGTATGTAATACTAAACAACAGCAATAATAAATATTACTGTTATGTTAGAGTAGATAACTTTTCTGATTGTATTTTTACTGATTTATATTTAGACCCTAACTTATGTTTAAATGAGAATACTTAATCAATATTATTTTATTTGCACTTTAGTATTTACAAAATAATTGAATAAATTAACTAAAACACATATAATTTACAATTACAATTTCAAGGGTACCAACCGTGGAAAGCTGTTTGCCTCAAGTTTGTCAGTTTGTGTTCTGCTATACGTGTGTTAAAGGTTCTACCACTTTGACCGATGTTAGTTTTTGTACACCCAACGTAGTAATCACTCAAAGCCCAACATAGTAGGGATGGGAAAAACCTACCGGTTATAACCTAAAACCGGTTTTTTACTTCGCAATAATCGGTTTCTCCGGTTGTTTTTTTGTCCCGGTATAACCGGTTTTTTCATTTTAAAGTAATAACCGGTGAAAAACCGGATAAATGGAAAAAAATTAAAAATTCAGAGAAAAAATGCGAAAATTTTTCGCCGCTCGCACGCGAACGAACAAGTTTAAGCTGACTGAAACTGATTTGACAACACTAATGACTGATATCGATTCAAATGGAGTCTCGTAAAGTAAAGAGCAATGTAATTGTAACCTACTGGGTATTGGCTATTGACTAAAAAAACCAAAAACCGATTTTTGGAAGAACCGGTTTTTTGACCGGTTATAACCGCTAGGTTAAACCGTAGGTAAAAAAAACCGGTATAACAGAAAACCGGTGTTTTGTCAACAACTGCCATCCCTACAACATAGCACGCTCCATCGCCCTTTGAACCACACGGATCTTTTGCACCGTTCTCCTTGTCATGGTCAACTTTTCTGCCCCGTAAGTTAATACTGTCAAAAACACACTGATTAAAGGTTCTTCTTTTAACACATATTGGTATATTGGACGATTTGAAAACGACGTTCAACTTGCCGAATGCTGCCCACCTCAGTCTTATACGCCGGAGAACCTCACCGGTTTGGTTTTCTTTTCCTTTGCGAATCTCTTGACCTTATAGGTATTTATAAGCCATTACGTGGTCTATGGATCTTGTTCCTATGTATATAATTTCACTGACTACAAGAGTTGTCATCATCTGGGTTTTAGATATATATTTATTTTTAATCTCCCTTCTAGCGAGGAAAGCTAAAGCTGATTTATAAGTTCTTTGGCTTCATCTATTCTATCAACTGTTAGCACAATAAGCATATGCCAACAATATAATATTGTAAAATACACAAATAGGAATAGTAATTGTGGACTTCTATATCCAAGTCATAAAAATGTCGTTCACAAGAAAAAGAAGGTAATTTTTAGTTTTTTTATTTAACTAAAATTAATTTTTAACTTGTTAAAGTTAAATTTTAAGAAAATAAAATAAATTACTGTTTAACAATATTTTTTAATTTTTACATAAATAAACGTACTATAAACACCTATATTATAATTTAAAATAATGCACTGTTTGAAGAGGTCCGAGTATTTTTCCAAGTATTTCCGATCCCATGAAAATATTTTATCGAAAACTCCACGAAAAGCTTTGAGATAAATTCCGTAGGAGGAAAAAATCTAGAACAAACAGAAAAGTCAAATACAAGTAATATACTTTTTTAAGGTTGGATAACCCGTATACATTCCTGGAACACGAAACGTAATGGGCCGTTAAAGGGTAGTCAAGGCAATTTTTCACTACAAACGTCTCCTTATCTCATTAATGGCTTGTTATCTCCGAAAAGAATTAAGACTCCTTAGTGTTACCTTGGTAAGTAACCTGACCCTTCTATCCACCTTTTTACGGTTTATGTATGAGAGTGATATTTGACAATTTCCGCAATTGTTGTAGTTAACTAGCCCAAAAGATCAACAAGCCCTAAAAGTCCTGCTGTCGTCCTAGCTAGCTGGTCAGCAATGCGGTTGCCTTTATTCCCATTGTGTCCTTTAACCTACCTCAGGATGATGTTGTTACCATCCGAAGCTTGGGCTAGTGACTGATGACACTCCATTACGAGCTCTGATGTGACACGTGGTCTAGTCAGGGTTAGTAACGCTTGTATGCTGTTAATGCAGATTATGGTTTTACCAGCTACAACTTTTCGGATTATCTCTTTTGGGGCTACGAAGATACCAGCCAGAACAATCTGGACTACGGTGGCATTTTTGTCCAAACTTTATTTTATAGTAAGGTCCAGTGATCTGGAGTATATCCCGCATCCTGAACCTTCTTCCATTTTGGAGCCATCGGTGTATATGCAATATGCATTTGCCACGTTTGACTCCCTACGTTGTCTTGTCTCTATTTTGTAGGATTTGTCTAAAAAAACGCAGGTTTAATTGAGTCGTCTCCATGGACTGTATGAAGCAGTGGTACTGCCTCCAGCTCACCCCGCCCGAAACGACTTCTCACTTGCCCCATTCCTACATCAAAGTTTGCACCCTCTGAGAGCAATCGCATCATCGTCATCAGTGCCTCCTCGTTGAGATACAGTCGATAAAGTATTCCTATAACCGGGATATTCTAATAACCGATCATTAGTGGTTACTAAAACCGTTTCGATACCTCAAATTTCTATTCCTTAAACCGGGATATGTCTATAACCGATATTCTAATAAGCGGATTCGACTGTATATAGGTCTAGAGGGGTGATTCCAATAAGCAACTCCATTGCAGCAGTTAATGTTGTTTTCATGGCACCTTCATGATAGGCAAGCCATCGGCTGAATATGGTATAGTTTGTTGTTCGCTGTTGCCTGTAGCAGTATTGGTACCCAAGCAATAGCTCCATAAGTTAGTATTAGCCTAATTATAGTAGTGTAGATCCAGGGGATCACCCTGGGTGAAAGACCCAAGTGCATCTGACCGTTCGCCGACACTGTTCATAGGCAATAGATGTCTTTTAGCTCTACTACTTGAGTGGGAGTTCCGTCTTAACATCCTGTCAATTAAGAGATCTTTAGACTGCAGTTTAGAATACTTGTGGGTGTTAAACCTATGATCCCTATTTTTGTGGTGAAAAGAACCATCCCTGTCTTCTTTGAATTTATAGACAGAGAATGTTCCTTACACCATGTTTCTATTAGTCTGAGAGCAACTTGTAATCTCTCACATAATGTGTTCTTAAACTAACCGCTTTGCAAGACAGCTATGTCGTTTGCATATGCTGTTGTGTAGAAACCGTTTTTGCTAAGTTAATCAGCCAGAGTGTCTAAAACCATGTTCCAAAGCACTGGTGATGGTATCCCTCCCTGTGCATATCCCCTCGTAACCCTGCCTCTAACCGAAACGTCTTCTACACTTATGCTTATTGCTCTATTGGAGAGTAATACCCATTCGCTCTTGGCCAGGGGGACATTTCTGACAATGATCTCTTGGATGATGGTTGGGAATTTGGTTTTATCACAATGTTTAAGGTAAATTTAAGTCAAATAAAATAAATCATTGTTTAACAATATTTTTTAATTTTTACATATTTTATAGACGTAGGATACTTAAGTAAATATATTATAAAGACCTATATGTTTCTACTATTCTGAGAGTAACCTATAATCTGTCACATAATGTATTCTCAAACTTACCGCTTTCCAAGAGAGAGAGAGAGAGAGTGCCTAAATCTATGATCCAGAGGAGTGGTGATAGCAGCCCCCCTGTGAACATCCCCTCGTATCCATGACTCTAACCGAAACGTCGTCTACATTTATGCTTATTGCTCTACTGGAGAGCATACTGAATATCCATTCGCTCACGGAGGACAATTATGATATTGAGCTGTTGGATGATGGTTGGGAATGTGGTTTTGTCACAGTTTTTGCGTTATTAAATTGATTGAATTAAATTTTTAATTTGAAAAGATAAATTTTAATAAAACAAAATAAATAATGGTTTAACAATAATCTTTTTCTATGGATGCTATACAATGTGCAACTTCTCTCACTACTGACATACATTCAAAACGAACAGTTTCTCATGCAGTGAGAAAAGTTGGCCATTGCAGTGAGAAATATTTTTTCTCACGGGTTCTCGCATGATTTTCCATATAATATGATCTACGTTTCCATGGTAACATGCACCATACAAACACAATTAATGTTGTTAAATAAAATGTATTGGAGCAAAACTTACCAGGAATTACCATTCAAAACTGTTCGAAAATAACTGTTAATTAGAATTTTAAATAAATAACGTAAGTATATAAATTTTTAGAATATTAAATACTTACATATATATGTATTTTATTTTAATTTATGTATATGTATAAAATATACCCTATTCCACGAACATACGCCTGTTTTGGATTACTTCGACAACGAATATTTTATTGTGCAAAATAAGAAGAACGAAAGTAAATTGCAAATTACATTGTTGTTTATTGGAATAATTATTAGCGCTATTTACTTTCGTACTTCTTATATTGCACAGTAAAATATTCGTTGTCGAAGTAATCCAAAACCGGCGTATGTTCGTGGAATGGCCCATACGTAAAAGCACCAAATTATTTAATTTTTAAGTTTGAACTGTCGACAAAACAGCATCCATAGAAAAAGAACAGTGTACAACACATAAGAAAATGACATATTTCTCCCTCGCTTGATTTGTGTGAACAAACGTGTTCGTGCAAACAAACTTCTGCGCTCGTTAGAAATATGTCTTTTTTCTCACTTGTTGTACAATATACTATTTTACATATTTTTTATAGAGTAGTATTCGTATTCAAATGCACAATAATGACTAGACTTAGGCAAATATGCAAATAAAAACAAATGAAATATGCGCATAAATATGCAGCATTTTACACAAAAATATGCATGTTTATCTAGAAAATATGCATATAAAAATAAAAAAAATAGAAGTACCTACAGTAAAACCGGTGTTACCGGCCACCTGTACTAACGGCCAGTTTAAAAATTCTCCAAACCAATTATATGTAGACTACAAAAACTGACAATACCGGCCACCTTTCTATATCGGCCAATTACTCTTTCATTTTTAGTGGTCGTTACTGATAGGTTTTACTGTATATATAAATAACTCAGATTGTAGTATACGTTTTATTTACAAAAATATTTAAAATATTTTAATTATATCATAATTTACAGTAATTAACATTTATTTATTTTACAAACTAAGCTTAGGTATTTAACCATTTAAGTATTTTAACAAATAAATGATATTACTTTGAATTGTGCTAACACTAAATCATTAACGGCTGTTGAAATTTTTACATTGAAATACAATATATTTGTACATGAAAAAACTTCTTTCCACATCAACTGATGTAACTGGGGCATTTTTCAAATACCTATACGGTAATCTTTGCTTTCAAATTAAATGGTTCCTAATAATGTCCCACCTAGTACTTGAACTAAGTAATTCAAAAAGGACCTGGTAACTATTTGCATAACAACTAAAATCAGGAATCTTGAAAATATCAAGCTAATATGACTATGAAAGCAGGAAAATCCCCCAAATATTTACAGGAGATTCTTGGTTTTTTTCTCTTTATCGTAGAAAAAATACTATGAGCCTAAATTAGAAGTACGCAACTGGCTATTGTACGAGAAAACATAGCGTTTATTTTCGGCAGTTTCAAATTGCAATTCACAATAATATTACAAGGACATGTGTTACCGGTATCAAGTTTACAACATAATAATTGATTTCTAAAACTGACCATCCCAATAAAAAATGTTTACCTAGAGGTATAAACTAGCAGATTTTGGAACCCTTATTCAAGGACAAAATTACCTACAATAAATATCTAGAAATATGGAAACAAAATATATTCGGATTTCCAAGCTCTTCGTTGATTTTATTTCATGAATATATCTATACACCTGAAATTTCAAGTTATATGGACTTTATGCATACTTTTATAGAAATATGCAAAATTTGACATTTTTGCATATTTTATGCATAATATGCAAAATATGCAATTTGCATATTTGACTAAGTCTAATAATGACGTATTATATAATTTAAGATAATCCTCACTGTTTGAATAGGTCCCAGCATTTTTCCAAGTATTCTCGATCCCACGAAAATATTTTATGGAAAACTTCAGGAAAAGCTTTGAGATAAATGCCGTAGGAGGAAATAATCCAGAACAAACAGAAAAGTCAAATACAAGTAATATACTTTTTTTAAGGTTGGATAACCCGTATACATTCCTGAAACACGAAACGTAATGGGCTGTTAAAGGGTAGTCAAGGCAATTTTTCACTACAAACGTCTCCTTATCTCATTAATGGCTTGTTATCTCCGAAAGGAGCTTGCAATGAGCAGCTAGATTTGTTGTTATTTGAAAATAATCAATAACTTAGAAATAAACAGGCTAGTAAATACATACATCGGAAAATTCCAGGTAGAGTTATTTTTATAACATAAAATTAATTAAAGTAAATTCACGTGGTCGTTTAATTTCAATTGAATTTGTACAGAACAGGAGGGGAGAAAACTATAGATTTGATACTGCACTAAATATTTTGCTAGTTTCGATTTTGTTCATGCTATAAAGTTCTTGTTGTTTTTACCCAATTTTGAAAAAATGTGATAACTTTGAATTATCCACGTCCGTCTGTCCGTCTGTCTGTCTGTCTGTCTGTGATCACAACTCCTCCGTCAATATACTAGCTAGAATGACAAATGAGATGTCAAATAAAATCTTATAATCCAAGAATGGTACTAAAGGTGAGAAATTTTACCTAGGCTGTCTGACCGTCGGTCTGTCCGACCGCGAATGTAACTCCTCCGTCTTTATACCAGCTAGAATGACAAATGAGATGTCAAATGAAAGCTTATAATCCAAGGATGGTAATAAATATGAAAAATTTTACCTAGGCTGCCTCTCCGTCGGTCTGTCCGACCGCGAATATAACTCATTCGTCCTTATACCAGGTAGAATAACAAATGAGGTGTCAAATGAAAGCTTATAATCCAAGGATGCTACTAAAGGTGAGAAATTTGATCTCGACTGTCTGTCCGTCTGTCTGTCCGACCACGAATATAACTCCTCCCTCATTTTACACGGCAGAATGACAAATGTGGTGTCAAATGAAAACTTATAATCCAAGGATGGTACTAAAGGTGAGAAATTTTACCTAGACTACCTGTCGGTCGGTCTGTCTGACCGCGAATATAACTCCTCTATCCTTATATCAGGTATAATGACAAATGAGTTGTCAAATGAAAGCTTATAATCCAAGGATACTACTAATGGTGAGAAATTTGATCTGGGCTGTGTGTCCGTCTGTCTGTCTGACCGCGAATATAACTACTACGTCATTGTATCAAATAGAATGACAAATGAGGTCTCAAATGAAAGCTTATAATCCAAGGATAGTAATAAATGTGAGAAATTTGACCTAGGCTCTTTGTCCATCTGTCCGACCGACCGAGAATATAACTCCTCCGCCATTTTACCAGGTATAATGACAAATGTGATGTCAAATGAAAGCTTATAATCCAAGGATGGTACTAAAGGTGAGAAATTTTGCCTAGACTGTCTGTCCGTCGGTCTGCCTGACCTCAAATATAACTCCTCCTACCTTATACCAGGTAGAACAACAAATGAGTTGTCAAATGAAAGCTTATAATCCAAGGATGCTACTAAAGGTGAGAAATTTGATCTAGGCTGTCTGTCCGACCGCGAATATAACTCCTACTTCATTGTATCAGGTAGAATGACAAATGAGGCGTCAAATGAAAGCTTATAATTCAAGAATGGTAATAAAGGTGAGAAATTTGACCAGGGATGTCTGTCCGTCCGACCGAGAATATAATTTCTCTGTAATTTTATTAGGTAGAATGACAAATGTGGTGTCAAATGAAAGCTTATAATCCAGGGATGGTACTAAAGTTGAGAAATTTGATCTAGTCTGTCTGTCCGTCCGTCTGTCCTACCGCGAATATAACTCCTATGTCATTGTACCAGGTAGAATGACAAATGAGGTGTCGAAAGAAAGCTTAGAATCCAAGAATGGTACTAAATGTGAGAAACTTGGCCTAGGACTTCAGGTTTTAGAAATGTGACCAGAAGTACTGTTTTAAAGTCACCTAAAGTACAAGTGATATATTATTCGACGCGACTTCGCAAGAAGAGAACAAATATATACTTCCGGTTTCATGACTGTCTGCCGTCTGTCTTTCTCCTCCGTTATTAATACAGATAGAATGACAAATGAGGTGTCGAATGAAAGCTTATAACCCAAGGATGGTATTAAAGATGAGAAATTTGACATCGGACTTTCGGTTTAGAGTTGCAACCGTAAGTACTGTTTTAAAGTCACCGGAATAGTATAAGAGATATATCATTCGACGTGCTTACAGAAGCAAGATGAGAACTTGCCAAGCTTACAGCTTAGCAAGATGAGAACAAATGTAAAATTTTGGTTTTTATATCATTTCCGGTTAAAAAGTTCTAATCAGAAGTGCCGTTATAGTCGCAGAAATATTACATGTAACACATCAATCGAAGCGTATTGAAAAGTTGAGTTTAAATCTTTAGTTTCGGTTTTGAAGTCATTCCTGCTTAAACAATGATGACCCCAAAGTTTAGTAAAAATGACTCAAAATTAGTAAAATCGTTTATCCATCGGCGCAAAGTTACACGCGGCGTTCGAATATCGACTTCCAGTTCTACTTTAGATTACTTTGGGTGAAAACCTAGGACTTACGAAGTCCAATTACTTGTTTAGTTAGTTCTTTGAAAATACTAATGTTTTATTATGGAACGACATCATTTAACTTTTGATGAGATCAATAGGGCTGTAAGCCTTCTTTAATGTGGCATGAGGCAAGTCAATGATAGCTGAAGGTATGGGAGTCTCCCAATATGTTATAAGTCAATTGTGTGTGTTTTTGTCATACTAGAAGTCCAACCCAACATCATCTAGAACTTGAGCGCGCTACAACTGCAGCTGTAGACCGATTTTTAATATTAACACTTAAAAAAATGAACAATTACAGCACCTCAATTTGTTAGCGATTTACAGAGAGCATATCAGCTAACAATAGGCCACGATACTGTAATAAATCGTCCCTATGAAGCCAATCTGAATAGTCGAAGGTTATCAAGATGTCCACCTGTCTTCAGAGGCAATCGCGCTGGAAGATTAGAGTGGTGTCAAGAATATCAAAACTAGGATGCAAATGATTGGGCTATAGTTTTATTCCACCAAGAATTTTGATTTGTATTTTATCCAAAATCTCGTTGAGCAAGTGGATGGAGACGATCTGAAAATATACATAGAATGCTTAAAACATGTCCAGGGTCTCGATTTTTGACCCTTTGCTTCGTTATCGAACGTATTCGCTTCGTATCTGTTTAGTATACGTAGCTCATACGTTCGATAACGAAGCGAAGGGTCAAAATCGAGACCCAGGACGTTTACACATACAGGGTAGTACAGTAATGGTATGTAGTGGAATAATTATCAGTGGAAGAACGGACCTCTTTTTTCAGACCGCCTCGTTACAGCTCATCAATACCTCAAACTCAACACAATTATACAACCGATCGTTCGTCAGTTTGCTAGTGCGGTTGGTCAAAACTTCCACCTCATGATAATGCTTATCCACATGTCGCAGGCTCAGTAACAGACTAGCTTATCAACGAAGATATTGATATATTGCGTTGACCGAAACTGTTTTTATAACAAAACGTGTTAACTTCACGAAAGTTTGTGGAAATTAAAAAGCAGGGTGCGAACAACACATGGTATAAGTATTGGAAACTAATTTACATCGAATTAACATGAAAACACATCATCCATACTGCGAGTGCAGACATAAAGAAGATCTAAATCCCATTTTTCTTCATTGTCCAATTAATAAAAGCAAGTCATGGGATATACATAATGCGCTACAAGCTGCAGGAGCGGCTGACACCTGTAGCCTCAAAAATAATGTGCAAACAAATGCACTGGTATACACGAAAGTGAAGAACGAAGAAGAATAAGAATTGCTGTTCTTTTATGTTCTGTTTTAGTCTAAAAAATGTACGTTTTTACAAAAAATACGTTTTTATAAAGCATCAATAAAATAATATTACATACACATCACAATTTTTTCCCTTCGCTAGTTTCAGCGGTTCCAGCTTTATTAACAACCGCGAATATTAACAATTTCCTACCATTTTTTATCAATATACTTTTACTTCGAGAAAACTTTTTATTAGATGTGTATAGATATTAAGCGTTGTCATAAAACTGTCGTAAAAACGATTTAATGTGCTCAATTCCCGTATTCTCCCTCTTTCTTGCAAATATAAAAGCAATACTATATAAAAAATCTCTTCCCAGCCATTAGCCATAAAATTGTAAAAAGAAAAGAATGCGCACTCTTTATTGATAATTATTATTGTTCAATGACCGTAAAAAACTTGATATCAACGGCCTATATGTTCCATTGAAATAAAAAATTATTGGTAAATAATTATTTCTATTTTTTTTATATTATTTCATGCGGATGCTGAATGGTAGGGGAGCCCAAGCTGGGATTTTTGCAGTTACTCGAGCGCGTCAGATTATCATATGGGGAGAAACCTTGTACCGTTTAAATGTACCTCTGCCTTAATATATTGACACTTAATACAGGGGAGTTCGTTAAGGGAGGCCGAAAAAAATCTATCCTTAGAAAAACTCGAAATCGTCAGATTAAGATAAGTTCATGCAAAACAGTGTATATTTCAAAAATCTGACGATTTGAGCGGGGCGTAAGGAAATGGGTGAGGCACAAAGTTTCACAAAAAAAAACGAATAATTCGCGAAATGAACGTCAGATCGAAAAACTAAAAAATACGTTTTCAACATTTTACAATAATCTATCGAATGCTACTAAACACAACCCCACACGAAGAGGGGTGGGGGTAAATTTAAAATTTTAAATACGACATCCGCGATATTTAAATGAACATCAGATCGAAAAACTGCAAAATACACATATTCAATATTTTTACAAAATCTATCGAATGGCACCAAACACGACACACACGGCGGAGGGATGGGGGGTTATTTACTTTAAAATCTTAAATAAGAGCCCCCAATTTTTATTGGAAGTTTGGATTCTTTAAGTAAAAATAAGCAACTTTTATTCGAGACATTTTTTCGAATTATGGCGCTATAATCGGAAAAAACGATTGTTGAAAATGGAAAATTAAATCAAAAAATAGAAAGTGCCTCACTTTATGGAAAACTTAACAAACTTTTTTCGTTTTAGGATCTACTCTTCACCACCCAATAGGTCCCACGCACAAGTAACTGCAAATTTAGCATATTTTCCTCCCCTACTCAAATGTTTTAGCTCCTTGAGTTATGTACGTAGTATACCCATGCAACCCCTGTTCAAATTATTAGACTCACCTTAGAAATTAAGTTAAAAATCGTGGAATTGTTTGATTCAGTTGTCAAAACTTGACAGATGGTAATAGAAGGATCTACTATGGATTAACTGGAGTTTTTTCAACTTTAGTTTTTTCACTTAAATTAGTGATTGGTGTTGAGTACGCACAAATAGCCAACAGCTATCCGCAGTGAGAGTTGTTTCTCTTTTTTTGCGGAATCTGGTTATGGATGGGCTGATTACTACAGTCAGCAACGATAGGCATCCTGAGTTGTGAGACACAGTACAAGATAAAATGCAACAGACTATAATAGTTATAGAATAAACTTCAAACAGATATAAGTCCAAAATCATGAAATTTAGCAGAAGAAGCAATTGGCAGGAATTGAATCCTATAAGCATAAAGGTTACTAATCTTAATATAGTGAGTAAAGTATTTTGGGGCAAATTTAGACTAAAAGCTCACATAAAATCAGCAGATAGAACGAATATGGGTATGGTGCTATCCTCAAACTAAACAAGGTGTATAAACTTACTTGCATTTGAATCACATGGGCTATGAGGGTACACTAATGGCAGCTATATAGAACCTACTGGATCTCTCTTCTTCATACACTAAGCACCAAAATTAACGCACAACCTTAAAAATGGGACATTTTTGATGTCTCGTATTTCCTAAACCTGTTGTCCGATTTGAGTGATTTTTTTAGTGTAATATAGCTTTATTCTTCAAAAATATCCACGTAATAACACAATTGATAAAGAGGTAAGTGTCATTGTATACCGGGTGTAACAATGATAGTGTGTTTTTTCCTCAAAGTTTGGAACACCCTGTGGAATATTCTGGCGTATATAAAATATTAAAATTAAAACTTAACTGTAGCCTTAGACTTTCTTAACATTTTGCTTTTTGATTCATTCGCTTATGTGGGATATTAAATAAGTTAGGTACTTTAACAACTAGCAATGTTATTTATCAATACAGGGTGTTTCTAAATAAGTGCGACAAACTTTAAGGATTAATTCTGCATGAAAAATTAACTACCGTTTGATTTATAAACATATGCCCGCAAATGCTTTGTTTCCGAGATACGGGATATTGAATTTTTTCTTACAAACTGACGATTTATTTATTGCTCTAAAACCGGTTAAGATATGCAAACTAAATTTGGTAGTTTTTAAGAGCCAGTTATTGCGCATTTTTTACACACAATTAAGAATTTTATATTCACCATTGGCGTGCATACAGGATGTATCTAAAATGTTTATACCCGTATACACGCCAATGGTGAATATCAAATTCTTAGTTGTATGTCAAAAAATGCGCAATAACTACCTCTTAAAACCTACCAAATTTCATATGCATATCTTAACCAGTTTAAGAGCAATAAATAAATCGTCAGTTTGTAAGAAAAAATGCAACATCCCGTATCTCGGAAACAAAGCATTTGCGGACATATGTTTATAAAGCAAACGATCAGTATTTTTTCATGCATAATTACCCCTTAAAGTTTGTCGCACTTATTTAGAAACACCCTGTATTGATGAATAACATTGCTAGTTGTTAAAGTACCTAACTTTTTTATTATCAAACATAAACGAATGAATCAAAAAGCAAAATGTTAAGAAATCCTAAGGCTACAGTTTAGTTTTAATTTCAATATTTTATATACGCTAGAATATTCCACAGGATGTTCCAAACTTTGAGGAAAAACCACACTATCATTGTTACACCCAGTATACAATGACATTTACATCTTCAACAATAGTATTATTACATCGATATTCTTGAAAAACAAAGCTATAATATACTAAAAAAATCACTCAAATCGGACAACAGGTTTAGGAAATACGAGACATCAAAAATGTCCCATTTTTAAGGTGGTGCGTTAATTTTGGTGCTTAGTGTATGTTACAGTTCAAGTTGATTATCCAGTTGGAGTTGACTCCAACTAGTTGGAGTCAACTCTAACGGCTGGTTTCAGTAAAAGTTGATTATAAATATAAAATGAAGATTTATATTCAACATTTACTAGTAAAAGTAGACTCCAACTAGGAAAAGTATACTCTTCCCAATGCCATTTAGTAAAAGTTGATTCTGATTCACACAAACAGACGATTCTAGAAATTAAATGTTACTAAATATGTTCAAATTAGTCTAGGCTGTATCGTCGCCCCCGTTAGGTAAATTACTCCGATTCGAATTTTTTGCACAAACTTACTAAAAAAGAGGTCCTTTTAACAAATCTACTGGGTGCCAGGCAGTACCTTGATCGATAAATTGTTTAAACAATTTTTTTAGACAAATTCACAAAAATAATTTTTTCACTTCGAGTAATTTTTTTAGATCATTTGGGTTATTCTGAGCAAAAAAGTTATTTTGTGATTTTTCTCTAAAATTGATTGTTGTCGAGTTATAAGCGATTTAAAATTTGAAAAATGCGAAAATAGCCATTTTCAAGGCTTAATAACTCGGTTAAAATCCATTATTATGAAAGTCAGAAAGTGACCAAATCAAAGTTTATAGCCCCCTCTACAAGATCCAGCAGAAATTTTTTGTCACTATTTTATTACTAAGCTTTATATATAATTATTAACAATGAGCGCTAAGTGCGTATTAGGCGGCCGTCAATGGTGAGTGCTAAAGAGATGCACCATTCCGGCCGTCCAATGGTGAATCTCACTCGCACTCACATTGACGGCCGCCTCAATACACGCTTAGCGCTCATTGTTGATAATTAAAAATAATATCTTATTAATGAAATAATGAAAAAAATTTCTTCAGAATCTTATAGAGGTAGCTTTAATCTTTGATTTTTTTAGTTTCTGACTTCACTAAATTCATTAATTATTGTACTCATTTGCCCTCATTTTCGGCAGTAAAGTAACACTTTGTTGTATTGAAAGAAGAATGTTACTTTACCTGCCGCGATTATTAATCAAATTAACCGAGATTGAATGTAAGTGGTCAATGGCAGCAATCGATTATTTATTTGAGTGAAATTAAAATTTATTTACTTTAATTATTAAAAATATTGAACAAAATTTATCTTATTATTAATAAGATTTATGTCAAAAAGTAAAATTCTGTAGTGTTTCGCAATTATATTCATACAAAATAGATTGTTACTTCAGACACACTTTAAACCCTTCATGTACTGCTATCTATATTTACAATTTTCACACAATAAAACCTTTACATCAGCGGTTCTCAATTTTTTTGAGTCATGTACCATCTAAAGTTTCTTTTATTATATTTCTATATTTTTAGATTGTATAATCAAGACTTACTATATACTACTATTTTAATTTTTTGTATGTTTTGTGTACCACCGCAAATAATGATATTGTACCACAGATTGAGAACCGCTGCTTTACATAATATGAGATAGAGTAGATAAAAATTATTTTTGTGAATTTGGTTAACAAAAATTATTTAAACAATTTTTCGACCGCGGTACCGCGTGACACCCTGTGTATTTGTTATAAGGATTGTTATACGGATGTATTTCTTTGAGTAAGTTTGTGCAAAAAATCGAATCAGAATAATTTACCTAACGGGGGCGACGTTACAGACTATACTAATAAGTAGTTGAAACGGTCAAAACAAAGAAACGCACACTCATCAAAAATGCACTTGAGATTCTCGTATAATCAACATTTACTGAATCGATCCAGGAAGAGTCAACTCCAACTAGTAAAAGTTGATTTAAATTTTTAAAATCAACTTTTACTGCTCGTTTCAGTTGGAGTTGACTCCAACTAGTTGGATTCAACTCTAACTGAGAATCAACTTGAACTGTAACATATATAATAATAAATAAGAAGTAGGCAAGGATTGGATCCTGCATTGGTTGCTTGAGCTACTCCGCATCTGAAAATACTGCAGTAAGGGATAACTTTAATGCAATAAAAGCATTTTGGTAAAATTGTGGATTGTAAGTTAGGCCACTGTTGTTTGAGCGCTTCATACAATGGGACTATCTCACAGAGACTTAAGCTGCAGACTGTATTGGAGAATCTGAAGTAGTCAACCCCACCCTGCATGATTTCGAGGCATTAGGTCACAGGCTTCAAAAACGACTTCAAAACTATTAATCCACAGTACATCGTCATTTTTGGAGGATGATTACAAAAGTCTTAAAAATGATCTTAACTGCTTCGTTTGAGCGAGTTTACCACTTTCTGAAAAATTTCAGACTGCAGCTTGGACGCGTTTCCGCGTCCCGTGGTATTAACATATTTACGTTGCCGGACTAACGAAATGCGGCTGTAAATTTGTCGGACAAGAGATCGATAATCTTTATTAATTAAATATAAGTACTTAAAAGTGAAAATTAAGAATTTTGTAATAACAAAATCGTAGAGTCCGACACCCGCAAGATGTCACTCTAGTGCGCTAGTTTTGTTATTACTAAAGCTCGGATTTATAGGCAACAAAAATTGAAGAAAAAGGCGCCTATATAGGCAAAGATTTATAGGCAATAAAGGAATATAATTTATTATTTATAACCACTTAAAATTTTATCATTAATAGAAACAACTAAATGTTTTTCAATATTTTCGGTCTTAAAACTATGTCTTCGATCACTTAAAATTAATTTGTATATTAATAGGTTCCTGTAGAAAGGAACTACAACGTTAACGGGTTTTTATTATTTCATATGGTCAATGGATCTCTATATATGAAAAAACCGCGGAGTGCTACCATTTGCAGGGGTGCGTTTTTGAGAGATGGGTGAATTAGTCCCTGGGCACAGGTTACATTAGGGTGAGTTCTATGCACTTTTGGTACAAACACGTCTACATAAAAATTGTTCCTGGTTAAATTTCCTATCTAAATATCACTTTTTCAAGTCAAAGATACTTTTTTTTTTCAAAAATATATTCAAAAGAAAAAGCACAAAGAAACCCAAAAGAAAGAAATTTTGTTTTTTGTCCCTTAACTTCTGTCCACGGGGATATAGGTATAGATACTGCTTTACATAAGAAAAACATACATATTTCCTCTTTAAAATGCTGTTTGGTAGAGGTCATTAGAATTTAAAGTTTTAGAAATATGATTTTTCAAAGTTTGCCACTCACAGCAATTTTGGGTAATTTTCCTTGTTATTTCGCAAATATTGTTCTGTAACTTTTTTCTACGTAACTTTAGGTATATGCAATGGTACATGTAATAGGAAGAGAAATCAATTACCTTTAAAATGGTCTACCGCATAACGTTGTGCGACTTTTTTAAGAGGTTATGGTTTTTCAAGATTTTATACCTTTAACAATTTTTCATATTTCTTAGGATTATTTTTTAATTTCTCATTATAACTTTTTTTCTTCTACATTTAGGTATATATTTATTATATGATAAAAAAGAAAGCTTATTTTGTTTACTTTAAAACGGTGTATTATAAAAAATTCTAGGATTATTTTTGAATAAAATGCGCTTTATAAGATATGCTTTTTCAAAATGTAGTAAGTACTTAAAACGATTTTTGATTTGAGGATTATTTTTTAAATTTCTTATTATAACTTTTTTATGTAATTGTGTGTTATGATTGAATTTTATTTTTTATAGGTAATACTTTGGATCCACTTGACTGGGGCTGGCAAACTTCAAAATATGGATTAGGTAATTCCAATATTTACTGTCAAAGCTCCTTCACCACAAGCTTTGCTTGAAAAAATGGCATGTAATTGTACCAAAGCATGTACAAAAAACTGTGGTTGTAGGAAGATAGGAATTAGTTGTTCAATATTCTGCAAAGTGTGCATGGGTATTAATTGTGAGAACTCTAAGTTAACTGAGGTGTCAGAGGAAGATATTGAAGCTAATGCTAACGAAGAGATGGACTATGATTTTTAAAAATTTTTAAATGTCAACGTTTAAATAATTTTAACTAAAGTGATGTTTTCTAAGACTAATATTTATGTAATTTTTGTAAAAGAAATAATTTTAAATAATACAGGTAAAAAAAAATACCAAAGAATCACTCGGTTTCCATTATTTAAATATAGATGAGACACCATTTTAAAGAACAAAAAGTAAGCTCTCTTTATTAAGCAATATATAGTATATTCAGGTACAAGAAAAAAAAAGTTATAATGAGAAATTTAAAAAATAATCCTAAAATCAAAAATCGTTGCTGGTATTTATTACATTTTGAAAAAGCATATCTTATTCACAAATAATCCTACAATTTTTTATAATACACCATTTTAAAGTAAACAAAATAAGATTTCTTTTTTATTATATAACATATATACATAAATGTGGAAGAAAAAAGTTATAATGATAAATTTAAAAAATAATCGTAAAAAATATAAAAAAATCGTTAAAAGTATAAAATCTTGAAAAACCATAACCTCTTAAAAAAGTCGCACAACGTTATGCAGTAGACCATTTTAAAGGCAATTGATTTCTCACCCTATTACATGTACCATTGCATATACCTAAAGTTACGTAGAAAAAAGTTACAGAGCAATATTTGCGAAATAACAAGGAAAATTACCCAAAATTGCTGTGAGTGGCAAATTTTGAAAAATCATATTTCTAAAACTGTAAATTCTAATGACCTCTACCAAACAGCATTTTAAAGAGGAAAGATGTAAGTTTTTTTTCTATGAAGCAATGTCTATACCTATATCCCCGTGGATAGAAGTTATGGGACAAAAAACAAAATTTCTTTCTTTTGGGTTTCTTTGTGCTTTTTCTTTTGAATATATTTTTGTAAAAAAAAGTATCTATGACTTTAAAAATAGATATTTAGATAGGAAATTTAGCCAGGAACAATTCTTATGTAGACGTGTTCGTACCAAAAGTTAATAGAACTCACCATAATGTAACCTGTGCCCAGGGACTAATTCACCCATTTCTCAAAAACGCACCCCTGTAAATGGTAGCACTCCGCGGTTTTTCCATATATAGATGTCCATTGACGATATGAAATAATAAAACCCCGTTAACGTTGTAGTTCCTTTTAGCTATCTTATTTTGAATATAATCAATAGCCTATAAAAACGAACGTTCGACATGGACAGATATAATTGGAGCATATTTCAGAGCGGATAATAAATCTGGCATAATTTTTAATTCCTCGGAAAATGTCCCATTCAAAACTTTAGCAACATTAGATAAAAACGAAAAACCTTCATTCTTGTCGAAAATATATTTCAATTTTTTAAAAATTAATTGACCGTTACTTCCAGGTGCCGTTTTAATTTTCGTCTTTAAATTATCTATTAATTTTACTGACTCACATAACTTTATCTCTTGTTTTTCTAATAAGGTAATTGTGGTAACTATTAATTTATAATTGTCATTGATATAAGCGAGTTCCTGTTTCAATTTGGGATTTTTTAATATTTTTTTTGGTTCTCGAATGGCTTCGGAAATATCATCATCAAATTCTGACATAACTAATTCTATTTCATTGCAGTGTTCAAAGTAAAAAAAAACGGCTTCGAGCCAGGTTCCCCACCTTGTAATTACGGGTTTAGGTGGCAAATGGACACTGGGAAGTATTTCTTTATATATTTGCACCCTCAACGGAGCCTTTACAAAAACTTTTTTCATAAAATTTATAAAATTATTTACCAACGGAAACAGATTTCTTATTTCTTCAGCAATTCTATTTACCCCGTGGGCTACACAAGTGCAATGAATTAAATTAGGATAAAAAATCTTTAAATTAACAGCAGCTTTTAACATATATGCCGCAGCATCTGAAAGCATTAAAACTATTTTATTCACTGGTATAGGGTTGGGTAAAAAGAGGTTTGTTAAACTATCTTGTATAAATCGACTTATTGTTAAATTGTTTGTTTTTTCCAATTCTTTAACGGCAACTAAATAAGGTTTTTTCGCAAAGTTTTCGTTCAAAATTCCAATCATTAAATTAGCTATATACCTGCCGCATACATCTGTCGTTTCATCCACGATAATATACAAAAAATTGCCCTCTAACTCCCGCTTAATTTTTGAAATACCACATAACATTTTTCCACAGTATGTTTTCTCAATGTACTCTCGTCCGGTAAGGATTTATTAAGATATTTTTCGAAAAAGCATTTAAAACTAGGGTTATTAAATTTATATAGAGGAATGTTGGATGCAATCATCATCTGGCATAAATCAAATTTAAATGCGTCTTCCTCCTTTTTTTTGTGAACTGCTTAACTATCCCGCAGAGATATTTGGGCTAACTTAGAGGAATTTAATTTTTCCAAATTACGTTTATGAAGTGGGGTTCCACAATGCTGGTCAATAAAGTACTTTTTTCTACTTGAAATCTGAGAATTTAAAAAAAAATAATTAGAATTCTAAAACCGCTTTAGAATTTAGTTATGTTGTGGGACGAGAAAAAAAGAGAAAAAATAAAACTTACCGATTTGCCGCATGGTTTACAAAATGCTCCATCTCCTTCTAGAGAAAGTTCCGAATAAAGTGCGATCCATAGCCTTAATTTAGATGTCATCTTTTCACACAAATGTCTAAAACGTTTTAAAACGTGTTCTTTGCTTTTCGGTATACGCAACAAAACTAAACTAGGATATAGCAATTTGTGACTAAACTCTGATACAGTAACGGACTGTGCAACTGATAATAAACTAATAAAGCTTAGGGATTTCCAAATAGTTAACCCTCAAGTCTCGATCAGGTACATTTTCCTAGAAATCTGTTATATTAACAAACCATTGATATTTTATTATTGACCCAAAATTTTATTATAGAATGGTTTAGTAATAGAATAATATCATGGGTAGTACCATGAAATTTTAAAAAAGGGACAAATAGGCGGAATTTACGAAAAAAGGCAAAAAGTGCAAAAAACTATTATAATAGGCAAAATAGGCAAAAAAAGGCATTTTGCCTATAATTCGAGCTTTAGTTATTACAAAACTCTTAATTGTCAATTTAAAGTACTTATATTTAATTAATAAAGATTGATGATCCCTTGTCCGACAAATTTACAACCGCGTTTCGTTAGTCCGACAACGTAAATATGTTAATGACACGGGACGCGGAAACGCGTCCAATCTGCACTCTAAATTTTTTCAGAAAGTGGTAGACACGCTCAAACGAAGCAGTTAGCACCATTTTTAAGACTTTTGTATTCATCTTCCAAAAAGGACGATGTACTGTGGACTAATATGCATATATTTATTATAAACTAGCGATTTTGCCCTTCGACATGTGACGGGGATCTAATCAATTAGATGGAAGAGTCAATTTATAAAATATATATATTAATATAACGTACCTATATAATTTGTTTAAAATATAAATAATAAATAAATATTAAAATTATCCGGACACACAGCGTTTTCTCTTGACGTGTCGTCCTAAGTTTTTATAGGATTAGATAATTAACACAAAAAGCGAAAATATACAGGGTGTCCCGAAAAGATTGGTCATAAATTATACCACACATTCTGGGGTCAAAAATAGTTCGATTTAACCTAACTTATCTTAGTACAAATTTGCTCATAAAAAAAGTTACAGCCCTTTGAAGTTACAAAATGAAAATCGATTTTTTTCAATATATCGAAAACTATTAGAGATTTTTTGTTGAAAATTGAGATGTATCATTATTATGGCAGGAACATCTTAAAACAAAATTATAGTGAAATTTTTCCACCCCATAAAAATTTTATGGGGGTTTTGTTCCCTTAAACCCCCCAAACTTTGGTGTACGTTCCAATGAATTCATTATTGTGGTACCGTTAGTTAAACACAACGTTTTTAAAACTTTTTTGCCTCTTAGTATTTTGTCGATAAGCCAGTTTTTATCGAAATTCTACTTCTTTTTTAATATGTTTACATAAAAATTTTAAGGGAGTTTTGTTCCTTTAAACCCCCCAAATATTTGTGTAAGTTCTAAATAAACTATTATTGTGGTACCATTAGTTAAATACAGTATTTCTAAAACTTTTTTGCCTCTTAGTCTTTTTTTGATAAGTCACCTTTTATCGCGATGTGGCTTCTTTTTCAAAATATACCTAAAAATGTAAATCATAAATAAATTTTCAGATTATTAACAGGTCGCTACAATCGTACTTTAACCATATACAAATATGTGGTGGATTCGACAAATATTCAAAATATCTCGATAAACACTGGCTTATCGAAAAAGTACTAAGACGCAAAAAATCTTTAAAAATATCGTGTTTAACTAATGGTGCCACAATAATAATTTAATTGGAACGTACTCAAAAATTTGGGGGGGGGGGGGGGTTTAAGGGAACAAAACCCCCATAAAATTTTTATGGGGTGCACAAATTTAACTTAATTTTTTTTTAAGATGTTGCTACCATAAGAGCGCGCCACATGTCCATTTTAAATAAAAAATCTCTAAGAGTTTTCGATATATGGAAAAAAATCGATTTTCATTTTGTAACTTCAAAGGGCTGTAACTTTTTTTGTGTGCACTATTGTATATAGGTAAGTGAGGTTCAATCAACCTAGTTTTGACCCCAGAATCTGTGGTATAATTTATGACCAATCTTTTCGGGACACCCTGTATAATTAGAAAAAGTGAACAGAAATAAAATTTTAATTATTTTATAAATGTTAAAATTATTTATGTATTTTATACAGGGTGGGCCAAAGAAAAGAGTCCACCTCGATATTTGGCAGTAGTTATTAGATTTAAAAAAAAGCTCGAAACAGGTCGATTTTTATTTTTAAATTACAAATTTTTTTGATATATTATATTTCATACCAGTGACCAGTGATCCATCTGGGCGTGATGACGTAATCGATTTTTTTAATGGGAATAGGGGTTCTGTGGTAGCTCATTTGAAAGGGTATTCAATTCTCTATTCGGAAATATAAACAGTAATATCATTATTTATACAGGGTGACACAAAATAATTATTGAATTAAATGAATTGACGTAAAAAGAAGGATGTATGTAATTTATTTAACTCAAAATACATTGTACTGCTGTCAGAACATAGAAAAAAATGTTTATTTCACAAATACACAATTTCTTTTCGCTTAAATTAAATTGTAAACAACCTTCCACCTACCTCTTGACAGTTTGAAATTCTTTTTAGACAAAAATAAATATTTATTTGCCAAATTAACATTTTTTTCTATTTGCTGACATCAATATAATGTATTCTGAGTTGAATAAATGACATACATTCTTCTTTTTTGCGTAAGGTAATTGAATTTAAAAATTATTATTTTTTGGCTACTTACTGAAGAGAGAATTAAATACACTTTCAAATCAGCTACCACATGACCCCTATTACCATTTAGAAAAAATCATCGATTATGTCATCACGCCCAGATGGATGACATAACTAGGGGGCATCCATAAACTACGTCGTTGAGAAGAGGGAGGGGGGGCTTGCTTATTACGACGAAATACGACAGGGGGGAGGGGGGGTATGAGTGACCATTCGACGTCGTTTAATATATTGGTAGCTATATTTAAATTTGTCGCTATTGTGTCTATAAAAATAATTTTTTACTAGCTTCTACCAGCATTAAAGTATCAGATATTCATATAAAAACGTATAGTTTTTGATATGAAATTGAAAATAGAACAAAACTTTTACGAATAAATATACCTTTGATAAAATTAAAAACAATAATTCTATTATAGATACTTTTATCGCATACTTTTCATTTCGTTTTTATTATCAGTCACAGCGTTAAAATAATATTAGGTAGCACTTTTGTACAGGACAGCAAAACAATAAGACATTGTTCTTTGGGTTTAAACAATCGCTTCTATATACAGAACAACGGCTGGAAGCAAAAAATATTAAATTCAATTTAATATTTGTCAATGTTAGTTCATTTATGTGCTGCATATGTGTGTGAAACAACAGTTCTGAAGAACGAATAGAAATAAAATGGCATCGAAATTAAAACAAAATAAATATCAAGATTTATATGATGGAGTTAAGAAAGCATACCCCGATAAAAGTGGTGTTTTTTGTCAAAATAAGGCTAATGAGTTGTGGAGTGAATTGAAAAAAAAGTACGCAGATATTAATGACCTACATAATAATACCGATTTGGAAATAAAAAAATTATTGGAATCAGCGACAAAAAGGAAGGCTGCGTTTACAAACTTTTTTGTTACAGTAAGTACCTTTTAAATTTATGATTAATGTTAAGAATAACAAATCACAGTAAAAAAATATTTTAGAAATATTAGTTACTCTGGATAAATAAAAATAATTCGTTTTTTCGCCGAGTCTTTTATACACAATTATTATCTAACTAATTAGTATGATTCTTTAAAATGAAAATTTAACTACAAGTAGTCAAGTTTTAAATCTATTAAAATATTTATCAAATGTTCATCTGTTTATTTTTCACTTAACAAACGTTCAGAAAATATAATCTATAATTCTAAAATATCATTAATTTTGTTAAAATGGTAATAATATAACCTGGTATATTGTTTTCTCATTTAATATTTAATTGATAATTTATTGACTGATACACCTTAATATTGTTTGTTATACCTATTATTAAAATTTGTAAACTTAATCTTAAATATAATATTAACATCAAAATTATACAGGGTGTATCAAAGAGGTCGGTCCTAAATTACATCACATATTCTGGTGCCAAAAATAGTTTGATACCTTTGTACAAATGTGCACATAAAAAAAGTTACAGCCCTTTGAAGTTACAAAATGAAAATCGATTTTTTCCAATTAGTACGTTTTTTCACGGTTTTTGCTGTTAAATTTTAAAGAACTAGTTGAATTGACATGAAATTAGTTTAGACATTGAAATTTATTAGTTATCTCAGGATTCGAAAATAATTAATGCATTTAAATAGCATTGGACCAAGATTGTACGCGTACCCCCTCATATTTGATTTAAAAAAAAACCAGAAATAATATTGATTTTTTTTAAATCAATGAAGGGGGGTCGTGTGTTGCAATGAAGACGTCGACATTGGGGGGGGGGGGTCGTCTCTAAACGACGAATTACGACGGAGGGGGGGAGGGTATTAAAAAGTCCAAATTTTTTACGACGTAGTTTATGGATGCCCCCCTAGTATGAAATATATATCAAAAAATTGTAATTTAAAAATATAAATCGACCTGTTTCAGCATTTCCTTTTAATCTAATAACTACTGCCGAATATCCAGGTAGACTCTTTTCTTTGGCCCACCCTGTATACTTTTTTATATAACTTAAAAATTACATAATCTTAAGAAAAAGTAAAAGCAAAAGTAAAAAGAGCACGACGCATTAGTGTCGCATTCGAAGTCGAAGTATAAAAGCAAATCGCCCTCGACTATTACTCGAAACACAAAAAATAATGGGCCATTAAAAGCTGTTTGTTGTTATTTTCTCTTACCATTTCGTCAACAGTGGAGAACCTATTAAGATAGCCAGATATGGAGAAAACGGCCGCCATGTTGGTCATTATGAAGGCGACCCCCGCGGTGAAAAAGCACCATCCGTAGCGGTATCCGTAGACGGGTCCAGAGGGCGGTTCTTTGTGGTATTGTGATATTTCTAGCAGCGTCTCAGAAAGAGACGATACAAAGATGACCAAACCGGTGCCTAGGGACAGACCTGCAACAACAACAACGAGCTTAAATTTACGTAAAGTGTTATTGCCTTATGTTATGAGGATGGAAGTGATGGGTACAACTGCCCTTTCCTCTCCTTTGTCTTTAAACTGAAGTTATTGTCATTGCTCAGGTTTGTAAATTATCCCACTGTGTGTTATTTATCCGCTAACAAGAGCGACTTACGACTACTATATCTCAATTAAAACAGTGATATGTGTATGCAGTGGGGCATTTATTTGAATTATAAGATAAACACAAAAATGTTCTCGTTAACTCGAGTAAGTGTAAATTTTAACCAGCACAGTAATAGGGCGTATTATAGTAGTTAAATACAGGGTGCAACAAATATACAGGTCATAAATTTAATCGCTATTTCTGTGACCAAAAATAGTTCGATTGAACCTAACTTACCTTAGTACAAATGTGCATGGAAAAAAAGTTACAGCCCTTTGAAGTTACAAAATGAAAATCGATTTTTTCCAATATATCGAAAACTATTAGATATTTTTTATTGAAAATAGACATGTGGTATTCTTATGGCAGTAGTATTTTAAGAAAAAATCATAATGAAATTTGGACACCCCCATCAAAATTTTATGGGGGTTTGGTTCCTTTAACGCCCCCCCCCCCCCCAAACTTTTGTGTACGTTCCAATTTAATTATTATTGTAGAGCCATTAGTTAAACACAAGTTTTTAAAAACTTTTTTGTTTCTTTGTACTTTTTTCAAAAGTCAGTTTTTATCGAGATATTTGAATATTTGTCAAATCCACCACATATTGGTATATGGTAAAGTACGGTTATGGAGACTTATGGTTTTGAAACCAGTAATAATACATATAAATATGAAAATTTATTTATGATTTACATTTTTAAGTATATTTTGAACCATATTAAAAAAGAAGCCACATCTCGATAAAAGATGCTTTATCAAAAAAATACAAAGAGGCAAAAAAGTTTTAAAAACACTGTGTTTAACTAATAGTACCGCAGTAATAGTTTAATTGGAACGTACACAAACATTTGGGGGGTTTAAAGAACAAAACCCTCATAAAATTTGTATGTAAACATATTAAAAAAGAAGCCGCAACTCGATAAAAACTGCCTTATCGAAAAAATACTTAGAGGCAAAATTTTTTTAAAAATATTAAATTTAACTAATGGCACCACAATAATAATTTATTTGAAACGGACACAAAAGTTTGGGGGGTTTAAGGGAACAAAACCCCCATAAAATTTTTATGGGGTGCACAAATTTCACTAAAATTTTTCTTTAAGATGCTCTTTCCATAAGAATGCTACATGTCCATTTCCAAAAAAAAACCTCTAATAGTTTTCGATATATTCAAAAAAATCGATTTTCATTTTGTAACTCGAAAGGGCTGTAACTTCTTTTGTGTGTATATTTGTACTAAGGTAAGTTAGGTTCATTCGACCTATTTTTGGTCCCAGAATATGTGGTTTAATTTATGACCTGTATTTTTGTTACACCCTGTATAATGGCACCTTGTAATAAACATTTTTTAAATATATTTGCAGAATAAGCCAAGTTTCCATGCATCGCATATGGACAGTTAGTTATACGTAGCTTGTTTGAGCGTGGGAAAACCATCATCGTACATTTAGGCCCTGCAAAAAATAAAACACATTGTTTATCAGAAAGTATATTATTCAATTTTTTTCATATACAGGGTGAGTCATGAGGAACTGTACATACTCCTACCTCGTATAGAGCCTCCTATGGGGAATAACAAATGACCATTAAAAAGTGTCTGCTCCCATTGTTTAATAATATACAGGGCGAGTTTCGCATTTTGACAGAAATTTGTATTCGTCATAATTTTTTAACGGTCAGATCGATGTGTCTCTTATTTTGGCCAATCGTTACACTATTACCACCTAGTCAACTAATTTATTTAAACTAGAAAAAAATCAGGTCCGGCTTTAAAAAAATTAGTGCGTTTGGGTCTTAGAAAAAATTTCACCCTGTATACGCTTTTTGAAAACTCTAATATGAATTTTACAAATTAGACAAATAGGCAATTAATTTGGTATATTTATTTTTTTCCGCACACGAATACTTAATTTTTTATAAAAAAATCAAATTTCACTATGAATTTTTTCAGTTTGGTAAAGTGAACCATAGATTTAAAAAAATAACTTTTATTAAAAACATTAATTTTTTTTGCACAAATAAGAAATTTATGTTACCATCCAATCAACTGATTTATTCAAACTAGAGAAAAATCAGGTCAGGATTTAAAAATTAGTTCGTTTTGGTCTTAGAAAAAATTTCACCCTGTATACGCTTTTTGAAAACTCTAATATGAATTTTACAAATAAGACAAATAGGCAATTAAAATGGCATATTTATTTTTTCCCCACACGATTACTTAATTTTTTATTAAAAAATCAAATTTGTCAAAATCGGAATTTTCTAAAAATGGAAAAAAAAATGAACTCACGGTTTAACTCGCTACAACTCTGTTCCATTTTAATATTTTTTTTCTGAAATTTTTACAGCACATACCTCTTACCATTATGAAGACTATAATAATTGTTGTAGACTTTCAGTCTTCTTCTTGTAAAAGTTGCAAACTTGTAAATCGCAAAAATTAGGTGGAAACATTTAAAATTTATCAATTTGATCACGTCTATGTTAAACTATAGAGTCCAAAAGAAGTGTTATGGGAAGTTTTAGATCTAGACGTATTATAGAAAAAAAAAATGGTAAAACTTTTAATTTTAAGAAAAACGTTGTTTTTGTAAATTAATTTTTGTAAAAAAAGTTAATTTTTTTAAATCTATGCAAAAACTTTGCCAAACTTTTTATGCATAGTCAAATTTGATTTTTTAATAAAAAAATAAGTAATCGTGTGGGGAAAAAATAAATATGCCATTTTAATTGCCTATTTGTATTATTTGTAAAATTCATATTAGAGTTTTCAAAAAACGTATACAAGGTGAAATTTTTTCTAAGACCCAAACAAACTAATTTTTTAAATCCGAGCCTGATTTTTTTCTAGTTTGAATAAATAAGTTGATTGGGTGATAACATAAATTAAATATTTGTTAAAAAAAAATTCATTTTTGTAATAAAAGTTATTTTTTTTTAATCTATGGTTCACTTTACCAAACTTTTAATTATTCATAGTCAAATTTGATTTTTTTTATAAAAAATTAAGTAATCGTGTGGGGAAAAATAAATACGCCATTTTAATTGCCTATTTGTCTAATTTGTAAAAATCATATTAGAGTTTTCAAAAAGCGTATACAGGGTGAAATTTTTTCTAAGACCAAAACGAACTTATTTTTTAAATCCGGGCCTGATTTTTTTCTTGTTTGAATAAATCAGTTGATTGGTGGTAACATAAATTAAATATTTGTTCAAAAAAAATTAATTTTGGTAATAAAAGTTAATTTTTTTAAATCTATGGTTCACTTTACCAAACTTTTAATTCATAATCAAATTTAATTTTTTTATAAAAAATTAAGCAATCGTGTGCGGAAAAAAATAAATATGTTATTTTAATTGCCTATTTGTCTAATTTGTAAAATTCATATTAGAGTTTTCAAGAAGCTTATACAGGGTGAAATTTTTTTCTAAGACCCAAACGAACTAATTTTTTTAAAGCCGGATCTGATTTTTTTCTAGTTTGAATAAATCAGTTGATTAGGTGGCAATAGTGTAACGATTGAACAAAATAAGAGACACATCGATCTGACCGTTCAAAAATTATGACGAATACAAATTTCTGTCAAAATGCGAAACTCGCCCTGTATATTATTAAACAATGGGAGCAGACACTTTTTAATGGTCATTTGTTATTCCCCATAGGGGCCTCTATACGAGGTAGGAGTATGTACAGTTCCTCATGACTCACCCTGTATATTGTAATGATATGCCTTGAGCAGATCGACAGCAGGCAACCGCACGCGTTCCGATATTTGCGCAACCCCCTCCACTCATTTCCACTTCTGCTCCGAGGAATTCAAAGTGCAGATGAGAGCGTATATAAGGAGAGAACCTAAGGAGAATAATCTAAGGAGAGTAACCCTGAAGAGGCTCAAGCCTAAACGGGGATTAAATAACATGTCTTGATTGGAGAATAATCAGAATCAGTCTTGGGACGATCAAGCTGTAGACTCCCTAGCTAACCAGTGTAATGAACAGGTAGGCCAATCTGAGTGATGGAACTCTGTAGTGAGAAGATCCGCCTCTCTTTATTGAACAGGATCCGTGTAGTCGTTGAGTGAAGTGAACGGCTACCGCCAGCTCCGACTCGGAGTTGTATGGGTGTCAGTATAATTATTGATATTTTGATTGTGGGATTGTAGTTTACGCTTACACAGGAGTGAAGTGTAAGGAAGTATCACTCTGTGTGTAACTGCTTCTTGTAGTTCATTAATTGCATTTTATTGTGATAGTAATAAATACAATTTTCTTTTTCTTTTGCAGACATCATCCACCAAGTGAGCTTTCCCTGGAACGGGGCGAAGATAGAATTATATTGTATTTTTTTATCTTTAATTTTGAACTGTATAAATATCCTTAATATATGTATTTATTTTAAGCTAACCTGTGTTTTACTGAGTCTGTTGACCTGAAAGCACTACCAGTCACAATATAACATGTATTGGTGTGGTTTTAAGTTAACGTTTAGTTGTTTAAATTTGACACATTATTAAATTCTAAGGCGGTACGAAGTTCGCCGGACTAGATGGAATGCAAACGTAATATTTTACACTAACTGCATTGGGGAGGCACTTGAAACTATGACCGATTCAGGGTCATATTTGAAGTATCAGCCAATCCTGCATTTACGAATAACTCAATTTATTATACAAAACGAAATCCGAAGAGCCCAAGATTCAAAGATTTCTTAAGTTGAAAAACAAATTCTGGTAACAGCTTAAATCCGAGCTTTCTACACTTTGCAAAGCAAACGGACGATAAATGAATTGACGTGAGCAGTCTACAATTTGCATTCCACAATACGTCAATTTATCTGAGCAAAACTCCAACAAATTTGTTTCCCAGTACTCAATTTACGAGTAAGCCAAGGTAAAGAAAGACAGTATAAGATTTAGTTCCGATACAGAGACCAATTTATTAAGTTTTGCAATATAGTGGAAAGATCTTTTATACCAGTGTTATTGTTGATACAGTTTTGATGTTTTTTATGTAAACTGTCTTCAATATACATCTTTTTTTATAGGTCTTTCCATATTTTCCTAATCAAAAGAATGACTATTTTTCAGAAAAGCTACTTAATCAATGGTCGCAGCCGTATATGCCTTAATTGTACAGTTATTATGAAAATTTGAATGTTGAATGAAAAATCCTTTGTAAAAGGTATACATTTTTTTACTAAAATCCCTTTAGGGGCTACACATCCTACACAACGTTATGGGATATTGTAGTAGAAAGGTATGTTGTACTTTAATTCAGAGATGAGTATACTATACATTTCTGCAACATACCTACACACATTTTTCTACAAACATTTTTAGAAGTGCAGGAATATTTTGTCAAAGTTTGTTTAATTTTTAGTATCTCACTTATAGATTATTGAAATTTTTCAAAAGTACCTACCAACGCAATAAAAATTCAAACTGCATATTTGAGTTTAACGTTTAAACAGAAAAATCTCGATTGCTATTTTTTGCTCTAAAATATTTTGTATTAACCTATGTATAAAGCGATAAAAATGATAGAATGTAGTTTTATATTGAATTATTGAACCAGTTAAAAAATATTCTTTGAAATTATAAATAAAATTACGTTTTAATGACCTAACGAGTGTACAATTCGATAAACACATCAGCAATTTTAATATTTTATTTTATATAAAGTCACCAGCTTTTTCGTGTTTTAATTTTTAATTGAAATATTTATTTAATATTTTTTTATTATGTAGACGTTTTTATGCGCCCCTCTCAATCATTACGAAATCTGTGTATGTATGCGACAAAAGAAATCCCTTCTTAGATATTATTGAGTCACCAACAAAAGCACCAAAAAGCTACCCGATATGAGCGAGTGAAGGCAGTATAACGTGTTCCAGCCCCTCTGTAGACTTTATTTCGACTATCTCTACCATAGACTGATATTTTACACTCATCCACGGTGCGTTATAACGGAGCGGAACAGCAGCAGCAGAGAGCAGCTGAACGGAGAAGGGAGTGTCTCGATAAGCTGGAATTTTCATTCCAACCACGAATGTAAGCGTGGTGCGAGTCGAGTACTTCTAACTCCTTAGGCGAGAAGGAGAGGCAAAGGCCAATCTTTTGGATGTGATGAACTTAGGGAATTTGATTCTTGTTGGATTCTCTGAGACGCTACAACTGGAGATTGGTTAGCAGAAGAAGCAAGACGGGCTCGACGTGAGCCCGATACGGGATTTCTACTGTGCCTCCGTTAGGGTATCGACAGCCATAGAAACAACGAAAAGGGCTAGGACAGCTAGGACCGAAGACAGCGAGAACGACGACGAACTCGCGAAAGTGAAGGAAGAAATAAGCATGCTGAAGGAGCTAATGGGAAAGCACCACGGAACGGTGAAAATCAGAGAGGCTGATTACGAAGAACAGCTGAAGGCAAATGAAGGAGTGATAGCCCGACAGAGGACCGAAATAAGGGAACTAAAGAAGGAAATAGCCAAGCTGAATGACACGATCCTAAAGCTGACAGACCGAATAGACGCCCGGTTCGACGAACTGATGGAAGCCAAAAAGCCAGCGGACAAGAAGAGCCACCAACAGGTCAAGCCCTCAACTTTAAAACTGCCAAAACCAAAAACAAATGAAAAATCTCCGCCGACAGAACAACAGAATAACAAAAAAGGAGCATTCCCACCACTGCCTGGAGACGAGGCGAAGTCGTGGGAAAGAAAAGCCAACGAAGCTATGAGGGCTATGTCACCCCCTCTGATCCTACCAAAAGGACCAGTAGATCCAATCCACCCAGCGACTAACACAGATGAGGATGCGCGTGCCTTGCGACATCCCAGTGGTTCGGAGACAGAGATGGAGACGAACCAAAGTGAAGAAACCACCGTGTTGCCCGAACAACAGGCAACACCACATCGAAAACCGCCTGTAATCAAATTAGAGATCGTTGGCGAGACAGGGGCTATCCTCACCATAGCTCAAGCACAAAAATTATACACGGCCAACAGGATTTCCAAGAGTGGTAGGGAAACCCTCATCCAGGCGAAAAGCCCGGAAGATTATAGAAAAATGGTGAGGATAGTGGAAGAGTACGCGAGGACTTATAACGCTAAAGACAAAGTCAAGAGGCTACAATGGATAGCCTTCCCGTTAGATGAAGACGTAAAACCCAGAGTGGTTTTAAGAGGATTGCCCACGAATACCACAGAACAGGCAATCCAAGGAGAGATGGCAGCACAGTACCAAATACCCTGTCACTCCGCGAAGAATATGTCAACCAGAGTAGGCCCAAAAAGGCAACTACCCATGTTCATTCTGACTCTAAACCATGAGGACGTCGAAAAGGCAAAGCGTATCACATGAAGGTCGTGGTAAAGGACCTACTCAAAGCGACCGGACCAACGCAGTGTTTCAACTGCCAAGGCTACCACCATGCCCAGAACGCGTGCCACAAGGACCCAAAATGTGTGAAATGCGGAGAAGATCACCCGTCAAAGCTGTGCAAACGAGCCAGAGACGTGAAGTCGACATGTGCTAACTGCAATGGAAGCCATACAGCCAACTACAGAGGATGCCCTAGGTGCCCAACCTGGGGAAGACCTCCACCACAGAGGCCACAACAAACGAACAGACGACAGCAGGCAACCGCGGTATCCTACGCCCAAGCCACACAAACAAACAAACAACAACAACAAACACAAAACAACACAGCGATTCCCCAAGACGAAGACTACCTAGTCAGAATGGTCACCAACATAGTGACTAAGGTAGTCCAAGAAGTTATCCTAGGCACCAGGCAGACACAGAAGTAATGTAGGCAGACAGGGGATACTTGAGGATAGGCTCCTGGAATCCGGGCGGCATATCAACAAATCAAAATATCATGGACAGTGGCGGCCGGTCAGGGTCGGCAGGGTCGGCAGTGCCAACCCACACATTTATAGATATAGATTTTTTAAATATTTGTATCTGTGAAATAAAAAAAAATCTATCAGATAATAAAGACTAAATTTTATTCATGGTTTTTAAAAGAATTTGATCAATCCGAGCGTTAAGTGATCCCTGCGCATAACAGACTTCTCAAAAAATGAATGATCCGAGCCATTTATCTGACTTTTCGGCTAGCCGTCCCTAACATCCGTAGCTTGACAATTTACACGTAAAACTCAACGACATAACAAGTCGATGAGCAAGCGAACATTACTTTTCTCCGTGGGCAATAGCAGATACGGCATGGCAGGTTAAGCGCCAAGTACGGCACATTTCGGTCTGCCGGTCGGTGTTTCATTTGGAAGCATGCATCGGTAGAAATTGTCAAAATTAATCACGCCGTTTTACGTCGTTTAATTGATATTGTAATTTTTTTAAGTTGTCAGGAATTATCATTTAGTGGACATGATGGATCGAAGCATTTGTTAAAAATCAAAGTAATTATAGAGAATTAATAAAATTGTTTTAGAAATACCTATTTACTTTCTAATTCGAAGTGTATTCGTAATACAGAATGAACTAATACATATAATCAAATAGTTAAATTTTGAATAACGTTGTTGAATCTGAGATTTAGAAAACCATTTGCTTTTCACTGAAAGTAGATGAAACTTCTGATTATCATGTCATTCACAATTATCAATTATTTTGTTCGATACGCGTTACGTGGCAATATTTATGAGAGGTTTTTAGGTTTTAGAGATGTGAGTAAAAGCAATAAGGCAGAATATATTTTTGGTGTTTTAAAGAAGATTCAAATTTTTTGATACCAAAAATAAATTGGTAGGGCTAACTGGGGCAATCTCATGACGGCGTTGCTGTGATGAGTGGTGAATTGAATAGTCTCCAGGCAAAAGTTAAAACTATTGCATCACAAGCTTTATTTACTCACTATTATGCGCATATAATGAATTTAGTTTTACATGATACGTGTAAAAAAATAAAGAATATCGTCTTTTCTTGCCAGTTTAGCTCACCTAAACGGATTAATGCTTTAGAACCAATTTGTTTAGAAAAAAAAGCGAACAGTTAGTCAGATGCGATGAAATTTTAAAACTCGGTTAGTTTTATCTAAGCAGATTATCTCTTATAGTTTTAGTATCTGTAGCAGATTTTGGTGAACAGCTTTTGGAAGTTTTTGATTTTATTATCGAAGGCGATGATTTTGAAAGTGGCGATACCTCGATCCGTGAAGCAATCGGTTTGAGAACTTTATTAAATACTAATGACTCTTTCAATATTTTTTTAAATATTTTTTGCCTAAGATATTCCTTGTTGTTCAAAATCAGTCAACTGACATTATTTATTCTAAAAATAGAATACGAAAGCTGGTGCAAAATCTCAGAGATTTTCGTAATGATAGTAGTTTCCAATATATACGCAGTGACGTTTTGGATTCGCTTGATATTTCGGAATCACCCCAAAAAAGACAACGACATGATACATATCTCGAAAAACGAGTAAGTATATCTTGAAATTTTGGATACCTACTATTATATGCAAATAGATACTCGTTTTTTGAATTTTGAAGATTTGCAAATTTTTGACCTCTTTGACGATTTAAAATTTAAAAGTTACGTTCGCCAAAGAATTTCCAAGATATTTATTATTACAAGTTAGGTACATAAAAATTATGCTGGTACAAATATTTTCAGAAAGTGGGATAAGTTGCACAATATGTATGTATAATTCTATGTAGTGAGTACTGCAATTCATTACAACAAACTGTTTATCACTTTTCTTATTACCACCAATTTCTGCCTAAAAAAACGGGATTTACCTTGTCTCAAAAGAATCAACACGTATTGTCGAAACACCATGAAACAAGAGAGAATGTCAAGTACATCAAATAAAAAAAAGCAAAAAACAACAAAATCTCCTATGATGAATTAAGCCTTTTAGTTTGATGGTATACCTATTTGAGGAGACAAAAAAACCTTGCCGACCCTGTCTCCAAGGCCACGAGTCGCCACTGATCATGGACGAACTCAACAGATACGAGATGGACATCGTAGCAACACAGGAAACCAAGCTTACAAACATCTTTAACCTAAAGTTTCCTGGGTACGATGTATATAGGAACGACCTCACAAGAAGATCAGGAGGAACGGCCATCCTAGTCAAGAAGGGAATTAAACACACAAGATTCACGACCCCACCACTTGTAAACATGAAGGCAACAACAATAAAAGTGAAAATGAGGCAAGGCATAGTCAGAATAACATCAGCCTACGTAAGATCGCGAGACCCATTAATGGACGATGACCTAGATGCGTTCCTAAACATCGCTGAAACATCGATAATAATAGGAGACCTGAATTCAAGATCCCCAAATTGGAACGATAGAGCTACGAACAGAAACGGACGACTACTAAATAGCTATATAGAAAATAACGAATATATTTTGGCAATGGGTCCAGAAAAACCAACACATTTCCCAGGAAATGGACTTTCCACCCACATCGACATCGTTGTAGCTAAAAACCTAGGACTACAAGCTAAAATAATTACCTTGAACGAAGGAACAACAGATCGCAACCCCATTCTAGTAGAATAGGAACATGGGAAGAAACAAACTCGCCGAAAAGAATAAAAAAGAAAATAAAGTGGACGAATTACAAAAGACTAGTGAGTAAAGGAATAAACATAGTGCCAGTTATAAATAACCCTCAACAAATAGAAGGAAAAGTCCTAGAGCTAGAAAACATCATCCGAGAAGCAATTAGAAACAGCACAACAGAGGAAGAAGTCGAGATCCACACGGGAAGGTTCAAAGACATACCACAAGAAGTACAAGACGTGATAAGGGAAAAAAATAGAGCGAAGCAAATAGCCAGAAAAACAATAAACCGAGTAGACAATACCTGGGCAAATACACTAACCAGAGAGGTCAAAACGGCTCTACAACTACACCGCACCGAAAAATGGGACAACTTTTTACAAGAGATGGAAGAACTAGACTCAAACATGAAAAATGTTTGGAAGCTCCAAAAAATGATGAGAAGCGACAGAAAACCCATTACCCATTACATGGAGAAAACGGCATGGTGTATACCATAGAAGAGAAAGCAGAGGTGATGAGGTCAACACTCGAAAGAGAATGCAGGTTAAACTTCCACCCAGACGAGGACGTAGACTTCATGGAAGAAGTCGAAGAGCAAGAAGAAAGACCAGAGGACCCAGAGGACATCATTCCCCAACATCACCGGAAGAAATAAACGAACATATAAGAAATAATTCACCAAGAAAAGCGCCTGGTCTAGACGAAATAACACATAGAGCCCTAAAGTATTTGCCCATAAGAGCTATAGTGTACTTTACAAACATAGTGAACGCGATATTAAGATACAAAATATTCCCGAACAGATGGAAAGAGGCCCATGTCATCATGATCCCAAAACCTGGCAAGAACCACACATTCCCGCAGAACTACAGGCCAATCAGCTTACTCCCAGCGATCAGCAAGATAATGGAAAGAATTATCCTCAGCAGACTGCAAGCGGAAACAAACATATTAGAGATAATCCGAGAAGCTCAATTCGGATTCAGACCAGAGCACTCCAGCGAGCTACAAGTACTCAGATTAACTGAGTACATAGCAGCTGGATTCAACTACAAGCAGTACACTGGAGCAGCATTCCTGGACGTAAGCAAAGCTTTCGACAGAGTATGGCACAAAGGGCTCATATACAAAATGCGAGGTTATGGGTACAGCGGAGCGATGACGAGGCTGATCTCCTCGTACTTAGGCGGTCGGAGTTTCAGGGTTCGGATAGGACAAGTCCTGTCCGAGCTCGGAAACCTGGAGGCTGGAGTGCCACAGGGAGCGGTCCTGTCACCTCTGCTGTACACAATATACACCGCTGACGTACCTAGAACTCCAGGTACCCTAATGAGCCTCTACGCCGACGATACAGCGATAGCGGCCAAACACAGAAACGTAGACATCGCAGTGACCAACCTGCAAACAGCGTTAGAAGACATCGAGGAATGGTATATAAAATGGAAGATAGCCATCAACTCCGAAAAGACGCAAGCGGTACTATATAAGAAAGGAAGACAACAGCCAGAAGAACAGCTGACGGTGCTGAACAACCCCATCGAGTGGAAAAATGAAGCTAAATACCTGGGAGTCATCATGGATAAAGGATTAACCTTCCAAAAACACGTAGAAGCCACAGTCCAGAAGGCCAACATGGCGAGAGCAACTTTAAGAGGACTCACAGGAAGAAATAGTAAACTAAGACTAAAAACGAGGTTAAGACTAATAAATAGCATAATATTACCGGTATTAGCATACGCATCTCTCGTATGGGGACAAATATGCAACACCCACAAAAAGAAGATACAAGCGGTCCACAACAGCAGCTTAAGAGAGTCCCAGAGTCCCAAGATACGTCGCAGAAAGATTCCTGTTTAGAGATCTTCAACAGGTGAGAGTCACCGAAACGATGACAGATAAGGCAAGGGTCAAATTCGCGGAGCTGGAGCACCACCCAAGTCACATACTGCGAGAGATGCTAGGGTATGACGCGTTCCACCGATGGAAGCACAAACGTCCTAAACAGTAAATAGTGGAATAAAGTGAATCGAATAAAGCAAACAAAGAGTGACAAAGTAAAACAAAAAGTAAAAGTGAAAGTAGTAGTTAGTTCGTAGCTCGAAACACCAAGTGCCGAAGAAACACACAACCAAAGTGTAGGTCCACATCACGACCAGGTAAGAAAATAGAGGAAAAGGCGCATGCCAAACAAAAAAAAAACACAAAAAAACAAAAAAGGCGTAAGCCACCAAAAACAAAAAATCATAAAATTCTTGAGCACCAAGTCATTGAACCAAGCTCAGTGGGGCTTGGTACAATGACTTGGGGTCCAAGCAAGCAATTTTATTACCGCAGATAAGTAAATAGAAGATAAAGGCATAGAGCGCTTCACGCTGGGCTAGTTTTGTAATTCGATTAGGGCACCACATTGGAATCTTATTACCCAGGATTCCATTGTGAAGAGCATTTGGCTGCGATAGTTGTGCCCCCATCACGCATCAGCGTGCTATGGGGGGGGGAAAGGGATGACCTGGGGTATTGGAGCGAGGTGGGGTGATCCCTGTTTTAAACTCGGGTCAAAACACCTCGCCCCAATGAATTGTTACACCCGAAAGTACTTTTTCGATAGGGTGGACATCTCCCAGAGGTCGGGTTGAATCAAATTGTTTGCTTGCTTGCTTACACTATCCATAAAAAATACTTGTTTCCAATCGCCTATTGAACAATTGGCGTGTTCAAATGCAAATGCAAGTCTGCGTCTTTAGTGAGCAGCAATACGTAATGGCACCTTTTCTGGATTGCAAGCTGTCAAGACCTGTTCTCTTAACATTTGTCGAACAGTAAAAATGCTGATTACTGGTCCAAGTGCCAAGTTCAATAACCTGCTCGGATCACAGAACAATATCTTTCATGAGTCACACACTTAAAACATTTTTGAAAATAATACACGGCAGAATTGTTAAAACTCTCGAATATGAAATCAGTGACACAAAATTTGGCTATAGAAATTGTATGAGCACACGAGATGCTTTGTTCGGCTTGAATGTGCTGGCCTAAAGATGCATGGACATGAATCAGGATATGTACTTATGTTTTGTAGACTTTGAAAAGGCATTTGATAAAGTTCAACATGAAAAGCTTGTGGATGTATTAAAAAGCAAAAATATTGACAGTCGTGATATAAAAGTTATATCTAATATATATTGGAATCAAACTGCCAAGGTAAGAGTTGACAACCAGGACACCCAAGATATCAAAATACAAAGAGGAGTCCGGCAGGGTTGCGTGCTGTCTCCACTACTTTTCAATGTCTACAGTGAAGCAGTATTTCAAGAAGCGCTCTCAGATTCAATAGAAGGTATATCCATCAATGGAGAAGTTTTGAACAACTTACCTTTTGCAGACGATATAGTAATAATAACGGATAACAACAACGATTTACAGAACGTAATGCAACGTCTTAATGAACGCTGTGATGAGTACGGACTGAAGATGAATTTAAAGAAAACTAAATGCATGATCATAGCTAAATCAGCACACGCAAATATCCAATTAACTATTGAAGAACTGTAAATGAGAGTGTGGATAACTACAAATACTTAGGAACATGGATAACATCAAATGTAGACCAAACCAAAGAAATTAAGACACTTATTGAAATAACACGTGCTTCATTCATTAAACTTAAAAAGTTTCTTTGTTGTCGGGATATAAGTTTAGAACTACGCCTAAGGATGCTTCGATGCTACGTGTTCTCTACTCTTGTATATGGCTTGGAAGCGTGGACATTGAAGCAATTCATTTGAATAAGTTGGCCGCCTTTGAATTTTGTTACAGAAGTATCCTACCAATATCATGAATTCAAAGAATGTCGAACGTGGAAGTAACTAGAAGATAGGAAATCAACCGGAAATAATACTAACTTTCAAAAGACGAAAACTTGAGTACTTGGGACATGTGATGAGAGGGCAAAAATACTAATTATTACAACTTATTATGCAAGGCAAAATCCGAGGAAAGCGAAATGTGGGAAGGCGAAGAACATCCTGGCTTAAGAACTTACGGAAATGGTGCGAATGCAGTAGTGCAGAGCTATTTAGAGCGGAAGTCAACAGGGTCCTCATTACAATAAGTTCTCTGCATAGTTGAATGACTACCATTTAATTGTCTTACCATATTCCTTCAGCTTGCTAAATTTTCCAGCAATGTAACAATCTGAGCACACTTTCGATATTTTTCCATCGTTAGCGTTATTACAACTTCACTTCACTGTACACTTCACTGAAGCCAGTGTAGCACTAAAATATCTCAGAAACTCAGAACACTACAATGCTTCACACAGATCTCAAAACCATCAATTACAATTTGCAAAAGCTTCTAAAAGTTCTGAAAATTCTATTGTTTAATAGGTCTGACGAGTTTATTTATTCTCTTAAAATTCTAAGTCTAGCTTTTCAATACACCTGATAATTCATTTAATTTAATTAACATAAAACAAATTAAAAAGAATGGATAAATATATAAAAAAATGTAAAATTTCCTAAATATACAGGTGCAGTTGTCAGTAATATTTTATCGAAATTTGTTTTTATTTTTAGTATGTATCTCACTTATAGTTTACTGAAATTTTGAAAGTACCTACCTACGCAATGAAAATTCAAACTGCATATTTGAGTTTAACACATATTTTTAACGTTTCAACAAAAAAACAGGACTGTTATTTTTTGCTCTAAAATATTTGATATTAACCTATGTATAAAGCGATCGAAAATGATGGAATGGATTTTAATATTGAATTATTGAACCAATTAAAAAGTAATTCTTTTAAATTATAAACAAAGTTACGTTTTAATGACGTAACGAGTGTGTAAAATTCGATAAACACTTCAGCAATTTTAATATTTAATTTTATTAACATAACTGGAGTCACCGGCTTTTCCATAATATTTTAATAATTGAAATATTTATTTAATATTTTGTTTATGCAGATATTTTTATAAAATATTTAATTTTATATTTATCGTTAAAAAAGAATAAACGTATTATTTTACTTTTGATTAGTTAGACTGTAACGTTACTGTTTTCTTTGAGAAAAATTTCTCACTCGTTTTCAAAGTTTTTCTGATGGGTGAGAGGAGTGTGTAACGTTACAAACGTCACATCTTTAATATCTTATTTTTAAATAATGGTTTTACTTTATTAATATTTCATTAACAATAATTTTCTTCTATTTGTTTTACCTGTTTTCTACGTTAAAAACTCGTTGGCGCCGTCGTTTATTATCCTCTATTTTCTATCACTATTTTCATCTAAAATCTAAATCATCATACGGAACGTACTTAATATATTCTTACTCTGTAGATATCTGTCTTTCAATACGGAACATGGTTGCCCATCTACTCATATTTTGCGCTGTCAATGGAGGGGCAAAAGTAATCTATTTAAAGAGATGAGCCCATACGGCCCCATCTATTTCATCAGACCATATTCTCTTCGGGTAAGAATACATATTATCATATTTTAATTACATTTCTACATCCAACAGTTTTTCTAATATTTTTTCTTATACCTAACCGCCCATGTCTACGACCACATGGTCAGTTTTAAATACCTATTTCTTTCTAATTTTCATATATGCATGTGTAAATCAAATTTTAACTATAGTCCAGGGTAATAAGCTAGAAATAGACCATGTTCGGGAAACTCAAAGATCCAGGTAGCTGACTACTTTTTTAGTAAGAAAGTAGAAAACTCAAAGATGTACCACAAAAATGTATATTAAAAAATGTCATACAGGACGCGTTTCGGCTCTTACCGAGCCATCATCAGCTTGAAATACAGGAGCAAAGTCTAAAACTGTCCTACAATATAAAAAGGAAATTTTTAAGCATGTGGTGATCACGCCCACCTCGGCAAAGGAACTTACCAGACCAGGAAGGAGGAAGAATCTAATGGCTTACATTGTATTGGGTTCTTTAGGTTTCATTCTAAGTTATAAGTAGTGTATTAGACATTAAGGGTATAAATTCATTTTAAGATTTAAATGACTTCCTCTTTGAGAGAAACCATCTTGCGAACAGATCAGGTGCAAGGAACTTTTCGGTGAACTGTCAAATTGCTGTCAGTGATGACAGATGACATGTAGTACTCAAGAATGAATTTGTCGTTAGGTGGTAAATGTTGTAACTAAAAGACCCCACAGACTAGGGAAAGAAAAAAGAAGAAGATTAAACGTCAAATTCAAAATTTGTAAGGTGAAAGAATAGAGGAAAATAAATAGGACAATATTGAATGTATACGGTATTAAAACGAAGAGGAAAAGCTGAAAAACAATGAAGAATAGCAATAACCAATAAAATTTGATAAGTAATTACCGAGGTGGACAAGACCACCCCATGTTCAAAAAGAAGTAGGGCAGTTTAAGAAAAAAGGACAAAGATTCAATCAGGACAAAACATATTAAGATAGCTCTATATAAAATACATTAAAAAGTCAAGTATCACAGTACAGTTGTGTCAATACAACTTATTAATTAGATATCACAGTTTTTTCCCGTGTCACTGAAAGATTAAACCCAGGTCTAGAAAAACTTTGCTTTGGTTGAAAACGTCACAGTTGACAGTTTTTAATTTTTGCTAAAAAAACCTCATCAAACCTAATTTAGTGTGAAAACAGTTGTTAATTCTTGTTAATTTTTTATTTATCGTTGATAAGAAGTCGAGGTCCGCTGGGATGAACAGCCTCGGCTTCTTTTCGCAGTGAATATCTGTTGTGAATTTTGTTGTGTTTGACATTTGATTTTTTGGAAGAAAACTTAAAATAGACAAATCTGTGATTATCGTTCGAGGTGAACGGACGACTCATCCAAAGGGTAAGGGCCAAAACTATCTATATTTCCCTGTTAATTTCTAATTTGCATCGACTGGCATAGATTTTAAATGCGTCAATCTGCCGCATAAGATGGAGGAAGAAGTTCCTCCCGATCCTCCTCCACCACCTGACCCTCCTAATAAAATCAACCAACATGAATGTCAATCTCAACCTCCAATTATTCAGAAAAGTCTTAAAGGAAAAAAACAAATACTATTTTCGGAAACCGACATAGGTCCTTATGAAGTATTTGTCCAGGGTCAGGATAAAAATATTGGAGATTACCACGTGTTAAGTATAGCTAAATCTATTTCTGTTTTAAAAATTAAAGACATCACGAAAATCAGTAGAAAAGGTAAAAACAGGATAGGGGTATTATTTGCCACTAGAAAAGCAGCCAACGATTTCGTTGTGAGGAAAGATTGGGAAGCCCTAGGGTATGACGTGTTCATTCCATTTCATCAGATTTCTTGTAGGGGTATAGTAAGGGGAGTTAATAAAAGATTCACAGAGGAAGAAATAAAGGAGGCATCAGAAACCAACTTGGCTTTATGTAAGATATTAAGTGTAAAGCGAATGAACCGGAGAGTACAAGTGGATTCAAAGGTTGAATTTGTCTCCACGGGAACTATTAGCATAACTTTTTCAGGAAAAACTATTCCTAAAGAAATTTCCATATATCAACTACCAATGAGGGTCACACCATTCATCAGCCCTGTTCTTCAATGTGGAAATTGCTTACTTTATGGCCATTCTACGAACCAATGTAGAGGAAAAAAGAAATGTGCTAGATGCGGAACTTCTCATGAGGATTCTTCATCTAATACGTGTACAAAATATTGCATTTTCTGCAAATCTTCTGACCATGAATCAAATAGTCGTAATTGTAGAGAGAGAGTCAGACAAAAAGATATTAAGGATCTAATGTCCTTTTCTAATCTATCTTTCTATGAGGCAAGTCAGCAGGTTCCTAGGATACATAATATTTCATCTTTAAACATAAACGATTTCCCCCCCTTACATAGCGATCAGAATAATTCTAATGGCATCTTACCACAGGAGAGGAGGTCTGCAGCCTCAGCTCAATATTCAAAACCTTTTAGTCAAGTCACTCAGTCTCCACCAAAAAGAAGAAGACCTTCAATACAAGAAAATACAGGTTATGATAAAATCTCCCACCAAAGACTACTTATTAATCCATCAGGTAGAAGAATAAATGAGCCTTCGACTTCAAAATTCAATCCTGCTCACTCTGATTCTCAAATCACTAACTCACAATCTTTATCCCAACTTCATTTGGATTTCAATCAGGCCATGTCTATGCTGAACCAATCTCACAGGGAGCTCGTCATGACCTTCATTGGGGACTTAATAAACTCAAAATCATACTCCATTCCTTACAATATGGCAGATCTAAAGACTAGCATAAACAAAAGTGTATCACCTTTCAATACAAATGTAAACCAGGGTCGGAGGGGAATAGAGGATCTCGAGCCTGAGGATTCGAGATCTTTTGACTCCTTGGTCTAGCAAACATACTCTTTATAATGAATCCTAACACTCCGATAACTATTATTCAGTGGAATATACGTTCGTATAACACTAATTCTGACAATCTAAAAATCCTTATAAAAAACCTTAACCCAGATATAATCCTTATTAGCGAATCTTGGCTCTCAAACCAACATGTTATAAGATGTAGAGGGTATCAAATAATCAGAAAAGGTCGAGAGGATGGCTATGGCGGATTAATTACTCTTATCAAAAATAATATTGATTATAGGGAAATTCAAATTGCCAATCCAGGCTTCAATCATGATGTCCAATTCCAACTCACATTTCTCCCTAACTTTAATTTGAATATTCTTAATATATACTGTCCACAAGACAACTCTATCTCCAAATCCAACTGGTTTTCCCTTGTTAAATTACTTAATAAGCCATTTTTAATCATGGGTGATCTAAATTGTAATCATAAGGCATGGGGTAGTTCTAGAGACAGTCACAATGGTAGGATTATTTTTGATTCTTTGGAGGAACTTGAGCTAGTATGGGTCCCCAACTAGACTGGTGGCCCCAGGAGGCAGTAAGTCGGTAGTAGATCTAACAATGGCATCAGTCGATGTGGCAGCCAGTGTGGGCAAGTGGTCCACTATTTCAGATACTGGAACTAGTGACCACTTCCCCATAATATGTCAGATAGGTGTATGTCCTCAATCTCCCCCGCATTCATGTAAAAGAAGAAATCTAAAGAAAGCTGATTGGTCTACTTATCATAACAATTTAAACAGCATTTTCTTAGCTTCTCCCAGGGAAGATTACGAATTTTTTACTAACTCCATATCATCGGTAGCTGATGAAACAATACCTTGGCTTCACCCTCCTAATAATTCCAAATACCACATTCCATGGTGGGATGACTCATGTGCTGAAGTCGTCTCTGCGAGAGTGTCTGCCTTAAAAAAATTTAAAAATATCCCCTTAATGGAAAACTATATCGAGGCTAAAAAGAATATAGCCAAATCAAGAAAATTCCTAAAATCAAAACGTAAAAATAGTTTCAGACTATTTTGCAGTAAATTAAATAGAAACACTCCTCTAAAAGTTGTGTGGGAGAAAATTAATAAGGTATCGGCTTCGAAACCTTCAATATATACACAATTGCCCTCTACTCCTATATCCCACGAAATTCTGTGTTGCTTAACCCCCCTTTCCGCTGTCAATAAAGTATTGGTTAGATCTCCTCAAGCCCTAGAACCGCCATTTGCTCTCGACGAGTATCAGAACTCCCTCTCAATTAAATCTGACTCGGCTCCTGGTTTGGATCAGATTTCCTACTCAATGTTAAAAAATCTTCCCGTTGTTGGATCTTTGTTATTAATTCAACTTTTCAATGAAAGTCTTAGAACGGGTATAGTTCCTGTTCAGTGGAAACAATCAGTAATTTTACCTATAATCAAAAAAGATAAAGACTGTAATAATCCGTTAAACTTTAGACCAATAGCTCTTTCTTCATGTGTAGGCAAAATGCTCGAAACTCTTATAAAGAATAGAATAGAGTGGATTGTGGAACATAATAAGATTTTTAATCCACTACAACTAGGATTTAGAAGGGGTAGAGGTTGTACGGAATGCCTTACATACCTCACCTCAACAATTCAAATAGGCTTCGCTCAAAATCAATACACTGTTGGCATATTTCTAGATATCTCTTCTGCTTATGATAATGTCAATATATCACTCTTGTATTCCAAATTATTAAAGTATAACATTCCAACCCAACTGGCTAATTTGATTTTCTGCCTTCTAAATGATAGAGAGCTATTTGTCAAAGACAAACTGGGACAAACCCATGGCCCAAGAAAATCAAGTCTGGGACTACCCCAAGGTTCCCCATTAAGCCCTATCCTCTTCAACCTATATTGTCTTTCCCTGTATAATTTAATCCCCTCTTCATGCAAACTAATTCAGTATGCAGACGATTTGGTTCTTCTGATTAGAGGGAGTGATATTAATGAATTGGTAATTAATGTAAATAAATTATTGATTCAGATGGAATCATGGTTGCTAGACCACAATTTAAATCTGTCTAAGAACAAATCTTCTGCAATATTATTTACAAAAGGAAACACGAAAATCTCTCCCCCTAACGTAATATTTTGTAACCAGAATATTGGTTGGGTGGATTCAGTCAAATACCTGGGGGTAAATATTCAAAAAATCTTAAAGTGGAATTCATATGTAAACTCAATAGAACTAAAAGTAAATCGTGGCCTGAATGTGATGAGAGCTCTTTGTGGGACTTATTGGGGAAGTGATCCAAAAACCTTACAAATTGTACACAATGGTCTGATTCAGAGCCATCTGGACTTTGGCTGCCAGGTAATTTTCGATTGTCCAACTTCCTTAATTAAAAGATTGGAGAAACTAAAATACAAAAGTATCCGAATTATAACTGGATGCATGAAATCTACCCCAATTCATGCTCTCTTAAGTGAAAGTGGTCAGATCTCGCTTAAATCTAGATGGGAATGGCTTAGCTCTAAATTTATATTAAAAAATTTAATGTTAATTGGCAACCCAATTATTTCCGCTCTCGACCTGTTAGACTTGGCAATTCAAAGGAACCAAAATCATTGGAAAAACAGAAGTATTCCATTTCTAGTGCTTTTAAAAAACAAATTTAAAAGTACTTATCCCAACTTATATTTAAGTGACTTATACCCATGCCATAACTTTGAACTAGACCATCAATTCACTGGTCAACATGGAAAAATGAACAGACACTCTGATGGGTGTTCTAAACTAATTTTGGGTCGCTGAACTCGAATATGACCTCCGTTTTTTTCCATCACCCTCCATTTTTCCGCTCCCCCCTATTCTTGCCAAAATTGTGGTGAAATAGGTAAATTTCGTTTAATTTGCTCATTTCGCCGCGATAAATGCCAACTTATAGATTAAAATTACAGTAAAATAATGATTAAGATTATACCCAACGATAAACATAATTGGAGATCCGAGGGGGCGAAAAAAGGGAAAGAAAGGGGTATTTTTCTGAAAAAAACGTAAAAAATCAGCATTTTTCAGTATTTTTTTTGGAAAAAAAGCGACATTACAGGCCTTTTGCCATTTTTTACACCTTCCCACTACCCCTTTGCACCTTCCTATCTCTCTTTTTCACCCCCCCCCTTCTCTCTTTTACACTACTTGAATTCGCAAGCAAGCACCTGTCAGTTGCAGTGAGCGTGTTGTTCGAGACAGACTGTCTCGAAGTTTTTAAAAGTGAGGTGTTTGCGTTTAGCACACGTGTTTTTTTTTTGTGCTTCAAGTACATTTCTTTGTAAAGTTTTTGGAGTTACAATGCCGCGTTTTCGTAAGAATGATGTGAATTCTTTCTGTTATATTTGTGGAGAAGTAACTTTTAAGAATCAAAGGAGACCTTTAAATAAGATGGTTCGAAAAGCTTATGAGCATTATTTCGGTTGCAAAGTCGGGGATCAAGACAAGCCATGGGCCCCAAAATTATGTTGCAATAGTTGTTACACTAATTTAAGTTCGTGGTTACGTGGGAAATCACGTCCGATGTCCTTCGCTGTACCAATGGTCTGGCGTGAGCCCACTTCTCACGCCGAGGACTGTTATTTTTGTATGACGAAAATATCTGGATTTTCGCGAAAATCGAAACGTACCATCACTTATCCGAATATCCCTTCGGCAATTAGACCCGTGGAACATAGTAATATGCTGCCTGTTCCCATACCACCCGTAAACTACACCCTAGATGATGAAGAATCAGCAACTGAACAGAATGCGTCACCACTGGAAGAGGAGACCTCACATGGGAGCCAAGATGGAGACTACACGCCTAACGGTTCGAACGAACCACAACTTTTTACTCAGGAGGAATTGAACGACTTAGTTCGCGATTTAGACCTGCCTAAAATAAAAGCTGAGCTTCTTGGTTCACGACTTCAGCAGAAAAATCTCCTGCAGAAAGATGTCAATATTACGTTTTTCAGAAAAAGAAATTCCGCCTTCATTTCTTTTTTCTCGCGAGATGATGATGATGAAGATTTAATTAGCTGTAACAACATTGCAGGACTAATGACTGAGCTAAAAATACCATACGTATCTGAAAACTGGAGACTTTTCATTGATTCCTCAAAAACTAGTTTAAAAGCGGTTTTACTTAATAATGGAAATGATCTACCATCGGTCCCTGTTGCCTATGCAACCAGTATGAAGGAAACATATGACAATCTAAGAAAAATTTTGGAAAAAATTAGTTACGATCATCATCAATGGAATGTTTGTGCTGACCTCAAAGTAGTGGCAATATTAACTGGATTGCAAGCTGGATACACTAAATTTTGTTGCTTTCTTTGTGAATGGAACAGCCGTGCTAAAGATCAACATTATGTGCGAAAAGACTGGCCCTTGCGCGTGAATGATATTCCCGGTTGTAAAAACATCGCTTTTGGTGCCTTAGTAGACAAAAAAAAAATCATTATACCTCCACTTCACATTAAGCTGGGCCTTTTTAAACAATTCGTTAAGGCTCTAAATAGGGATGGTAAAGGATTCTTATACCTGAAGCAAAAATTTCCGCATATAAGTGATGCCAAAATCAAAGAAGGCGTATTTGTGGAACCCCAGATTAAACAGTTATTTGATGACGATGCTTTCTCCAACAGTTTGTCAAGAAAAGAGAAAAGAGCCTGGGAATCTTTTGTTTTTGTTTGTCGCAATTTTCTTGGAAACAAAAGGTCAGATGACTATCAACAACGAATTGATGAGCTACTTAAATCTTACAAGGCTTTAGGTTGCAATATGTCATTGAAAGTCCATTTTCTCCACTCCCACCTGAGATTTTTCCCGGAAAATTATGGAGCCGTTTCGGACGAGCATGGTGAAAGATTTCATCAGTAGATTGCCCAAATGGAGAAGAGATACGCTGGAAAATGGAACCCTAGTATGTTGGCGGACTACTGTTGGACTCAAATTCGAGAAACACCGGAGGACGCTTACAAAAGGAGAAAAATTTCCAAATAGATGCAGGTATGTTTTTTTTCAGACTTTTTGATTGCTTAGCCTTATGATTAATTTTAATACTTTTCTCCCCCTCCACCTTGTCTAATCATATTTTTGTCATAATTCTCAGATACAATCAAAACCACATAAGAGTTTGTTTCAAATAAATAGGTAACTTCTTTTTTTTTGTACATCCATATTTATGTTTTTTTTTTCTTGTTGAAGAACGAGGGGGCTTTAAGGGGGGAGGGTGAAAAAGAGAGATATGATGATGCAAGGCGGTTCAAGGGGGGTATTGGGAAGGTGTAAAAAATGGCAAAAGGCCTGTAATGTCGCTTTTTTTCCAAAAAAAAAATACTGAAAAATGCTGATTTTTTACGTTTTTTTCAGAAAAATACCCCTTTCTTCCCCTTTTTCCGCCCCCTCGGATCCCCAATTATGTTAATCGTTGGGCATAATCTTAATCATTATTTTACTGTAATTTTAATGTATAAGTTGGCATTTATCGCGGCGAAATGAGCAAATTAAACGAAATTTACCTATTTCACCACTATTTTGGCAAGAATAGGGGGGAGCGGAAAAATGGAGGGTGATGGAAAAAAACGGAGCTCATATTCGAGTTCAGCGACCCAAAATTAGTAAAGAACACCCATCAGAGTGTCTGTTCATTTTTTTTCAATTTTTTTTGTTGACCAGTGTTATCAACAATTCCAATCATAAATATCCAATCTAATCGTTCAGATGAACTTGCCTCAGTTCAACTCCAAAAAATAATTCTAAATAAACCTAGTCACACCAAATTCTTCACGGACGGCTCGGTTGATGATGAAGGATCAGCAGGCTTTGGTGTCTTTAGCCGAGAGATCAACTATTCTTATACCAGTAAACTACCTAAGTATACCCAAATATGTACGGCTGAGATTGTCGCAATTAATCATGCCCTCCAAATTATTTTGAAAAATGGGATTAAACAAGCAATCATCTGCTCGGACTCTAAAAGTGCCTTACAGAAAATAGGCAGATCAACCTATTCTATGGAAACAGAACATTCATCGTTCATGACCAAGAGAGGCATCATTGAAGCGAAAGAAAATAACGTTAATATTAGTCTGGCATGGATTCCAGGACACTCGAATATTAAAGGGAACATGGTGGCTGATAAACTAGCTAATATAGGTAGAACCTTAAATGTAGCTGCTGGTATCACTCTTCACTATTCCAACTTTCTACCAGACATCAAGCTTTCCATCTGGAATCAGTGGAAGCAAGAATGGCAGGGGAAAAATCGAAATAATTCATTTTACTCTAAAATTGTAGGTCAGATAGATAAACTCCCTTGGTACCACAATTTTGCATACCAAGACAGAAGACATATAACCACCATTATTAGAATGAGGACAGGTCATTGTGCTACTCCAGTTCACCTATTCAGGATAGGAGTAAAAGATGACCCATATTGTGACTGTGGCCGAGTTGGGTCCTTAAATCATCTGATTTTTGAGTGCCCTATAAATATGTCACCCAATTTTGACCTATATAAAGAATTAGCCAAGACAAATATCCCTACTCCCATTGAAATTTGCCTACTTATGTCCAACCTTAATCCACGTAGGATTAACCTGATCCTTAAATTCCTTAACTTACGCCCGGTTTCCGAAAGGATGATCATCTCAAAAATTATATAATCGACGATTAACAATAGATTAAATGCGTCAGAAACGTCAAACAAACTAGTTTTAACAACAGTCGATCACCTGACAAAAGATTAATCGTTAGTTAACAGCCGATCATGAGTGTTTTGAGTCTGCTAAAGGTCGATTAACCAGTTTCGCTTGTCAAACGGCGGTAAAAATGGACTGTTACCTAATCTGCGACTATCCGTCGATTAACGGGCTGTTAAGAGTTTTTTTAGTTTTTTAATTACTGTAATTAACAAATTCCGGGAAAAAATTGTCAAATAACACATATGTAAATGATATAAATCATATTATTCAATAAAAATAAGATTTTTTTATGGAAGAAATAATTTAAAATATTTATTTAACTTGCAGAACATGGATATCTCGGACATTTTTTATATTTGATTATATAATTTATATTTTTTTTCTTTTAACAATGTAAGGTAACAAGGATGCTAGACTCATGGAGCTATTTTTTGAGAGGCCAGAGCTCTAAAAAGCAGAACATAATGATTATAGCGATGTAAATAAGAGGGAAAACGTGTGAGAAATTATATCAGCTAACTTTGAAGACAATAAAACAGCCGGTAAATAAATTAAAAATAAATATAAAAAGTAAATATATAGACCAAAAATAAAAATAAGATTATAAAATATTATAGATCATAAATAAACTGTTTTATATCTCCAACTTTCGTCACAATACCTAGCCTCATTTTTAAAATGCTCTCGTTCAATTCTTGCTCCAAACAAAAGTGACACTACGTAAGAGAGAATGCACCTTTAGAATCTAAAGATACAGGTTTGGATTTAGAGGTTAATATAATTGAAATTTTGAAGGATAACAGCCAATTGTGACAGTATCGCTACCAAATCGTATGTCAGATCATCGATTACATAATCTATGATCATGCAATTTTACAATAATTGGTGTTTGAGAAACCCATCACAGGTTAACAGTTGATCAAATCTGACAGCCGATTAGATGATCGGAGATTTGAATAACGTTTCGGAAACCGGCTGTTAGCCAAACTTAATTTATAAATTAATCAATTCCCAAATTTGAATTAAAAAAATTAAGAAGATAAAGATATAAAAAGATATTGGACCTCCAAAATGATAGAAGCCTTAACCCTTATGGTATAATATTGCCTTTCCTGTAGGGACTGTCTGGCCCTATACGAAGATGTTCCTGCTAATATATATTTAAAAAAAAAATTGAGGCTTTAACATATATATTTGGAAATATTCGACTGCCCAGAGCAAGACAAGAGTATTTCCCTGGTGTAAGCTGGGCGAATTATCCCGAGGGATATAACCCAATAAAGGAAGAAGAAGAAGAAGAAGATTAAACCCAACCATACCAACACCTAGTTCACTCATAAGTATTTGAAATAGAAGAGTCCATAGACTCGGTGTATAAAGTTATTAGGTGATATTATAGGTGTTGTCACGGTTCTGCTGCAAGATGTTACAATCGTAATGAAGCCCTACAATGATAACAGTGACAAAATTATTATTGAAAATTAAAGGTGTATTTGAATGTGTTACCTGGCAGTGGTATCATTAGTAGTATTTGAAATAATAAAGAATTAATGTTGAAATGTTGTTGTTTGATTGAAAAGTATAAAGTAATTTATAACTATATTATGACAAAATATTATATTTATTGTAATATGGGAAATGAAGACAAGTAGAAAAGGTGGCTATGTTATTGAAAAAATTAATTAAAAAATTATTATTATTATTTGTCAAAGAGAACGTTAAAAACAGGTCATAACGACAACAGCAGCTCAACCCCAAGTAGACACCACCAATCACTTCATTGTTCAAAAGAGCCAAGAAAAAACTAAATAACTCCACCCGAGTTATCAATAGTATACTTATATTTATAGAAGGAAAATGGAAGAGGAAAATTAGGAAAACCAAAAAAGTGTTATCTAGTAGAAAGGAAGAGGTAACGATTAGGTTCAATATGAGTAAAAGTTAACCAAGAACTTAAGGAAGATCAAAAATTATTGGTTGACTGAAAACTATTGTTTGTTTTTATTTTAAAACATTAAATTAAGACAAATATAAGGTTCAGTTGGTAGGAGTTGTTCATTAAGGACATTTACAGCCCAGGCAACCAAACGACGTTTTTATAACGTAGATAACACGTCATAAAAATGACCAATTGACGTGTTTCTATGACGTAGTACTGACGTTGACAATCACGTGTATTTGTCTCATCGATTTGACGTCATAATTGTGACGATTTTAAAACGTAATCGTATCTACGTCTTTTTCACGTCGGTAAAATCACGTCTTTAATACTTTCAAAAAGTGACCTCTTTCAGATGTTTCAAAATAGTATAAATAGTATAATAGGTACATAACATGAAACCTATAGGCCTACGTCCCATGTGTCGAAGGTATAAGCTACCACTTGTTTAAGATCGCTTGTGCGCTAGGCTAGAAGCAACATTGATTGTACCAGCCCTCACATTATAGAATTTTCACTAGTTATATATACCTACTTCCATCCATCCAATATATATACCTACTTACTGTGTCAAAACTAAAACAACTAAAAATATGAAACATAAATATAAAAAAAAACAAAAAATATGAAATTAATAAATAATTTATTAACAAATTATCCAGCATACTTAATATCTTAATTTAACGCTGTCTTAATATCTTCATTTAACGCTTAATTAAAAACAAATTAACATAACCTCAGATAGTTGTCAAGAAGAATTACTGCAAAACTAACTCACTGAGCAAAAACGCATAAAAATCTCTTAATTTATACCTTTCTTTAACTAAATATATAAATGAAAAGTATTATTTTATCACACAAGATACAAACCGCGTAAACAATAAATGAGAAATTTCTTATAAACATTTAGCGTTACCTATACCTAAACGAAATTGTTTGGAGTCAATACAAACAAGCAAGCTCCTCCCAATTTTGTGACGTCAGACTTAGGCTGTCTAAAGTTAAAACGTTTTTTAAACGTAATTTTAACGTCATTAATCTTACGTATTTAAAATCACCTACAAAAGACGTCTATTTGACGTACTGTTCAAACACGTGTTATTTTCAGCCAAAAACTGACGTTTCTTCAACGTTATATGACGTCACTTGGTTGCCTGGGAGATGTGTTGTTAGTAGCTTCATGTATTTCGAAAGCTTCAAGTATGTTTAATCTATTTCCTTTATTACAAGCATGAACTATTTGAAAATCATAGTTCATGCTTGTAATAAAGGAAATAGATTAAACATACTTGAAGCTTTCGAAATACATGAAGCTACTAACAACACATCTGTAAATGTCCTTAATGAACAACTCCTACCAACTGAACCTTATATTTGTCTTAATTTAATGTTTTAAAATAAAAACAAACAATAGTTTTCAGTCAACCAATAATTTTTGATCTTCCTTAAGTTCTTGGTTAACTTTTACTCATATTGAACCTAATCGTTACCTCTTCCTTTCTACTAGATAACACTTTTTTGGTTTTCCTAACTTTCCTCTTCCATTTTCCTTCTATAAATATAAGTATACTATTGATAACTCGGGTGGAGTTATTTAGTTTTTTCTTGGCTCTTTTGAACAATGAAGTGATTGGTGGTGTCTACTTGGGGTTGAGCTGCTGTTGTCGTTATGACCTGTTTTTAACGTTCTCTGTGACAAATAATAATAATAATTTTTTAATTAATTTTTTCAATAACATAGCCACCTTTTCTACTTGTCTTCATTTCCCATATTACAATAAATATAATATTTTGTCATAATATAGTTATAAATTACTTTATACTTTTCAATCAAACAACAACATTTCAATATTAATTCTTTATTATTTCAAATACTACTAATGATACCACTGCCAGGTAACACATTCAAATACACCTTTAATTTTCAATAATAATTTTGTCACTGTTATCATTGTAGGGCTTCATTACGATTGTAACATCTTGCAGCAGAACCGTGACAACACCTATAATATCACCTAATAACTTTATACACCGAGTCTATAGACTCTTCTATTTCAAATACTTATGAGTGAACTAGGTGTTGGTATGGTTGGGTTTAAATCTTTCAGCGACACGGGAAAAATTTGTGATATCTAATTAATAAGTTGTATTGACACAACTGTACTGTGATACTTGACTTTTTAATGTATTTTATATGGAGCTATCTTAATATGTTTTGTCCTGATTGAATCTTTGTCCTTTTTTCTTAAACTGTCCTACTTCTTTTTGAACTTGGAGTGGTCTTGTCCACCTCGGTAATTACTTATCAAATTTTATTGGTTATTGCTATTCTTCATTGTTTTTCAGCTTTTCCTCTTCGTTTTAATACCGTATACATTCAATATTGTCCTATTTATTTTCCTCTATTCTTTCACCTTACGAATTTTGAATTTGACGTTTAATCTTCTTCTTTTTTCTTTCCCTAGTCTGTGGGGTCTTCTAGTTACAACATTTACCACCTAACGACAAATTCATTCTTGAGTACTACATGTCATCTGTCATCACTGACAGCAATTTGACAGTTCACCGAAAAGTTCCTTGCACCTGATCTGTTCGCAAGATGGTTTCTCTCAAAGAGGAAGTCATTTAAATCTTAAAATGAATTTATATCCTTAATGTCTAATACACTACTTATAACAGAATGAAACCTAAAGAACCCAATACAATGTAAGCCATTAGATTCTTCCTCCTTCCTGGTCTGGTAAGTTCCTTTGCCGAGGTGGGGCGTGATCACCACATGCTTAAAAATTTCCTTTTTATATTGTAGGACAGTTTTAGACTTTGCTCCTGTATTTCAAGCTGATGATGGCTCGGTAAGAGCCGAAACGCGTCCTTGTATGACATTTTTATAATATACATTTTTGTGGTACCTCTTTGAGTTTTCTACTTTCTTACCTCGAGACCACATTTGAGAATGGATACTTCTCTTCATACTTTTTTAGTTATTATAGACCTATAGGAAGAAAACCTACCTGTTTCCTGCCTAAAGATCGTGTCCGTTTTTTAATTATTAACAATTTAGTGCAAAAATCGCGATATTTTCGATTTTTTGCACCCCATTCAAAAGCTAAACAGTTGACATAAAACTACAAAATTTAATAGAACATTAAAAAACCTTCAAAATACCGATTGTGAAAGTTAAAAAGTTAATTTGCTGCTACGCAAACTGCAAAATAAGTGAAAATTGTTATTTTTTGTTAATAAGTTTTACTAAAACTACTTTATAATTTTAGTGCTTCACCCAAAGTTGGGTATTGGGGTACTTAATAAACCCTCAAAATTTAAGACCGATCCATTAATTAGTTTAAAAGTTATTCTATTTGTTTATCCCAGAGAGCTTTATTTTGCAATAACATAAGACAGAAAATAATGAAGATAAGGCAATTCTGCGTATGTCAAATGAAAGAAGAACAGTGATACTATCAAAAGTACTAAAAACAGATAAAAAATTATCTCATATAGTCAAAAATACTAATGCCAAATTTTTGAAATTTTGTAGTTTAAAACATTTAGAACAACTTTAAAAATATTGTCCGTAGAAAAATCATTTTACATATTCGCAAAAATGGCATTTTACACGAATTTTTAAAAATATTGTTTAGTTGGTGACTAGTCGTGGTAAGTGAAGGGGGAGCTGGGAGCCGACAAATGCACGAGTTCAAAAACTAAAAAAGGCAAACTTAAAACTAGTATCATTTTCTTTATCTCGGGATTTGCTGAATATATTTTGATCTTTCTTTTTTTAATTTGTATGTAATTTTTCTGTACATTACAAATATGTAATTCGTCTATTTGCAATTTGACATTTATTATTTAATAAAAAGTTTAATTTGTTGAAACAATTTTTGAAAAAATTATTTTTTCCAAAAAATCCATGTTTTTGATCAGACTATCATTATTAATCATACAAAAAGTTAAGGTATACTTTAATAAATAAATTATCTTCAATAAATAATTATCTTATTTTATTGATTAAAGTGAACTTTAACTTTTTGTATGATCATTAATGATACTATGATTAAAAAAATAGATTTTTGTAAAAAATATTTTTTCAAATATTGTTTAAACAAATCAAACTGATTTATTAGTTAATAAATTTATAAACAAATTGCATATTTGTAATGCACGTAGAAATTACAAACAAATTAAAAAAAGAAAGATGAAAATCCATTGAGTTCATCCGGAGATACAGAAAATTGTATTAGTTTGAAATTGCTTTTTCGGTATTTTAACTCGGTGGATTCGTAGGTTTCCCCTAGTAACCGTTTGAACTACAATTTTGAAAAATTGTAGAGGGTGCTGTTATGATACAATGTTTATGCAAATCTTTTAACAGAAAATACAAACCCCATTGTTTAAAATGGCATCAATGAAATTCCTAATTTATTATAAACAAATTAGCTGTGAATTAAAAAAGAAACACATGGCTAACTTTGTCCCTAATGAAGCCAGGCTATTTTTTTTATTTGAAAATTCGTGTTAAAATACTAGCTTTTCAAATATATAAAAAGGTTGTTCTTACGGACATCTTTGTACAGTTATTCTAAATGTTTATAAACTACAAAATTTCAAAAATTTGGCATTATGATTTTTGATTATACTGATTAATTTTTTTGATCTTTTTTTAATACATTTTGATACTATCACACTTCTACTTTCATTTGGCATACACTTAAAATTGCCCTATCTTCATTATTTTCTCTCTTATGTTATTGCAAAATAAAGGTCTCTGGGATAAACAAATAGAATAACTGTTAAACTAATTAATGGATCGGTCTCAAATTTTAAAGGTTTGGTAAGTACCCCAATACCCAACTTTGGGTGAAACACTAAAGTTCTAAGATAGTTTTAGTAAAAGTTATTAACAAATAACGATTTTCACTTATTTTGCAGTTTTCGTAGCAAAAAAATAACTTTTTAACTTTCAAAAATCGGCATTTTAAAGGTTTTTCAATGTTCTAAAAAATTAAATTTAGTAATTTTATGTCAACTATTTAGTTTTTAAATGGGGTGCAAAAAATCGAAAAAATCGCGATTTTTGCACTAAATTGTTAATAATTAAAAAACGGACCCGAACTCGAGGCAAGAAACAGGTAGTTTTTCTTCTTATAGGTCTACCATAACTAAAAAAGTAGTCAGATACCTGGATCTTTGAGTGTCCCGAGAAAATCCTTATTATCCTGGACTACTAAATAGTAGTATCAATATTAATTCCATTTAATTTACCCTTGCCATCTACTAGTTTTTAATACTATTTGGCAAAGGCTCGTTTTTGGTTTTTCTTCTTGTTTGTCAGTTATACCCGTTCTGTATTCTAGTATTTGGAAAAAAGATCACCGTCCTCCCTCTGGGAGCTTCAAAAAAGCCTATCGCCGGCGATGACACTAAGGCTAACAGCAATGAAACTATGACATCTAGACTGCAATGACTACCATCTCCAGTTGCAGGGCTCTAGGGCCGAACATCTGCCCAGTTCTACAAGAAATCTACAGCAGTACCAGTCGACATCAAGTTACCTTCGAACCAGATACCAAAAGCCATAAGTATAATCTATAATTGTTAGTTTTTGGCAAGAATTTGAATATATTTGTTAATGGACTTAATAAGTCACATTTTTATTATATTTTATGAACAATAAACATGATTAGTTAAAAATACTGTTTTGTTTGCTTTCATTCTAAATTTTCAGAGTTTATATCTAAGATTAGGACAAGACGAACAAACACACCCTGAGAGACTGAGCTAAGTTAGGGTGAACGATAGCTATCTTGGATGATTGGAGTAATATTTTCGAATATTATTTCAATTAGCTGGGGTAGTCTATTGTCGTATTTCGTTTCAAGATGAAATGGATTATTGATCATCATCATCATCAATTATGTTCCAACTCTTCGTGAGTCTTTGCCGCGTTTACTATTGCCTTCTATGTTTGTCATTCATGTGCCACTATTTCGCATTGTCTTACTCCCGTTTTTTCCAGATCTACTCTAACTGCATTTTTCATCTTTTTCAGGGCTTTCCTACAGACCTTCTCCACCTGGCCATTCCCAAAATACGTTGTTTACAAGGCGATTGTCATTACTGCGTATCACATGTCCTGCCCATCTTTGCTTATTGGCCTTTATATATCTAACTAGACTTTCATTTCAGAAGAGAGAGACTAACTCATTGTTGTCTCTGCGCCTCAATTCGTTAGGAGGACAAAATGTACCCATCTGCTTGCCGGATGAAACATTTTTTTTATTAAATTTCATACATAGACCAACACGACCAGCATGGGTTGCCTAGCAAAATCGTGTCATAGCTATCCTTAAGGGGGGCCGTAGGGGTTGAAATCAACATTTCAAGTACATTTTTGTGAATTTTTTTTGAGAGTATAATAGAATTACTATTTATTTAAATAAGCGTATTTAGTATAATTCAAAGAATACTAAAAAAAAAATCAATAAAAAATATCAAAAAATAAACTAGAGGTGGCAAATTTTTAAAGACACCTCGAAAAAAAAATGGATTTTGCATTGGACATCCGAACTTATAATTGGATCATGGTAAACAAAAAATTCAAAAAGATTTTATTAGCTTATATGTTTATGGAGATAACTCTGTCGAGTTTTTTTAGTTATAACGATTTTTGACACTTTTTGGTATCACTCAGAAATCAAAACAACGAAATTTTTTGTACAAAAAAGGGCGAAATCAACATATTTATTATTGTTAAATAAAAAATAAGCATAAAACAGAAAATATATCGACACTGTTACCTCAAGGAATGTCTAAAGAAAATATGTACAAAATTCCAGGTGGGTCGGTCAACTAGTTTTTGAGTTACAATATCTACAGCCTTTGAAAAAAGCAATTTTGAGGAAAACGCGTTTAAAGTATTGTCAACTTTTGTTTTTAACTTCTGTTTTATTTTCAGTTTGTCTGTCAAATCGTAAAATGATGCACACCGGAATATCTTTTTGAATCGGGGAGTAATTTACAAAAGAAAATGAGAACAGCTGTTGACCGTTGTTCATTACGTTCAAGCGTGTTGACGCGAACCTGCTGCAAAGCGAGTCGAAAATAGGGATATTCAACACTATCCCTACCTTCCACTCGCTTTGCAGCATCTTCGTGCCAGTGCGATTGAGCGTAGTGAGAGACGGTCAACAGATGTTCTCATTTTCTTTTGTAAATTACCCCGCGATTTAAAAACATATTAATTTGTGTATCACTTGACGATTTCACAGACAGAAACAAATTGAAAATAAAAGTTGACAATACTTTAAAATCGTTTTTCTCAAAACAGCTTTTTTCAAAGCCTGTACACAAAAATTCAAAAACTACTTGACCAACTCACCTGGAATTTTGTACATATTTTCTTTAGACATTCCTTGAGGAAATACTGTCGAGATATTTTTTGTTTTATGCTTATATTTTGTTTAACAATAATAAATATGTTGATTCTCAATCTTTTTTCTGTAAAAAATTTCGCTGTTTTGACTTCTGAGTGATACTAAAAAGTCAAAGATCATTAAAACTAAAAGGAACTTGACAACGTTACCTCGAGAAACTCTAATAAAATCTTTTTGGATTTTTTGTCTACCATGATCCAATGATAAATTCTGATGTCCACCGCAAAATTCATTGTTTTTTTGAGGTGTCTTTAAAAATTTGCCACCGTTGGCTTATTTTTCAACATTTTTTCTTCAATTTTTTTCTGAATATTCTTTGAATTATACTTAATATGCTTATTTAATTTAAAAATAAAGTTATTCTCTAATACTTAAAAAAAAACTCACAAAAAAATGTTGATTTCAACCCCTACGGCCCCCCTTAAGGATAGCTATGACACAATTTTAATAGGCAACCCATGCTGATCGTGTGTTACCCAAAATTTAATAAAAAAAATGTTTCATACGACAAGCAGATGGGTACATTTCAACCTCCTATTCAGATCCCGTACTACATATTATACATTATATATCTGGGTTTTTGCACCTCATAAGAGAAGTTTTGACTTCATTAACTGTTGCATTGCAAAGAAAGGTCTGTTTACCGCCATTAGTTGGGTTTCAACTTATCGATTGTTTCTCCCAGATATTTAAATTATTTAACCACTTCAAAGTATATATAATCGTTTATATTAATATTTTGCCATATTCGCCTTAGTTCTTGTTTTAAACAAACATGTATTTTGTTTTGTCTTCATTTAATTTTAGATCGATATTTAATAAAGCTTTTTAAAAACTCCTGAAAATCTAAATTTTGAGCTGGCGCTTTCTTAGGAGCACAAGCACCTTATAACATTAGAAACTTAAAATATTTCTACGCTAATAGCTCAAACTTGAATAAAAAATGACCCTTTGACCCTTGCTAAGTTCCACTCTTCAATTATAAAATGTAATTTTTATTACAATCAACTGTGGTTTAATCCCATATAGATTAATTACTTAACATAAATGCGCAACACGGAAACAGTTTCAAAACCTGTTTAAGTCTAATAATTTAACTACTTTTTTGCACGATTGAACATTTTTGACTGTTTACCGTGACAGATTTTACGTCAGTAGGTGACATTTACTAGCAACTCGACGGTAAGTAATTCACTTACCGTCGAGTTAAAAAATCTCTTAATTTTAATTTATTTTTTGAAAGAATAAAAAAAAACTAACGAATTATTTATTAATATTGAAACTTCTTAGGCCTATAGCCAACATTTTTTCTCTTCAAATACGCGATCAAAGTTGAAAACTTGGAAATATCAATGCCATCATAAAGAAAAACGGTGGATTCAATCATTGAATATTCTTACCAGAGGCTTCCAGGAGCTTTCAACTGCATATGTCTTTGAACGAAATATGCCAATAGAGTCTTTTCTTCGATTCTTAAATTCTTGCCTTCGCACCATTTTTTAAAACTTTGGTAGGTATTTTGATAACGGATTCTGGATTTTTCGGGAATAATTGCGGAACACCCTTCTTCCCAAGCCCGTTCAATTTCTTCAAATTCACTTTCGCTCATATTTTAATTTATAATAATCAAAATTGTACTTAAAATTATTGACAACTAAATAAAAACTCAATTCTCCATTGTTGTTATGCACCCTAGTTACTACCTAACAACCAAAGTATCTATCTTGATAACATGAATGAAACTAGTCAATATGACGAAAATGTTTAATTTTATAATTTATAATGGTATCTATCGTGCAAAAAACGTTATAAGCATGTCGAATGTTAAGGGTAACCGATCTCAGACAATAATTGGAGTCGTCGCTCCGCTCCTCCTCCAAACAATTGTCTTCGATCGGTATAAAACCCTTACCGTTCTACATACTTAATATACTATTTTGCATGATTGATCATTTTTGACTGTTTACCGTGACAGATTTACGTCAGTAGGTGACATTTACTAGCAACTCGACGGTAAGTAATCCAACTCGACGGTAAGTACTCCAACTCGACGGTAAGTAATTCACTTACCGTCGAGTTAAAAATCTCTTAATTTTAATTTATTTTTTGAAAGAATAAAGAAAACTAACGAATTATTTATTAATATTAAAACTTATGGTACAATTTGTTAAATTATTTAATGAAATCCCACTTGTTTGGGCTGTGGTTTCACTTCTAACAGAAACTCCTGCAGAATCGCATACATTAATAGTATTACTAGTATTGCACAATATTTTTTCGGCAAAATCTATTTTATTTTGAAGAGAATTTTCTACATAGCTTTCTGCCACTGTCGATGAACGCCAACCTCCATGACGCTTTAATCCGAGGACATCAACACCTTTATTAGCCAAAAGCGTTGCTGATGTCCTCCTGAACGAATGGCCAGTATAGTTCTCGGGATTAGGCAAATTTAAGAATTTGGCAATTTGAGAAGGCCAGCCCCCGATTGTCCCTTTCCCTATTACTTGAGCACAACATTTTCCTTTGGCGTATCTTAAGAACAAATGATTTGATTTTACTTGTAATGGATGAAGTTTTATATACTTTTGCAGAATTTCTAAATATGGAATTTTATCGTCTGGTTTATTAACGACTGTAAAAGTACGCTGGATGTTCGTTTTTGTATTGGATACTTTTACAATCATTAAACCATCGGTTTGTTGGATGTCATTCATAGTAATATTATATAATTCTTCTCTTCTACAGGCACCAGATATTCCCAATATCATTGCGACCTACAAATTATGAAAAAATCTTTATTAGAGTATTTCTTTTACCTAAACTAGCTTATATTACCTTGTGAACTAGAAATTCTTCATCCAGTGCTTCCATCAGAAATTTTTCAAATTGCTCCCGTGTAAAAATGCTCGCTTTCTTAGGCCTATAGCCAACATTTTTTCTCTTCAAATACGCGATCAAAGTTGAAAACTTGGAAATATCAATGCCATGATAAAGAAAAACGGTGGATTTAATCATTGAATATTCTGCCCAGAGGCTTCCAGGAGCTTTCAACTGCATACGTCTTTGAACGAAATATGCCAATAGAGTATTTTCTTCGATTCTTAAATTCTTGCCTTCGCACCATTTTTTAAAACTTTGGTAGGTAATTTGATAACGGATTTTGGATTTTTCGGGAATAATTGCGGAACACCCTTCTTCCCAAGCCCGTTCAATTTCTTCAAATTCACTTTCGCTCATATTTTAATTTATAATAATCAAAATTGTACTTAAAATTATTGACAACTAAATAAAAACTCAATTCTCCATTGTTGTTATGCACCCTAGTTACTACCTAACAACTAAAGTATCTATCTTGATAAAATGAATGAAACTAGTCAATATGACGAAAATGTTTAATTTTATAATTTATAATGGTATCAATCGTGCAAAAAACGTTATAAGCATGTCGAACGTTAAGGGTAACCGATCTCAGACAATTGTCTTCGATCGGTATAAAACCCTTACCGTTCTCCATACTTAATATACTATTACAGTTTTCCGCTAATACAGAATTGTAAATCAGCACATTGTTTTAACCATTTACGTTTTATTTTAAAATAATTTATTTTGTAAAAAATAAAGTTATTAATTGTTCCATTTAGTACACAGTTGGATGGAAGTTTTTTCCAACTGAAAAATAATTTGTAACTAATATGTTTATCTGTTTTTGCCATGTTGTTACAAATGTGAGTAATTTCGAATAGATTACCTACACAGAATGTAGTTAAAAATGAGGATAACTTTATTAAAGCGAGATATGAAATATTATTTAACATTAGCAAAAATATCCGTAAAAAATTTACATTTGCAGACATAAACTGACATAAACGTGTGAGTTTAAAATATGATATAGAGGGGTTGTTTTTAAAAGTATTTAGATAAAATTCCAGAAGGTTTTTGTCATAAACTTATTATTACTTAAGGCATGAATCTATTGCGCATACACAGTCGCAGGTGCACAGGATACATTACAAGCAGCGCAGCAAACTCTGCGCAGTAGAGCAGAGAGTGATTTAAAGCAAGACTCGCAGAAAATCCACCACTGAATTAAATCCAACTTCACAAACCAAACTACAATAATGATGGCCTAGAAATCAGCTCTCCTGGAACATCAAGAAAAAACAGAACTAGCCTGACTTGATAATGACAAGTGTCACTTTGCCGAAACGTCGTCAAAACAAGGGTTTGGTCAAAACCAAAACTCCAACGCGAAGAACATATTAGGAGATTTAAAGAGCTGATGCCCCATCCCACATCTAATTTCCAAGCATAGGCGACCTCTTCTTCCAAATTCCTGCATTCCATTGCCTTCCTTATATTTCAACTCGAAGAGATTCTGGGTCTTTATACTTTCTTGGCAGATTCCACATAATTACTGTACTGGGCTATCTGCTCTCTTCCATTCGTGGAAGATATCCAAACCACTTGATATCCTTTCTTTATATTCTGTCAATTAACCTATTTGTGGCATTTATTCTAGCTGTAATAGTCCAGAGTAATAAGGTTTTTTCCATGACACTTGAACAGCCAGGGTACTAAAGCGTTTTTTCGACAGGTAATACCTATAAGAGCAAATTATAACTATTTCCTGCGTAGGATCTGGCGGCCATTTTTATTTATAAACAGTAAGTGTCAAAAAATGGCATTTTTCACTTTCTTTTTTCAATCAATGGAAAACGGGAAAACTTATCTTTTTTTAGTACAAATATCTTCGAGATTATGGAAAAAGCTTTAAAATGACGTATTACAAAGTTTGATATACTCATATATTGTTAATATAATTGCGAAAAAGGTCAGAATTGCAAAAGAATTTTTTTTGCAATAACTGTTGTAAAAATTAGTGTACAGCTTTAAAATTTTTGTCAAATAAGGATTCTTTGGTACTTAATATGTGATAAAAATTTCAAAGCGATTCGTTCAATTGTTTAAATTTTATTCAAATTGTTTATCCCAGAGGGAATTTTTTACAATACCATAAGTCAGAAAAAAATTTCGTTAGAACCATTCCACAGGTGTCAAATGAAAGAGCATGAACTATATTTTCAACTTAATTAAAAAAATGAATAAAAAAATAATTATGCAAATATATCGTAAATCTTTCCTTATAAACTTTTTATTTTGTTATACAGGGTGTTTCATTGGGAAACGGAAATACTTTAATAATGAATAGAGGTCACCAAGGCGGTTCTAGGTATACTCAATTTTTGCCCTACCGACTTTTATATCCGAGTTACAAGGTGTTTTATCGATTTTGCTCATTTCTTTCCTAAGCCATAATTTTAGAACCACCCTGTATATTTTTTTAATATTTGGTACACATATCTCTCATATAAAACCCAAACTACCGACATACTAACGAGAAAAAATTCCAGGTCCGTATTAACAAAAAATTATAAAATTATTGTGACCTTAAAACAACACCCTGTATATTGAAATTTTAAAAATCTGTTTCCATATTTGAAAAGAGCACAAAAAACTAGGTCTAATAGTTCGCTTCGATGTTTCGGCCAGACAATTTTTTGGTTTTATTTTGAAATTATATTGAATTTTTTTAAGAACTCCACATTAAGAAGCAGGTATTATTAACTTTTAATTATAAATTATTAAATTTATTGAATAAATACTCATTTTAAAATGAATCAATATTTATTTACCACATTGGAAAGACCCAATTATTAATCACAAGAAAAATCCAGGTCCGGATTAACAAATAAAATAAAGTAATGTTGACCTTGAAACAACACCCTGTATATTGACATTTTTAAAAATTGTTTGCACATTTGAAAGGACCACAAAAATCCGAGTTTATAGATTCACTTTGATTTTTTGTGCAAAAATTTATTAACTATTAAAATTTTCAAGAACCCTGAAATTAATAAGCAGGTTTTTAAAGCACTTTTATTAATAAATCATTCAAGTTAATGAATAAATACTAATTTTAAAAATAATCAGTTATTATTTACAGCATTAGAAGGACTTACTTACTAATCACAAGAAAAATCCAGGTCCGTATTAACAACAAAATACAAAGTAATTCTGACCTTGAAAAAACACCCTGTATATTGAAATTTTGAAAATACGTTTGCACACCTTAAGAGAGCACGAAAAACTAAGTTTAATGTCCCGCTTTAATTTTTTGTGCAGACAATTTAATGACATTACTTTTGAAATTATATCGAAATTTTTATTATGAGTTCCCAGAGTTCTTAAAAATTTAGACATAATTTCAAAATTAAATTCATTAAATCGTCTGGCCAAAAAATTGAAGCTAACGATTAAACGTAGTTTTTTGTGCTCTTTTCATACCTATGTGCAAACGGATTTTGAAAATTTCAATATACAGGGTGCTGTTTCAAGGTTACAATTACTTTATATTGTTTTGTTAATCCGGACCTGGATTTTTGTTGTGATTTGTAAGTGGGTCATTCGAATGTCGTAAATACTTATTGATTATTTTTAAAATGGGTATTTATTTAATAACTTTAATACTTTATTGTTAAAAGTGCTTTAAAAATCTGCTTTTTAATTTCAGTGTTTTTAAAATTATCAATATATTTAATTTCAAAATTAAAGTCATTAAATTTCCTTCACGAAAAATTAAAGCAAACCGATAAACTCAGATTTTTGTGGTCTTTTCAAATGTGCAAACAAATTTTGAAAATTTCGATATACAGGGTGTTGTTTCAAGGTCAAAATTACTTTATTTTTTTTGTTAATCCGGACCTGGATTTTTCTTGTGATTAATAATTGGGTCTTTCCAATGTGGTAAATAAATATTGATTCATTTTAAAATGAGTATTTATTCAATAGCTTTAATAATTTATAATTAAAAGTTAATAATAGCTTATTTTTAATGTCAGAGTTCTTAAAAAATTCAATATAATTTTAAAATTAAAGTCATAAAATTGTCTGGCCGAAAAATTGAAGCGAACAGTTAGACTTAGTTTTTTGTGCTCTTTTCAAATATGCAAACAGATTTTCAGAATTTCAATATACAGGGTGTTGTTTTAAGGTCACAATTACTTTATAATTTTTTGTTAATCCGGACCTGGATTTTTCTTGTGATTAGTTTGTCGGTCGTTTGGGTTTTGGATGAGACACATGTGTACCAAATATCAAAAAAATATACAGGGTGGTTCTAAAGTGATGGCTTAGGAAAGAAATTGGCAAAATCGATAAAACACCCTGTAACTCGGTTATAAAAGTCGGTAGGCAAAAAATGTAGTATACCTAGAACCGCCTCGGTGACCTCTATTTACAATTAAAGTATTTCCGCTTCCCAATGAAACACCCTGTATAAGAAATTGTACATATTTATTACAATTTTTTATCAATTATGATATAGATAACATTACTTGGTAGTTGTGAACTTGTTCATCTTTTGTTAAAATTACTCTTAAATATTTAAACCATTTTACCTGTGTAATCTTCACGTCATTGTCAATCGTCAAAGAAAAGCTTCAGATTTTATCACTAAATATTCTGCTTTTCGCAAACTTATGTTGAGTTCCCATTATTTAGATGAAAATTATTTACTTCATTAAAATTTGTGTCTAATATGGAATATATGTGTTTTTTATAATGGCAACAATTTTGTAAAATTTAATTCGACATATTTAGGGTTATCTAAAATATTATTACTGATTAAAAGCAAAACAAGCAGAAACTGTGAAAATAAAAGACAAGCACAGTTGTTGGAAAATTTTACCAACTTTCTACGGTAGTTGTAATTGTTTATTTGAAACTCTCATCTGTGGCTGGTTGACAGTTGGAAATTAGTTTACCCCTCTTTACAAACGTTTTCAGGGGTGGATCAGACGAAATTGCACTGCTCTATTTTAGGGAAACCAATATATTCGTTACAATAGCTTTTCAATTACCGCTAGAATTTAAAATAAATCCAAAAACCATTTTACTTACTTACTTAATCCAGAACTCGTCTACCTTTCGGTGTGAGTTGTTACGGAGTTAGGTTCTCCGTCGTTTTCTTCCACACCACCTCCTTCCATTTCCTTCTATCCATGGCCAATGCTTTTGTTTCCTCCCATTTTATTCCTCTTTTGTCGGCCGCTTCCCTCACTTCTTCTGTGCACGTCTTTCTTGGTCGTCCTCTCTTCTTTCTTCCCATACCTCTCGCTTCATATATCTGTCTTACTATTTTTCTTCTCCTCTTCTCAGTACATGTCCGAGCCATCTAAGTTGTCCTTGTTCGATTGTTGTTGTAACTGGGTGTATTTTCAGATTTTGTCTAAAGGTTTGATTTCTGATTTTATCTGTCCTTGTTTTTCTCTCTATTGTTCTCAAAAATCTCATCTCTGTGCTTATTAGTCTATTCTTTTGCCTTTTTGTTAATGCCCAAGATTCACAGCCGTAGGTTAGAGTGGGTTTCACAATCTTTTTTACTATTTCGGTTTTTATATTCTTAGGTATTTCTTTCTTTTTTAAAAAGTTACTCTTAATACTATTGTACAGCTTACCAGTCTTTCCAATTCTTTCATTTATCTCATCTTCTAATTTTCCATTCCGGCTTATAATTACCCCCAATACTTATATCTGCCTACATGTTCAAGTTGCTTGCCATCTACTTCTATTTTGTGTTTTCCGTTTTGTCTTCCAATTATCATTGTTTTTGATTGTTTATTTTCATGTTTCTGATTTTTAGCTCTTCTTACAATATGTTAATATTTTCTTGTAATTGTTTTTCTGACTCCCCAATGATCACCAGGTCGTCTGCATAGCATAGTTCTGTCATTTGTATCATTCTCAATTTCCTAGTACTAGGTTAAAGAGTAGTGGACTCAGGACACAACCTTGTTTTAATCCAATGTTGCTGTCGAATACTTTAAATTTTTCATTTCTTGTCCTTACATAGCTTTTCGTTTTTTCATATAAACTCTGGATGCATCCTATTAGACCTTGTTCAATTTTTCTCTTCTCTAGTATTTTCCAAATATCTTCTCTTTTAATTCTGTCGAAAGCTTTTTCCATATCTATGAAACATGTATGTATTTCTTTTTCTGTTTTAAGAGCTTTTTAAATTATTTGTCTGATTATGAAAATCTGATCATTGGTTCCTCTTTCTCTAGGGTGTTCTCTAGTTTTTCTCTTAGCCTGTATTCTAGTATACTAGCATAAAGTTTTTCTACTGTGCTTCCTAGTGTTATTCCTCTATAGTTTGGGCCTTCTTTGCTATCTCCTTTTTTATACAATGGTGTTATAATGCCTATCTGCTAGTCTAGTGGTACTTTCTTTTCTTTCTTAGCATGGTCCTTGATGTTTAATAATTCTTGTTGTCTTTCTTTATTCATGTATTTGACCATTTCTGCAGTTATATCGTCATGTCCTGGTGCTTTTCCCAGCTTGATTTTGTTGATTGCATTTGCTAATTCTTTTTGTGTTATATTTTCTATCTGTTCCTGTTGCTCTTGTGGGGTGTGTTGATTTTTGTTTTGTTCTAACTTATTTCCTTCTACTTGTTCCACTTCCAAGAGTTCTTCAAAGTATTCTCTCCACCTCTCCATAATCTCATTCTCTTCTGTGAGTATGGTTCCATTCTTATCCTTCACGTTTTTCAATGTATTTGGTTTTGGTTTTCTCATGCTCTTAAGTGTGTTATAGAACAATTTCTGGTTTTCACCGAATGCTTCTGTTAATTTATTTCCAAATTCTACCCACGTTCTGTCTTTGTTATTTTTAACCATCTGTTTAACTTCTGTTCTTTTCTCTTTGTACTTGTCATAGCTTTCTTGCTTTCTGTCTGTTAAGTATTTTTTCCACAGTTGTTTCTTTTCTTGTACTATTTTTTCTAATTCATTTGTCCACCACGCCGTGCGTTTTTTGGGGTTATTACTTATTTTTGTTACTCCACAGCTCTCTTTTGCATCTACTAATAGACTATGTTTATAATCTTTCCATCTTTCTTCTATGTTTTGGTACTTATTTTCTCTTTTCCTATGTTCCTCTAGACATTTCTGGTATCTCTTTTTAACTTCTATTTCTTTCAGTTTGTAGCTTCTGATTTTTTCTTTTATTATTTTTCTCTTTTTGTCATTTTGTATGTCTTTTATTATTCTAAAGCTCATTTTGACTAGATAGTGGTCACTTCCAATCTCTGCGCTTTTTTTACTTTAATATTTTTTACTGCTTTCCATATCTCGGAGTTAATTAGGAAATAATCAAATATTGATCTCTTCCCTCTACCCCTCTCTTCCTTTGTGTATTTGTGGACGTCTTTGTGTGTAAACTTTGAATTCCCTATTATCAGATCATTTTCGATGCATAAATTTATAGTCCTTGTTCCATTATCGTTTCTCGTCTCTTCTCCCTCTTTTCCTAGCCATTTTTCTATACCCGCATTTTGTTTTCCCACTCTTCCATTCATGTCGCCCATTATTATTAAATTGTTATTCTCTGTCTTGTCTATTATTTCTTAAAGATTTTCAAAATACTCATTTTTTTCATTCTTGTTTGTATTATCAGTTGGTGCATATGTTATGATGTAACTATATTTTTCTTGTTTAATCTTTAGTTGAACTGTTAAAAACCATCTTGTATAACTCTATTTCAATAGAAATACGTATTTACGGTTTCCTGCCATCTTTTCGACATTTATCTTTTCATACTTAACCCTTAATTACTGACGTGTATGTTTCAGGATGTAGACATTGATATGCGGTATGTCACACCGTTGCCTATTCTCTTTTGTTTTTAATATGAGTTTGTCTTATATCACTGTACATCAACTACGGAATAATTCTTCATACTGCTGTAATAGTTATTTATACAGGGTGTTTCATTAATAATTTTCCATATAGTAACTGGAGAAACCTTAGCACAAAATACGAAGATATAACCTAAAACACTTGCGGTTATAACCTAAAACATTTTTCATACTTGGCAGAAAATGCGATACTATACACCCTACTAAATTATGATAAACAAGCGTTTCTAGCTACTACCAGAGGCTTACGACAGGGGATAGTGAATGGTTCACCCTTCTCAAATTCTACCCCACTGGAGGAATTACTATTTTAGTGCCTTTTTAGATTGTCCAATACTTTCTACGTAAATAATATACTCTTCATTGGTAACGATAAAGTCATTAGTTTTCGAGATATTTGAAGTTAAATATGAAACAGCACAGTTATTTTGATTAATTTATGATATTATGATTCATATGATTAAAATTTAAAAATTATTTGTACCCAGTACTTTAAAACTGTTTGGCGTATTATTATCATACTTGGCAGAAAGTGTAGGTACTGTACACCCTACTAAATTAAGATAAATAAACGTTTATAGCTACTACCAGAGGCGTACACGACAGAGAATAGGGGCTGGTTGACCCTTCCCAAATTCTACGTCACTGACGAAATTGCTATTTTAGTATAATTTTTTGATTTTCCAGTACTTTTTATGTAAATAATATAGTCTTCATTCGGAACGATAAAATGATTAGTTTTCGAGATATTTGAAATTAAAAATGAAACGACACAATACATTAATCAAAATAACCGTGTCGTTTCATTTTTAACTTCAAAGATCTCGAAAACTAATGACTTTATCGTTACGAAAGAAGAGTATATTATTTTCATAGAAAGTATTGGAGAATCTAATAATTGAACTAAAATAGCAATTCCGCCAATGGCGTAGAATTTGGAAAGGGTCAACCATTCACTTTCCCCCTTTCGTACGCCTCTGGTAATAGCCAGAAATGTTGGTTTAACATAATGTAGTAGTTTGTACAGTACCTATACTTCCTGCCAAGTATGAAAACGATACGTCGAATAGTTTTAAAATGCTGAGCAAAAATAATTTTTAAATTTTTAGATAAAACACCCTGTACCTCAGTAAGGAACCACATTTTATTTAAGGGTTTTAGGTTAAATCTTCTTATTTTGTGCTGTTTCTCCAGTTACTATATGGACAATTATTAATGAAACACCCTGTATATCAAGGGCATTAAATAGATGTTTATACCCTAAGGGCGACAAGCTTATTTTCATACAATCTTCATTTTCATACAATCTACCCACAGAAGGTGTAACTCAGATTTCCCTCAAACACTTCTGGTTTTCTATCGTTGTTGTCCACGAGAAAGCTTGTTTTTGAAGTTATACTTCTTTACGCGCGATATGAGGGTGAATTTTTATATGTTAAAACCTACGATCCCAGCGCATGCGCATTATAACTTTGTTCTGATTGGATGTTCAAATGACATGTCAAAAATTATCCAATATGGCAGCTGTAGCGCAGCTGTGGTTTGGACGGTTGACGGTTTGGTCATGTATGGTTGTTGCGTTTTAAAATTTGTGGGAAGAGAAACAACAAAGGTTAGTTAATAGTTATACTGCCTTTTTAAATAGTTTTCATATTATATTTTGGAAGTTATACTTCAAAATGTTTTAATTTATGTATGTATCAGTCCAGAAAAGGTGTGGAAAGAATATATTAGTGTTTTTAAATATATTTTTCTACAAACGTGTTAAAAATGCAATTTTTAGGACTCCATAGGAGCGCTAAAAATGCTACTTTAAGGCACTAGTGCTTTAAAAATTTTAAGGCACTGCCATTAAAAGTGAATTGTCAAATTGTGAAACGTCAAAATATTTATATTTCATTTGTTAACATTAATATTAATTATACAACTTGCGCAATTTGAAAAAGGTAGTTTAAAAGGTTTTTTATTATAATTTTGTGTCTTTGGATTTGTCTTCGTTGGGCGTAAAATAATAAAACATCTATTTTTATATTTCACTTGTCACCGTCATGTATAATTATGTATATCTGAAAGGTAACTAGCATGCGGCTTGATGGCCTTGTTGGTAGAGCATTGGACCAGAGATAAAAAAATCGCGAGATTGCGGGTTCAAATCCCGGACGATTCATATTTTTTTCTTTTTTTTATATTTGGCATTGTTAAGTTTTGGTCCATTTTTGGTAATTATTGTTAATTTTTTGTATTGTAACTGTTAAGTAGGTATATTTATTTCGTTGAAATTATATTATGATAGAAGTATAACTTCTTACGTGCGTACAAAGTACACACACATTCTTTTTTTTATATAATTTATCTGGTCATTATTCATTCCAGTGACTCCTTCTGCTGCTAGGTGCAATTGTGTTTTTATGCTTTCATATTGTTTTTTACTTGTTATTCATTGCAATGTTGCAAATTCTTATTTTTTAACTTTATAAAGTTATTTGCGAAAATAACTCCCTCCGTTGCTTATGCTACTATGAAGTAGAATAAAGTTAATTTTTTCTGACTTAAGTTATTGTCACTAAATATTTTTTTAGATATTTTGTACTTAATGTTAGTTCTGACAAAATATTAAATTCGTTCTCAGGGATATATTTATATCGAAATTTAGCATATTGGATTTTTTGGCACAGTCGTGTTTTTAAAACATTATTTATTTTCATTTGCTGCTGCTCAATATCCTGTATTAAAGTTGAAAAAACAGCAGGGAAATATTCTTATACTCTACAACGTACTAAAGGTAAATATCTCTCATAAAGAATATTTCTGAATTTACCGTAAGTAGCTCTGGCAATTTCGATAAGTGTTCTTAAAATATTACGAGTATTATAGTATTTTTTGGATGCCGGTTAGTGATATCTGGTTTTAGAGATCATTTATAGTCCAGAGAAATAAGATTTTCTCGTGACACATCCCCCTTCAGGCCGAAACCAAATTTTTTGAGTCATATGGACATCTATATTAATAAACTATAATATGTTTCCTGCAGCCGATTTTGATGATATACATAGTTATAAACAAATGAAGATCAAAAAACAGTAAATTTTCGCTTTTTTCGTCTATTACCAAAGAGTTAAGAATTTTAAACAAATATGAGGGTAAGAAGCTCATAAATCATATAAAAAACTTCAATATGGCGTTCGCTGAATATGTCTATCCTATTGGTTGCTTAGAAAATTGCAAAACAAATCATAAATTTTGAGTTTATATAAATATTCATAACTTATGTAAAAATTAAGTTAAAACCTTCTTATTACACGGAATGCTGAGACCTCTGGTGCTTAAATCACACCGAAAATTTCAAAGCAATTGGTAAACCAGTTTAAAAGTTATTTAATTTGTTTATCCCAAATTCATGTTTTCTGCAACACTATAGATAAGTCAGAAAATTATGAGGTTGCAGTAATACTTCGGACCGTATATGAAACAAGAACATTTATACTATAAACTTATTAAAAAAAATGACAAAAAGTAATCTTGAACAGTGTAAAATTATTTTGCAAAAACATGTCGTTTTTTTGCTTACTTATAAACAATTAGAACAACTTTTTAACCGTTACCCGTAGAACAATTATTTTTTCATATTTAGAAAGACTGAATTTTTATACACATTTAGAAAGAAAAACAATTGTCCTAGGACAATTAGGGACGAAGTTAGACCCCCCTTTTAATTCACATGTTCTTGCAAAATAATTTTGAAATATTTAGAATTATTTTTTGTCGTTTTCTCTTAATTAAATTAATAGTGTAAATTGTAATTCTTCTTCTTTCGTAAACTATTCAAAGTATTACTCTAAATTCATCATCTTCTGAACTATTTGACAAATTGCTTTGAAATTTACGGTATGATTTAAGCACCAGAAGTCTCGGCAATCCGTGTAATAAGAAGGTTGTAAGTTAATTTTTACATAAGTTATGGATATTTATGTAAACTCAAAATTTATGATTTATTTTGCAATTTTGTAAGCAACCAATAAGGATAGATATATTCAGCGAACGCCATATTGAAGTTTTTTGTACGATTTATGAGTTTCTTATCTAAAATTTGTTTAAAATTCTTAACTTTCTGGCAATAGACGAAAAAAGCGAAAATTTACCGTTTTTTGATCTTCATTTGTTTATAACTGTGTATATCATCAAAATCGGCTGCAGGAAACATACAGGTTATTATTATAAATATCCATACTACTCAAAAAATTTGGTTTCGGCCTGGAGGAGGTTGTGTCACCAACAGGATATTTTTTTTCCTTTAGGTCTGGATCCCGCGTATGAAAAAAAAGTTGATTAATAGCAAGCTAAAAATTTGTTAATAGCTTAAGGGTGTCTAGTTGGATAAACTTTGATATATGGGAACACTGGAACAGGGGCAGTTTTAATTGTGGAACAGATTAAAAATTTGGAACGGTCAGACCACGAAAACGGCACATTTATTTTGTCCGACAGAACAGACTTAAACTCTCCGTACAGAGATTAAACATTTGGTGATAAATAGCATTCTGATTTTTGCCTGAGAGTTTATTCTCTGTTCGGAGAGTTTAAGTCTGTTCTGTCGGATAAAATACATGTGCCGTTTTCGTGGTCTGACCGTTCCAAATTTTTAACCTGTTCCACAATTAAAACTACTCCTGTTCCAGTGTTCCCATATATCAAAGTTTATCCGACTAGACACCCTTAAGCTATTAACAAATTTTCAGCTTGCTATTAATCAACTTTTTTTTCATACGCGGGATCCAGACCTATGCCTTTGACTCAAATTCTGCTACGAAAAAAGTTCTAGATATAATTAATTTAGTACTATATACTAAATAACATAAAGTATCGTAAACAACTTAAATAATCTCAAAAGTATTGTTAGTTAGTCCTGTTGACCACAAAACTTTAATCAATATGTGGGTTAATTGATGGATTCGATCGTTACTTGACGGAAATTCAGTTCAGAAATTCAATTCAGAAAATCCCAGTAGCTTCTGCTATATTACATATACAGACAAGATATCAACAAAAATAGCCAAACACATAAAAAGTAAAAGAATAACATCAGCTTTCAGAACTTACAACAACTTGTAAGGCAAATACATTAAGAACGATAAGAGCCAAAAGAAAAAGAAATTACAGGGTGATGTGTACAAACTGACATGTTGTGATTGTCCAAAAACTTGCATCGGTCAAACTGACAGAAACTTTGACAATCGCATAGCAGAACACAAAAGGGATTTCGATAATAGAAAAACAGATTCTACGTGCACACTCCTTCTAGAACATAATCATTATCTTAATAGTTGCCATTTAAGTCATTGGTATGTAAACAACTCAATTTGCATCCCACGTGTTTGGAAATTCAATACATTCTTGTTGCCATATATCCATCACAAGGCATGTTATTTAAGTATGCACCTTTAATGCATCTATAGCGATACGCTTTAATTACTATTTTCGCTAATTTTAATTTTAATATTTTTTCTCAAAAGCGAAACAACTTAGTCATTCGAAATGCACATTCAAATACAAAAATGTTAAGAGTGACATGGCTTTACTCTGTCACCATCTCTTTTCTCACCCACATAATTTAGTTACCATATCAGACCATTATGTCAACAACTCACTTAATGCATCGAAATTGTTTTCTTAAAACTGCAAAAGTGTACGCCAGACCTAATGATTTATTTGAGAGCTGGTCAGAGGAACACAAACATATTATCGTTTGTGGTTTTTTTCTTCAGTAACAACTCGGCAGGCATACGTATCGGGTCACACCCCTTGGCCGTCGCTAACATCGACCCTTTCGTCCGAGAGACCTAAACGAAACACATTTTCGTTAGAACAATAAAATTACCGGTCGCTTTATTATATTAATTTTTAATTAAATTCCGGCAACTCACCTACCGGAATATTGGTGACCCCCGCGAGTATTTAAACCGGCGCGAAAATTTAAAAAAGTTAGTGTTAATAATATTATACTTTTGCCGGTTTTATATACAGTGAACATCGACAATGACGACCAGTGCCAACAATAGTGTTTCAGATCGGATTGCAGTGGCCATCAGGAAATTGACAGCCGAATTAGCTGAAATGAAAATCCAGCTATCTAGCTTGTCAAATGCTCAAGCACAAGCTAACACATACCGTCGCAACCGCAGCAACTCAAGACAATGACCACATCCTAGAGACAGTAGCTACAGTAGTGAACATAATAGTGACATATTATGTTGGTATCACTACCGTTTTGGTGACCAGGCTCAAAAGTGCTCTCCTCCGTGCAAGCGTCAGGGAAACATCGCGGGCAGTCGGTAAATGCGGCATCCGATCGAAGCCCAAAGTCTCGCCGCTTTTTCGTAACAGACTATGATACAAAAAAACATTTTTTAATCGACACCGGAGCCCATCTGTGCGTTTTCCCGCGAAAATATGTACGGGGTGCACGCGAAAAGACTTCATACGAACTATACGCGGCCAATGACACTAAAATCGCGACATACGGTTATGTGAATTTGACTTTAAACATCGGACTACGGCGTGATTTTACGTGGCGATTAGTAGTGGCGGACATTTCAAAGCCTATCATTGGAGCTGATTTTCTTTCCCATTTCGCTCTCCTAGTGGACATTGCTAACCAGTGTTTAGTAGACAGTACGACAACCCTTCGAACAAAGGGACTCGTTAAAGAGTGTTTCGACGGTGAAGAAAGGTGAAGAATGGAGACCCTGCGGAGATTATCGACGTCTAAACCCAAAAACAGTTCCAAGTCGATATCCAATTCCGCACATCGAAGATTTCGGTCAGGCGCTAGCTGGTAAGACAATTTTCTCTACAATAGATTTAGTGAGAGCATACAACCAGATACCAGTAGCCACCGAAGACATACCAAAAACCGCCGTTACCACACCATTTGGGCTGTACGAATACTTATATATGCCTTTTGGTTTACGAAACGCAGGACAGACATTCCAGCGTTTCATAGACGAGATTTTACGTGGTCTAGACTTCGCCTACGCTTACATCGATGACATTCTCATTACATCAGAATCCGAAGAGCAGCATATGTCGCATTTGGAAGAGATTTTCAAAAGGCTCAAGCAGTTTGGCGTTGTGATAAATCCAGCGAAGTGTCAATTCGGCAAAAACGAGATTACCTTTTTGGGATACACAGTATCAGACGGAGGACTCACACCTCCACAAGAAAAAGTAGCAGATGTACAAAATTTCACTCAGCCAAAAACAGTGAAAGACCTACGCAGATTTCTAGGTATGTTAAACTTCTGCCGAAGGTTCATACCCAATGCAGCTGAGCTACAAGCACCACTACATGATGCCCTAAAAGGTAATGTCAAAGGAAAAGCACTAATCGAATGGACACCACAGCGAATCCAAGCCTTTGACGACTGCAAAAACAGTTTAGCTAACGCTGCTTTACTGAGCCACCCTGTAAACGATGTTGTCGAAACGATATCTCCATCACTTGTGACGCTTCTGATTTTTGTGCGGGAGCTGTACTACAACAAAAAACGGATACAGGTAGGAAACCTTTAGCTTTCTTTTCTAAGAAATTCTCACCTAGCGAACAGAAATATAGTGCATACGACAGAGAACTATTAGCTATATAGCTGGCCATAAAACACTCCAGACATATGATCGAAGGCAAGGACATAACGATATACACAGACCAGAAACCAATCACCTTCGCCTTTATTCAGAAGCTAGATAAATGTAGTCCTAGACAGTTTAGATATTTAGACTATATAGGACAGTTTTGCACTAACATTCAGCACATTTCTGGTTTAACAAATATTGTGGCAGACGCACTATCTCGAGTCGATAGCATCAAGAAAAATATCGACATCACTGACTTAGCTCTCGCACAAGAAACTGATCCAGAACTGCAAACTTTTTTAAGTGAGAAAACATCACTACAAATGAAGAAAATACGTTTTTCCGAACAAAACGTGAGTTTGTACTGTGACATATCAACATCTACAGCCAGACCATTTGTACCGAAACCACTTCGAATGGCAATTTTTCGCACCATGCATAACCTAGCACATCCCGGAATCAACAGTTCTGTGAAGATGATCACACAGCGATATGTTTGGCCATCCATTAAATCAGATGTGAGGAAAGGACTCGAGCGTGTCTACAGTGCCAAAAATCGAAAATATTCATATCACAGGCCTTTTCCAGTTGTTAAGCGAGGTGACAAGACTTTTGTCGTCCGGGTAAATGGAAAAGAATCAACAATTTCTAGCGTACGAGCTTCACGACTCTACTCATCACGAAACAAAAGAAATGACAGTATCCAGCAAAATAGACAACAGACCGGGGAGATGAGCAAGATTTACCGGAAACTACCAAGAGAGTGTCAGTTTACAGTGTATTAAGTGGTTTTTCGTTCTCCTCGTATAAACTTTGCATTTTTTTTTCTATTTTAAATTTTCATTATAATTTTTATATAGTATGTATTATCTATCGTCTTAGTCTCTCGGAGGGGGTGTATAGCGATACGCTTTAATTACTATTTTCGCTAATTTTAATTTTAATATTTTTTCTCAAAAGCGAAACAACTTAGTCATTCGAAATGCACATTCAAATACAAAAATGTTAAGAGTAACATGGCTTTACTCTGTCACCATCTGTTTTCTCACCCACATAAATTAGTTACCATGTCAGACCATTATGACCATTTCAACAACTCACTTAATGCATCGAAATTGTTTTCTTAAAACTGCAAAAGTGTACGCCAGACCTAGTGATTTATTTGACAGCTGGTCAGAGGAACACAAACATATTATCGTTTGTGGTTTTTTTCTTCAGTGACAACTCGGCAGGCATAGGTATCGGGTCACACCCCTTGGCCGTCGCTAACATCGACCCTTTCGTCCGAGAGACCTATAGTATGGTATAGTTAGACCCAAACCCAGAAATCCAAAGTGAAAGTTATCCTCCAACACCAAATTGTTCTATATGGTCCACATAATGTTCAGAAAAAAGACACACTATTTTGAGCGTCGGGTTTGGGGGGAGAGGGGGAGAAATCTGCAAATTCGTAGTTTTTTACGTTTTTCGTCAATATTTCTAAAACTAAGCGGTTTAGCATGAACAACCTTCTACACAAAATTGTTCTACATTAAATTTGAAATAAAAAAGGTCGTATGCATAACCCTTCTAAAATGAACGGTTCCAAAGTTGGGGAGGTAGTATATTATAATTTATTGGTCCAAAGAAAGGCCTAACCCAGACATCCAAAGTAAAAGTTTTCCTTCAACACCAAATTGTTCTATATAGTCCACATATTGTTCAGTAAAAAGTTACACCATTTTGAGCGTCCGGTTTGGGGGGGGGGGGGGAGATGGGGGAAAAGTCGGTAAATTAGTAGTTTTTTTAAGTTTTTCGTCAATATTTCTAAAACTATGCTCTAGCGTAAGGAATATTCTATAGAAAAATGTTCTACATGAAATTTAAAACAAAAAAGGTTCTATACATAATTGTTATAAAGTCAACGGTTCCAGTGTTACAGAGGGTGAAAAGTGGAGGCTTTCGATACTTTTTATATTTACCGAATTCTCCCCCCTCTCCCCCCCAAACCCGACGCTCAAAATGGTGTGACTTTTTTCTGAACATTATGTGGACTATATAGAACAATTTGGTGTTGGAGGATAACTTTCACTTTGGATGTCTGGGTTTTTGGTATAGTTATATCATAAATATTGCCCAAAAAATATAAAAAGTATCGAAAACCTCGACTTTCACCCTCCGTAACTCTGGAACCGTTGATTTTATAACAATTATGTATAGAACATTTTTTGTTTTAAATTTCATGTAGAACATTTTTGTATATAACATTGTTTACGCTAATGTATAGTTTTAGAAATATTGACGAAAAACTTAAAAAAAAAACTACTAATTTACCGGCTTCTCTCCCATCTCCCTCCCAAACCGGACGCTCAAAATGGTGTAACTTTTTACTGAACAATATGTGGACCATATAGAACATTTTGGTGTTGGAGGAAAACTTTTACTTTGAATGTTTGGGTTAGGCCTTTTTTTGGACCAGTGGTACTATACTACCTCCGTAACTTTTTAACCATTCATTTTAGAAAGATTATGCATAGGGCCTTTTTTATTTCAAATTTAATATAGAACAATTTTGTATAGAGGGTTGTTCATGCTAAACCGCATAGTTTCAGAAATATTGGCGAAAAACTTAAAAAACTACGAATTTACCGATTTCTCCCCCCTCCCCCCCCAAACCCGACGCTCAAAATGGTGTGACTTTTTTCTGGACATTGTGTGGACCATATAGAACAATTTGGTGTTGAAGGATAACTTTCACTTTGGATGTCTGGGTTATGCCGTCTTTTGGATCAACTATACTATACTACTAAACGAAACACATTTTCGTTACAACAATAAAATTACCGGTCGTTTTATTATATTCATTTTTAATTAAAGTCCGGCAACTCACCCACCGGAATACATCCATGTTATATTTAAAGGGTTTTTACCCAAATATTTTTCTTTGGTTGCTCAGCTAGCATCCAGGCTATCTAACACTGATGATGATTTTTTATAAAATCTAAAACGTTTTGTTTTGATGTAGTCCTTTAAAGGGATTTTAATAAAATTTTATACCTTTTACAAAGGAGTTTTTCCAATTTTTGTGATTGATGGTATACAGCGAAGTACAGGAAAAACATTTTCTTTTCCTTGTGGATTTCATATAACCGGAAATAGCAAATAGATGAAAATTTTTTCATTAAACAGCTCACTCTTTAAAACCTATTCATTCCAATTTTCATGAATCTGTGACCTTTATGCTCGAGATACTTCTAATTGCCCGTCTATTTGCCTCACCCTGTATATAAAATATTGAGTGTATAAATAACTAGGAGATAAAAATTAAATTAAATAAATTACCTATTTTTTGAATAAAATTAATTAGACAATTTATTTTTACGAACATAATATGTTCCATTTCATTAAACTTGTATTTAGACACGCTTTCTTTGTTTTTATTCTAATCTCTTAGGAAACAAACACCACACTCCCTTAATACGTAACTGTCCACTTCTAAGAAAAGCGAGATCATCTTTATTATTTCCCCTTTATCTCAGTGGCGTGAAAACAATGCTTTGCGTGCAAAATTTTTGTTTTCATTTTCTTTACCTCGACACCTATTTCTGAATATTCGTAAACAAAAATAATGCTTCTTACTAATTATATCTCAGAAACTCAGAAAAACAAAGCCGCAAAATAAATGAAGAGTGCCACATTCATTTTAAGAATGAATGGAAAGGTGGAAAGTAATTAACATTTACTCTAATTATGGAAACCTAAAAAAAAGTATCTATCAATTTCTTTTACAATGGCAAATTAACATTTTACAAATGTTTACACATTTCCAGCTTGTATGTATGAAATCGACCTTTTTCAACCCAAGATATGTGCTCATTCATGTATTATATGTATAAAGTATGATGTAAAAATCTGGAATAAATTCATTATCTCAGAAACAGACGATTAAAAAAAAATATTAAAACACACTTAAAACACCCTTTTAATTTTTGAATGACCATCAGTTACTATCCGCTGTGAGCTCGTAGGTAGAGGGGATATACCTGAGAGGATAACCTATGTTACTCAATACTAATAGAAAAATAAAAATGTACTCAGTTGCAATGCAAAGCCAAATCTCTGTTAATTTTTACTTAGTTCAGAGAGCGTAACCAGCACTCTTATCGACGATTTCGCCTCTTACTAGAGGCTCATCAGAGAATGCACACGTTGCTATCTCTGGACAAAGTTCAAATTACCCAGTCTATTAGTCCCCGCATTGCAACTAACGTGATGGTAGTAGGTGCCTAGCGACATCTGCTAGATAAAAGACAAAGCGTTCAACAATAAAATTTTTAAAAATATTTAAAATAACATCAAATTGAAAACTTATTGGAACATTTTCCTGGTAACACCTCCACGGCTTCTAAAAAGCAGTGCTATTAGCTCTTAGTTTATTATTGCAAATAACTTATCATAAATATTTAATAATAAAATTATAAGAAATATTTAAATTTACGACATTAGCAATTATGCAATGATAAAGTATCAGGAGTCACAGATGTTGTATGTCAGATGGCTAAACTTACATGGAACTGGGCCAGTCATGTGGCCCGTCTGACAGATGGGAGATGGACAAAGAAGTGGAGACCAAGAGCCAATAAAAGATGTAGAGGAGGACCACCCACGCGATGGACGGACGATATAAAAAGAATGACCACAAATTGGATTCAAAGCGCCCAGGACAGAAGGCAGTGGACGGAAATAGGGGAGGCCTATATCCAGTAGTGGATGCAGAGGGCTGATTGATTATTCTTAGTAATTTAGTTTACTGAATAAGTTTAATGTTTAATTTCAATGCAGCATAAATGTAGATCCAACAAAAAAAGTCCACAAGGAAAAAGTTTTCCTGTAGTTGGCTGTATATGCATACATTACATGTATAGCATGTAATACAAAAACCAGTAAAATTCTTTATAAAAGGTATTTTTAAAATCCCTAAAAAGGGCTACATCACAATCACGTAACTAGTTTTCGACTGGTTTACCAGTCATCATCAGTGCTTACGTGAAGTTTACATGCTAACCACCAAGATATAATTTACAAAAATATTAGGGTCAAAGCCCTGTAAAAGTAATCCGTCAAGGAAACATCGATTGAAATTACTGACAAGCGTGGATATTTGAAACATTTGCTAAAATGCCCCAGGTAAAATCTGAGCTGTGCTTTGACTTGGTGGTGGTTCACATGGTGGAAGTGTGTGTTCACTTGCCTAATATTTTTGTAAATTATATCTTGGTGGTTAGTATGTCAACTTCACGTAAGCACTGATCATGACTGGTAAACCAGTCGAAAACTAGTTATGTGATTGTGATGTAGCCCTTTATAGGGATTTTAAATATACCTTTTATAAAGGATTTTACTGTTTTTTTTCAACAAAAAAGCTTAGCCCTGCAAAAAACCCTTTTAAGGTTTAGTTTCTTGGTTAAAAAACATTCAGGAATTGGCTCAGATATCAAATGCAGGACAATTATTCCATATTGCAGAAGATCAAAAAGGCATTACAATAGTGATCGCCAACGTCAGATAATTCTGATACGGCACCTGAAGAGTTAGAGGGAAGCCTATATCCAATAGTGGACGCGATTGTCTAATTGATAATGATAATTATGATTCGTCTTCTCGTTTGTCAAAATGATGATTGAGAAATAAATGAAATAATTTTTTTAATTTTATCAACAAGTAACGCTGGCTTCCACAATTCCACACTATTATTATAAAAACCAAGTACTATTAACAGCAATGAGAATGCATGTTTCGAGAATATACAACTAGAGATTAAAGCAAATAGTGAAATCAATTTGTCTTTGTCGATAATCACTATACTCTGATATGCACTAACGCATTAGTTACCCATATAGTTAGTTAACTATATAGGTAATATAGTTAACTATAACCCTCTATTATTGTTATTCACTAATAATGTAAATTAATAAACAATAATAGAGAAAATTCATGCAATAGGAAATAATTTATATTTGACCATAATTTTGATATATTAAATTATTATAGTAAATACTGAATAATTCTATAATCACATGAAGCAGGAAAAATATCCAAATATCAAACTCGACCTTAAATCTGTGTCCTACAGATATACACAGATACAGTCGGAAAAATGAAAAAATAGGACTTTTCATCGATTGTCATTTGTTTCGAGCTTCTGTCATATGTTGTATAATCTGTGTGTAATATTAATATACACGGATTATACGACATATGACAGAAGCTCGAAACAAATGACTGTGAATGAAAAGCCCTATACCCATGAACGGTCACATCAATCACTTATTTTGTATTTGCTCTCTTTTTCTATAAATAATAAAGGTTTGTTATAGAAAAAGACATCAAATAGGCCTTTTAATTCACAGTCATTTGTTTCGAGCTTCTGTCATAAGTCACATAATATTAATATATCTACGTCATACGGTATTGGTATATATCAGTGATACAAACCAAAGACGTATGACATAGATATATTAATATTATGTGACACATGACAGAAGCTCGAAACCAATGACAATCGATGAAAAGCCCTATACGCTCTGAGCTTCGCTGGTGTCGCTCCTAGCGGACTACTAATTCAACTTTCACAGGTAATTTTTAAATTTATTATTTAATTGTTATCGCTTAATATTTACAACGCAAAAAGTAATTAAATTGTAATCGATTTTTTTAAGATTTTGCTAATCATTTTGACGTTCTATTGATAAAATATGAATTTCTTACTTCGGATACTTTCACAATTATCGTGTAGATGGCGCTAAGATTAACAGATTAATTTATAATTACATACTACGGAACATTAAAAAAACTTAAATTCAGTATTTAAAACGTAAGTATATTTAAGGTAAAAATATATACAACAGCTTTAACCAACTATTTTAAATTTTAAATTAATCACTTTGACATTTATGTCAAATTTCCAGTAAAGGTTTACAGACTTGTCACTACTGGCGCTCGCGAATTTATAAATATCCCCTCTACGTACGAGCTCACAGCGTATACTTTGTACCAGGTTCAAAAATATAGTACCTAGACTTATGCATAATTAAGTGATAAGTGGTAAACCACGCAAAAAGCGCAGTGGGGGTGTAAGAAGCTTTGAACTTTAAAAAAGAGCCGCGGACAATAATTAAGGCATGTAAATATTAAAGTGAAATTATTAAATTGATTTCAGTGCGTGGACTGTATTATAGGTCTGGTTCAAATGAATTAGGAGATGTAATTAAATGTTATACAGACAATCAAGTTCATAAAAAACGCTTACTCAAATAAATAACTATTATTTTACTCAGGATGGTGGTTCAATGTTAAAACTGGAATATTTTTTCTGTCTGTTCTTCGCGGGTACACGTCACTGCTTACGTTTTAAGCTATTGCACAAAGAGAGATATAGTTTGTTTATTGTGAGAGGACGAATCATAGAGCTAGAGAGGAAATCAAAGCAATCGTCAAAACTATTATTGATCCTTCAAAAAACCATCGATTACGTCATCACGCCCAGATGAATAACGTCATTAATATGATATAAATGCCAAAAATCATAATTTTAAAATAAAAATCTAGCTATTTCGGGATGTGACTCCTAAATAACCCATCCTCGAAAAAATCAATTTATTCCATAATTTTACCCTTCACTGTGTACTCGTATGTTGTGAAATTTCAATATTCAATTAAAATTTAATTTTTATTTCAAAATGTTTAGTGGAAATACGTAAAGGAACTTTATGACTTAAAATCGATAAAATCCCTATCTCTTTGTGCACTCGTAAACTATACTATTGATTGAAATGTTTGTGTCCGTGAAAGACTTTTCTGACGTGGTTTATAAAGGTAATCATTTATCCATGATTTCCACTCAGTAAACTTGGATGAGAGGGCATAAAAGCAGCTGCCTACCCAATAAAAGTCATTTTTAACATGAATAAACTATTACTCATCCCCAAAGAGCCTCACAGACAACATTTTTTACAGGTTTTTTCCATTCCGTTCTATTTTTCTCTCGCCAATATATAAGTTTTGATAAGTTGTGTAGACGCTTATATGTGGCCACTGCGACAGAAAGGGATTTTCCCGAGGGATTTTGGGATTTGCGACGCGTCTCTCCTGCATTTCTTTCTCGTCACTCGGTAACGTTATTGAAGCGAGCAACTGATGCACTAATTTTTTAACAGGGATTTCGGCTGACAGGTTACAAATTGAAGGTTGATATGTGTACGGAATGATTCCCGAATAGGCCTAGAAAGCCACGCAGAAGACAGACCTCACTAAATTATAGTATATTTTATACATGGCTTGTATATCTTCCACTTTGGGGTAGAAAAAAGCATTTCTAAATTTAACACATAACCGAAAAGTTATTATTTAGTCCAAGTAGTGTGGGCGTAATATCTAAAGCTATAAACATTCAAATACCTACGATATCACTTCATTTCATCACAGTTTATTTCTGAAATGGCTGCTGATATCAATTAATAAGTTTCTAGAGTAGTTTAAAAAATTCATGATGTGAGTTAAGTTCTAATTATCTTTTAATTCATTTAAACATGCTATTAGAAGTATATTTATTTTGTTAAAAGGTTTATTTGCACGGCTCATCTCTTTTTTTGGACCTGCATTTAGAAATTCCTATCATCGTGGTTTTTTTCTGACTACCCGGAGGCGATTTGGTTATAGCAGTCTGCTTCCTGTCAGGAGGGTTTCTTTATCTGTTCTCTCCGAGGTACCGAAAGGTTCTTCTTCTTGTAGTGCCTATCCGCTTCGGATGTTGGCGACCATCATGGCAATCTGCACTTTGCACACTGCTGCTCTGAAAAGATTTGTAGTGATTGTGTTGAACCACCGAAAGGTTAGTGAACCACTAATGTTAGTACGATAGTAATAATGTTTTAACAGGGATTTCGGCAGACAGATTACAAATTGAAGGTTGATATGTGTATGGGATGATTCCCGAATAGGCCTAGAAAGCCAGGCAAGAGACAGACCTCACTAAATTATAGTATATTTTATACATGGCTTACTATCTCTCTCCTTGAGGTAGAACAAAATGTTACACATAACCTAAAAGGTATTTAGTCCGGGAAGTATGAGCATAACAGCTAATAGTCAAACACCTACGATTTCATTTCATTTCGCAGCTTATTATCAAAATGAGAGCTTTTGTAAATTTGTACGTTTTTTGAGTAGTGAAAAAGGCCATGATCTGTGGTAAGTTGTAATTATCTTTCTTATTCATTAAAACATTAGAAATATTTTTATATTGCTAAATGGTTTTTTGCACGGCTAAGCTTTTTTTGTTGGACCTATATTTATGCTGCATTGAAATTAAACATTAAATTTATTCAGTACACTAAATTAAGTTAGGAAATAATCTACTCAAAATCTTTATTATTGCATCATTGCTTATGTCGTCAATTTCAATATTTCTTTTAATTTTATTACTAAATTTTTTGTAAGTTAATTGTAATAATAAACTAAGAGTCTAAGTTAACCTTGTAGAAATCAATATTCACATAATGTATCGTTGAAAATCCGATTAGGAGTCCTTTCAAATGAGGTGGTTTATATTTAAAAATCGCCAATTGCGTCATTACTCCAACACTGATGACGAAATTTTCAACTTAAATATATAACAATTGATGACCCTTCAAACATCACTCGTATTCTTTTATTAATCGCTATGTCATGTATTACAGATCTTCCTGATCCTGAGCTATGGCTACTTGATCGTCCGCCAAATGATGCGTATATGGGGTTGTGCTGTCGTTTAATGGTATACCCATTTCAGAGCATGATCTCCTACACTTCTTCAGTGACTTATGTATTCAGGTAGATTTTGAAGACTATTGGAGTGCAGCCTTGCCTTATTCTCTTATTTACCCAAGGCTGTGGTATAGAATAAATGTCGTAGGTTACGTACAGCGACAAGCCAAACGTTGCATACAGCCTTTGTCAGTCACCGGCAACTTCACGTAGTCAATACAAAACATAGGCCATGATTATCAATAAACACGAGACGTAGGTCTCGTCCAGAGTTAGTTATAGTCACCAATAAATGCCGTAGGTTAGGTACAGCGTTTGGCGATCGCCGGCAACAACATTCCGATCGTTTTCGTTATCAGTCAAGTACAATATTTGAACTTGTTGATAAGCAACTCGTCTTGTTCATTTTTACTACTTGTTTAACTCATTTCGCTAGGTTAAAACTGTACCAGCCGTACGTTGCAATGCTCAAAAATAATAGACAAATCGAAAACGGTGGGTTCGTTGGAAAAATATTCCCATGAGATTTTTTTGCATAACATTCGTGAGACATCCCAGAATAAGGTTAAAGAAGTCGTCCACGCGAAAAGTGGTCCAAATTTTTTTAAACAATTTTTTTTACGAGGAAAACAACGAAAAGACCCAGATACAAATTTTACCACTTTTTAAACAATTAGAATAATTGAAATTAAAAATATAATAAACAATATTTTAAATCTAAGACTTTTCGCTAATAAACTGCTTTCTGGCTGCATCCTGTATCTCAGGTTTCTACAATAATATATAAACACAGAGACGACGAAAATAGGAGAAAGCAAATAGAGGACACTTTGGCCACGCATTTACCTTCCCTTCGTCAAAGAAAAGGACCGAAAGACAGTTTATAATACTCAATTGTGAGTAAATATGAAAAAGAGATAAAGGCAGTTTTGTTTTAATTTGATTCAGAGTTGGACCACCATCTCCAGATAGCTATTTCTGCATCCCATGAGTCCTCGGTGGAGCTATGCAGTCATAATTCTGAAACAAACATTAACAACCCTGCCTATTTAAGGCGAACCATCGCGATAGATGTCGCTAGATTGCGTCTCAAAAGGTGGAATCATTGCATCGCGATGGTTCGCCTTAAATAGGCAGGGTTGTTAATGTTTGTTTCAGAGTTGTGACTGCATAGCTCCACTGAGGACGCATGGGATGCAGAAATAGCTATCTGGAGATGGTGGTCCAACTCTGAATCAAATTAAAACAAAACTGCCGTTATCTCTTTTTCATCTTTACTCAGAACTAAGTATTATAAACTGTCTTTCGGTCCGTTTCCTTGACGAAGGGAAGGTAAACGCGTGGCCAAAGTCTCCTCTATTTGCTTTCTCCTATTTTCGTCGTCTCTGTGTTTATATATTGTAAAAACCTGAGATACAGGATGCAGCCAGAAAGCAGTTTATCAGCGAAAAGTCTTAGATTTAAAATATTGTTTATTATGTTTTTAATTTCAATTATTCTAATTGTTTAAAAAGTAGTAAACTTTGTATCTCGGGCTTCTCGATGTTTTCCTCGTATTACGAGAGATATCGCTAGATTGCGTCTCAAAAGGTGGAATCATTGCATCGCGATGGTTCGCCTTAAATAGGCAGGGTTGTTAATGTTTGTTTCAGAGTTGTGATTGCATAGCTCCACCGAGGACGCATGGGATGCAGAAATAGCTATCTGGAGATGGTGGTCCAACTCTGAATCAAATTAAAACAAAACTGCCGTTATCTCTAATTTTTTTTTAATCAATTTGACAAAATAAATATTTTTGGCTTGGACAACTTTTTTTTGGTTTTTTGGACTATTCTGGACAAAAAGGTCTCTTAAAATTTTTCTCTGAAGTTCATCGTTTTCGAGTTATAAGCAATTAAAAAAAAAAACGAAAAATGGCGATTTTCAAGGCTTATTAACTCGGTTAATAGTTTATTATGAAAGTCAGAAAGCGACTAAATCAAAGTTTAAAGCCCCCCCTACAATATCCTGAAGAAATTTTTGTCATTGTTTGATTACTAGGCTGTTATTTTTAAGTAATAATAATAAGCTACATGCACGTATTAGGCGGCCGTCAATGATGAGTGCGAAAGAGATGCCAAGAGAGTCTAATGGTGCATCTTACTCGCTCTCACATTTACGCGTCAATACGATCTTACCGCTCATTGTTAAGAATTAAAAATAACACCTTAGTAATAAATTAATGACACACATTTCTTCAGGATCGTGTAAGCGGTCTTTAAACTTTGATTTACTCACTTTCTGACTTTTGTAATAGTAATTTTTAACCGAGTTATTAATACTTAAAAATGGTAATTTTCGCGTTTTTCAAATTTTAAATTGCTTATAACTCGAAAAAGATCAGCTTTAGAGAAAAGTTACAAGAAACCTTTTTTGTCCGGAATGGTCCAAAAACCTAAAAAAATTTGTCCAGACCAAAAATAATGATTTTTGAAATTTTTTTAAAAAAATTGTTTAAAAAAATTTGGACCACTTTTAGCGTGGGCGACTTCTTGAACCTTATTCTGGGGTGTCTCACGAATGTGATTATGCAAAAAAATCTCATGGGAATATTTTTTCCAACGAAACCACCGTTTTCGCCTTGTCTATAACTACAGACGCTGATTCCAACATTTGAAGTCGCTCATAGCAGATCGACACAGCGTTCGACATCCAATAGGGATCGTATGCATTATTTATTATATAAAACATACATACGCAACCGACTACGTGACAGTGTTGGCAGCATACGGCGTTTATTGGTGACCACTGCCTGTGAAGCCGTGTACTTGATGCTACGTTCAAAGTACGATAATAGACCACAACTATTATTTATTGTATTAATCATACAGACACGACCTACGGCGTGACTCTGTACGTAACTTACGGCATTTATTAGAGACCACAACCTAAAATTCTCGGATACCTGGTTGTTAATCTTCATTTTTATCGAAGATCCCTGTAGAATTTTTCCTAATATTGCTTTCCCACCTAATAGATGAGTTTTCTAGTACTCAGTCGTACTTGTCGGTTAAAAGTTCTGTTGTGAGCATTTTAGCAAGCTTTGGTGTTACATTTTCCAAAAGCTCAGCAGAGATTCTGTATGGCCCAGAAGCTCTTTTATTTTTAATGGTTTTTATCAGTTTGGCAGTTAGGTCGTCTCCGATGTTTATTTTTGATCCATGGAATTGGATCCAGGTGTGTGTTTCACTTCTATGGAGATATTCAGATCTGGACTCTTGTAGTTATTTTACGTAGTGATATATTTTAAAGACATTCATGTTGGCGGTTTGTAGTATTTGTGAAGTTTGTTGTATTTATGTCCTTCCTCCTTAGATTTCTTAAAAATTGTCTAGTACCTGGTTGCACCAAGAGATCTTAAGCTTAAGACGTGCCTTAAGCTCAGTTTACGAAACACACGCGTTGTATCATGGAGTCTGAGATCAATTTTCAGATTGCCACAAATAGATTGCTACGTAGATTGCATCTTAAACTTCTTCTCAGTTAAGACGTGCTTGGATAATAATCAAAAATTATGGTGCAACGTAAGTTTAAAGCGGCCCTACCTATAAGGTGAGCTGGGCTAAGTTGAAGCTTAAGATTTTTTGTTGGTGCAACCAGACATTAGCTATCGAAGACTTGCTTCTTCTTTCTCTGAAAAATTCTTTTAAAAATTCTCTATTGGTTGTGGTATAGTATGATACAATTGATCCAAAAGATGGCATAACCCAGACATCCAAAGTGAAAGTTATCCGGCAACACCAAATTGTTCTATATGGTCCACATAATGTTCAGTAAAAAGTCACACCATTTTGAGTGTCGGGTTTGCGGGGAGAGGGGAAAGAAATTGGCAAATTCGTAGTTTTTTAGGTTTTTCGTCAATATTTCTAAAACTATGCGGTTTAGCATGAACAACCTTCTATACGAAAATGTTCTACATTAAATTTGAAATTAAAAAGGCCCTACACATTATCCATCTAAAATGAACAGTTCCAAAGTTACGGAGGTAGTATAATATAATTGGTCCAAAAAAAAAGCCTAACCCAAACACCCAAAGTAAAAGTTTTCCTCCAACACCAAATTGTTCTATATGGTCCATATATTGTTCAATAAAAAGTTACACAATTTTGAGCTTCCGGTTTTGGGGGAGATGGGGGAGAAGTAGGGAAATTAGTAGCTTTTCTACGTTTTTCGTCAATATTTCTAAAACAGTGCTTTAGCGTAAACAATGTTCTACACAAAAATGTTCCACAAAAAATTTTAAACAAAAAATGGCCTATACATAATTATTGTTACAAAATTAACGGTTCCAGAGTTACGGAGGGTGAAAAGTGAAGGTTTTCGATACTTTTTATATTTTTTGGCAATTTGACATTGACATTTCTTTAAGGGTTTATCACTAACATATCATCGGACACTGAAATAGCAAATTTTATTTACAAAATACAAACCTGTTAAAGAAAATTTCTTTCATCAGTAATTATATTATAAATTGCCTAAAAATATAGGAAGTATCGAAAACCTCCACTTTTTACCCTCTGTAACTCTGGAACTGTTGATTTTATAACAATTATGTATAGGACGTTTTTTGTTTTATGTAGAACATTTTTGTATAGATCAAAACGGGAACTGGTGTATGTTTTCAAAGACTGATAGTGTGTAAATAAATTTATTAAAATCAGCTAAGTACTTTCAGCATTTTTAATGCCAGCATCAGAGCTATCGTCTTATAGTTGTACCTACCTAAAATGAAGAGAAAACTTTGAAAAAACACATTCTACTATTAAAAATTAACCCAGGGATCTAACCACTGGTCAGGGTAAAAACCCTTAAATGTATAAAATATCACATTTAAGGTGTTTTTAAAAAATGGCTACCATTTTTACAATCAACAGCTGTTACTAAAGATGGTAAGCCATTACAATGGTACTAATGGATTGTGAAAATGGTAGACATTTTTTAAAAACACATTAAATGTGATTTATACATTTAAGAGTTTTTATCCTGATCATTGGTTAGATCCCTGAGTTAATTTTTAATAATAGAATGTGTTTGTTCAAAGTTTTCTCTTCATTTGAGGTAGTTAGAACTATAAGACGATAGATCTGATGATGGCATTAAAAATGCTGAAAGTACTTAGCTGATTTTAATAAATTTATTTACACACTATCAGTCTTTGAAAACATACACCACTTCCCGTTTTGATTTATATAGAAGTGTGTACAAGTCATACAGTCTGTTTATATTTCTATTCTATTTTTATATAGAACATTGTTTACGCTAAAGCATAGTTTTAGAAATATTGACAAAAAAAAACGTAAAAAAACTACTAATTTACCGAATTTTCCCCCATCTCCCCCAAAAAACGGGACGCTCAAAATGGTGTAACTTTTTAGTAAACAATATGTGGACCATATAGAACAATTTGATGTTGGAGGAAAACTTTTACTTTGGGTGTTTGGGTTAGGCTTTTTTTTTAGACCAATTATATTATACTACCTCCGTAACTTTGGAACTGTTCATTTTAGAAGGATTATGTGTAGGGCCTTTTTAATTTAGAATTTAATGTAGAACATTTTTCATAGAGGGTTGTTCATGCTAAACCGCATAGTTTTAGAAATATTGACGAAAATCGTAATAAAATACGAATTTACCGATTTTTCTCCGCTCTCCCCCCAAACCCGACGCTCAAAATGGTGTGACTTTTTTCTGAATATTATATGGCCCATATAGAATAATTGGGTGTTGAAGGATAACTTTCACCTTGCATGTGTGGGTTTGGGTCTAGTTATACCATACTACAGTCGGAAAAATGAAAGAATACTTATGAACGATCACATCAATCACTTATTTTGTATTTGCTGTCTTTATCTATACGCTGTGAGCTTCGCTGGTGTCGCTCCTAGCGGTTACTAATTCAACTTTTACTGGTAATTTTTAAATTTATTATTTAATTGTTATCGCTTAATATTTACAACGCAAAAAAGTAATTAAATTGTAATCGATTTTTTTAAGATTTTTCTAATCATTTTGACGTTCTATTGATAAAATATCAATTTCTTACTTCGGATACTTTGACAATAATCGTGTAGATGGCGCTAAGATTATAATAGATTATTTATAATTAGATATTACGGAATATTAAGAAAACTTAAATTCAGTATTTAAAACGTAAGTATATTTAAGGTAAAAATATATACCACAGCTTTGACCAACTAATATTGTTTATAATTAATGTTTTTAATTTTAATTTTAAATTAATCACTTTGACATTTATGTCAAATTTCCGGTAAACGTTTACAAACTTGTCACTACTGGCGTTCGCGAATTTGTAAATATCCCCTCTACGTACGAGCTCACAGCGTATAATAAACGTTTGTTATGTATTTATACGCTGTGAGCTCGTACGTAGAGGGGATATTTACAAATTCGCGAACGCCAGTAGTGACAAGTTTGTAAACGTTTACTGGAAATTTGACATAAATGTCGAAAGTGATTCATTTAAAATTAAAATTAAAAACATTAATTATAAACAATATTAGTTGGTCAGAGCTGTGGTATATATTTTTACCTTAAATATACTTACGTTTTAAATACTGAATTTAAGTTTTTTTAATGTTCCGTAATATCTAATTATAAATAATCTATTATAATCTTAGCGCCATCTACCCGATTATTGTCAAAGTATCCGAAGTAAGAAATTGATATTTTATCAATAGAACGTCAAAATGATTAGAAAAATCTTAAAAAAATCGATTACAATTTAATTACTTTTTTGCGTTGTAAATATTAAGCGATAACAATTAAATAATAAATTTAAAAATTACCGGTAAAAGTTGAATTAGTAACCGCTAGGAGCGACACCAGCGAAGCTCAGAGCGTATAGAAAAAGACAGCAAATACAAAATAAGTGATTGATGTGATCGTTCGTGGGTATTCTTTCATTTTTCTGACGTTAGTATTGTTTTTTTTTGTTGATGACAAATATATTTATGTACATTTTTGTGAGGACAAAATCCATTCATGATTTTCAGGCCAAATTGTGTACATAGGTTATGTCTATTTCCGATATTAAAGCGGAAATAGATTTTTAGACAAACAATTATCTGAAAATTAATTTTACTTTGATTAAACTTTTGTTTAATCATTTATAAAAATTTCCAAATCGTGTGGAAAACCGTTTCCAGCCGTTTTAAACGACCCCATATATTTTTATTTGCAAAGAGGAATGAGAAAGGTGATGTGGTAAACCAATTAAAAAGTTAGACTGCTTCATTCTACAATCCATTAACGTTGAAAAATGGGCTAAACTCTGAATACAATTTAAAACTAAACACACGAGGGATTCGTATAGGAAATGGCAGAGGAAAACAAATTTCAGTAAATATGTCGTAGGCTTATTGTGTAATACGTCTTTTCAGAAAGTCCCCGACAAATCCCAAAGATCGGGCAGATTGTGAAAAGTTGTGGTACTTATTTCAAAAGTCTCTCTTAAGAATCGTGTACCAGGTGTGGCCTGAACTTTTATTGAATGACGCCATCACCGAAAGTTCGGTGCTTGGCTCTAATGTAGGTTTTCAGCTTTAGATTAGAGCTGTACTCTAATCTTTGTTGTTTTTGGCTTCTTAATAACTCTCTAAAGTTTCTCTCTATCTAAATTTTTTTAGAAATATAAAGAGTGTTTACAATTGACCTATACAAATTTCAAAACTTCTTCAGGATGTTTTAGGTATGCCGATTTGTGAAATCGATTTTTTAATGAGATATAAATTGGATACGTTTTATATTTCCCATATAGTGAGGTTTTTAAAACTTACGCTTTGTTCAATTTTTCACATGCGAAAAACAACAATATATTTTTCGCTGTAAATTATATATTATATTTAAAAAAAAAACCTTTTTACCACATAGTGGTGTAAGGCGACAATACATTGCATTATGTTACATTATAATACAACACAAAAACAACTTAATCTTAAATTTAACTAATAACTGCTATTATGTACAAATTTGACCCATTCCATCTTATTTCTAGCCAGCGTCCTCGCTTCTATCCACGTTGTTCCCATTTTCTCGATTATTTTGCCTAGTATTCTATCCCATGTTTGTCGTGGTCTACCTTTCTTCTTTCTTCTTTGCGTTTTTACCTGCCAAATTTCTTTCACCGGTTTTGTCTGATCCATTCTCTGAAGATGGCCCCACCAACTGATTTGCCTTCTCTCTATAAACTCTAGATTCGCTGTAAATTACTAAATCTTAAATTACCATCCTCAATTCCAAATTATTACTTAAGTTCAACCATTCTTAAGCTCTATTACTCACTCTACCCCATCATCGTCATCATCATCATTCAACCCGGATCTATCCACTGCTGGATATAGGTCTCCCTCAGTCTTTTCCATGCATTTCTCTTTTGTGCTGTTTGCATCCAGTTTTTGTCGATCGGTTTTATGCCATCAGACCATCTGGTTGGCGGACGACCTCTACTTCGATATGCTTCTTGTCTTGGTCTGCAGTGTATTATTCGCTGTGTCCATCTGTTATCCGACATTCTAGCTATGTGTCCAGGCCAGTTTCACTTTAGGGTCATAATTCTTTGAAATGAATGTCAACTCGATTCAAGTTCTCTGTTTAACCCAGGTATGACAATACCAAAAGGAACCGCTAGGAAAATATTCCAATTTGCGGTTCAGAGAACCTGTATGAATCGAGTCTTTGTACTTTAAGTACAGAGTATGGCATTATTAAAAATACAAAATTTACGGTTTCGTTTTGATTTAAATTTATCTCCTGCCATCCCCCGATAGTACTATTTCTAGATCTACCCGTTGTCAAGGAGACTCTGCAGAAGACAAATTTACACCAACACGTCCGTAGTTTTTCGGTATAAAATAAAACTATTTATACCACAGTATGGTTAGAACGCCCTCTAACGGGGAAAAAGTGAAATGAATGTCGACTCGATTTAAGTTCTCTGTTTAACCCAGGTATGACAATACCAAAAGGCACCGCTAGGAAAATATTCCAATTTGCGGTTCAGAGAACCGGTATGAACCGAGTCTTTGTACTCTAATACAGAGTATGACATTATTAAAAATAATGTCACATTTTGAGAAACTACGGACGTGTTGGTGTAAATTTGTCTTCTGTAGAGCCTCATTGACAACAGGTAGACCTAGAAATAGTACTATCGGGGGATGGCAGGAGACAAATTTAAATCAAAACGAAACCGTAGATTTTCTATTTTCATAATTCTTTCTATGGCATCCGTCACTACTGTTCTCTGTCTTATCTCCCTGTTCGTAATTCGATCCCGACGAGAAATGCCTAACATTCAGCGTTCCATGGCTCTTTGGGTAACACAAATTTTATTTCTTACTTTCTTGGTTATTGTTAAAGTTTCTGCATCATAGGTAAGTACTCTACCTCACTCCTTAAAAATTACAGACCATTTTTAGACAATGTAAATGAAAAACGTCTCTTTTGACTCTAGAAGCGAACACACGGTTTTCTCTCCGCTCTTAGTGAAAATCACTAGGTACCACGTGGTGAACTATCGTGAATATCTTGACTGTTGACTCTCGTAGGCAACAGACGAGACGTCCGAATAGATATCGCTGATTCTGACTACCGCATAGAAAAGCCGTTTGTCGCTCTTACATCCTCTGTCAGTAATAACGACTAGATCAATAAAAGCAGTACCGCAAAGCTCTCTGATTCCGCCTTTCATAATAAACAAATGTTTTTCTCCTTTTAATCATTGATTAATATAATATCCCTTCATAATTTTTCATGTATGGGTTATTTTCTAATGTCCTCTATTTTCTTGTTTCCTGGTAAAATAATCTTATTTCCTTTTTTATAATTGTTTATCACTTTGTTTATTTTTATTGTTTTTTTTTTAATTTTATCGTCTATGGTACTTTCCTGTTACATTTTTTATACATATATCCTCTTTACAGTTGAGTCCCTGAATCTTTACCCGTGCGTCATCATTTAAAGCATACGAAATAAGTCGATGATAAGTCGGAAATTGAAATTTACCTTTAGTGCAGAGAAACAAGGAAAAAAAATATCCTGTTGGCGACACATCCCCCTCCTGGCCGAAACCAAATTTTTTGAGTAGTATGGACAATAATAACCTATATGTTTCCTGCAGCCGATTTTGATGATATACATAGTTATAAACAAATGAAGATCAAAAAATCATAAATTTTCGTTTTTTTCGTCTATAACCAAAAAGTTAAGTATTTTAAACAAATTTAAGAGTGAGAAACTCATATATCGTATAAAAAACTTCAATATGGCGTTCGCTGAATATGTCTATCCTTATTGGTTGATTAGAAAATTGCAAAATAAATCATAAATTTTGAGTTTTTATAAATATTCATAACTTATGTAAAAATTAATTAGAACGTTCTTATTACACGAATTGTTAAGACTTGTGGTGCTAAATTATATTTTAAATTTCAAAGCAATTGGTCAAATAGTTTAAAAGTTATTTAATTTGTTTATCCCAAATTACTCTTTTTGCAACGCTATAAGTCAGAAAATGGTGAAGTTACACTAATACTTTGGATAGTTTATAAAAGAAGAAGATTTATACTATTAATTTAATTAAAAAAAATGACAAAAAATAATTCTAAATACTGCAAAACTATTTTGCAAAAACATGTGAATTAAAAAAGGGTGGGGCTAACTTCGTTCCTAATTGTCCTAGGACAATTGTTTTTCTTTCTAAATGTGTATAAAAATTCAGTCTTTCCAAATCTGAAAAAAAATTGTCTACGTGTAACGGATAAAAAGTTATTCTAACTGTTTATAAGTAAGCAAAAAGTCGACGTGTTTTTGCAAAATAATTTTACACTGTTTAAAATTACTTTGTCATTTTTTTTAATTAAGTCAATATTATAAATTTTCTTCTTCCATAAGCAGCCAGAAGTCTTACTGTAACCTCATAATTTTCTGACTTATAGTGTTGCAAAAAAATTAATTTGGGATAAACAAATTAAATAACTTTTAAACTATTTGACCAATTGCTTTGAAATTTAAAATATAATTTAAGCACCACAAGTCTCAGCAACTCGTGTAATAAGAAGGTTCTAAGTTAATTTTTACATAAGTTATGAATATTTATAAAAACTCAAAATTTATTATTTATTTTGCAATTTTCTAAGCAACCAACAGGATAGACAAATTCAGCGAACGCCATATTGAAATTGTTTAGACGATTTATAAGTTTCTTACTCTCAAATTTGTTTAAAATGCTTAAATTTTTGGTTATGGACGAAAAAAGCGAAAATTTACTGTTTTTTGATCTTCATTTGTTTATAACTATGTATATCATCAAAATTGGATGCAGGAAATATAAAGGTTATTAATATAGATATCCATACTACTAAAAAAATTTGGTTTCGGCCTGGAGGGGGATGTGTCACGAGAAAAATCTTATTTCTCTGGACTACTACTAAACGCAACAGCAAGTCACTTACTGTCACTTACAAGCCTTAGAATAACTAAACAGTTTCTTTTGAATGCGTTATTTAAATTTTTCAAAAATACTTACTAGTTTTCTCAGGATTCGAAAAAGAAAAAAAAAAAGAGTGTGTGTGTGTACTTTGTACTCACGTAAGAAGTTACAGTTCTATTATTATGATTTCAACGTAATAATTATATTTTAAACAGTTCTATTGCATTTTTATTTAAATATTCAACTAATTTTAATACTTAAAATAATAACAAAAATTAAAAATACCGTTTATAGTTACATAATTTTTTATGAACTGTATCTTTCCGCAGTTTTTTATTATTTATCAGTATTAAAGTTTTAATTTATTTTATATAAATATAATTACAAAATACTACGGAATTTCACTTTTTGACATAAATTTAATTAATAATAACGTAAATTTTGTACAATTTTTTAATAATTAAAGTAAATAAATTTTAAGTTCACTAAAATAAATATTCGGTTACTGCCATCGACCATTTACATTTAATCTCGGTTAATTTGATTAATAATCGCGGCAGGTAAAGTAAAATTTTTCTTTCAGTACAATAAAGCGTTACTTTACTGCCGCAGATGAGGGCAAAGGAGTACAATAATGAATGACTTTAGTAACGGTCGGCTATAAAAACTAAAACACATTTGTTTACCCATAGCCGCCATATTGAATAATTTTTGACAGGTCATTTTAATGGCCAATCAGGGCAAACGTATAACGTATCAGCGCTGAGATAGATTTAGTGTGATTTTTAATTTTAAGTATCTTATTCAAAAGAAACTTTTTGGTATTCTAAGGGACTTTCGTCCCTCGGTAATAAAGTGGTCTTTCATTCTGCGTTTAAATTTTTCAAAAATAATTATTAGTTTTCTCAGGATTCGAAAAAAACTAATGCACTTAAAACACATTGGCTCAAAATTTTGCGACTACGCCCTTAAGCTAAATTATAACTTTTATGGTATCAACATCCAATCAGTCGAAAACAAATTGAATTTAATTTACTCCATCGAACTAAAATTTATCTATCGTTTCTGGCTAAGGGCATTTATTTAGTGTAAAATGAAACAAGATAAATAAAGTGTAAGTTAGAAAAGCTGAGCCGATCTCCACTAGACCGTTCACTTTCAGAGTGAAGTCATAAACCTTCATGGATATAGTTGGGTCAGCCATTTATGTTACAAACGAAATTGAATTGGATTTCAATGGAAGCTTTCAGTAATATAGCAGTACACTCTGCGAAAAAAGGGTTCGTAAAATACCTATATAGCAAGAGAGCTCTTAGATATTTTTGGGTAGGTATTTGAGGCATTCTTAAAGTGTTTCAGGCAACAAGTTTTTAATAATAGCCTAATATAAAAATGCAGCATGGCTGAAACTGTGAGCGTAACATACGGAATGAACCTTAATATTAAGGAAAATAAATTCATGGTTGTCAGCCGTGTAAATTTAGATGTCGGGGCACTAATGGCAGATAGCGAAGAGATCCAGAGAGTCGACAGAGTCACTTACCTCGGAACTACCCTCAACTCACAATGGGACCACGCTCAAGAGGTTAGATCCAGAATTGAAATGGCACGGTCTATATTTATCAAGCTGAGATTCTTGCTGTGCTGCAGTGATCTCAGTTTGGGAACAAAGATGCGGATGCGGATAGTGAGGTGCCACGTTCTTCCGGTGCTACTGTATGAAGTTGAAGCCTGGAAACTGACGCAAGCCACTGAAAAGCGGATTGAAGCCTTCGAGATATGGATCTACAGGAGGATACTAAAAGTATCTTATGTGGACCATGTCACCAACATTGAGGTTCTACAGCGCATGACAAAAGAAAAAGAAGTGCTTAATTTAGTAAAACAACGTAAGCTTGAGTACCTTGGCCACGTGACGCGGAACGAAAAAAAATATCGACTTGTTCAACTCGTCATGCAGGGCAAAGTATTTGGCAGGAGAGAACTGGGATGCCGTCGTATCTCGTGGTTGAAAAACCTCCGACAATGGTTTGGGATAACCTCCGCAGAGCTGTTTCGCAGAGCAGTCAATAAAACAATGATAGACTTGATGATCGCCAACATCCGGACCGGATAAGGCACTGAAGAAGAAGAAGCATGCCTGGCTGGAAGGTAGCGGTCCTTAACCCCAAAAATTAATCCCCTACAATAAAAATCGTGTAAAAATTACGATTTGATGCAACCAGTAATTTTTTAAAGTACATTTAAATATTAGAAATAAAGATAATAAACAAACCAGGCGATTTGCGAGAGATTTTAATTCTACAAGATGCTTACATGGGCGCCCCCCGGATTATTTTCAGGGGGTGCATCTAAAATGTAGGGGATTGCATCTGAATATACAGTAATAGCGCCACGCTACTAGGTACATGGGTACATTGAGGTAATACAGTCCTGTACCCTTCACTTGTTGAACTGTTTACTTTTATGTTTAGTGACGTCTAGAATGTCAGAAAATGTATAGAAGCTAATACATAGAAGCTGTATAAACATAGAAAGTTAGGAGATTATGAAACATCTGTATTTGAAGTTTATAGTTGTCATTGTATTAAAGTTGTAAAAGTTATAAAATATTTTAATATTTTTCGTGTTAGAGTAAAGTTATATATTAGTGTTTTTAGTAAATATATTTATTATAATTTTTGTGTCTTTGGATTTGTCTTCCTTGGGAGTAAGATAATAAGTATTTTAAACATTTTTATATTTAATACTTCACTTGATCCATTTGTCACCGTCGTTTGTAATTACGTCCCAGAAGCCGTAAAAACAAAACCCTGATGGGTTATTGGTAGAGCATTCGACTACATAACGCGAAGATCCCGGGTTCAAATAGCACGGGCGATTGTTATCCTTTTTTTAATTTTTGGTGTTGTTTTAATAAAAAAAATTTGAAAGTGGTAATATCAAAATTAGTTTATTAATTAAATAAAATACAAATAAACTTTTAAGTATCTTTATTTCGTTGAAATCATATAATAGAAGTATAACTCCTTACGTGCGTACAAAGTACACACACATTCTTTTTTTTTAACCCGGCATTGGTCGCTAGGTAGGTTGTTACGCGAGTGGTCGCGCGTGAGATTTTCTCTCACATATCCAACTTTTGCCTTTCTTTACAAAATTTTACAAAAAAGATGATGTTTCATCAACGATAATGCCATTTGCTTTAAAAAGACACGACGTTTTTCTGTTTTATTATTATTATCTTTATATAAAATATGACTATTGATGCATCATAAAAGGATATAATTTTAGGTTTTCAAGGGAAAAATAAAATTAATTTTTATGCACAGTTGGTGACGCCGGTGGTCGCTTGATGAGAGGATCTCTCACATGAAGCTCACTGACTCAACAATATGGTGATACTAAGTAAACGGAGTACGGAGTCACTATCTGAGCGGACGAGTCTATTATATTGTCGAGGGAGGATAGTTAGGAGACTAGAAGGAACTGCAGCGCGTATAATTTCCCAGAAAAAAGTTGTGCGCAATTTTCTGAAACCGTGAGAAAAAATCTCATATAGCGACCACTGGCGGGTTAAAGCAGAGTAACAGTAGAATTAATTTATGTATTTTTTGTATGGAAAAACAATTATTTTGAATAGTTTTATGACAGTAACATGATATAACAGACATAAAATTCACAGGTGAGAACGGGCTAGATTAGCACAAGCCTAGATTAGGTGTACCCGTGTATCTACTAGCGTGGCGTTCAGTGTATACATACTGTGAACCAAGATAATTTTACAACTGTACATGTACATATAGCTATGTAATTTCTTTTCAAACAGGGGGTGTAATTGCTATTTTGACAGGGCATTTTTTAATATTAAAAATAATTATTCAAATTACAGGCATTTTTGTCATGATTTAAATTATTAGGTTTACAAGATACGATTATATGTAATTCGTCATTTATTTCCCAGAAAAGCAAGGTAAAAAAACTTTTCAAATATTAATAAAAATTGTAATTTATCAGAAAGCATTAACGGATCTTGAAGTTTTCATGCAATTTTCATAACTTCGGAAGAATTTGTGTAAAAAATTTTGCACAAATTCTAAGACTAATAATAAAAATCAGCCTTTTAAACTAATGTTAAAAAAGTGTGATTCATCTACTTAGTGCAAAACTGAATTGAGACAAGATTTTGTTAAGAACACCAAACACAATATATATCATGAGCATTTGGCGGAACCCATATTTTGCAATTCCCCAGTTCTTTAATAATAACGGAAACGGATGGATACTAAATATGGACAAATTCCATTTTAATTGATTTGAGGAAAATTGTGTTCCGCAATTAGTTTATGATGCTATCGTTTATAAGAAAACCAAACAGAATTTCTGAAATATTGCTGACCTGTTCTTTTTGTAACTGCAATCTTCATTTTTGTTTAATTAATTATATTCTTCTTTTCACTTGCCTCATTATCTCAGGACAATAATGGCGATCACTGGCGATACTCAGGATGTACGTCGTCTATATTGTCCTCTTTTTTTTCCAACTTTTTCTTGTATAACTAATGGAATCAACTCATATTTTTCATTTTTAGTATGTGACTAAAGTAGCTCATTTTTCGTTCTGTTATAGTGTTGAGTATTTTTTTCTTTTTCTCTTTCTTAATGTGTCCGTATTTGTTACGTGTTGTGTCCATGATATTTTTCACATTCTTTGATAACACCATATCTCATAAATCGCAATTTTTTCAGTTGCGTCCGTGATTGTTCAGTCTTTACCTCCATAAAAAAGAACAGAAAGATAATAAGTAGACTTTCAATAATTAATTATTAATGAATGTTGAACTAATTCAATAAAAGTATATAACTATTTACAGATCATATAAATGAAAACTTTGAAGAAGTACAAGATTCGGCCACAGAATTAATTTAATTTGTATTTTTATACTTTTCTATATATACAGGGTGTAACAAAAATACAGGTCATAAATTAAATCACATATTTTGGGACTAAAAATAGTTCGATTGAACCTAACTTACCTTAGTCCAAATATGCACACAAAAAAAGTTACAGCCCTTTGAAGTTACACGATAAAAATCGATTTTTCCCGATAATATATCGAAAACTATTAGAGATTTTTTAATAAAAATGGACAAGTGGCATTCTTATGGCAGGAAAATTTTAAAAATAAATTATAGTGAAATTTGTCCACCCCATAAAAATTTTATGGGGGTTTTGTTCCCTTAAACCCCCCCAAACTTTTTTGTACGTTCCAATTAAATTATTATTGTGGTACCCTTAGTTAAACACAATGTTTTTAAAACTTTTTTGCCTCTTAGTACTTTTTGAAAAAGCTATTTTTTATCGAGATATTTTGAATAATTGTCAAATCCACCACATATTTGTATACTGTTACGTACGATTGTAGAGACCTGGTAATAATATGAATTTTTTTTTATAAATTACAGTTTGAGGTATATTTTGAACCATATTAGAAAAGAAGCCACATCTCGATAAAAGGTGCTAAAAGATGCATCGGAAAAATAGTAAGAGGCAAAAAAGTTTAAAAAACATCCTGTTTAACTAATGGTACCGCAATAATAGTTTAATTGTAACGTACACAAACATTTGGGGGGTTTAAAGGCACAGGCCCCCCATAACATTTTTATGTAAACATATTAAAAAAGAAGCCGCATCTCGATTAAAACTGGTTTATCGAAAAAATATTAAGAGGCAAAAAAGTTTTAAAAACATTGTGTTTAACTAAGGGTACCACAATAATAATTTAATTGGAACGTACAAAAAAGTTTGGGGGGGTTTAAGGGAACAAAACCCCCATAAAACTTTTATGGGGTGCACAAATTTAACTATAATTTATTTTTAAAATATTTCTGCCATAAGAATGCCACTTGTCCATTTTCATTAAAAAATCTTTAATAGTTTTCGATATATCGAAAAAAATCGATTTTTATCGTGTAATTTCAAAGGGCTGTAACTTTTTTTGTATGCATATTTGTACTAAGGTAAGTTAGGTTCAATCGAACTAGTTTTGGTCCCAGAATATGTGATTTAATTTATGACCTGTATTTTTGTTACACACTGTATTATTAATAATAAATTTAATTTTGTTCTTCTTATTTGCAAAAATTAATTTTATAGTACGTATTATCTTCTTTTAGTTAATAAAAAAATATTCCAGAAATCATAAATATAAAAAGTCAAAATTTTGAGGCACAACATGGGTATCGTCAGATCAAGTGATTTTGCTCGAGCAAATGGAATCGCAGCAATCGAGGACGCAAACAGCTATCGGTATAATTATGTACAACGTACACTTTTTCTCACCCTGCAGCTTAGCTGTAGCACTTTTTAGAATAACCTGTCTTTTTAGAAACAAAGTTTGTCTGGAACGAAGGTACATAGTTATACATTTATAGTTATATCTTTTATATTGGTTAATAGTATGTGTACATTGTATTGATACAACCCTCAGAACTCATTACAGAGTTTTCTCTGTAGCATCTTCCAGAGATAAAATCCCTTGCAAATCTGCTATAAAAGTAGCTTGTTTATATTTCTTTATTTTTGAATAAATTAATTTACTTTAAAAAAAAATTACAAAGTGTCTCAAAGATATTTTTTGTAATAAAAATTTTTAAAGATTTTTTTAAATTAGGGCTGGATTTTTGGGGTAAATGACCGCTACCGTTCAGCTAGGCTCGCATATTTGTATTAGGCTATCTTGGAAGAGTTATCTGAAACATTTTTAGAATGTCTCAAATACCTAGAGTCCAAGTAATGAAGCTTAAAATAGAACAAAACCTTGCCATTGTTACAGAATGGATAGATTTTCTTGAAAATTTGAGAATAAGTAGTGGATACTCCAAGGATCAAAATATATCATGCCGAAAGGCGCTTTTGCATGGGGTGGTTTCCACCCCACCTCGGGGGTGGAAATTTTTTATTATGCTTTAATCGCAAAAGTTGGTAAAAACGTTCATTTTAAGCAAAAAACGTTCTATACATTTTTTTGATAAAACTGATAGTTTTCGATTTATTCGCTATCGAAAGTGTTAGAAAAAATCAATGTTTTTATTAAGTTGTCTGCTAATAACTCCAAAAGTTTTCGTCTTATCAAAACAACTTTTCTTAACAAAAATGTACGTTTTGAAAAAATAAACAAAACCGTTTTTTTTATTAATTTCCTTTTGGATCAATAGTAATCTAGCTATATTTTATTTATGTTGGCTCTTCCTCGTCAAATGCTAAATATATGAGAGTATCAAAGTCAAAAGACAGGAAAACTATGCATTCTTCGAGGACAAGAGGACAACTTGTTCAAACTAATTTAAAATACTTAAAAATGTCTATCACCAGAAATATAAAAAGTCTCTATCTCAAAAATTAAGTAACTTATAATGAAAAGAATGTCAGTCCCTATTTTTTTCAGCGAAAAATTGATCGCAAGCAACCCCCTAATCACCACTCTAATTAAAATTAGTAATTAACCTTATTTTGTCTTTTTTACTTATGTAATATTAATAGATTCTAGAAGTTTGACCGGCCCAGAATTATTAGTTTTTAAAAAAATGGAGTTAAAAGCGAATAACGAATTTTTGTAGTTTGGAAATAAATGCCCTCTTCCTCAAAATAGCAAAGATAGCATCAGAGATTTGAAAAAATGTTTCAATATGAAATTGTAGCTTATTTAAGTCCTAAGAACTTCGTTTGCAAAAATTTTTTCTGAGGCAAAAATTTAGTGAGCTATTGACAATTAAATCTTGTAATAACATGCAAAAACCACCTGTGCCAACCCTTTCAAAGTCACCTCTTTTTGAGACTGAGAATTTTAAAAGATTGAATAATAATAAAAGGCTTACAGACCTTGTAAAAACCTACAAAATTCATTTTTACCAAACTGTCTAAGATAAAAAATAAAAAGTTACGGTTAAAACATCACTATATTTTTTTGAAAAAAAGGAAAAATTAAATTGGAAGCATAATAATGTAAGTTGACGATATTTTTGGTCATTGGCCTTATTAATTCTTATTCAATTATTAATAGATTCTAGAGGTTTATTTGGAAATAAATGCCCTCTTCCTCAAAATAGCAAAGATAGCATCAGAGATTCGAAAAAATGTTTCAATATGAAATTGTAGCTTATTTAATTCCTAAGAACTTCGTTTGCAAAAATTTTTTCTGAGGCAAAAATTGAGTGAGCTATCACTTTCTTAGAATGATTAGTTTTTAAAATATTGGAGTTAAAAGCAAATAACGAATTTTTGTAGTTTGGTGAAAAATGCCATTTTCTTCAGAATAGAAAGATTAGCATCAGAGATACGAAAAAATGTTTGGATATAAAATTGTAGGCTATTTAATTTCCAACAACTTGGTTTAAAAACAATTTTGCTACGGAAAAAATTGAGTGAATTGTAATATCGAAAAACATTGCTTTTTTCTATACAAAACTAACACTTTCGATAACGAATTAATCGAAAACTATTAATTTTATCAAAAAAATGTATTGAACATTTTTTGCTTAGAATGAATGTTTTTATCAACTTTTGCGGTCAAAATATAATAAAAAATTTTCACCCACGAGATGGGGTGGCAACCACCCTTATGGTAAAAGCGCCGTTCGGAATCATATAGATTTTGATCCTTGGAATATCCTCTACTTATTCTTAAAACTTCAAGCAAATCGATTCATTCTGTAAAAATTGCGAGGTGAAAAGCTTCGGATCCTGGCCTACTAAACAAAAAGTCTAACAGCTCTCGTGCTATACACTCTGCGAAAAAAGGGTTGGTGAAAATACCCATACGCCGAATATAGGAGAGAACATGTGAAATAAAATGGACACTAATCTTGTATATTTGCACCCAAAATTGTCTAAAATTGACGTGTCTGAAAATCGTTTTAATAGAATAAATTCGTTAATGGTTACCAAAGAGCTAAAATTCGCTCTGGCGTTTTATGTGAACATTTTAAAGGGTTAGTACGTAATGTACTTACTCGTACCCTTTGTTCAGATAAATGTACTTTTTCGAATCACACATATATTTTTAAAGGCGAAAATAAAATGTTATCTTCTTTTTTACTTTTTAAAGCATCATTAGTTTCCCAATTGAAATAAATAAAACATGAATTTAGATTTAAATAAATTTAAAAAATATACAGGGTGTGCAAATCTCTGTTTTTTTTTGTTACAGCTAAACTATAAAAATATTTATAACAAAAATTACTGTATATGTATATCAAATGCGTCTACATTTCAAAGTATTTTAGATTTTACAGGGTTAGTCGAAAAACGGAATGAACCAAAATTTTTTTAAACGAACACCCTGTATAATTGAAAGCAACCATTTGAAACATTTTTGAAAGCAACCGCGTGTAAAACCGGCATATGTGACGTTGACGGATGCGCAAAAAGTAAAACAGTGACTTGGGTAATATTCTTTATAAACTTATAATATTGTCATTTCCAATGAATATAATCTCCCTCTCTAAATCTACCTTAAACCAAAACATACAGTCCACACATAATATCTCTGAAATTATATCAATAAAAAAAATAAAATAAAAATTCCATTTTTATTCAGTTGCAATCCGAAGGCAAAACAATCTTTTCACTTAGAATAGGGAGCGCAGACCAGCACTCTGAATCCACGATTTTCGACTCTTGTTGGGGTCATCCTCGGAGAGACGTAGGCCTGCTGTTCTCTACTTGAATTGACCAACCATGAAAGCTTAGCCCCACATTGCAACTGACGTGTATGGAGTAGGTGACTAGCGTCATCTGGCAACTGAAAGGTGAGGTAAAATTTTCATCCTAATAGCAACATTAATGATACATTGAACAATATTAAAAATATTACTAAATGATTTTTAAATGAAAACTTTTTGGTCCATTTCCTTGGTAAAACCTCCATGGCTTCTACAGTTTGCAAGCCAGATAGATGCTGAAACGAAATAAGTAAGTAAGTAAGTAAGGTATGCTTTATTGTCAAAAAATTTTACCAATTTGTGGACAAAGCTTATACAAAATAAAAAATACAATAAAAAACAAAAAATAATAAAAAACTACAAACAAAACAAAAACAGAAACAGACACCAAGTAAATGGCGTGAGTTATACTACTTAATATAATTTATAGTTATTAAGTACACATTAAAAAATTAAAAATTTTGCAAACAATATGTATACAACGTCAGAGCAAAAAGAAGGCGAACGAGGAAAAGGGAAAGGGAAAGTAAATCAAAAGTTCTATGCCGCTGCAAATATGTATAAAAGTACTCGAAAGTAATAATCCTGCAAGTCAATTTGCTGAATTCATATCGTTTATAAAAAAGTCATTCACTGTATAAAAAGCTCTCTCCAGCAAATAAGCTTTCAAGGCCTTGCGAAAAGCGGGAAATGCTGCAATAGATTTGATGTTAGAGGGCAGGTGATTGTACATTTTTCTCGAATTGTATAGTATAGAGCAATTAACCAGCTCAGACCGTGGGGTTGGCAGATAAAGATTATGCTCCACGTTTCTAAGGGGATAGTTGTGAGTGGGTCTCTCTGGACCTTCTGATGCATGTTTGCGGATTAAACAAACGGATTCAAAAACAAACAAAGAAGGAAGAGTTAATATTTTAAATGTTTTAAAGAATTCTTGGCAATGAACTCTGCTATTGAGTCTCAGGGAGTAACGAAGAGCTCTCTTTTGTAGTTTAAAAATACGCTCAAATTAAGTCGCACAACACGTACCCCAGAATGGAAGGGCGTACCGAAGGTGAGACTCAAAAAGGGCATAATAAATGGTCCTAGATGTTGACAAATTCATTTCCGTAGCAACTGATCTTATCGCAAAATAAGCAGAACTTAATTTTTTGTGTAAGGCATCAATGTGCAAGTTCCATTTTAGAGACTTATCCACAATAAGCCCTAAGAACTTCACCGATTCATCTACCTCTAGACTGTTGTTATTAAGTACTAAAGGTTGCATCATACTGTTGTAAGGTAGGACTTTGGTTTTAGAAACGTTAAATAACAGGAGATTCGAATCGCACCACGATTCAATGGTGACTAGGTATGTAGCTATGGTATTGCGAAGATCCATAATATCCGTGTTACTCCAAGTAATACTAGTATCATCTGCAAAGAGACATATTTTACCTTTAATGTTCAGACTAGAGATGTTATTTATGTATATCAGAAACAATATAGGGCCTAGAACTGAACCCTGAGGTACCCCACATTCTTCGTGTGAACCCTTACAAACTGACTTCTTTTATTAAGATATGATTTAAGCCATTTAAGAGCCTTTCCCCTAAATCCATAGTGCTGTAATTTGTCAGTCAAGATGTTATGGTTTACACAATGGAATGCTTTAGAGAAATCACAGAAAATTGTTGCTGTAGAGTGATGGTTGTTTAGACTGGAGTAAACATGATCGAAATGGAAGAACATAGCACATTCGTGCATTTGTCACTCAGGAATCAAAATTGATGTGGAGTAAGCAATTTGTATTTCAACAGAAAAGATAAGATTCTTTTTTTTACCAGATTTTCAATTATCTTCGACAACGTGGGCAGGAGTGCAATAGGGCGATAATTCGAAGCAAGATCTTTATCGCCTCCTTTGTGTATAGGAATAATTATCGCTGTCTTAAGGCAGCTTGCAAAAACTCCAGTTTCGAATGACCTGTTTATTAAGGTAGTAAGATGGTTTAAAGTGCAATTAGGTAGAGCAGAAAACATTTTAAGAGTGAGGCCATCAGTCCCAGATGACGATTTATTTTTAATGTCATTTATTGTAGAGCGTAGTTCACCTAATACTATGGGTGCAAAAAAGAAACTATTTACATTCCTATGAGAAAGATATGAAATCGGATCCTGAGAAGGAGGTATAGTATTTGTTAAATTTTTTGCCACATTTACAAAGTAATTGTTCAGGGTCTCAGAAGAAGTCGGGATTGTGGTGGGAGAAGAAGTCTTACCTCTTATTTCATTTACGATAGACCACGTTTCCTTAGCAACATTACCTGATTTAGCCAGCCTCGCATTGTAATAAATTTCCTTGGCGGCATTTATGGCTTTATGGTAAATTTTCTTGTAAAGCCTAACGTAATCATGGATGGATATGTTGTCCGAGAATTTTTTAGGTACGATAATGAGCGCATGTTCTTTGCAGATATACGTAGACCTCTAGTTAACCAGGGTTTACGATGTTTAGTTTTGATGGGCCTAAGAGGAAAGGATTCGTATGCCAGACCAGACAATAACTTTATGAATCTAGAAAACTCGATGTCGACATCAACAGAGCGGAAGTCCCAGTCAGTTGTTTGACATAGGTGTTTAAATGTTAGAAAATTTTGTTCTCCAAAGACACGGAACAATTTTCGTTGCGTGTTTTCACTATTATTTTTTTATTTTAACCAAAATGTAGTCAATACTGCTTCATGATCAGAGAAACCTGAGTTGAAAACAGTACAGTCAGTAGAATTTGGAGCTAAAGACGATACGACATAGTCAATGATACTAGAGCTAGTTTTAGTTATTCTGGTTGGAGAATTTACATGCATACCTATACCAAAGGAATCAAAGGTAGAATGAAGAGATTCTTGAGCAGCACACACACTGGAGTAGTCAATATTTAGATCGCCACATAGAATTAATTTACTTTTTGAAGGAATAGATTCTAGCAAGCTAAGTAGTTGTTGTAAGAAAATCTGCACATCCGCATCGGGAGTTCTATAAATACAAATAATATAGAGGTCAGAAGATTTCTGATAAATTATGGAGAATTCAAAAACATTTTCAGTTAATAAATGATCAAATTTGGTCACTGCTGAAAAGTCATTTTGTGTAGACATGATCAAAGTACCCCCATGAGATAATCTACTCCTGTTAAATCTGGATATAATAGTGTAATTTTTAATAAACACAGGTTCATCAACATTTAACCAATGTTCAGTTATGGCAACAATCTCAGGAAAATTTTGCTCTTCTAGTAATAGAAGTAATTCATCAGTTTTGTGTCTTAAGGACTGAATGTTAATAAGAAATAAACTTAGCTTGCTATCGTCCAAATTGTCAGAAGGCGCTTGATCTTCTGTACGCGTCAATTTATTTAAAAAAAATTTTTGCTAGATGGGGAATTACTCGAAAAATATTTATTCTGACATTCCCTAATTTTCTGGAGTCGGAGGCGTGTCTCAGTGGAAAAGAAGGTTCCAAAAGCCGAAAGATCTGCTTCAACTTCAGCAGTACTAATACCATAACCCTCATGGAATCTGTGATACAGCTTACGCAGAGAATCCACGTTAGTAGGAAGTCCCTCTGAAGCCAGCATCAACTTAATGGTGGTGTTGGTGTGCCCATCGTAACACGTACTCGAGGGCTGATCATGGAGATAAGCAAGGAAGAGTCGAAGAGAATTCAAAATTCCAGGGTCCCTCAGTCTAGCTAACAAGTAACGACTATTTTCCACATCCGCAGTACGAGATAGCCGCACTATAGGTGGAGTCATCGGGTCCATACAAAGCCCATCATCCTTTTACATAGTTTTCTCCGTAACCACAATACTTGAATTTTGTTTATTAAAGGACTTACTTGCACTAATGGCATCCCTATCTGAACCAATCTGAATGGATATGCCCTCCTTTGTAGGTGTTGATGGTGTCGTGTAAGGAGTACTGGATGCTGGAGTCGCTACTTTTATGGTCGTTGAAGCTGAATTGGCATGCGCTGGATGATTGTCATTAAGGTTGTCTACTACAGTACCAGGCGGCCACAAACTTGGATCTTTCAGCAACTTGATGAAACTTTGATTTTGCACACCGATCTTAAAGTCAGAGTCTGGTCTATCCGTATCCCTCAGCAATGGGAAGCATCGAATAAAATCGGTGGTACCAAGTTTCTCCTTGACATAGTGTGCAATCTGTTTAGCAGTATAAGAAGGTGGAATTTTTGATACAACCACATAATGCCAGTTTTCTTTTACAGTGTATTTGGTAGGTGGTACAGTATTTACCTTTGAATGAGAAGACACTAAAGGCCCTTGGGTTTCTGGAGGATCAGTTTGAGTTGAAATGGACTTTTTTATGGTTTTCGGTGAAGTTTTATTTGGTTTTTCATTGGTATCTAGCTTTTCAATTTTGTGTGCCATTTGGTTGATAGTCATTTTCAAGTCAGCCATTTCCTTCACTATCTCTTCCTTTGATGTATCCTGAATTTGGACCTTCACAGTCTCTTCATGATTGCCCATAAATATTGACACCAGATTAAAAATGTCTTGTTTCATTTCCCTGATCGTATGGAATAAAGATTCATTTGAAATTCATATGGAAGAAAACAAGAGGGAATTCAAAAACTTACAATTCACGACCCCGTCTGTTCAGCTGGTAAATTCCAACAGAAAGTGGACCTAGTTACACAAAGGAGTAAAGACCAACAAAAAAATAAAATAAAAATTCCATTTTTATTCAGTTCCAATGCAAAGGCGAAACAATCTTATTTTTCACTTAGAATAGGGAGCGCAGACCAGCACTCTGAATCGACGATTTTCGACTCTTGTTATAATCATCCTCGGAGAGGCATAGGCCTGCTGCTCTCTACTCTCTACTCTTACCTTACTTTTCAGTTGCCAGATGACGCTAGTCACCTACTACGTACACGTCAGTTGCAATGTGGGAATACACTTTTATGGTTGGTCACTTCGAGAAGAGAGCAGCGCAGGTCTACGCCTCTCCGAGGATGATTATAACAAGAGTCGAAAATCGTCGATTCAGAGTGCTGGTCTGCACTCCCTATTCTAAGTGAAAAATAAGAATGTTTTGCCTTCGCATTGTAACTGAATAAAAATGGAATTTTTATTTTATTTTTATATTGGTCTTTACTCCTATGAGTAACTAGGTCCATTTTCTGTTGGAATTTACCAGCTGAACAGACGGGGTCGTGAATTGTAAGTTTTTGAATTCCCTCTTGTCTTCTTCGTTTCAGCATCCATCTGGCTTGCAAATTGTAGAAGCCATGGAGGTGTTACCAAGGAAATGAATCAAAAATTTTCATTTAAAAACCTTTTAGTAATATTTTTAATATTTTTCAATAATATTAATAGTGCGGCCGATATGTGAAACAATTGCAAATTTAATGATACAAGCATATAATTTGGACCACATATACTACACATATAAAGGTTTAAATTTAGATATGAGGCCATTTCAGATTTTGCCTTTTACAAAAATGGCGGGCATTCAAAATGGCGGCTATACATATGTGTTAATAGTATCATAACTTTTGAACGAAAAGCCCGATTTCAACCAAATTTGGTATATAGGTTCTCTTTTTGATTTATAAGATGGATGTGGTGAACCAGAAGAATCGGTTTACCAGAAGTTGTGTTTTTACTGGTTGTTTTTGTAAAAATATGTTTTTTTTTTCAATTTTTTCCCTCTGTAATTTAATTTTTTAATTTAAAAAATAATAAATTTAATTTTTTAATTTTTCAAAAAGGTAATACCGCAATTGAAAAGAGCGTAAAAATATTTTGTAGAAAATATTTTGATCTTTTTAGTTATGTTAATTACCATTTAATAAATGCATAACGTATCTTCACATGTACCTATGTGTGGCAGATTCGTGCAAATATTATAAGAAATATTGTGCATTTAATGGTAGAAGCATATAATTTGGACCACATGTACTAAGCACATCAAGGTTCAAATTAAGATATAAGGCCATTTCAGATTCTACTTTTACAAAAATGGCGGGCATTCAAAATGGCGGCTATACATATGTGACTAATAGCACGATAACTTTTGAACGAAATTTCCGATTTTACCAAAATTTGGTATATATGTTCTTCTTTTGATGTGTAAGACCAAGGTCTTGAACCGGAAGAATCGATTTACCAGAAGTTGTTTTTTACCGATTTTTATGTAAAAGCATGTTGTTTTTTTACCAATTCTGTCACCCTGTATATATTAATTTTCCAAAAAGTTAATACCGACGTTAAAAAGGGCGTAAAAATAGTTTTAGGAAATATTTTGAACTCTTTAGTTATCTTAATTACCAATTAATAAATGCATAACGTATTTTCACATGTACCTATTCACCCATGTGCAGCCGATTCGTGCAAATAATATGAGAATTATTGTGCATTTAATGATAAAATCATATAATTTGGACCACACACACTACACACACAAAGATTCAAATTTAGATATGAGGCCATCTCAGATTTTGATTTTTTTTACAAAAATGGCGGGTATTCCAAATGAATCTGCCGCACATAGGTAATAGGTACATGTGAAGATACGTTATGCATTTATTAAATGGTAATTAACATAATTAAAAATTTCAAAATCTCTCCTAAAAAATATTTTTACACTCTTTTCAATGGCGGTATTACTTTTTTAAAAAATTAATATATACAGGGTGAAAAAATTGAACAAAAAAACCAACATATTTTTACATTAGAAATAGTAAAAACACAACTTCTGGTAAACCGATTCTTCCGGTTCAGGACTTCAATCTTATCCATAAAAAAAGAACCTGGATGCCAAATTTGGCTGAAATCGGACTTTTCGTTCAAAAGTTATCGTGCTATTAGTCACATATGTATAGCCACCATTTTGAATGCTCGCCATTTTTGTAAAAGGCAAAATCTGAGATGGTCTTATATCTAAATTTAAACTTTTGTATGTGTAGTATATGTGGTCCAAATTATATGCTTCTACTATTAAATTCACAATAATTCTTATAATATTTGCACGCATCTGCCACACATAGGTACATGTGCAGATACGTTATGCATTTATTAAATGGTAATTCACATAACTAAAAAGTTCAAGTATTTCCTAAAACATATTCTTACGCTCTTTTCAACGGTGGTATTACAATTTTGAAAAAATACTATATACAGGGTGAAAAAATTGGAAATAAATTATATTCATAATATAAAATAGTTTTACATAAAAAACCAGGAAAACACAACTTCTAGGAAACCGATTCTTCCAGTTCACGACAACGATCTTGTAAATCACAAAAAGAACCTATATATCAAATTTGGTTAAAATCGGACTTTCCATTCAAAAGATATTGTGCTATTAGTCACATATGTATAGTCGCTCATTTTGAATGACCGCCATTTTTGTAAAAGGCAAAATCTGAGATGGCCTCATATATAAATTTGAACCTCTGTATGTGCAGTATATGTGAACCAAATTATATGCTTGTATCATTAAATGTGCAATTCTTAATAATATTTGCACGAATCTGCCGCACTATAATGTTGCTATTAGGATGAAAACTTTACCTTACCTTATATCAATAATTTCACATATCTACATACCTCTATCATACACTACTATTAAATATTTATCACATTAAAACAAAATGCCATCCTGAAATGTTACATTCGTTATAATGTTAGTCGCATTTTAGAAAAGTCCTAAAATATCCTTGTTGAAAAGATTTTTTCAGCGATTTCGTAAAATGGATCGCTTGACACAAAATATTTCAGCTCGTTTTCAGTTCGATTTCCAGGGATCAAAATTGTTAACACGAGCTATTACCTATCGTGTTGTTAAACTATTTACAATGCAGGGATTTTTGTTTGGTTCACTCGTATATTAAAAACGCATTTATTTATTAGATTCAACAAGCCTGAAAGGGTTAGTCGGGAAAGTTATACATTCATACAATATAATTGTTATACAATGTTATACAAATACAAAAAATGTTTTAATATTGAATTAATATTTGAAATATTTGAAACATTTTGAGTTGAAAATAATAAACAAATTATTCATTTTTTTCCACGCTTATTAAATTTTTGCGTCTGTACCCTATTTCGCTGCAGAACTAATTTTGGTATGTTTTTTTAAATTATTCATATTTTTTCTATATGAACTTATTATTACGTAAAAAATACCTTTTTGTACCATTTTACAGATCTCCTGCCATGTATGGATTATAATATCTGAAAACAGAGAATTTGCTGCATTTATACAAATACTTGATCATCTTGGACTTACTGATGTCAAAGATAAACAATCAAAGATAAGCTACAACGTTTTTCATAAATTATAGCTTAAATTGTTTTACATGTTTTATATACTTCCTAACCCTTAATCACTGACATGGGGTATGCCATGCCTCACCGAAAATATATTTTATCGCCAACCGTCACTAAAGTCATTCATTATTGTACTCATTTGACCTCATTTGCGGCAGTAAAGTGACACTTTATTGTACTGAAAGAAGAATTTTACTTTACCTGCCGCGATTAATCAAATTAACCGAGATTGAATGTAAGTGGTCGATGACAGTAATCGAATGGCGGGTATTTGAGTGGTCTTTAAATTTATTTACTTTAATTATTAAAAATACTGTACGCAATTTGCGATTTTATCGATTAAATTTATGTCAAAAAGTGAAATTCTGTAGTATTTTTTAATTATATTCATATAAAATAAAATAAAACTTTGCCGATTTAGTAATTATTCAATATTGATAACTATCGATTAAAAATCGAAAGCGGCCATCTTGCAAGTTATCTGTCATCACTGCCTTGAAATTATTATGACGTCTAAAATTTAAAAAGTTCTTAAATTGTAAATTGCAAGTAAGTGTTAAAACCAATATTAAATTATGTTGGCAATTATTATTTTATATCAATGAAACATATCTTAACCGATTGTCAAATATACCAGCAAACGAGAAGTAAACTCAACCTTCCCAGAAGGACATATCTGAGCTCCTTAGAGACACTACAAATATCAACAATATTATACAGTTTTTAACGGAAATAGGAATAAAAGACATTCAATTGTATCACAAATTTTTCAGGTATACTTTTTGTTAGTATGTACATAATATGTATCTACTTAATATCTAGGGTGCTCGGTAAAAAGAGTATAAGTCAAAAATGGTCAAAATATTATTTTTGCAGAATAAGACTATAAAGGACTATATCTTTACCTTGGTATCAATAGAACAAGTCAATATGCTAATATAAATTAAATAAAATTAATTGGTCTTTTTAGTACAACTACTTAAATGAACTTTTAATTTGGTAAAAACAGTTTATGTCAACTTATACTGTTTATACACTTCGAGTTTGTGAACTATTCTTGGCTCTAATAGTACATGTCGACATATGTACTGTTTTGACTATTGATACTGAATAATATCCAAGTAAGGCGGTCGACTTATACTAAGACGATCGCTTTCAGATACGTGTGTCAAGCTTACTAAGCAAATATTACTATTTTCTGTACGAGATTTTCAAGAAACAACTGATAACAATTCGCGTTTGGCTGATAACTAAACTGTGGGAATTTTACCAATTAAAGATTACACCTAATAGGGACAGCGAGAATAAGTAATACTAACTTCTTACGTAGGTTTAATTTGATAAAAATAGATGAGTAAGTGGTTTATTTTCTGGACCACTGTGCAATATAGGTGATCGTAACAAACGTGTTGCATATATTGTTAGCCTTATAGACTCCGAACCACATAAAACCACTAGAAAAAGGACCTTGGATCCGGATAAAGAAAAAGTTCGCAAAGTGGCTATTATTTTTCATTTAAAGGTGAATGGCGCTAGAATTCAAGTTTGTAAAAAATGTTTTATGAACACATTTCACGAGACAAATATGATTATTATACTGGCTCTTGCAAATAGGGATTCAAATATTTCAGGGAGAATAACTGATGACCAACGTGGTCGTGATCCTTCTGCTACAAGCATAATGAAGAAAAAATTAATGCAGTGAAGTCCCACATAAATTCTTTTCCGCTATATGAATCTCATTATACTCGACGAGAAAGTAGTAGATTGTATTTGCCATGCCATCTTAATCTTAAGATAATGTACAAATTATACTGTGAAGAAAATGAATCACCTGTCTGTAGACCTATCTATGAAAGAGAGTTCCATAAAATGAACATTTCATTTAAAAAAAACCTAAAGTAGATACGTGCCATAAATGTGATGTGCTGAGTAATAAACTCAAAGTTACTGAAAGAGAAGATGATAAAACTAAAATAAAAGATGAGATAAGTATTCATCAAACTGCTGCAGACAATGCATATGTTATGAAGAGCAACGACACAGAAAAAGCAAAATGTGGTAGTACTTTTAGATGCCTCACTTTTGACTTGCAAACTTGTCTCCCAACTCCATATGTAAATTCCTCTGTTGCCTTTTACAAAAGACAGTTATGGACATACAACCTACCTACATATTCATGAGAATGGAGAAGGAAGTGTGGCATGTTACATGTTGCACGAAGATGAAGGACGCCGGGGAGGTAACAATATAGCTACATGTATTTGTAAAGAATTAATATCACTAACACCACATGTTTCCAAAGTAACCCTGTACTCGGATACATGCGGTGGTCAGAACAAAAATTCACATGTTGCTATGATATTTTTAGTAGCAATGCAAAATATCACTAATTTAGAAGTTATTGACCATAAATTCATGGTGAGTGGGCACAGTCATATGGAGTGTGATATTGATCATGAATTGAGCGAAAAGCAAAAAAAAACGGTTAAGTGTTCCAATAAGCCATCCTCACGACTGGTATCAGCTTGTGAGAACTACAGGAAAAAAGAAGAAATTCAATGTTGTAGAACTTTACCATGGTGATTTCTTAAATTTTTCAGATCTTTTGAAAAGTAGCTGTCAGCTAATTTTGTCAGAGCTACTGTCAGATCTTTGTAAAGAAGATACAAGAGGAAATCCTTTCAACTGGTTTGATGTGAAATAATTTCGTTATACAAGAGAAAATGGAATTATTGTTTATAAAACATCACTTGATGAAAAAGAGAAATTTCTGACGCTAAGTGTACTACGTAGAGGACAAACTAATGCTAGGTTGGTACCCAGCAATTTGTATAAAAGCACTCTTGCTATAGCAGTGCAGAAGAAAAAGGATATTTTGAATCTTTTTCCTCTGATAAGTCCAGTATTTCACGACCTTTATAAAAATTTAGAGACAACTTATGCTGCTGATGTGATTCCAGATGATGAAGATTCATCTGACGCAGAGTAATACTTTTCTCCGTTACCATTATTCCTATGTTTTGTATTGTTTTTTTAATAAATATTGCATAAATATGTTTTTGTTTATTTATTTTTTAATAAACAACAGCTTTTTTGGGCTGAACAAAATAGTATAAGTCATCTGGTACGTGTGGTCCAAATAATATGTCACATTTTTTTTTGTAATTTCCATTTATTAAAAAAAAAAGATATACCATCTTCAAGATTAATGTTTACAAAGTAAAATAGGTAAATATAACAATTCTGTGTACTACGATTTAGGAGATATGACAATTAATTAGCTTCAGAACAAAATTATTTTTCGTTTTTTGCTTCTCCTGAAAAGTTGACTAAATTGACTTATACTTCTTTTACCGAGCACCCTAGATATTATAATCTCTTTTTATTTTTAATTCGTATTTTCCATCGTTGTCGTTTATAACCTCAGTGGATCGGACGACATTAAATTAAAAAAATATGTTGGCGATAAAATTTTGTATGCACCACGTCAGTAAAGACTCCTTATCGAACTCGTCTGTTACTCGCCTCGCTCGCTCTTCTCATAATATCATACTCGTTCAATAAAGAGTCACTTTACTGACTTGGTACATAAATAACTATTGTTGTAAAACTTGTTTTATAAACGATTGCTTCTATATAAAAAAATCAACTAAAAAGCAAAAAATAAAAAAAATCAAACTCGACGGATTATTCGAAAAAAACGTTCGTTAAAAAAAATTAAAAATCTAACACCTTCGTTAAAGAAAAGCGTGGGGCGAAAACCGTTTATTCAATGAAGACGCGCCCCACGCTTTTCTTTAACGAATGTGTTAGATTTTTTCATTTTTTTAACGAACGTTTTTTTCGAATAATCCGTCGAGTTTGAGTTTTTTTATTTTTTGCATTTTAGTTGATTTTTTTATATTTTAACTTTTAGTCACTCATAACTAAATAAAAGCGTTTCTTACAAAAAATTTTTTCATATTGTTTTATTTTTACTTTTTAGTCTTACACTTTTCAAACATCAAAATATATCGTCATGTTTAAAAAAAGGATGTAGGTATATGACAGATACCTTTTTTGCATTTATTTTAACTTTTGATACATACATTGTACATTTTCTCTAATTTCTTTATAGATTTCTTAAATGAAAATCATTATTTACGACTATTACAGTTTTCGCAGTATTTCCATCTATTGTAATATTTTACTATTGCACGGTGTAGACGCTGTTAATTTCTCGCAATGCAGTTCTTGCCGTGCGCAAGCCGTCTAAAGGTACGTATCCATACAAGGATAAACCTCGCTCGGTGTAGTAGCTCCACTTAATGGATACGTCGGTGATCGCCGCTTGGCGCGTACACTCTTCGTTTCAACCGGTTTGCGGTTTATATGTAAGGGAGCGCATGCTGTATCCATTTGAGCAGCTATACCGAGCGGGGTTCACTCTTGTATGGATACGTACCTTAATGATCGCACTCGGCTCAATGAAACGTAAGCTTTGCAGGCTCAATACAGGCTTTTAAGCCTGTCCTTACGGAAACAATTTCGGGCAAAAGTTCACGACAGTGCAGCGTAGTCAATAGTCGAACCTTGCGTTTTATGGACATTCGAAGCCCACGACAATACTAAGGGCAGAATTCGTCCCTCTGCGATACCATAACATTTTTTCGCTGAAAACTGGATAGAAATCGAACAGAAACTGGATAAATTTGAAACTTTATTGTTTATATATGAAGCATAACGTAAACAAATAACGTAAAAAGTGAAATTATGTATAGTTCATATAATTAGCTACAATATGTAAAAGTTTTAAGTTTCTACATTGTAAAAAACAAGAGAATTTAAGCATTTTCCATTAAAATCGTTTTTTTTTATTTAAACAATTCATAAACATAAAAAAGTTTTGATTGACTATTCGTGTATTGTTCCCGCGAATCCATGTCTACAAAATTTCATTCATTTCCATTGAAGAAAAGGCAGTCAAATTAACGTCTAAAGATTTGACCCAAACGATTGAACTAAATAAAAGCGTTTAATAAAAGCGTTTAACAAACAAATACGATAAAGTAAGACAAACTTATATTAAAGACAAAGAAGAATAGGCAACGGTATAACATACCGCATGTCAGTGTCTTGTATAGACGTGGTTTTTCATGTACTTTTCACCAAAGTTTTCATTTGTCCGACCCATCGTGTTGGAGATATTCTCCTTGGTCTTCGGCTTTCTATCTATCCTTCTACTACCAGTATTTCCATAGTCAACCTTCTTCTTGCTATGGGGCCGTAGTAATTTAGATATTTCGGTGTATTTGTTGATATGAAGTTTTTCCAGGATTGACAGTGTGGTTTGTGTTCCCTCTAGGACACGTGCAGAATTCTTCTGTAGGTTCATATTTCAAATATTGTCGATCTTACTTCTATCGATATTTTTTTATAGTCGATGTTTCCGTTACGTTTGTAGTAACGGAAATGGAATAAAAAGGTGAAAGTCACCACTTTTAAACAGTTTGACTAATAAATTTAAAAAAAGTGTACTTGTGAAATGGGTTTTACTTTAATATGTGTGAACAAGCGTAGCTCATCGGCAAGATACTAGCTTCACAAGCCAGAGCGCACAAGTTCGAAACTCGGCACCAACAACGACATTTTCATTTCTAAAAGTGATACAAGCCGTTCATCATGCTTTGGCAGGTACTTAAAACTGTCGGTTCCATTGGGCGGTTGAATCTGTCCGAAAGGATTTCCCCAGCAAAAATTCCATACGATATTATTATAAGGTACCTGACCCAAATAAGGCCCTCTTAGTCTTATTTAATTATTTTTAAATAAATATTAAATATTCGATTTATTTTCTCAAAACGAATGGAAGGTTTATGCTCTTTTATTTTACTATGGTACAGTTTATCAAATTTTAATACTTTTGAAGTTATAACGGTTTTTTCAAAATCAGTGTTGTGGGCCTTATTGGGTACAGTAGTTCCAAAAAAGGCCCACCAGTTGATCCAAATAAGGCCCACCTTTTTTTTAATTGTTATTTTAATTTGTTCATTAATTTGATACATGATTTTAGATGTTAATAAAATTAGATACTGTTAACTATTTTTGGGGGTGTTTTATTGCAAGATATCCATTAAATCAAGGCATTTATTAAATCAGAAACATACGTTTATTCACATTTAAGAAATTTTACAGTTTTGTAATAATCCGCAGTCTAGAAATGATACTTTGGACAAACAAATATAGGTGTTTTTTCTCTGCTTGTTAATCCTAAACATCCTTCGTGTACGTATTTAAGCCATTTGGTACACAGCTCCATATCTGCTATTCTGTCCTCTTGACATAATTAGCAAAACCAGCTCTCTTATTTTTCTCATGAGTTTAGACTGCAATCCACTTGGACCTGCTTCAAGAATATCTTTTAAGGAAAGTTGCATTTTTCCTTTATCTTTTTTTTCATTGAGGGATTTTAGTTTTATATTATGTTCTCCTTTTGGGTTCGTCTGTTTCCCTTTATCACTAATAGGTTTTTTGTCTTGATTTTTATCCTTTTCAGTAAACAAAGCTTTACTTACTGTAACCGCTCTATAATTAAGTGACTTTGCTCGGGGCTGGACAATTTTCTTTTTTATTTCAGGTGTAGGAAGAATTTCCTGAAAGGAAGTCTCCAAAATACCTTCGTCATTACTGGAATCATCGTGAAAAGATAAGATGTCGGAAAGTGAAGTTGTACTTGAATCTGGCGAAGAATAAATCTTTCTTTTCTGACACTTTTTCTTAGAGGGGTGTCGTTCTTGTATCATTGGTGCCTGGCTGTCATCGGTCCTCGATTGTTTAAGCGATGGAGTATCTTCTTCATTTATGTTATCTCGCCTCGACAGTTCAGATAGAGCAAATGCTTGTTCCGGGATAACATTAGGGTCAAGCGGATAGATTCATGTGGCACGAAACCCAATTGAAATATTATGAGGTGTAGCAGCTCTTGGCCAGACTTTGGAAAATATTTTTTCGAAAATTCTTTTATTAATCGTACGCCCTTCGTCAGTTTTTGTGGTGATCCAGTACAACAAAACCTCTTGGTCCCAATATTCTTCAAAAGGCGCAAATACAGATTTGTCCATCGACTGTAGCTCGTGTGTAGTGTTGATAGGAATACAAAAAAGTGTAATGCCATGGAGGTCAGCTGCAACAACAATACCTGCGTCTAAGTGAGACTTAGCTCCATCGAAAATAAGTAAAACGGGACCTTGTGGTTTGAACTTTGCAAAGTGGTGAACCCATTTTATAAAGGTTGATGTTGTCTTTGATCCTTTCTCTGCCATTTCAATGGTCGAACCAGCTGGAAGATTATCTTGCCATTCTGGCTGCATTCTTTTTCCTTTGAAGAGAATCATTGGAGGTATAACTTGGCCCAGAGCGTTTTCACATGAAACTATGGTAACATTTTCACCATGTTCAGGAGCAACCATATGTACCCTTTTTGATCCTTTTTAGCATAGACTAATTGTTATATATGTAGAGAAAGTCGACATCCTTTCTCATCCATATTAAAAATCAAATGCGGTTTATCAAAAATGTCCAATTTAGACAGCACCTCTTTTAACTTGTTATAATAGTCGTTTACTATAAACTTATTAAGTTTGGCTGCTCTTCCAGGGTTCATGCTTTGTGTTTTTCTTTTTCCGACCTCTGGGTGATGTTTTAAAAACAAGCTTTAAATAAATAAACATTGCTGAAAATGTACAGGCACCAAATAAGGCCCGCGGGCCTTGTTTAGAACTCTACCGGTGAGCCTTAATAGGGACAGCTTCTTTACCCGTGTCTTGTCCTGTATTTTTATGAAAAACTATAAATACTCAAACGTTACAGTACGTTATTTTACATGTTGTTTATTATATAAATTATAAGCTATCAGATCATATATAACACAATTATTTATCACTTTTATTTTAAAACTTATCAATAAATTCATAAATACCTAAAAATAGTAATTTGATGTGCGCCTAGCCAGTCTGGACAAGCAACTGACATCCATGCCCCGCTCACTCTAATAAAATACATGTAATCGTATTTATTTTCCTTCTATTTAGTTAGAGGCGCTGATGTCGACCTTGTGATTGGTGGAACATGACTTTTGACAAATCCTGCGCTATCTGTGAATTTGTAATCTGTGTTCGTGTTCGTTCGTTCGTTGTCGTTCACTTATTTTATATGGTCGGTTATGTGATGTGTTTGTGTCACCATAAAAAGCTGATATTCAGTCGTGTTTTTTGATATTTTTGTTATTTCATAATCGAGTACCTTTTTAAAGGTAAGTTTTTCTGATTGCAAGTACTGTTTGTCCAACAGTTTTAAAATACACATTTTATGTCACGTTTTGTTGTTAGGTCTAATGGCTCCGTTCAGCTGTTGTGTGCAGACGGTTGAAAAATTCGACAAGTAAACATTTATTTAATTCAAATTACTCATATTTCTATGTAAAATGGCACATTATTGTTTAAATAAATAAGTAAGAAATAAAAGTTGTTTGTGTTTTACCTTTATTATCCACTTGAATAAATAAAATATTAAATATTGGAAGTACCGTATGGAGGCTATGATGTACCTAGCATGGAGGCTAGATTATGCCACTCTTCCTATCCAATCAACAGCAAGAATGTTTAAAATTTCACACCTATCATGTAGAAGCTACAGACCACTTATGTGGAGGCCAGATTTGTAGTATCCTTCCAATTAAACAGGTGCTGAAATACGTGACATATTTTTTGAAGGGTAAGATCGCATTCTACCAAATCACACAACACTTTTTTCTATGCTGACATCAACATAGCGTAGTCACACTTAACCTCGATTTAATTTCATATTTAGCCCATAGAGGTATATATTTAGAGGGAGCCTACCTTCCGCGCTTCCTGACGACAAGATCTCATGGACTGGTTTGCTTGCATCTCTTTCTAACACATTGTATCGAAAATCTATAATGACATTCAGTGTGAATATAGGCACGTAAGAGGAGGACAACTGTAGCAGCTTTACTATGCGTAAGAGTGAAACAGCACTAATCCAAATAAAAAAGATGGTGTCGTCACTTCGCTCTGAATGACACTCTCTCTATGCTAATATATAACTCTATGATTTAGCCATTAGATGCCAGTAGCGTCCAGAGACAAACGTCACCTTGAGAAATATTCGATTTTTTTTTAGTAAAAACAATCGATGGGCTTTATTTGGAACAGGGTCTTATTTGGGTGAGGTACCTTAGCATATTATACAACGAGCATTTAATGATGGTCATTATGAAGCGAGTATGAGGGATAAGAAACGAACCGTAAGCGGCGAGTTTCTTATAGATTACACTTCGCGTCAAAAAAAACTGGTACAATTCTTATAACCGAAAATCGTGTTTTTCAAGTGGTGTAAGTTGATATTGTCACAAGTGTCATTCTAATTTCTAGGGCAACGTTGCCAGTTCAACGAAAATATTATATCAAATTAGGTAAAAACGGGGCTGAGCGACAGACCGCATTTTTTAATATACTAAAAACTAAAACAATGGTAATTTTCCGTCATCTCAATTAAGTATCCATACATTGATTCGTGTTTTATTATTATGAAAATATTTCAATTCAAAAATAATGACAGATATAAATCTTGACATGACTTTAAATTATTATGTTTAATGTCAAATCGAGAGGTGTGATTGGTTTCTCGTAAATTGTAGGACAAAACTGCATTAAGTTGTGTAGAATAAATAAAACACACTGGAAAATTAAAAATTTAATTTGAAATTAATACAAAATGAATAACGTTTACGGTGAACAAGTATGGAATTTAAATATATGTACATATTACAATTCGAAATATACATTTTAAACGTTATTTTTTTTGTATTTAGATTTAGTGCAATTCCGTTATCTGTGATGGCAACAGCGAAGTGATTCACGAACAATAATTGTCAGTCTGAACCAGTCATGTGGGAGGGAGGGGATGTGACATGAGGTGAAGTAGATGGGATCGCTTTCACGGGATAAATAAGGAAGGCAATATGGCGAAACAACTCTTTAGCAGTATATTCTGTTTTATATAAAGTATATAATTATAAAATTGTATTACCTATATTATATAAATATATATAATTAACAATTTTAATAATTAATTAACAACATATATTGCCTTTTCCAAAAGTGTCAAATCAAGTGGTCCCATTTAGTAAACACGAGAGCATATCTTATGTCATATCCCCTCTCTCCCACATCACTGGTCTAAACACAGGTTTACATTGGGAAAAAAAAGTGTACCAATTTTATATGACGCGAAGTGTACCAGCTTTATAATGATAATTAAATGCAAGTTGTGTACACTATTTTTTCTATGATCATTCACAACAAAAAATAAATTCAAAATTATTAATTTTGTAACGCAAACAAATTAAGTAATTTGTCAGTTTGACAGTTTGTTTACATATTGAGAACTGTCAAAGCGTATGTATTTGACTCGCCATTGGTCACTGCGCGTGTACCACCTTTATCGCAAATGCCATATCGCGATTCTATTGGTTAAAAATCTGTATGTTAATGAAAATCTGTATCATAATGAAGTTCATTATGATACAGGCAGTGACATCATAATTGATATTATAGTATGAGAATAGAAAAAATAATTTATAATTATCTTTTTCTATTCTTATACTTTAATATATCAATTATGATTTCATTACCTATATCATAATGAGCTTCATTATGATACAGATTTTCATTACGATACAGATTTTTAACCAATAGAATCGCGATATGGCACTGGGGATCAAGGTGGCGCATGCTCAGTGACCAATAGCTAGTCAAATACATACGCTTTGACAGTTCTTAATATGTAAACAAACTGACTAATTTAATAACTAAATCTTTTTAAGAAAATGTCTGAAGATGATACGAATACTAAAAATGTACCCTCAAATTATTTTTAATAATTGTATCTAACATTAAAAATATAAATCAACAAAATAATTAATTTAACCATATGTATACTTAATTTCTTTACTTTACAAAATTAATAAATTTGAATATATTTTTGTTGTGAATGATCATAAGAAAAAACAAGTATACAACTTGCATTTAATTATCATTACGAAGCTCGTATTCTATAAGAAAATCTCCGCTAGGTGGCTCGGTTCGTATCCGTCATACTCACTTCATAATGACAATCATTAAATGCTCGTTGCATATACCTATAGTATTTGTGAATTCTTGTGTAATTTTATGTGTGACCTATAACTATGAAATTTTCCGATACTATTCATTACACGTTTTTTTGCTATTAGAAGGTTATCAGCTTCCAAGAGACAATAAATTTAATATTAGCTCCATGATTCTCATATAACTTGCTTACAAATATGCAGTCGATTAAATTCCCTAGTTGTTTACAGGTCTTTTTAACTTCAAATTCCAGAAGCGTCGTTGATACACAATCTGGGTCTAGTAATTTGAAACCACAACCATTAAATCTATAATAAATTTCCGATATATAAAGACATGCAATTTATTGAGTATTCAGGCACTTTGCGTTTATCACCAAGTATGGTGACAATTAACCCATTAAGGCACAAATTATTTTTTTTATTTCAAAATTTTACTTATATGAAGGACCGCAGACGTTCGGATATACAATCAGCGTTTCTTTGTAAAGACAGTGAAGTCGACTTTACTAAGTAACAAGACATTTAATTAAAACACACTACATATACACTATCGGATTGCGAAATCAAGAGTATCGTATCACTGCACTTTTTTGCATATTTTAATAATGACCCCAACTATAAATAAGACACTGGGCATTAACCCTTAAACGCCCAAGGGTGGGTAAAAAATGTCCACCTAATGCGTATTCCCTTGTAACATATTTATTACGTGTTTAAAAATTTTCCAAAAATTATTTATTGTTAAAAGTACAGCCTTTTATCGAAAGTTAAATTGTTTCTACCGATATTTTTGAAAATAAAATTAATGGCTTGAGTTAAATATGGGTGGGCATAAAAAGTACATTCTTGGTAATACTTGTTACTAAAGGTTTCTATATAATTGCTCGTTGGTAAGAACATAATTCATATAATTATCGACGTATAATTATATAATCGACATAATTATGCGCCAATGAGGAGGCTGAAAGGAAGAATGTGGAGAAAATCGACAAATTTGAATTATTGTCTTTTACTGGTATGTTAATTTTGATGTACATTTTAATTTGGTTGTAAGGTTTGTAAATTGTTTATATTAATATTTTACAAGATACTGTGTTTATTAAGCATAAGATCCTTAAGTTTAATTCATTTCCAACATCTCTCAATAAATATATTAGCTATTTTGGAGGTGGACATTTTTTACCCACCCTTGGGCGTACATGAAACCTAAAAAAGGTTGGGCGTTTAAGGGTTAAGGTTAGAATAACCGAAAGTATGTATGAATATTTTTTCGTTAACATCGTTGGTAACATCGAAGTTAAATAAAATCATTAAACACCAGTAATCCTGAATTTTCGTAAATATAATAAAATTATTATAAAATTTTACAGAATTGTTACCACAAAAAAAATTTAAATTGTGATAATTTTATCATGGTTGAGACAGTTTTTCCTGTTGTATTATATTGTTAAAAGAGTATATTACAACTTGAAATTTTAGTGTATAAAACATTTTAGTGTATAAATGTTTTAATAATATTTAAATTAGACAAGATCGCTCGAAATATGTTGTTTAGATAGTCTATCTATATATTTATCAACTGAGCATTAATAAAATGTAAGTATATGGTATTTTTCATGAGCATTTTTCAGTGCGTCACAAATGATAGAAAAAATGTAAGCCCGTGATAATACACATTTATATTAGTCCATGTGGTGAGACCGCTCCCGTCTGAAAAACATTTCTAATTCGGTTTCTCTGCGGATTCATATTCAAAAATGTCCCCTTTAAACAAATCTGAAGGGTGCCGGACGGAATTTTTAGGCAGAAATTGTTTAAACATTTTTTTTAAACAAATACATAAGATCACCTTTTATTGCTCCAAAAAATATATTTTTTGGGTCATTGTAAACAAGAAAGGTATCTTGTGATTTCTCTCAAAAATTGAAAGTTTTCGAGTTATAGGCGATTTATCTAAAAAATGCGAAAATACGCATTTTCGAGGCTTAAAAACTCATGTTGTTCTGAAGCTATTTTCTTGTGGCATTTTTATAATCAAGTATATTCAAATGGGAAATAAGCCACAATTTTACCTAAAAATGATTTTATTAACGTTTCGACGCCCAAGTCGGGTGTCGTTGTATTATTTTGTATTTTGACAACGACACCCGACTTGGGCGTCGAAACGTTAATAAAATCATTTTTAGGTAAAATTGTGGCTTATTTCCCATTTGAATATACTTGATTAAAAACTCATATTTAAGTTAGTATTTTTAAGGGTGCCAATAACTTGTATTAAAGTTTAAACATTCCTTTTCAGGATTCCGAAGAGCTATCGGGTCTAACTTTAATTTAGACCGTAGTTTTTTAATTGGTTATTATGCGTGTCCATCCGGTTTTTTGCCGGTGCGGCGCGTACTATTTTCAAAAATCTCCTATTTTCCTCCTAAAAATATTTGTTCTAGATTTTTTGGGACATTCTAAATAAAATAAGTTTATTGACATTTCCCTCAAAAGTTACTAGTTTTAAAGTTATAAGCGATTTAAAATGCAAAAATGTGTTTTTTGTCTTTTTTCTGATTTTAAATCGCTTATAACTTTAAAACTATTAACTTTTGAGAAAAATGTCAAGAAACTTATTTTATTTAGAATGTCCCAAAGAATTTAGAAAAAATATGTTTCGGAGGAAAATAAAAGATTTTTGAAAATAGTGCGCGCCGCACCGGCAAAAAACCGGATGGACACGCATAAATACCAATTTAAAAACTACGGTCTACATTGAAGTTAGACCCGATCACTCCTCGGAATCTTGAAAAGGAATGTTTAGGCTTTAATCCAAGTTATTGGCACCCTTAAAAATACTAATTTAAATATGAATTTTTAAGCCTCGAAAATGCGTATTTTCGCATTTTTTAGTTTTAAATCACCTATAACTCGAAAACTGTCAATTTTTGAGAAAAATCACTAGAGACCTTTCTCGTTTAGAATGACCCGAAAAACCTAAAAATATATTTTTTGGAGCAATTAAAGGGTTCTTATGTATTTGTTTAAAAAAATTTTTAAACAATTTCTGCTCAAAAATTCCGTCCGGCACCCTTCAGATTTGTTTAAAGGGGACATTTTTGAATATGAATCCTAGTACGTTCTTTAACGGTAAAATATTGCAAAACCTCTAAATTTTAAAGAACCGCTTGGATTGACATGAAATTTGGCATACACGTAGCTAACAAGTCAAAGAAAAAAGTGATATTGTGCCGATATGTGATTTTGCCCCGGGGGTGGTTTTCACCCCCTCTTGGGGGTGAAAAAATATTCGTCCAAAGTAAGTCCGGAAATGGATAAACTGACTAATTTTAAGTAACTTTTGTTCTATAGAGTTTTTTCACTAAGTCAATACTTTTCGAGTTATATGCCAGTGAATATGTTAATTTTTTCAACAAAATAACCACGCTTTTAGACGGTTTTTCGCAAATAACTCAAATAGTAAGTATTTTGCCGAAAAAACATTCTTAGCAAAAATATAGCCTGTAAAAAATTTAAAAAAAATGGTGTATATAATATCACGTCTCTATACCTAGTAGAAGCAGAGTTATAGCTAATTAAATATAGGTTCATATTCGCCAAATTCCAAATGGAATATTTTAACGTGAAATAACCAAAAATTAAGCACATTTCGGGAAAAACTTATTACCACTTGTTTAAAGTGTTTAAAAAAAGCTTCATTTTTGTTCTATAAAAAAATTTGTAGCCTCAAAAATGAACAAGTTACGCTCAAAATAAAGTTAGTCCCTTTTTTGGTAAAAAAATCAGGAAAATAACCCCCTAATTAGTATCTCAAATGAACTTAATCGTTACAACTTCACAAGTTTCTTGACTCATGTATGTATTGTTTATATGATCTGTAAGTTTCATCGGTTTAAAGTCCTTGTTTTTAAAAGGGCTGTAGTTAAAAAGGGTTGAACGAGTCACTGATCACGAATGTATGCAAATTTAGAAACACCAAAACTTAATCAAGTTTTGTCTAACAGAAAAACAAAAAAAATACGTGATATTCAGAAAAGCAATGCTGACTTTTTTTGTTTTTCGAGATTTTTGGTATCTCTAACAATTTTTAAGTTATTTTAAAAAAAAAATCATTCTTTTCAAAATTAAAATTTTTAAAAGTTTTACTTTAAAACCAAATTTTTTCAAAAATAAGCACTGTGAACCGATGACACTTACAGATCATATAAACACAACATAAGTAAAATAATTTGTGGAGCGGTAACGATTAATTTTATTTAAGTTGCTAATTAGGGGGTGGTATTCCCGATTTTTTTTGCCAAAACAAAAGGGACCAACTTTGTTTTAAGCGTAACTTGCTTAAATTAATTGCTAAAAACTTTTTATAAAAACAGAAATAAAGCTTTTTGTAAACACTTTAAAAAAGTTATCATAGATTTTCCCCAAAAAGTGCTTAATTGTTTGGATATTTCACTTCGAAATATTCTATTTGAAATTTGGTGAATATGAATCTATTTTTCATCGGCTATAACTCTGGTTTTACGAGGTCCAGAGACATAACGCGTACACCATTTTTTTTTTACTTTTTTACAGGTTATATTTTTGCTAAGAGAGTATTTTTCCACAAAATACTTACTTTTTGAGTTATTGACGAAAAACCGTCTAAAAATGTAGTTATTTTGTTGAAAAATGAACACATTCACTCGAAAATAACTCGAAAAGTGTTGACTTGTCGAAAAAGCTCTTTAGAACAAAAGTTACTTAAAATTAGTCAGTTTATCCATTTCCGGACTTATTTTGGACATGTATTTTTTCACCCCCAAAAGGGGTGAAAGTCACCCCCAGGGCAAAAGCACACATCGGCACAATATCACTTTTTATCTTTGACATGTTAGCTATGCGTATGCCAAATTTCACGTCAATCCAGGCGGTTCTTTAAAATTTAGAGCAAAAACCGTGAAAGCATGTACTATCCGCAGAGAAACAGAATTAGAAATGTTTTTCAGACGGGAGCGGTCTCACCATATGGACTATAACATTTATTCTAACATGACATTTTAGTTAAATCTGACAGTTGTCACATTGTATTTGCAATTTGGCATAAAAACAAATCAATTGTGTTTATTGCGTTTATAAAATGGTATTTTCTTTGATTTGTATAGTCTTAAAAATTGTACAGATTATATTCGTAGATATATTATATAATTCGTTATTTCGATTATAGCGCAATCTATCGACAACTAGAATAAATGTTATAAATCTCTGTAATCACCGACGTGCCTTTTTCTGTCACATAAAATGTAATGCGTTAGAAAGAAATCGAAAAACTGTGCCGCACTAAAAGATGCTGATGAGAAAAAGAATATTTATATCTTAGAATTTTATTATAATTTATATCGAAATTTCAATTGTCAGTTGGTTAAAGCACTTGTTACCTATACGATAATATATTTTTCTCTTATCAATTATCTTAAATAGTCGATGAGTTTTGCGCTGACTGAAAGGTTATTCAATATTCCACTATTTTTTGTACAAGGAAAACTGCGCATCTCCGAAACTTCGTCTGTCTAAGTTGCAGCTGTGTTTTCTGTATGTTATGTTTTAGATTAGTGAATAATAATTGGTCTTTAATATCAGCTATTGGTTTTTTTTTAATAAATTGGTTGTGTTTATGATATATGGACAGCCTCAGTGCAAAAGGTAACAAGTGAAATTTCCTGGTTTTGAGGAAAGGAAAAAATGGTTCTTGGGTTTTTTTCGAATAATGTTTTTAATTTTTTCAGAAAACGATACAAAATAGTGGTTCTTATTGAACTTTAAAAAATTTTATAGTTAGATTTTCTATTTAATTAAATTTCTAGACTTGTTACAAAATGCACAATATTTTCCTCACTTGTTACCATTGACACAAACTTACTCAGGTTCTATTTCTTTTTTTCAGCAACTCCAATGCACAAAAATACTAATTTTATTATAAAATAATTTTATGAACTTTTACTGATTGGAAACAAGTCAACCAGACAGTGATTTTGGTGATAAATTCAAGTACTGCCCTAAAGGTAACAAGTCCACTTATTTCCTTTTGCACAAATGAAATTTTCAAAAAAATGTAGCCTTTCAGTGGTAGTGGACTTGTTTCTTTTTGCACAGAGTTTTGATAAACCAATGAATATCACATGATAAAAAAAAATCAGAAAAATGACTTGTTATCTTTTGCACTGAGGCCGTCCATATATCAAGAGATATTTTGTTTTTTGTTTAATGTTAGGTTAAGGTTACACAGTTACACCACGTTTTTCAGCAATGAAATCGCGGGCTTCTTTGCTAAGAGTTTCTGTATCATTATAGGACATTTCTATAATCTATATTCATGTTGCTAGATATCCACATATTTTAAATCAATTAACAAATATCTGCCTGTAAATAAATTATCAAAAAACACCCAGTGACTTGCAGGTTCAGAAATAGAGTCTAATATGAATATATCAAGTATGTACTACTTTTGATTCAAAATTAAAATCTTTACGATCATTCTTAGTGATTGTTTGCAAGCTCAACTGTCAAAATTACAAAAATATCCGCTACTTCCACAAAGAGCCCAAAATTTATAGCTGAATCGAATAGGCATTTCACGTATAAATTACTTCAATGAGTTATGTTCTTAGTATTTGACATCCTTTCGTCAATTGACAATTATTGATTTTCAAAAACTCCATATTTTTAAATGTAATATTATATCATGTTGACAACAGGTATTACTTTGAATCCTCTGTAGTCTTTATCCCTTTATCGACACATGCATTATCAGTGAAATGTATAAAATTCTTAATATTGTACAAGTGTAGCATATTTTGATATCACTAAATTCCAGTGACCTATATACAGGGTGAGGCAGATAAAGGGCCTATTAGAAATATCTCGAGAACTAAAGGTAAGAAAATCATGAAAATTGTTATACAGGGGTTTTAAGGTGTGAACTATTTAATGAAAATATTTTGGTCTCTTTGCTACTTCCGGTTATACCGGAAGTTGATTGTAACTTCGTTTTTTTTAATGGGACACCCTGTATATTTTTATATTTTTAGATTCTCCTCGAATTCTTCTTTCTTTAAATATAAGGTTTTGTAATATTATACAGGGTAGGTTAAAAGATAATTACGTTTTCTTATTAATTTCGTAGCAACATTCACACCCTGTAGGCTTGTAGTAGTTTGACATAATAAATTCTGTTTATGTTCAAATGATTTTTAATATAGTCTTCTATTGTTAACAATTATTAGTATAGCTAAATTTTTGGTTTTAGTATACAGGGTTGGTCGAAACACGGAATGAGTATTTTCTGAGTTTTCTTAAAAGGAACACCCTGTATTTTAGTATTGTAATGAAATGCTGTTTTGTGGTATATTTTAATTACTTAAGCACTCCCTATACCTAACTGCTTTAATTTGTGAGTTATTGGTGATTCAAGTAAAACATTAATTATATTGCAACACAAAATATGTGAAATTGTATTAGGTTGGCCGTGAAAATATTCAATCACAAATAATTTTTTGGAAATAAATACATATTAATCTAGACTGATACTTAAAATTGCCAATAATGGTTGAACTGTCAAAATACCATCGAAGTTAAGATTGTTGGTGCGATTAACAATTAAGCACAAATTAAAGCAGTTAGGTATAGGGAATGCTTAAGAAATAAAAAAGTACCATTAAATACCATTTCATTACAATACTAAAATATAGGGTGTTCCATTTAAGAAAACTCAGAAAATACTCATTCCGAGTTTAGACCCACCCTGTATACTAAAATTAAAAATTTAGCTATACTAATAATTGCTAACAATAGTAGACTGTATTGAAAATCATTTGAATATAAATAGAGTTTATTATGTCAAACTACTACAATCCTACAGGGTGTGAATATTGCTACGAAATTAATAAGAAAACGTAAATATCTTTTAACCTACCCTGTATAATGTTACAAAACATTATATTTTAAGAAAGAAGAAATCCAGGAGAATCCAAAAATGTCAAAATATACAGGGTGTCCCATTTAAAAAAACGAAGTTATAAGCAACTTCCGGTATAACCGGAAGTACCAAGTAGATGAAAATATTTTCATTAAATAGATCAGTCTTCAAAACCCCACTATTCCAATTTTCATAATTCAGTTACCTTTAGTTCTCGAGATATTTCTAATAGGCCCTTTATCTGCCTCACCCTATATAGGACAGTAAAATATATTTTTTATACCATACTAAAATTATTAGCGTCAAAATCAAACTTTTATTATTAAATGTGTAAATCCCGACAAGATCGACTTTGTCCAATGTTTATGTTTTTTATTAAATATGCATTGGTAATATAATCAAACAAAATTTATTATTTAACAAATTTCAATAATCGAAAAAAAAATTAGTGTCCTCTAAATGGGACGTTTTTTCAACTATAAACAAATTTTAATGCTAGAAAAAAATAAAATTTAATGTCCTATAAATAAGACGCTTTTACAAATTTAAATAAACTTTAATGGTTGAAAAAAGTTTTTGGTATTGTCCTATAAATTGGACGCTAATATTCTCATATAACTTGCTTACAAATCGCATCTCCACTCAAACAGTGTCATAAGTCAAAGAAGTAAAATATCAAGAAAACGATGTTTAAAATTTGTGCTAGAACTTTTCTGGGTTTAATTCAAAAACTGTTAAAATTAGTATGATAACTATTTTAGTCAGTTACAAAGGTTTTTTAAGGTCTACAAAATAGTGTATTAATTCTGCTAAGAATATTAAAAAAAAATTTTTTTTTTGAATTGTGACACTAACGACAATAACAAAAAATTTACGAAGCATTATTTATCAAAAGTGGCTCTTGTAATACAGAATATAGGTAATATCGTTATTATTATCTGGTTAATAGACTTATACTTTTTATTGATGTCAATGTAAATACAAGTAAAAACAATTAAACAAAAAATACTGCAAAAGGAAAGATAAATGTGTCACTTTCCTTGATAGACCAGGGCGCATCTGTAAAAATATTAGTACATTTGGACGTTGAGAGGTGACTCAAATTTTTTTGCAGAAATTGCTTGAAAATAAATCAAATAATAATATTTGAGTTATCCTCCCTCTCAAAAAGGTCCGGAACATTGTTTAAATTATCAAAATGTCGTAAAATTAAGGAAAAATTCGGTTTTTTTCTTGGTTATTTGATTATAACTTTAAAAGTATTCATTTCCGAGAAAAGTTGTGCTAACATAAAAGTTGCGTAATTAAATTTCCTACAATAGAGAATTGGTTAAAAATTTAAAAAATAGTCACCCTTGTTGCAAAATAGCAATAATTGTGAAAAAAACATACAAAAACAAGTATTCGCATTTTACGTTTTTCAACCATTTATGCTACACATAGGACCTTCATATTTTACCATAAGAAACTTTATGATACAGTAAAACAATACTTTAAATTTCATTAAGATCGGTTCAACAGATTTTGCAAAATAAATTTTGCAATCCAGCTTTCGTAAAAAAAATTCATTTTTTCAAAATGTTACAGGACTGAAAATAAAGCAGATAGCAAGTTGAAAATTTTTTTGCGTATAGAAGTGTACTGTACCTTTCATTTGCAATTTTGCAAAATTAAATCGATTAACACCACGGCGTCAGGAATTTTTTTAAATAAACATTAATTATTGGTGCTACGCGCAGGACAGCGGATAGTTTGCTCTGATTGGGCATTCCAATGGAATTTGACAATGATTGATACATTTTAATTTTTATTACATTTCGATATAAATAAATAAATTTGTTTATTGCAAAATAAAAACACATACTCTATCCTTTGAAATAACACTTTTATTAGCAAAAACTTTCTTTGTTCATATATTTTAACTTAAATAATAAAAGTTTATTATTTTTAAATATATGCAATTGTTTAAACAATATTTCACAAACAATAATAAAATTAGTTTGATTTTTGTGGAATTAAAATATTAAAATAAAACAAAATATAGAGTACGATAATAATATATTAGATAATCATTGGAAGAAATTTTGGTGGAAATCAACTTGTGTGAATCGAACACCGCTGTCCTGCGCGTAGCATCAAAAATTATTGTTTATTTCAAAAATTTTCTGACGCCGTGGTAATTAATCGATTTTAATTTTGAAAATTGCAAATGAAAGGCACAGTACGCTCCTATAAGCAAAAAAAAATTCGACTTGCTGTCTGCTTTGTTTTCAGTCCTGTAGCATTTTGAAAAAATGAATTTTTTTGCGAAAGCTGGATTGCAAAATTTATTTTGCAAAATTTATTGAACCGATCTTAATGAAATTTATAGTGTTGTTTTACTGTATCATGAAGTTTTTCTGGGTGAAATATGAAGGTCCTAAGTTTAGCATAAATGGTTGAATAACGTAAAATGCGAATACTTGTTTTTGTATGGTTTTTTTCGAAATTATTGCTATTTTGCAACTAGGGTGACTATTTTTTAAATTTTTAACCAATTCTACGTTGTAGGAAATTTAATTACACAACTTTTATGTCAGTACAACTTTTCTCGAAAATGAATACTTTTAAAGTTATAATCAAAAAACGAAGAAAAAAATCGAATTTTTCCTTCAATTTTTGACATTTTGATTATTTAAACAATGTTCCGGACCTTTTTGAGAGGGAGGATAACTCAAATATTATTATTTGACTTATTTTCAAGCAATTTCTGCAAAAAAATTTGAGTCACCTCTCAACGTCCATCTCAAAACAGATGCGCCCTGGACTATGAGCACATACGAAGATTGTTTTGAATAAAACAATCACATATTCTCTCTTAACTGGACAAACGAAGGTTTATACACATCTTAGATGGACAAATGCCTTGTACAAGTCGATATGTTATGACACCGTTTATGTTCTTTATTGAAGTTATACTTGTTTAGGCACGAGGGTGAATTTTTACATTCCCCGGCGCATGCGCACACCGACAGTATGGTATTAGTCGCTACATCTTTATGTAGCGCAAATAAGGTGTGTAGAAGTTAGGTAAGGTGTAAGATGTGAAAAGAATATATTATTGGTGTTTTTAGTAAATATATTTATTATAATTTTTGTGTCTTTGGATTTGCCTTCCTCGGGAATAAGATATTTTATAATAATAGTAAGTATGTTTAAGTATTTTTGTATACTTCACTTGGTCTATTAAATTTGTCAGTATGTATGAGAAATATTGTAACCTGTTAAAGTAAAGGGAGTATAATAATAATAATAATAATAATAATAGCTTTATTGCCCAACAGCTTCCCATTTACAGGACAATGATAAAAATATTACATAATTTATAACACCTATAGGTAAGATTTAAGCAGTAGTACCAAAAAAATAACATTAATAATACAAGTTAGACTAAAATTAATATAAATTCAAACCGAAAAAGAAAATAAATTAATAAAAAAAATAAAATAAAAAATTAGTGCTTATTTCAGACACTCAATAGCTACTTTTATAAAGTTCCTTTGAGAACATGAAAAAATGTCACAATGCTTACCAATAACATTAAAATTTCTACACATTACATTAATAGGAGCCTTACATAGAATATTTGTACGAGCTCTTGTACACCTAAATAATACATTTGTTCTTAAATTTGACCTTGGAATATTAAAATTAATGTTTTGTAATATTGAAATACAATCAATTGCATTATTAACAAGTTTGTACAAAAAAATTAAAGATGCAACTTTTCTTCTTAATTCTAAACTACACATACTAAAACGATCACACAAGTAATTATTATCTATACCTCTAGCCGGATAAAGACCATTTACTTTAAACATTAAAAATTTTAGAAATTTTCTCTGAACGCTTTCAATTGCAATGTTATGACAATCATAGAAAGGACTCCATACAATACTGGCATATTCAAGTTTAGAGCGGACATAAGTATAATATAGCAATGTTAATGACTTTATATTATTAAATGACTTACAATTGCGAATTAAAAACCCATAAGCCTTCAACGCTTCAGAAACTTTAACACACATATGTTCCACAAAAGTGAGTTTTGTGTCAAAAATTACACCCAAATCCTTAACCGTGTTCTGCCTTTCTAATATTCTATCGTGACAACTATAGTTAAATACAAATAAACTTGACTTCCTAGAAAAAGTGACTACTTTACATTTTTTTGTGTTAAGTTGTAATTTGTTGCTGTTGCACCAATTTTCCAATATTTCTATATTCTGCTGAAGTTGGTTACAATCATCCAGCTCCCTAATAGTAGAAAATATTTTCAAATCGTCAGCAAAGCCCAATCTTTCGCATGAAATATTTTCAAGAAGGTCATTAATAAATAGTAGAAAGAGCAATGGACCGAGATTGGAACCTTGAGGCACACCAGACGCAGCAAGATATTTTTCTGAGACATAACCATTATATGCTACAAACTGCATCCTTCCCTGAAGATACGATTTTAACAATAAAAGAGCACTGTCAGTAAAACCAAATGTTGAAAGCTTGCTAAGTAATACTTCATGATCAATTCTGTCAAAAGCCTTCGAAAAATCGGTATATATAACATCAACTTGGCCATTATCGTCAATAACTTCAGAAAGATATTGGGTAAAATAAACCAAGTTGGTTACAGTTGATCTTTTACTAACAAAACCATGCTGATGAGATGAAATATAAAGTTGAACAGAAGATAAGATCCTATTATATAATACGATTTCGAAAACCTTTGAAAAATTAGATAAAATAGAGACAGCTCTATAGTTTTCTATTTCTGACTTCACCCCAGCCTTAAATATCGGACACACCCTTGCTTCCTTCCATAGTTCTGGATACTTCATTTGTTGTATAGATAAGTTTATAATCTTGGTTAAAGGTATGACAAATGCACCAGCGCAACCTTTAATAAGAAACGAGGGAATCTTGTCAGGGCCTGATGTCATCTTATCTTTTAACTTTCTGATAGCAGCATTTATTTCATCCTCTGTAACCGATTGAAAATTAATTGATGTCATATATGGGTTTATTGGATAATTGCAACCACCTTCTTCATCAGAAACTAAATAAACACTACTGAAAAATTCCGCAAAAGCATTCACTATGGCTTGCGGATCTTTGTAATCACTTCCCTCAAAACTCATGTTTCCAGGAATTCGTGATGATTTATTTCTAGAGTGAATGTAAGACCAGAACTTAGTTTTGTCTTGAGAAATATTTGTTTGAATATCCTCCAAGTAATTGTCATATGCCACCTTGACCTGATATTTTATTAGTCGTCGTAATCTTTTAAACTCAATAAAATCGGAATGAATCTTAGATTTTTTATATTTGCGTCGGAATTTAACTTTTAGTTTTATGTTTTTTATAATCTCAGAATCAAACCAAGGTGGATATTTATGAGCATGATTTTTGTAAACCGGAATATGCTTATCAAAAATGTCATAAATTTTATTATAAAAAGTTTGTACAGCAATATCTACTTCGTCGCAGCATTCGATAAAACTCCAATCACTCTGTAGGATACTTGAATATAAGTTAACAAAATCTGCATTCCTAAAATTATAAGCTTTATCAAGTGAATTTGGAATAAACGTTACTTGTTTAGAAAATATGTTATTAAAATTTATTAGTAGAGCCGGATGATGATCATCCTCAGCTACAAGAGGCAAATCATCGTGAGACACAGTACATTTTATATTGGATGCTATCAAATCAAGTATTCGTTTAAGTGTATTTTTTATATTATTATATTGATCCAAGTTATTAGTATTAAATAAATTTAAAATTGCTGCAGTTTTTCTATCCGATATTTCATTCTCAATAAATTTAGGCGCATTAAAATCTCCCAAAATAATCACAAAATTATCATTCAAATAATCAAGTTGCTCTAAAGATTCAAAGAAAAATTCAAAATCTAATAAACTTAACTTATCAGGAATATATAATACCATTACATAAAAAACGATATACCTTATGCTGCATTTAATAACTAACATATCAATTAATGGAAACTGAAGATCAAATGGTGAAGTATCTATTACCTCGGACTTTATAAAATTTTTTATTGCAAGCAAAATGCCACCGCCTTTTGTTTTATCCACTAAATCAAATTTACGATCTTTTCGATGTACATCGTAATCATCAGTAAATAATTCATTACTGGATACTTCCTCATTTAACCAAGTTTCACTTATAGCAATTATATCAAATTCAGAAACACTAACAGCAGCCAAAAAAGTCTTCAATTTACTGTTCAATCCACGCACATTTTGATAGTAGCATAATAAATCTTCTTTACAAGTTGAAAAGCTGTTGGGATTGTTCAGTTTAAATTTTGGACTATTTTTGGCACACCATTAATATACTTTATTCGGAAGTTTTGTTGGCCGTCCGAATTTTTTACAATAAGTTCCTCTTTTAATTTTTTATAATGTGTAATTTGACGCGGAGTGCGATCACTCGCAACAGAAACATTTTTATAATTTCCATTCCTAAGAACTTTTGAATTGCGAATTAATTTTAATACTTGATTTTCATCGCGTAAAACTACTTTGATCGGTCGAGTTCTTCCATCAGAAAATCGACCAACCCTAAATAGCCTCAGATTTGAAATATCAAATTGCGGATCTAAGAGATTAATAATTTTATTAACCTCCAGCTTATCATTAGCGACTTCACCCTGTTGACTGTGATCTGGAACTCCAAAGATGACCAAATTTTTCTTGCGTCTATTTCTGTCGTTAAGTTCCTCGATGACTTCTTCTAAATCCACCTGCTGTGTACTAGGTTGTATTTTCACATTTTCAGCTTTCAACTCTTGAATATCATTTTGAAGTGATATAATTAATTTTTTCAAATCGCTTATTTGATTGCCAATTACTCTACAACTTGAACAAGACCAATTATATCCTTTATCAGGATCACTCAGGACACGGAGTTCCTCAGATGTTATGTTAACACAAGCATGTCGATAATGTCTATTGCAGACCGAACATTGAATCATTAAGTTGGTTTTAAACGATTTATTACAACACATACAAATTTTTGAAGGCATGGTGTAATAAGAATAAAACAATAAATGAAAAAAGAGTAATACACTAGCACGCCACTGGAACCAGCGAAAAAATCCAAGTTGATTCTGTATATAAACAGTAGTTCTTTTTTGGTGATTATGTTTTAATTACACGACCAACGCAAAAAAATGCATTTAATTGTTTCACTAAATTGTCGATTAATAGTCTTTGATGGCAATAATTCAAATAAAACTTAATAAGTAAATACCTTATTTCCAGCAAAAATCAATTAAAAAGCACGGGAGCACCAATTTAACGTGTGTACACTTCTAAAGCTAAACTACTGTGTATAGCTCAGTGGTAGAGCGTGTGACCGGAGATCGAGTGACCCCGGTTCGAATCCGTGTGTTTTCTATTTTTTTTTATTTTTGGTATTGTTTTAATAAAAAATTTTGGAAAGTAGTAAGTAAAAATTACACACACCGGCAAAATTAGCCGAACACGTTAAAAATGGGACATGTTTAATGTCTCGTATTTCATAAAGCAGTGGTCCGATTTGAGTGATTCTTTTAGTAAGTTATAGCGTTATTATTTAAGAATATCGGTGTAATAATATTGTTGCTAGACAGGTAAATGTCATTTTATACCGGGTGTAACAAGCATACTGTGTTTTTTTCTTAAAGTTCGGAACACCCTGTGGAATATTCCAGCATATATAAAATATTAAAATTAAAACAAATTTCCACCAATCGTTTTTTCCGATTATAGCGCCATTTATCCATAATAGGAAAAAAGGTTGCGAATAAAAGTTGCTTATTTTTACGTCAAGGATCCAAACCTAGAATAAAAATTGGGGGCTCCTATTTAATATTTTAATGTAACCCCCACCCCACCTCCATGGAGGGTCGTGTTTGGTGCCATTCGGTAGATTTTTGAAAAATATTGAATAGGTGTATTTTGCAGTTTTCGATCTGATGTTCATTTCGCAAAATATCGCAGGGTTCGTATTTATAATTTTTAATTTGCCCCCCACTCCTCTCCGTGGGGTGTCACGAGGTGGGGTGGGGGATTTAATTTAAAACCTTAAATAGGAGCCCCCAATTTTTATTGCAGATTTGGATTCTTTACGTAAAAATAAGCAACTTTCATTCGACATGTTTTTTCGAATTATGGATAGATAGCGCTATAATCGGAGAAAAATGATTGTTTCAAATGGAAAATTAAATTAAAAAATGAAAAGTCCCCCACTTTATGGAAAACTTAACTTAACATTTTTCTGATATTAGCACATACTCTTCACAATGCAATAGGTCCCCATAACGCTCGAGTAACTGCAAATTTAGTATACTTTCCTCCCCTACTATGAGGATTTATTGATGAAAAACATGGATAGTTGTTAACGCACATAACTTTTTTATTATCTCACATAAGTAAATGAATCGAAAAGGAAAATATTAAGCAAGCATAAGTCTACAATCGAGTATTAATTCTAATATTTTACATATGCTAGAATATTCCACAGGGTGTTCCAAACTTTAAGAAAAAAACACAGTATGATTGGTACACCCGGTATAAAATGGTATTTAACTGTCTAGCAACAATATTATTACAACGATATTCTTAAATAATAGGGCTATAACATACTAAAACAATCACTCAAATCGGACCACTGGTTTATGAAATACGAGACATCAAACATGTCCCATTTTTAACGTGTTCGGTTAATTTTGCCGGTGTGTGTAGTTTAATCTTTAAATAAAATACAAATAACCTGTTGAAAGTATATTTATTCCGTTGAAATAATATACTAGAAGTATAACTTCTTACGTGCGTACAAAGTACACACACATTATTTTTTTTATTTGGCTTAATGCCTCCACAACTAATGGCTATTGGGATGGTTCAGTGGATTTTATCAATCAGGTACCTAGTATAATTAGTGTGACCAACTAGCCCGAAAAATCCGGGACATGGCCCGAATTACGAAGTAGTGTCCCGGCGTCCCGGACAAGGCTTCCGGGCCATCCGAATTTTCAACGTTTTGGTAAAATAATTTTATTTTGAAATTTTTAGTACATTATGTATTCTTCTAAGAATTAGAGGTTTTCTTCTCATTGTTAAGCAAATTAAGTCGTGCGACAAATATGATAGTAAGAAGTAATCAACACAAAAATATTCTGAAGTTGTTTTCTTGTGGAATTTTTGACAATTATATTTTGATGAGATTAATAAACAATCAAAAATTTGAAGCCTTCGAGATGTGGCTATACAGGCGAATTCAGCGGGTATCATGGACGGACAAGATAACCAACGAGACCGTATTACGAAGAGTGGGCAAAGAAAGAGAAGTGATGTTTACATTTAAAAAGAGATAGTTAGAATATCTCAGACACATAATGAGAAACGGAAATAAATACAGATTACTGAAAATAATCGTTCAAGGCAAAGTATTCGGAAAGCGAGGTATAGCGAGAAGAAGAATATCATGGTTAAAGAACCAGAAGAAATGGTTCTCCACCACAACAACTAATCTATTTAAAGCATCTGTTAATAAAATCATTATAGGCAGAATGATCGCCAATATTCGATACGGATAGGCACCAAAAGAAGAAGAAGCTACAATTGTATGACACTTACATTTTTATATTAACCTAAGGTTATAATACCTATTTACATAAAAATTCAACATCAGTTGATTTTTCCTTTTTTGAGGACGATTTCCGGATTTAAAAAAAAAACTAAGAAAAATGTAATTATTACAGCCAATTGTGGCTTAGTCCTATCAAAAATATCATTGACAACATAAAAATGTTAAATAATCAATAAAATGATGATATTGAAGTTCTGACAAAAAAAATGGCCCGATTTTTATTGAAAAGTCCCGGATTTCTGGTATTTTTTTCAGCCTTGTCCCGAATTGGACTGAATTGGAGTTGGTCACACTAAGTATAATGTGTAGTGTGTGTGTTGAGTAAATGTCTTGTTACTTCGCAAAGTCGACGTCATTGTCTTTGCAAAGAGACGCTAATCCGAACGTCCGTGGTCCCTCCGGTGAGTATCGATCCCACAAGGATAGAGACCATTTTCATTTATTCATTTTTAATAAATGCAAAATTTTCCACTCATCATTTTGGTTAATCATATAATATAATGATATGTACATGCAATTGATCGAGCATTCAAGCGCTTTTAGTTCAGAGAAATAAGGAAAAAAATATCCTGTTGGTGACCAGGCCGAAACTAAATTTTTTTAAGTAGTATGGATATCTATAATAATAACCTATATGCTTCCTGCAGCCGATTTTGATGATATACATAGTTATAAACAAATGAAGATCAAGAAACGGTAAATTTTTGTTTTTTTGTCTATTACCAAAAAGTTAAGCATTTTAAACAAATTTTAGAGTAAGAAGCTCATAAATCGTATACAAAACTTTAATATGGCGTTCGCTGAATTTGTCTATATTTATTGGTTGCTTAGAAAATTGCAAAATAAGTCATAAATTTTGAGTTTATATAAATATTCATAACTTATGTAAAAATTAACTTAGAACCTTCTTGTTAAACGAAATGCTGAGACTTCTGGTTCTTAAATCATAACCTGAATTTCAAAGTAATTGGTCAAATATTTTAAAAGTTATTTACTTTGATTATATACCAAATTAATTTTGTTTGCAACACTATAAGTCAGAAAATGATGAAGTTACAGTAATACTTTGGATATTTTATAAAAGAAGAAGATTTACACTATTAACTTAATTAAAAAAAATGACAAAAAATAATTCTAAATATTGCAAAATTATTTTGCAAGAACATGTGAATTTAAAAAACGGGGGGGGGCTAACTACGTCCCTAATTGTACTAGGACAATTGTTTTTCTCTCTAAAAAATTTTATGAAAAAATTATTTTTCCACGGGTAACGGTTAAAAAGGTATTCTAATTGTTTAAAAGTAAACAAAAAATCGACATGTTTGCAAAATAATTTTACACTATTTAAAATTAAATTTTGTCATTTTTTTTAATTAAGTTAATAATACGAATGTTCTTCTTTCATAAACTGTCCGAAGTATTACTGTAACCTCATAATTTTCTGACTTACAGTGTTGCAAATAGAAAATGAATTTGTGATAAACAAATTAAATAACTTTTAAACTATTTGACCAATGGCTTTAAAATTTAAAATATAATTTAAGCACAAGATGTCTCAGCATTCCGTTTAATAAGAAGAACTTAATTTTTACATAAGTTATGAACATTTATAAAATCTCAAAATTAATGACTTTTTTTGCAATTTTCTAAGCAACAAATAAGGATAGAATATTCAGCTTACGCCATATTGAAGTTTTTTATATGATTTATGAGCCAATTATTCTCAAATTGGATTAGAATGCTTCACTTTTTAGTAATAGACGAAAAAAGCTAAAATTTGCCGTTTTTTGGTCTTCATTTGTTTATAACTATGTATGTATATCATCCAAATCGGCTGCAGGAAACATATAGGTTATTAATATAGATTTCCCTACTACTCAAAAAATTTGGCTTCGACCTGGAGGGGGATGTCACGAGAAAAATCTTATTTCTCTGGACTATTTGCGTTTATCACAAGTAGGGTGGCAATTAAATTCTACTCGATGCCATTAAACGTGTCTACAAATAGGTCTCTTATATTGCCTATCGGTAAAACAAGAAAGCTTTTAACCCTATAATATATCAAAAATAAATTAACTAAACAGGAAGATTTTCTTTAATTTTGAGCACATTTACGTGCTGGAAAGAAAAATTTTCGTGTCCTATAAATAGGAAGCTGTGATTCCCATATAACTTGCTTACAATAATATGCAGTCAAGGTATGCTAAAATATACACGGTAATTTTTTTTTAATTTAAACAACTTTGAATAGACGAAAAAAATAAAAGTTTTAGTGTCTTCTAAATAGTAGGTACGTTTTTCATTAATTTTAAATCAATTTTAACGATTGAAAAAAAATTTAAATTTTTGGTGTACTCTAAGTAGGCTCTTCGTTAAATTTAAACAAATTTTAGTGGTTGAAACGAAGTTAAATTTTTTGTGTCCTATAAATAGGACGCTGTTATTCTTATAGACCAGGGCATTTAGCACAAAATAAATAATTTTTTAAATACAGCACCTAGAGACTTGCAGTTTTTTGCATTATGTTCAGGATGATGTCAGGAAAAAAGTGTACTATTGAAAAATGGGTGGAAATGCATAACTGCACTGTAAAGTGCATAAAATGCATCCAACATTGCATAAATATAAAAATGTAGTCAAAATCAGTATACTAAGGAACAAAATTTATTATCTGGGGGTTTTTGGGGTCACTGAATACGATTACGCCATAAGAACTGACCTCTGGATCACCTGGTGCTCAAGGTCATGGCAAGATACGTCATCCTCTGGAGTTTCGATGATTAGCGGCATTAAATCGATGCAAACGGATTACTCACGGGTTATAGGGGTCGCTAAATACGAATATGCCATCAGAATTGACCTCCGGAGTACCTAGTGCCCAGGGTCGCTACTAAGGCACGTTATCTTCTGGACTATTCAGGGGGTTTTTGAGGTGGCTAAATACGAATATGCCATCAGAACAGACCTCTTGATCACCTGGTGCCCAAGGTCACTGCAAGGGACGTCATCTTCTGGAGTTTCGAGGGTTTTCGGTATCAAATTGATGCAAACGGATTTATTACGGATTTTTGAGGTCGTTAAACACGAATATGCCATCAAAACCGACTCCATGTGCACCTGGAGCCCAAGTTCACTGAAAGGGGCGTCCTCTTCTAGAGTTTGAGAGATTTCGGCATTAAATTGATAAAAATGGATTACTCGGGGGTTTTTGAATCGTTAAACACGATTTTCGAGGGTTTTCGGCTTAAAATGGATGCAAATGATTGAATCGGGGGGTTTTTGAGGTCGCCAAATACGAATATGTCATTAGAAGAGACCCACGGGGCAACTGGTGACCATGGTCACTGCAAGGGACTGACTGTGCTATTCAATTTTCTTACTTATGTATATATAAAATTTATATAAACTTTATTTATATCTGACAATATTTTTTCTTTATTTATTTCCAGATCGATTAACTATATTCTATTATGACAATCTTATTATGCGTTGGCGTTATTATGGATCATCATAATCACTAGATATTCCAGAATCCTTCATCTAAGTCATACTCGTGTTCACCAACCCCAAAAACCCAAAAGTAATGTGTTTGTATGAGTTTGGTACCGAAAACTCACGCAACTTCAGAAGATAACGTGCCTTGGGCACCGGGTGTTCCAGTGTGTGTTCTAACGGCGTATTCGTATTCAGCAACCCCAAAAAGCCATTAGAAATCCGTTTGAATTTATTTAGTACCGAAAACTTTCGAAACTCAAGAAGATGGCGTGCCCTAAATACCAGCTGGTCCGATGTTTGTTCTGATCGCATATTCGTGTTCAGCAACCCCAAAAACCTATAAGTAATCGGTTTGCGTCAATATACTACCGAAAAGCCTCGCCCAGAGGATGACGCCCTTGCAGTGACCGCGGGTACCAGGTGCTACGATGGTCTATTTTGATCGCATGTTCATGTTTAATGACTTTAAAAAACCCCGAGTAATCCATTTTCATCAATTTAATGCCGAAATCCCTCAAAACTTCAAAAGATGACGTCTCTTGCAGTGACCTTGGGTACCAGGTGCACAAGGTGTCGATTCTGATGGCATATTCGTGTTTAGCAACCTCAAAAACCCTGCAGTAATCCATTTTCATCAATTAAATGCCGAAAATCTTCGAAACCCCAGAAGATGACGTATCCTAGTAGCGATTCTCGGCACCAGGTACTCCGGAGCTCAGTTTTGATGACATATTCGTGTTTACCGACCCCAAAAAACCAGTGAGTAATCAGTTTACATCAATTTATTGCCGCAAACACTCGAAACTCCAAAATATTACGTGCCTTAGTAGCGATCTTGGGCACCAGGTTCTCCGGAGTTCAATTCTGATCGCATATTCGTGTTTAGCGACCCCAAAAACCCGTAACTAATCCATTTGCATTAATTTAATAACGAAAGCCCTCGAAACTCCATAAGATGACGTCCCTTGCAGTGACATTGCGCACCAGGTAATCCGGTGGTCTACTCTGATGGTATATTCGTGTTTAGCGACCTCAAAAACCCCCCGAGTAATCCGTTTGCACCAATTTGATACCGAAAACCCTCGAAACCCCAGAAGATGACGTCTCTTGCCGTGACCTTGGGCACCAGGTGATCCAGTGGTCTGTTCTGATGGCAGATTCGTGTTTAAACACCTTAAAAACCCCCCTAATAGTCCAGTTGCATCAATTTAGTGCCGACATCCCTTGAAACTCCAGAAGATGATGTGCCTTAGTAGCGACTCTGGGCACCAGGCACTCCGGAGGTCAATTCTGATGGCATATTCGTACTTAGCGACCCCTAAAACCGGCGAGTAACGCGTTTGCATCGATTTAATGCCAAAAACCATCGAAACTCCAGAAGATGACATCTCTTACAGTGACCTTGGGCACCAGGTGATCCGGAGGTCAGTTCTGATGGCGTAATCGTATTCAGTGACCCCAAAAACCCCCCAAATAATAAATTTTGTTCCTTAGTATACTGATTTTGACTTTATTTTTGTATTTATGCAATTTTGGATGCATTTTATGCACTTTACAGTGCAATTATGCATTTCCACCCATTTTTGAATAGTAGACTTTTTTCCTGGCGTCATCCTGAACGCAATGCAAAAAACTGTGGGTCTCTACGTGCTGTATTTAAAAAATTATTTATTCGGGTGTTTTTAGTGCTAAATGCCCTGGTCTATTATACAACTTGCTTAGAATAATATGCAGCCGTATTGCATATTATGCAATCCTTAATTTAAATCCGGGTCCAGTAATTTGAAACCACAACCATTCAATTTATAATAGATTTCCAATAGAAACATGCAATTTATTGAGCATTCAAGCGCTTAGCATGTATCCCCAAGTAGGGTGGCAATTAAATTCTACTCAATACCATTAAACCTGCCTACAAAAAGGTCTTTAATATTGCCTATCGGTAATACAAGAAAGCTTTTAACCCTCTACATCAAAAATAAATTAAATGAAAGTGCTATCGAATTCGTCAAATCAACTGAACCTTCCAAACGGAATGACAATTATATATTATTAGCAATTTAATCACGTTTAGCAGAACAATGAATGGCATTCGGAAATATAATCATTTCCTGTTTTGAGCTTGTTTCTGTTTTTCGATTTATTTATTTTTAGGACATTAGCATATTGTTTTTTTTTTGTTTGTTAATCGTATTTCAAAATATTCTCTAATAGGATATTGATTATGTTCAAAATAAGAGAGCTAAAAGGAACTACAACGTTAACGGGATTTTAGTGTCTCATATAGTCAATGGACCTCTAAATTTGAAAAAACCGCGGACTGCTACCATTTAAATGGGTGCGTTTTTGAGAAATGGGTGAATTAGTCCCTAGGCACAGGGTGAATTAGGGTGAGTGCTATGCACTTTTGGTACAAAGACGTCTACAGGAAAATTGTTCCAGGTTAAATTTACTATCGAAATATTACATTTTAAAGTCAGAAATATTTTTATTTACAAAAATATATTCAAAAGAATATAGGTCTGGATCCCGCGTATGAAAAAAAAGTTGATTAATAGCAAGCTGAAAATTTGTTAATAGCTTAAGGGTGTCTAGTTGGATAAACTTTGATATATGGGAACACTGTAACAGGGGCAGTTTTAATTGTGGAACAGGTTAAAAATTTGGAACGGTCAGAACACGAAAATGGCACATTTATTTTGTCCGACAGAACAGACATAAACTCTCCGAACAGAGATTAAACTCTCATTCAAAAATCAGACTCCTATTTATCACCAAATTGGCGTTTTAATGAGTGGTACATGTAGAGTATGTCAAATGACAGGAATTATGACAGGTGATAAATAGCAGTCTGATTTTTGCATGAGAGTTTAATCTCTGTTCGGAGAGTTTATGTCTGTTCTGTCGGACAAAATAAATGTGCCATTTTCGTGTTCTGACCGTTCCAAATTTTTAACCTGTTCCACAATTAAAACTGCCCCTGTTACAGTGTTCCCATATATCAAAGTTTATCCGACTAGACACCCTTAAGCTATTAACAAATTTTCAGCTTGCTATTAATCAACTTTTTTTTCATACGCGGGATCCAGACCTAATAGCAAAAACCAACACGAAAGAAAGCAATTTTGTTTTTGCCCCATATTTTTTTCCATGGGGATATAGGTATAGACATTGCTTCAGCAAAAAATAACTTACATTCTTTCTCTTTAAAATGATGATTAGTAGAAGTCTCTAGAACTTATATTTTCCAAAATCGGATTTTTCAAAATTCGCCGCTCACAGCATTTTTGGGCCATTTTCCCCATTATTTCGCACACATTGTTCTGTAGCTTTTTTTACGCATTTCTAGGTATATGCAAAGGTATGCATATGTATACCATTGCATATACGTATATCATTTCGCATTTCTAGGTATATGCAATATGCAAATGTATATAAATACATTTATTAGAAAGATGAGTCAATTACATTTAAAATGGCCTATTGTATAAGGTTGCTTGACTATTTTGAAGCAAATTCTGCTTTTCCAAGGTATTATAACGTGTGATCCAAAATTATTGTCACCATAGGCGGCTTTGAACGACAGAGACAGCTATACAGTACATGTCTATTCTTAATTCAGATATACTTTCCAGTTTACGTCAACTTTGCAGTGTACGTCAACTTAACAAGAAAAGTTAGGTTATGTAGTTTGTTTGATTTTATTTATTATTGTTACTTATAATTTTGTTAATTCTTTTAATTTCTGATTAAAGTTCTGTGTTAGGCTTTGACTGATTTTTTATGTTTTATAATGTTAATCAAAATTAATTGATAAACCAATGATATAAATTCAGATTAAAACAAGACATACGTAATTTTTTGCACGGCTAGCTTTGATCCCAATAATTGTGGATCACTCGTTACTTTTAATGATTTTTGATATTTTTTACGATTATTTTTTAAATTTCTCATTATGGTTTTTTTTCTTGTTCATTTAGGGATATACATTATATAACAGAAACAGCATATTTTCTTTACTTTAAAATGGTGTACTCCAAAAAAATCTATAAATATTTTTAAAAAAGATATCCGTAGGATATCCAAGAGTATACGTAATTTGAGAAAATTTTAAAATTTTTTATTTTTTTTATTAGAAGAATGGAATTGCATATTATAATATAATTTTTAATTAATAAATAATTTTTCTTAATAACACTTTTCGATATTGTGAAATATAAAGGTACTTTACTCCTGAGCAAATTCATATTTTTTAACATACCTCGTACACTATTAATAAAAGTTTATATCTAATGATTGCATTTTAGGTTTCACACTAGGCAGAGCATTTTATAAAGAATAACTTTTTTTCATAAAATTAATACTAAAAAATATTTCCATATGTATCCAACTATTGCATGTGTATACGTCACACTTTGAAAAAGCATATAGGTACAGTAGAACCCCGTAAATCCGAACCCCGCGAATCCGAACTTTCGGCAAATCCGAACCAACGGAAAGTGAAAAAAATTTAAAAATTCAAGACAAAAACTTAAAAACATGTTTATTATACAGAGTAAAGCCAGAAAATTGGACAATGTAGGATTACTAGAACTTTGACATTTAAAATTTCTTAAAAATAAATATTATACTTTAATATATAGGTTTATAAAGTGTTTATAGAGGTTAAACACAAACTTACTTTGGTTCTCTCGTAGTCAACTTGAGTCCAAAAATATTGTCCACACTCTTGCGAGAACGTTTGGCTACTCAAAATCACAATGAAAGCTTTGAACTACTAGTTAAGGCTAACTTTCGGATAATCCGAACTTTTCGGAATCCGAACAGGCTGTCCCCCCAATTAGTTTGGATTTGCGGGGTTCTACTGTATCTTGTTTAAAAATAGTCCTAGAATTACGTACAGTACACCATTTTAAAGTAAAGGAAATGAGCTTTCCTTTTTATTACACAATGTATATACCCAAATATACAATAAAAAAAGTTATAATGAGAAATTTAAAAATAATCGTAAAATATATCAAAAATCGTTAAAAGTATAAAATTTTGAAAAACCATATCTTGCTTAAATATAGCCACACGGCCTTCTATTATAGAACATTTTAAATGCAATTGACTTCTCTTTCTACTAAATGAACCATTGCGTATACCTAGAAATGCGTAGAGAAAAGTTACAGAACAATGTTTGCGAAGTAACAATGAAAATATCTCAAAATCGCTGTGAGTGGCGAAATTTCAAAAATCATATTTTGGAAATTGTAAATCACAAGGACTTCTACCAAACGCCATTTTAAAGAGGAAGGATGGAAGTTATGTTTCTGTGAAGCAATGCCTATACCTATATCCCCGTGGAAAAAGTTATGGGGCAAAAAACAAAATTACTATCTTTCATGTTTTTTTCTTGCTTTTCTTTTGGATATATTTTTGTAAAAAAACATGTTTTTGACTTTAAAATGTGATATTTCGATAGTAAATTTAACCTGTAATAATTTTTCTATAGACATGTTTGCACTAAATGTGCATAGAACTCACCCTAATTCGCCGTGTGCCTAGGAACTAATTCACCCGTTTCTCAAATACGCACCCATTTAGATGGTAGCACTCCACGTTTTTTGAAGTTATACTTCTTTACCGGCGATAGAGGGTGATTTTTTTATATGTTAAAACCTATAACAATAAAACCCTGTTAACGTTGTAGTTCCTTTCTAAAATACATAATCAATAGCCTATAAGGGGATGGGTACGTATTTTCGGCTGCAATGCTATTCAAATGGGGATTCATTTTTTTCAAATCCTGAGAAAACTAATAAATATTTTTGAAAAATTTAATCGCAGAATGAAAGATTACGTAATTTCCGAGGGCCGAAAGTCCCTGAAAACTTCTATAATATTTATTTTAATTTTAATTAAGTTACAGGGGTGAAAAACTAAGAGAAAATGTAGTGTGATATTTAATTTCAAATATCTCATTCAAAAGAAACCTTTTATTTATTCTGAGGGACTTTCGGCCCTCGATAATAATTTAGTCTTTCATTCTGCGTTTAAATTTTTTAAAAATATTTATTAGTTTTTTCGAACATTCGCTATCTTTTTCATTCAACATTAAAATTAAAAATTTTTTTGACCTGTGTCAAATAGAATATGATGACAAGACAGTGACAGTTTTAAATATTTTAAATATATGACATGGCATCGGGAATATTTTGAGTTGTTGATTAAATAATATTCATAATGTATTTGACAAATAATTGATTTAAGACGTGAACTTAATTAAAAGGCATTTATTGTTTATTAGGTATTTATGGAAGATTCAGGCAGGGAATACATCAAGATTATATTCTGTGATCCAAGTATTTTGTTGTGAAAGATGTTCAAAACAATTGTAAGTGTTCCATAGTAACAATATATTATTAAAAAATCACTTCACTTTTCCTCTTTTCTCGACTGAGTATTAGTTATTGTTGTACATTTAAATTATTACAATCACTGAATACATAGTGAAAAAATAATCAGTAGTAATTGCACAAGAGATCTGAAATTATTGAATTTTTCCCGAGTGACACTTTGACAGTTTTAATTTCACGAGCCGAAGGCGAGTGAAATTATGTCAAAGTGTCACGAGAGCAAAAATTCTATATTAATTTCAGAGGTCGAGTGCAATTTTTTGCGATTATTTCATGAATAAAACTGTTCAAAACCAAAATTTTATTGTAATTTATTTATGTAAGTACCATTAAACACACAGCTTTTATAAATATTTGACGATTGAAAGTCATCACTTTTATAATTTTTAAAACATTAATTGTCATTAATGTCACTGAATGTATTTTTTCGTAGCAACGAAGGGCATCTGACATAATATACTTAACGACGGGAGATTATCAAAAATTATCGATTTAATTCAGATTTCTGTAGCTTTCTATTGGTCAGAATCTCCTATGAATGAAATAATCAGTAGTAATTGCACAAGAGCTCTGAAATTATTGAATTTTTCCCGAGTGACACTTTGACAGTTTTAATTTCATGAGCCGAAGGCGAGTGAAATTATGTTAAAGTGTCAGAGAGCAAAAATTCTATATTAATTTCAGAGGTCGAGTGCAATTTGTTGCGATTTTTTCATGAATAAAACTGTTCAAAACCAAAATTTTATTGTAATTTATTTATGTAAGTACCATTAAACACACAGTTTTTATAAATATTTGACGATTGAAAGTCATCACTTTTATAATTTGTAAAACATTACTTGTCATTAATGTCACTGAATGTATTTTTTCGTAGCAACGAAGGGCATCTGACGTAATATACTTAACGACGGGAGATTATCAAAAATTATCGATTTAATTCAGATTTCTGTAGCTTTTTCTTGGTCAGAATCTCCTATGAATGAAATAATCACATTTATTAACTGAATTAATAATTTGCAATTTTACAAATAACAGTTATCCAAGAACTCTTTAAAGTTAATGATGACATCATCACGTAGAATGACATTCTAGTAATGTTTACATATCCATGCTAGTGTGAATTTAACTACACGTAATTTGCCGTGTAAAGAAAGCAAAAGTAGGGATAGCCGTAAAATATTTACGAATTATGTACCGATGGCCTTAACAGTTAGGTATCTTGTACTTAACCTTATTAAAACCAATATTATTTAACGAAGTACAAAAAACTCGAAGAAGTACAACACAATTTTTATATTTAAAGGTCATACAAGGACGCGTTTCGGCATATCACGAGCCATCTTCAGCTTTATATACAGGAACAAAAACAAAGAACTGACCAGACCAGGAAGAAGAAAGAATCCACTAGTTTACATTATACTTGTAGTTCCACAAAACTTCATTATTAGGTTTTTTTATTTTTTTAAGTTATTAAGCTATTTTTAGCATTTTAGTAGTACTTTGACTGCAAAACTTGTGTAAAGCTTGTACATTGGGAGGAACCATCTTGTAGACAGCTGTGCACAAGATGGTTCTTCCCAATGTACAAGCTTTACACAAGTTTTGCAGTCAAATTACTACTAAAATGCTAAAAATAATTTTAATAACTTAAAAAAAAACCAATACTGAAGTTTTGTGGAACTATAAGTATAATGTAAACTAGTGGATTCCTCCTCCTTCCTGGTCTGGTCAGTCCTTTGTTTTTTCCTGTATTTTAAGCTGATGAGCCGAAACGCGTCCTTGTATGACCTTTAAATATAAAAATTTTGTGGCACTTCTTCGAGTTTTTTGTACTTCGTTACCTCGAGACCACACTTGAGAAATATGGATACTTCTCTTCATGTTCAATATTCTTTAATATTTTTTTATGGGAAAAATTCCGTCAAAGATATGAAAATCTTTCTCGAGTATAAAAAACGATATAATCACGACGTATTATTAGAAACTGCTTAGGTTAGCCCTTAACCACTGGCATGCGGTATACCATAGTGCGCCGAAAACATATTTTGTTGTAAAAGCCGTTTTATAAAAGATTCTTAGAAGAATAGAATTCGACAAGCCATGTTCACATGCTTTGTAGATCCGAAACAGGAATTCGACAGAGTACGATTGAACGACGTACTTAATCTCCTTGGATAGAAACATAGATTACAAATATGGAAACATAATCAGAGCTCAATAGACCCAAAAATACCAGAAAAAGAACCACACACGGCCTTAAGGAAGAAATTAAAATCAATGTCGGCATTATACAAGGTAACAGCCTCAGCCCATACCTATTTAATTTGATAATGGATGAAGTTATAGTTATTGTTAACAAAACAAATCAGTGATATGGAATGGGTAATCGAACCATGAGAATACTGTGTTACGCAGATGATGCTATCTTAATAGCCGAAAACGAAGATGACTTACAAACTTTACTACAAAAATTTAAAATAATCGCCGAAAAGTATAATATGAGACTAGCAATAAAGAAAACTAAATCGATGGTAATAATAAATATATATCCAAAAACCGAATTAGATGTAAATCAGCAGTGGACGATCATATAATCGAACAGGCAATGGATTGTGGATACCTGGGTGTGAAAATATCTAGCGACAGGCATATGTCGCAACAAACAAAACAGCAGGCAACAAAAGCAGCGAGAATATAAAATATGGTTTCCTGTGGGATATAATCTTGCGGAATGAATATATAATGAGCACCGAAAGCAAAGTCCGCATTTAAAGACATGTGTTAGACCTGACTGACATAAGCAGCTGAGACAAGGGTCAAGACAACAACACCAAAGAACAAAGAATTGTATTTATAAAATACCTTGTGAATGCGAACAATTTTATATAGGTGAAACGTCAAGACCAATAGACGTTAGAGTAAATGAACATCAGTCTTATATAAAAAATAGAGAATTTGATAGATCTCAAATATGTCAACACGCATGGGATAATGAACATAGAGTTCAGTGGAGAGATTCAAGTATAGTCCTAAAAGAAGCAGATAGTAAAAAGAGAAAAATCAAAGAAGCGGCTCTAATTATGCTAAATGAAACCAATTGTGTCGCAAATTCCTCGGTAGAATGCAGTAGGATGTGGTTACCCATATTAAAGGAGGAAGTCAATAGAAAGAAAATACCACAATTAGTAAATCAGTAACATATCGAGTTAGTACATATTTAGTATTTTAGTATTATTTAAAATTTAAAATATCAAGTCAGAATTTGGTATTAGTTTTGAGAGTAAACTAAATGTAAACCCAAATACTCACGATGTCGAGATAGTATCACGAGGTTTTTCCTGGTTTTCCCTGGTGATTTACTATGGAATCTCTAATGCGAGAATTTCAGTGCCACCGTTGCATTTGGTTGTCTTTTTAAAGACAGATTACATGCTATGATTTTTTGTGGCGGATATTCTTGAGTTGGGATTGATTTCATGTAATCGAATGAACTATCTTTTAGTAAAGTCGTCCCAGGAACGCAACTCATCAATATTGGCAATATCATTTTAAAGTCGTCTACTTTAAAATGTATAATACGTGTCTGAATTGCCGATATAAATGAGTCAGATTAAATAAATTATTAGAAGAATTGTTTACTAAGCAACAACATTTTTATTTATTTAGTATTATTTTGTATTTTGACAACGACACCCGACTTGGGCGTCGAAACGTTAATAAAATCATTTTTAGGTAAAATTGTGGCTTATTTCCCATTTGAATATACTTGATTATAAAAATGCCACAAGAAAATAGCTTCAGAACAACATTAAGAAACCGGTATGGGCCTAGCGTTTGTCAAAATTTTAGGAGATTGGAAACTTTGTACGAGAAATTGGCACACTGTCAAAATTCAATTAAATTTTTAAAACGATGTAGAGACAACAATTTAATACCAAAAGGCTTGAGGTTACGGCCAGCATACTCAAGCAGAAGACTCCAAAATATTTTACATAGAGCCAGTGTGTCAATGATCCGGGAAAGGTTACAATTTCATAGATCAAATTTATTTTTTATTGAACAAGACATCGTAAGTATTGAAGATTTGCTTTACGGAATGATATCAAATTCTGATTTTGATCGAATTATTTTTAGTTTACACATAATTTATCAAAATTCATATCAGAAACAAAAAAAATATACATTTAAATAAATTTAATATTCTTTTAGAACAAAATAGTATACATAATTTTGATAACTTAAATGGAAATAATGACATATTAGCGACAGTTGTCAATCTATCAAATAGACATTTAAATGCAACGGAAAATTTGGTATTGTCAAAAGGTTTAAACTATGCTGTCACTCATCCATCGATTCCAAAATTAGACATAATTAGCGCAGTAGAAAAAATATCCCAGTGTTTACCAACTCATGAAAAAGAACAATATAGGGTACTATGCAAACTTGAATTGGAAAAATCTAATAAAATTGAACAGAACATCAGCAAAGAGGAAATAAAAGCTTTAAAAACTTTAAAAAATGATGACTCCATAACAATCCTACCAGCGGATAAAGGAAATGCAACCGTAATAATGGATAAAGTACAATATGAGGACAAAATTACAGATCTAATTACAAATGGACCTTATACCAAATTAACGAAGGATCCAACGAAGACACTGGAAAACAAAATCTATAGAACTTTATTCAAATTTAAAAATGACCTAACGTACTATCAAAGAAAATTAATGACACCTCATTACAGTAAGACACCACATTTTTATGGAGTACCGAAAATTCACAAAGCAAATATTCCACTTAGACCTATTTGTAGTACCATCAATTCTCCTTGTAGTGAACTATCAAAATTTTTATTAAATATTATAAAACCATTTGCAAATTATAATGACACATTTATAAAAAATACACAACATTTTTTAAACAAATTATCAAATATTGAATTTAATCCAAATAATATTTTAGTAAGTTTTGACATAAACAGTTTATTTACAAATGTGCCATTAGATAAAACTTTAAACTTAATCAAAACGAAATTAGAAAATGATAATACATTAACAACTAGGACAAGACTAAATGTATCAGCTATAATGGAGTTATTGACATTATGTACTAATAATACCTATTTTCAACTAAATAATGAATTCTATAAACAAAATTTTGGTCTCGCAATGGGCTCTTCTTTATCTCCATTATTGGCTAATATATTTATGGAGGATTTCGAAACTAATATCATTTCTAAACAAAATTTAAAACCCACAGTATGGTGGAGATATGTAGATGATGTGTTTTCCATATGGCCTCATAGATCGGAATTGTTGGATACGTTCCTGAATATTATAAACGATCAAGAAGAGACAATAAAGTTTACAATGGAAAAGGAATACAATAACACCCTACCTTTCCTCGATGTTTTGGTCTCAAAGAAGGATACTGGATATGAGACTCAAGTGTATAGAAAACCAACACACACCAACAGATATCTCAATTACAAATCAAATCATAACATCAACGTTAAAAAGGGAATCATTAAATCCTTATATGATAGAGCCAAAATTACTTGTTCTAACGAAAATTCATTTTTAGAAGAAAAACAATTGTTAACATCTGTTTTATTAAAAAATGATTATCCCATATCGTTTATAAATAAGGAATTGTCAAGATTGGATCGAATGGAACAGAACAACTTAGAACGGGATCCTACAACATTCACAAGAAATAATACGAGGAAAATATCAATACCATATGTAAAAGGACTATCCGAGAAACTTAAAACAATAGGAAATAAATTCAACATATCAACAACATTCAAAACAACAAACACTTTGAGATCTATTCTATCTAAAACTAAACCTAACAGTGAACAAGAAAGAACAAAGAATTGTATTTATAAAATACCTTGTGAATGCGAACAATTTTATATAGGTGAAACGTCAAGACCAATAGACGTTAGAGTAAATGAACATCAGTCTTATATAAAAAATAGAGAATTTGATAGATCTCAAATATGTCAACACGCATGGGATAATGAACATAGAGTTCAGTGGAGAGATTCAAGTATAGTCCTAAAAGAAGCAGATAGTAAAAAGAGAAAAATCAAAGAAGCGGCTCTAATTATGCTAAATGAAACCAATTGTGTCGCAAATTCCTCGGTAGAATGCAGTAGGATGTGGTTACCCATATTAAAGGAGGAAGTCAATAGAAAGAAAATACCACAATTAGTAAATCAGTAACATATCGAGTTAGTACATATTTAGTATTTTAGTATTATTTAAAATTTAAAATATCAAGTCAGAATTTGGTATTAGTTTTGAGAGTAAACTAAATGTAAACCCAAATACTCACGATGTCGAGATAGTATCACGAGGTTTTTCCTGGTTTTCCCTGGTGATTTACTATGGAATCTCTAATGCGAGAATTTCAGTGCCACCGTTGCATTTGGTTGTCTTTTTAAAGACAGATTACATGCTATGATTTTTTGTGGCGGATATTCTTGAGTTGGGATTGATTTCATGTAATCGAATGAACTATCTTTTAGTAAAGTCGTCCCAGGAACGCAACTCATCAATATTGGCAATATCATTTTAAAGTCGTCTACTTTAAAATGTATAATACGTGTCTGAATTGCCGATATAAATGAGTCAGATTAAATAAATTATTAGAAGAATTGTTTACTAAGCAACAACATTTTTATTTATTTAGTATTATTTTGTATTTTGACAACGACACCCGACTTGGGCGTCGAAACGTTAATAAAATCATTTTTAGGTAAAATTGTGGCTTATTTCCCATTTGAATATACTTGATTATAAAAATGCCACAAGAAAATAGCTTCAGAACAACACCAAAGAAATAATGGTAACAACAGAGATGAAAACTCCAAGATCCATAAGCAGTATCACATTCAGAGATAGGATACGAAACAAAGACACATTGAGAGATCTAAGCGTTCAGAACGTAGTGAAATGGACAAGAGCACGACAGATGGAACTTGAATTCGTGAAAACACAGAATCCAAACATCAAGCGACCCATAGGATGCAGCAGAAATAATTTCTGACTACATATTTTTTAACTATATACTTTCCTTAATTAGATATTAAATACTTTATGCCAAAACCCCATTACATTTCTTTATTTTTTTTATTTGAAATTCCAATCTACATTTCACAAGAACCAACCCTGTTCAAAAATTCGTGAATTGAACAAAACTCAAGAATTGAATAAAACACGTTTTTCTGTTTTGGTGTGAGTTTCAACATCTCTATGAAGATTGCATACACATTACACAGAATTTTTGAATTTTATTTTACGTAATAAATGGTTGCATATTGTGTAGAAGATGTTCCTGATGTTTTGTCGCAATAATTTTTGAATTCCACCTTGAGCAAAGGTAGCGATTCAGGTTTAGATTCATTTTGGTTTATTTGACATTACTAAATAAGGAAACGAAAGTTTTTTGACGATGTGATTGGCTGTGAAAGATGCCGGTTGATCGTTGAAATGAAAAGGAGTGTGTTGAAGTCAACCATCCAATCGACTCTCGAAATATGTGATAAGCCGCAGAATATCAAAGTCACAAAAGGCACTTTTATCTATGTGAACTAGAGTGGTCTTTTTAAAAGCTGAACCCGTCGCCTTTAAACCGAATTTTGATTTTGATCGATACGATACCTATTCTAATCACAACATAGAATTTTTACTGTCAAAATGATACAAATTTTATTTAAAAATATTTCTGGAATGTGTAATTATATGTTACGAGTATTACCATTTGGATCACGTTTGCCCAGAGGAATGAACGATATGCGGAAATGTAATCATTTCCTGTTTTGCGTTTGTTTCCATATTTTTACAAAATTTTTTAAATAACTGTTAAAATGTATCGTGTAATTTACATTCGATATTAAACTTATATAAAATAATGTGTTGATGTTTATTTGGATGTACATTATGATTGCTTTAAAATGTTCATTTATCAAAAACAGACACAAAAAATGCAATAAGGTTGCTTTAGGAAAATAAATTTTATTGTGGTGCAATATTAGGGCTAATCGTACACCCTTTTTACATAGTTGCAGAGTTTGTAGAATAACATTAATCAAATCAAGATCATTGGTGTGATACATTATTGGGGAGATAATTGATGTCGGTCTTGTTACTTATACAATTTTGATATTTCTTTATGTCATTAACCTCGATTGGCCCTTCAATTACTAAAGAAGAAATAGAAAAGGCAATATTATATTCAAAAAACAATAAGGCACCTGGACCTGATGAAATCCCTTCAGAAATACTCAAACTACTAGATGAAAGGGGAATTTCAGCACTACATAAAATATTTAATTTTATTTATGAAACTGGTTGCTATCCTCAGCAGTGGTTGCTCTCTACATTTACTCCCCTACCCAAAAAAGTCAATGCAAAAAGATGTGAGGATCACAGACTCATTAGCCTGATGAGTCACACTTTAAAAATATTCTTAAAAATACTACATCAAAGATTATACAAAAAATGTGAATGGGACATCAGTGATTCTCAGTTTGGGTTTAGGCAAGGTTTGGGAACAAGAGAAGCAATAGTAGCAACACAGGTGTTGGTCCAAAATTGTTACGATCAGAGGAAGGACGTATTCCTGTGCTTTCTAGACTACGAGAAAGCGTTTGATCGTGTCCAACATCACAAGTTAATGCAGATCCTCAAGAAGCTTGATATAGACCAAAAAGACATAAGATGCATTGAAAACTTGTACTGGTATCAGGCAGCACAATTAAAAATAGACAATTCTATATCCAAATCCATACATATAAGAAGGGGTGTTCGGCAGGGATGTGTGCTTTCCCCTCATTTATTTAACATTTATTCGGAAGCCATATTTCAAGAGTCATTGGAAGATGCAGAGATGGGAATCAAAGTGAATGGAGTATTAATCAACAACATACGATATGCTGATGATGCTGTCTTAATTTGCGACAACATAGCAGATCTTCAACAACTTGTCACTATAATCGGAGAATACAGTAAGCGAATGGGATTAGAGATTAATACCAAAAAGACCAAATTCATGATCATCTCCAGAAACTTGGATGCATTTGAAAACTCCACCATAACACTGAATACTAAGTCCATTGAGAGAGTGAGCAAATTCAAATACCTAGGAACGTGGCTTTTTGAAGACTGCGCATCGGACAGGGAAGTAAAATGTCGCATTGAGCAAGCTCGACAAGCTTTCGTAAAATTCAGGAAGGTACTGAGCTGCTCAGAGTTCGACCTTACACTGAGACTAAGGTTTACTAAATGCTACGTGTGGTCGGTGCTGCTATATGGCATAGAGGGCTTTACACTCAAAACGAGGGATATAAACAGATTAGAAGCCTTCGAAATGTGGCTTTATCGCCGTATCATAAAGATACCATGGACGGCGAAAGTCACAAATGTGGATGTCCTTAAAAGAATCAACCAAGAACGTCAGCTTTTCGAAAACATCAAGAAAAGAAAAACGGCGTATTTGAGTCACATCATGCGAAACGAAAAATACCAGTTCCTTCAACTTAAAATCCAGGGTAAAATTGAAGGCAAGAGAGGAATAGGACGCAAGAAAATGTCCTGGCTCCGAAACATAAGGCAATGGACAGGGATTACCTACATACAATCACTGATCCACATTGCAAGAAACAGAGAGTTAATGGAAAATGTGATCGCCAACATCCATTAGTGGATTTGCATTTGAAGAAGAAGAGAAGAATAACCTCGAATATACACCTTTTGTTGTAGTTCTGTTCTTTTTCTAAAATTTTCCGTCAGAAGCATTGTACCATTTTCTATAGAAACATTGGCTTAGGTTAAAGCGTTTAATTTCTTGGTTTGTACACTGTTTGTTGGAGGATTTATGTCCTACAATGATGTCATATTTTACCCAAATTTTCGAGATTTGATCGAAAATGAAAAATATTAGAAACGTTTAAGAGCGTAGACGCAAAATATCGGCTACAATGCTTTTTAAATGCATTCATTTTTTTTTAATCCTGAGAAAACTAATATCTGAAAAAAATAAACGCAGATTGAAATATTACATTATTACCGAGGACCGAAAGTCACTTTGAATCAACTTTAAGTTTCGTTTGAATGACATATTTATATTTAAAAATCAAACTAAATTTCTTCTTTTTTTTTCACACCAGTAACTTATTAAAATAAATATTATAGAAGTTTTCAGGGACTTTCCACCCTCGGTAATAACGTAATCTGTCATTGTGCGTTTAATTTTTTCAAAAATACTTATTAGTTTTCGCACGATTCGAAAACAATGAATGCATTTAACAAACATTTAAGCCCGACATTTTTCGCCTATCCCCTTAAGCAGTAATCCAATGATTTGTTTATAACAGATCGACAAACTAAGGAATTGAAAAGTTTCTATTTGAAAATTAAAAATATAATAAATATCTGTCCATATAAGCATTTTATGATGATGTATATTTTTCTCACTCATGTCTGATAGTAATACAAAAAAATGACGCTTCTAGAAATAAAAAAAGTAATTTCAACAAAAAGTTGTAGCGCCCTGAAATATATCCAAGAAAAAATTATCACACATATTTCATCTCCCGTTATTTATTTACGTCCTAATACAGTCTAATGTATTTTATGAAAAATATGTTGGCAGCCATTTTGTCTCTTTTTATTATGCTTCGCCCACAGAGGTCGAATATTGTTGAATACAAAAAGGGATTCTCATTTGACAGGGGAAATATATGAAAAGCCGACAACTATATTATGTGAAAAACGATGCAGAAGCATTTTAATTCAGTCCAATCATGCAGCCGGCATCTCCTTGGAGATTTAATCGACATTAACTGAAAACAAGAACATCTCTTCCGTCGCATGGCAAGTTGAAACACAATGTTTTTCTGATATTTTAACAATGCAGTTATAGTACTTGCATATTGGATTTTATTGCACGTGAAATCTATATTAGAGTTTGATTTATTGAAATTTTTTATACACTGCAAAAATATATTGTTTTAAGGGCAAAATAATTATTTTTTTATGAAGTGAAGTTTACTCCCATAATAATATTTGTTAACGCATTTTTCACTTTTTATGAGATGTGGTTTTGTGCATTGCTGTGTATGGCTAATACGCTCTGGGCCAAAATTAACCGGCCACCTCAAAAATGGATCATTTTTGATGTCTATATCTCCTAAACCTGTTGTCCGATTTAAGTGATTTTTTAAGTATGTTATAGTCTTGTTTCTTGACAATATCGTTATAATAATATTGTTGCTAAACAGGTGAATTTTCATTGTATACTGGGTGCAGGTACGAATCAAACTGTGTTTTTTTCTTAAAGTTTGCATCAGCCTGTGGAATATTCTAGCATTTGTAGAATACTGAAATTATAACCTTACTATAGCCTCATCCCTTCTCAACATTTTGTTTTTTAAATGATTCGCTTATGTTGGATAATAAAAAAGTTATGTGTTTTTAAAAAAATTTGGCAAATTTTAAGGGGGAGTTCAGCATGAAAAAATAATGACAGTTTGCTTTTTAGACTTATGTCCGCAAATGCTTCGTTCTCCGCGATAGGGGGTGATGAAATTTTTCTGACAAACTGGCGATTTATTTATTGCTTTAAAACCGGTTGAGATATGCAAATGCAATTTGGTGGGTTTTATGACGTAGTTATTGCGTATTTTTTGACATACAATTAAGACTTTATATTCACCATTGGCGCGCATACGGGTAATATGAGCCATCATATTACCCGTATGCACGCCAATGGTGAATATTAAATGCTTAATTGTAGGTATGCCAAAAAATGTGCCAATACTAAGTCTCAAAACTCACCAAATTTCATGTGCTTGTCTCAACCGGTTTTAAAGTAATAAATAAATCGTCAGTTTATCAGAAAAATTTTACCACCCCCTATCTCGGAAACGTGAGCAAACTTTAAGAAAAAAACACAGTTTGATTCGTACACTAGATATACAATGCAAATTTACCTGTTCAGCAACAATATTATTATAACGATATTGTTAAGGAATAAGGCTATAACATATTAAAAAAAACACTTAAATCGGACAACACGTTTAGGACATATAAGATATCAAACTGACGATTTTTATGGGGGCTGGTTAATTTTGGCCTAGAGTGTAGTATTGAATGAAATGGAGACCTGGACACTCAACATCACGCTGATAAACAAGTTGAACTTTAGCCTTATAGAAGGATCTTGAAAATCCCCACCACCAACGAAAATATGTTGAGGAGAATAAGAATAGATAGGAAGTTGCTAAAAATCAGCAAAATTTAGTTAGCTACCTTAGAAAAGTTAGCTACCTAGGACACATAATTAGAAAGGAGAAGTACCGTACCGAAGACGGGGTCCCGGTAGGAACCAGATTTCATGGCTTAAAACTATCAGAGACTTGACCGGCCTTGATTCAACATGTTTATTTAAAGCCGCATTAGAGAGAGACAGATTTGTCAGTGTAGTCGCTAACCTTCACTAAAGGAGACATCACCACAAGAAAAAGATGGGATGTGGTACAAAGAAGAAGAAGAAGTAGAAAAAGAAGAAGAAGAATGGACAAACTGTAGTTTTAACTCTAGAATACTACTCTTATTTGTTGTTACTTAGACATCTTACTTAGTTCGTCTGTGGCGTTACAACCCTTTGTGGGTTTCTCTGTTTTAAGCAATCTCCGTACATTCTCCGTTTCTACATTCTCCGTAATATCCACAGCTTTAAGGTGTGCTGCTATACATATTATCTTGTCACCGGAGTCAACGTCGTTCACGTGGTATTCTTTCAATTATGACTTTTTCCCATACCAACCTTACTCCTCCTCCTTGGCCAGAATGACTTCTGAGGTGTCCTGCCCAGTGGAGTCTTCTGGACATGTCTGACCGGACTTTTCTGAGTGACTATGTCTTTATAGTACTCACATACTGATATCTTTTAACACATTATTTTACTTTTGATGGGATGTGGTATCAAGATTGTGACTACACATTCAATATCCGTTATTTACGGTATATACCAAATAGAAAGGGAAAAGAAGAAGTAGAAAAATAAAAAGAACAATGGACACACTGTAGTGGTTTTAACTCTAGGATACTACTTTTATTTTTTGCGATTTAGACATCTTACATAGTTTCCCCGTGGCGTTGCAACCCTTCGTGGCGTTACTCCAGTTGAAAACATGCCTCCATTTTTCTGCCATCTCCATCCAATTTTCTACGTCCATACCTTCAAGGATTTCGTTCAGTAGGACTACTTCCCATATAAGCCTTACTATTCTTTCGTTAGAATGTCTTCTAAGGTGTCGTGCTCATTGGAGTTCTCTGGAATTTATTTTTATTATTATGTTTGCGTCTGGATATAGTTCTTAGAGCTCTTTGTTAGTTCTTATCTAAATTGTCCTGCTGCTCAATCAAGCAGGATTTCAAATATCTTCCTTGTGATTTTTCTATCCCGAACAGATTATCGCTATGTTGTCTGCTATGACACCTTTATTATCAGAATGTCAATAGCATATTTTGATACCTTTTTCATTCTGCTCTACAACTTTTTCCTTTTGTAAAGATCTTTTCTACATATTATATCTTACAGAAGAGGGATAAGATACACCCCTGTCTCTCGCACTTACTACATCCCTCTGCATATAGATAGTTCGAGATACTTAATGCTGCCTTATAGTTCCAGTACAACTGATGTGTCATTCTAATCTTTTTTTTTTTCATCAAGACTGAAACTATTAGTCCGTTCTTTAAATATTGCAAAACCTCTAAATTTTAAAGAACCGCTTGGATTGACATGAAATTTGGCATAAACATAGCTAACAAGTCAAAGAAAAAAAGTGATATTGTGCCGATATGTGCTTTTGCCCCGGGGGTGCTTTTCACCCCCTCTTGTGGGTGAAAAAGTATTCGTCCAAAGTAAGTCCGGAAATTGATAAACTGACTAATTTTAAGTAACTTTTGTTCTATAGAGTTTTTTCACTAGGTCAATACTTTTCAAGTTATTTGCCAGGGAATATGTTCATTTTTTCAACAAAATAACCACACTTTTAGACGAATTTTGCAAATATCTCAAATAGTACGTATTTTGTCGAAAAAACATTCATAGAAAAAATATAGTCTGTAAAAAATTTAAAAAATGGTGTATATATCACGTTTGTATACCTAGTATAAGCAGAGTTACAGCTAATTAAAAATAGGTTCATATTCGTCAAATTCCAAATGGAATATTTTAACGTGAAATAACCAAAAATGAAGCACATTTCGGGGAAAACTCATTACAACTTATTTAAAGTGTTTAAAAAAGCTTTATTTTTGTTTTTAAAAAAAAATTTCTAGCATCAAAAGTAAACAAGTTACGCTCAAAATAAAGTTAGTCCCTTTTTTTTTGGTAAAAAAATCGGGAAAACCACCCCCTAATTAATATCTCAAATGAACTTAATCGTTACGACTTCACAAGTTTCTTGACCCGTGTATGTATTGTTTATATGAGCTGTAAGTTTCATCGGTTCAAAGTCCTTATTTTTGAAAGAACTGTAGTTAAAAGTGGTTGAACGAGTCACTCATCACGAATGTATGCAAATTTAGAAGCACCAAATCTCAATCAATAATTGTTGTCTAACAGAAAAACAAAAAAATACATGATATTCAGAAAAGCAATGCTGACTTTTTTTGTTTTTCGAGATTTTTGGTATCTCTAACAATTTTTAAGTTATTTTGAAAAAAAAGCATATTTTTCAAAATTAAAATTTTTAAAAATTTTATTTTAAAATTAAATTTTTTCCAAAATAAGCCCTTTGAATCGATGAAACTTACAGATCATATAAACACAACATAAGTAAAATAATTTGTGGAGCGGTAACGATTAATTTCATTTAAGTTGCTAATTAGGGGGTGGTCCTTCCGATTTTTTTTACCAAAACAAAGGCAACCAACTTTATTTTGAGCGTAACTTGCTTAAAGTTAATGCTAGAAACTTTTTATAAAAACGTAAATAAAGCTTTTTTAAACACTTTAAAAAGTTTTAATGGGTTTTCTACAAAAAGTGCTTAATTGTTTGGATATTTCACTTCGAAATGTTCTATTTGAAATTTGGTGAATATGAATCTATTTTTCATTGGCTATAACTCTGGTTTTACGAGGTCCAGAGACCTAACGAGTGCACCATTTTTTTTATTTATTTACAGGATATATTTTTGCTAAGAACGGTTTTTTCGACGAAATACTTACTTTTTGAGTTATTTGCGAAAAACCGACTAAAAATATAGTTATTTTGTTGAAAAATGAACATATTCACTCGCAAATAACTCGAAAAGTGTTGACTTGGCGGAAATGCTCTAACTATCGAACAAAAGTTACTTAAAATTAGTCAGTTTATCCATTTCCGGACTTATACCAAGGGGATAGCTATACCAAGTTCAATTTTGAGGCGTCGTGATTGTTCTTGTAAACTGGCAAACGGTATTATTTGTAGCAAATTAAATTGTCTACAACTTTATTTCTAGTAATTTTTATCGTTAAATTGAATATAAAAAGTTACGAACAAAAATAACTAAAAATCTATTAGCCTAATAAAATAAAAAAAAGTCAAAATGTAAATTCGTACAGCTTAAAACAAATTTTATATCAAAGTTTAGGTGGGTACAAAAGGTATTTTCAAGAAAGTATCCAAATCATACAAGGGGATCATTGTTTAAATAATTAAAAAGGGGTCATTTTTGCAAAAAAAATATTTTTTTAACTGCTGGGGTAATTCACTTAACAATGAAGATCTATGGGATTTTTTCTCCAAAGCTGAAGGGTAAATCTTTCACATAAGACTTACCAAATTAAATTTGACCCCCTATTTATTTAAATAATTGTATATAAAACTTTAAAAACAAATTTCCAAAAAATTATTTTTAGCGTTTTAAATAAGCACTATAAAATATCTTATTTTACAGACTAAATTGAGATATGTTACCAGTATTAAGCAAAAAAAAATTGGTCAGAAAATACTTAACATTTTTTGAGATATTGAATTTGTTTATTAAATGTTACTATATTTTCAATTGCAAAAACGCGGTTGTTGCCAAAAAAATATTGACCTGCTTAAGATCTCATTATTTTTATTTTTATGTAATTTTTTGATAAATGTATTGATAAATTCAAATTTCAATTAAACTCCCCCCTAACATGGCATTTAAAAATTATTCAAATTTGTTTATAATTTGTTTTTTTAATAACGTCGCAAGGATTAAGTATTTTGAAATGCCGTTTCGATAATTGGGTTCCTGGGAATTTTTTACTAATTAACAAAATGTTTTTGTCATTTTTTCTTCTTCTTTTTTTCTTGGAGTTATATTACTACGGGCCCTTGTAGGGTTAAATTTTATTAAGAATGTCGAATTTTTGAGTTGTAGAGTCTAGACCTAAAAATATTAAGATTTAACTAAAATCTCTTAAATAAAATGTGGCTACTTACTGAGTTACAGGGTGTTTTATTTAAAAATTTAAAAAGGATTGTTACCAATTACTTTAAAACTATTTGACGTGTCCTTATCATACTTGGCAGAAAGTGTGACTATTATACACCCTACCAAATTGTGATTAATAAACGTTTCTAGCTAGTGCCAGAGGCGTGCGACAGGGGATAGTGAATGATTGACCCTTTCCAAATTCTACGCCACTGAGTGAATTACTATTGTAGCGAAATTTTTCGATTATCCAATACTTTGTATGTAAATAACTTTATTGGTATCGATAAAGTCATCAGTTTGAGAGATATTGGAAGTTTAAAATGAATGAATGGATGAATCAATATAACTATGCCGTTTCATTTTTAACGTCCAATATCTCGAAAACTAATGACTTAATCGTTACCAGTAAGGAGTATATTATTTACATAGAAAGTATTGGAGAATCGAAAAATTTCGCTAAAATAGTAATTTCCTCAGTGGCGTAGAATTTGGGAAGGGTCAACCATTAACTGTCCCCTGTCGTACGCCTCTGGTGGTAGCTAGAAACTTTTACTTATCACAATTTAGTAGACTGTATAGTACTCACACTTTCTGTCAAGTATGATAAGGATGCGTCAAATAGTTTGAAAGTACTTGGTATAAATAATTTTAAAATGTTTAAATAAAACACCCTGTAACTCAGTAAGTAGTCACATTTTATTTAAGTGATTTTAGACCAATCTTAATATTTTTAGGTCTAGAATCTACAACTTAGCGATTCAACATTCTTAATGAAACTTAACCCAAAAAGGGCCCGTAGTAATATAATTCCAAGAAAAAAAAAGAAGAGGAAAAAAAGACAAAAAAAATTTGTTAATTAGTGAAAAATTCCCAGGAACCCAATTATCGAAACGGCATTTCAAAATATTTAATCCCCGCGACGCTATTAAAAAAACAAATTATAAACAAATTTGAATAATTTTCAAATGCCATTTTAGGGGGAAGTTTAATTGAAATTTGAATTTATCAATACATTTATCGAAAATATACATAAAAATAAAAATAAGAAGATTTAATACAGGTTAATATTTCTTTGGCGACAACCGCGTTTTTGCAATTGAAAATAGAGTAATATTTAATAAACAAATTCAATATCTCAAAAAATATTAAATAATTTTGCACCAATTTTTTTTATTAATACTGATAACATAGCACAACTTATCCTGTAAAATAAGATATTTTATAATGCTTATTTAAAACGCTAAAAATAATTTTTTGTAAATTTGTTTTTAAAGTTTTATGTATAATTATTTAAATAAATAGGGGCCAAATTTAATTTAGTAAGTCTTATATGAAAGATTTACCCTTCAACTTTAAAGAAAACAATCCTATAGACCTTAATTAGTAATTGGATGACCTCAGCAGTTAAAAAAGTAATTTTTATGCAAAAATGACCCCTTTTTAATTATTTAAACAGTGATCCCCTTGTATGATTTGGATACTTTCTTGAAAATACCTTTTGTACCCACCTAAACTTTGATATAAAATTTGTTTCAATCTGTACGAATTTACATTTTGATTTACATGTAGTGTAATTTTATTTTACTAGACTATATGAACAGAACAAAATTTGGGCCTTAAAACTATTTTCTGATCATTTTACAATAGAGTAACATCACAGCAAAATTCAAGAGGGTTTGTCAACGAATATTTTTGAGTAAAAATTTGTTTAGTTTCATTAATTTATGTGTTTTAGAGATCTTCGAAGTTGGCCGGGTTCGAAGTCAGGAAGGGCGTTTTTGAAGTTATACTTCTTTACGGGCGTAATGACGGTGAATTTTTATATGGTAAAACCTAGAGACCGGGCGCATGCGCATTATAACTTTTTTCTGATTGGATGTTCAAATGACATGACAAAAATTATCCAATATGGCAGCTGTGGCACAGCTGTGGGACTGTGGTTTGGTTATAACGTATAGTTGTTGCGTTTTAAAATTTGTAGGAAGAGAAACAACAAACAAAAAGTTAGTTAATGGTTATACTGCCTTTTTAAATAGTTTTCATATTATATTTTTGGACTTATTTACATAAAAGAGATGATTGTTCCATGCCAATGTGAAAGCCCATCAAACTGTGACTAGTATGAGTGCCGCAGATCTCGCTTATTCAAAGCTAAAGAATCTTACACTGTTAAGTGTTTTATAAATAGTTGATCAAATTTTGTTATGATATTTGAACCTAGCCAGTTTGCACGATGCAAGTGATTGCGAAATTTATTAGTCGTTATACGGGCTCCGATACCTACCTATTTGAACCTACCAAAATACAGAAGTAGTATGTAATACTTTTATTTAAATAATTTGATTACCATCAAAATCTCTATCAATATTCACCTAATATATTGTTTTCTTACTCTATGTTTTGTTGTATTTTTTCAATTCTAAATCATTTCAATTCAAAATCAAAATAATTTGATTTACATAAGTTAAAAATGTCAAAAGTTTAATCCGTTTAGTTAGTCGATCTTCGCACATAATGACAAACTGTCTCTGTGGCGAAGCTTTTAATGCGAGTGAACCCCAATACAACGCAAATACCAGCCGCGTGGTAAGTTGGTTTGAATCCCAATAGAAACTTTTATTTTTTTATTTTTTTATTTTTTTTATACATTTTATGATTGTAAGTATATGTATTATATAATTTTATTTTATATAGTTAAAATTATAGTTAAGTTATAGTTAAAAAAATTTCCGACAATTAATGTTCAGAAATCATTTGTGGCATTTTTAATGTGTTTGGGTGTGTTTTATTCCTTTATTATTTTAATTTTTGGCACTGTTTTAATAAAAATGTTTGAGAAGTAGTAAATATAAATGAGTTTAATATTTAAATAAAATATAAATAAAAAGTATATTAATTTCGTTTATAATCATATAATCTTATAATAGAAGTATCACTTCTTACGTGCGTACAAAGTACACACACATTCTTTTTTTTTTATTTGTATTCCCAGTAGGCCTAATCCACGGACAATTACCATTAGAGATAATTTTAAGCATAATTATATATTTAACAAGTTGTTTTCCAGCTATTGTTTTTTTCATTTTCTTTGATTCTCCAGGCTGCCATTCAAAATCAAATTCAGTATCGGAGGTGAATGTTTGTAGAATAAAGGGAGTTGTGGATAATTGATTTTCGGATTTTGTTTTCTTCGATTAATTTTGATATTTCTATAATGTGCATTTTTCTCATAGGTTCCTATAGTTGTTTCCTGGGTACACTATCGAATGCTGTCTCCAAGTCGATAAATGTCATAGTATGTGCTTCAATATTTGTCTATTGTCCTTTTCTATCACTTGTGTCATAATGAGTTGAAACCATTGAACTTTTTAGATCGGCATTCAGTCCTCCAGAAGGTACTGAGCGCGCATCGATACCCACGTAGTCCCACTAAGCTTCCACCACTGCCAGGGTGTATGTCAGGAGATAGGCCGCCGAAATTGTATGTAATAGAGAACGAAGAAATAGAAAATTAATTCCAGTCAGCGTTTCTGAACTGAAACGAACTCACGAATCCACCAATCGGTGACCACCCGATTTCCAACGAATTGAGTTGGGAACAACCGAATTCTTGCAGCGCGTTGAGCTTCTAGACTACCTGGTTAACAACGCATTGAGTTATTGAACCAATTGGGCTGCGACGCATTGAGTCGGCAATTGGGCTGCGACGCATATGTTTTTAATATTTAGACCAAAATTATGGGTAGGATTGAATTAGTAGAAGAGACAGCATTGAACGGCCTCCTCGGTTACCAGATTTGTCTCCCCTGGATTTTTTTGAGACATTCACAAGGAGACAATCCCACAGACTTGGATCTAACCTCATGATGAACTTCCCTACACATCATATATCATACATCTCCAAGTGGAGCAAAGGGCATCTTGAGGTGTTTCAAGTAGCATGAGGAATGATGGTGAGGTTGCTAGTCCCACGCATCATCTGTTGAGTTCCGTCCAATTTTGTTTACTAGTTTTCTCCATTCTCTTCTGTTTTTTGCTATCTTTTTTGCATCGTTCCATGTTAAATTATTTTCTTTGAGTTCTTTCTCTATTGTTCTTTTCCACGTATAAGATGGTCTACCCATTCTCCTTTTGGCTTGAGCATTGTAATGTAGAGCTTGTCTAGCAATATTTGTTGCTGGTTTTCGTAAGGTGTGTCCTATCCACTTCCATTTCCGTTTTTTTATTGTATGTTCTATCCTTTCTTCATTTGTTATTCTCCACAATTCGTCATTAGTAATTTTGTTTGGCCAAAATATTCTCAGTATAATACGTAGACACCTGTTAATGAAGGATTGTATTTTCTGAAAGAATTTTTTATGGTGTTTCCATGTTTCTGCTCCATATAACAGGACAGACTTTACATTAGTTTCAAATAATCGTAACTTTGTTCTTCTGCTGATGTTTGTCGAGGCCCATATCTTGCGCAAAGAGTTGAAAGCGTTTTGTGCGAAGCTTATTCTTTGTGTTATGTCCTTTTCTGTGCCTCCTGTTGTGTTTAGCAGACTGCCCAAATAACAGAAATCTTTTACTTCTTCTATTTATTTCCCTTCCAAATATATATTGTTTCCGTTCGTTTCCCCATTTGATAGTATTTTCGTTTTTTTTGGGATTTATTTTTAAGCCGGTTGTTTTTGCTATGTTGCTCAATCTGGTGATTTTGTTTTGCATGTGTTGTCTGTTTGATGTTATGAGACATATGTCGCCAGCGAACTCTAGATCCTCTTGTTTTGTAAATGGTGACCATGGTATACCTGTTTTTTTATCTTCAGTTTGTTTCATTATCCAATCTATGACTATTATAAACAATGCCGGTGACAAGACACAGCTCTGTCTTACTCCTTTTTTGATGCTTATTTGTTGGGATAGTTCCCCTTCATGTTCAACTCTGCCAAAACATTCGTCGTAGAAAAGCCTTATTACTCTTATATATTTGTCTGGTATTATATAGATTTTTAATATCCTCCACATCATATTACGATTTATTGAATCAAACGCTTTTTCGAAGTCTACAAAGTTGATATAAACTTCCTGATTCATTTCTGCTGATTGTTCCAGGATGATTCTTAGGGTATTTATATGGTCAATACAGAAACTGTTCGGTCTGAATCCTATTTGGTTAAATCTTAATTTTTCATTAATGGGATCTTTAATTCTCTCCAATATTATTCTGTCCATTATTTTGGTAGCTACAGTGAGAAAAGTGATTGGTCTCCAGTTTTCGCATAGTGTGAGATTTCCTTTCTTTAGTAGCTTTATTATAACTCCTTCACCCCAATCTTTTGGTATCTTTTCCTCCATCCAAATTTTTTTAAAGAGTAAGTAGTACATATTCACTGAGAAGTTTAAGTGTGATTTTATCAGTTCTGCGGGAATTCCATCAACACCAGCCGCTTTGTCGTTTTTTAAAAGGTTTATAGCATACCTTATTTCGTCCTTCGTAAATTCGTGGTTTCTTATGATTAATGTTTCGTTTCTCTCAGTTTCTTCCATCCCTATTTGTGATTCAATTCCTTCTTCATAGAGTTCTGCGAAGAATTGTGTCCATCTTTGGGCAATTTCTTTTTGACTTGTGAGTGTTTCTCCTTCTTAGTTTCCCCATTAGTTTCGTTCTTTGCTGGCTCTTGCCCCCTTTAATTTCTTTGGTTATTGCGTAAAGTGTCCTTGTGTCATTCATTATCGCTGCTTCCTCTGCTTTTTCTGCCATTTGTTCCATATACAGCCTTTTATCTGTTCTGGCTTGTTTTTTAACTTCTTTATTTTTTTCTGTGTATTTTTCCTGCATTTCTTTTTGTTTTATCGGGTTTGTTGTTTTGATCAACTCAGTTTTGATTGCTCTTCTTTCCTTGATTTTTGTTTTAGTGTCCAGCGTTATCCATGGTCGATCAGCTTTCTCCTTACACATCAACAAAACAAAACTACCTCCTCTGAAAAATCCAACTTGGAATGTAACATTGCAAAGGACTATTAATGTACTTGACATATCTTTTCATAAAATTAATATCTTGTAGCTTGTTAAAATAAACTTATAATTATATTTCCGATTTACTAAAATAATAATTTACTTCTAAATATTATTAAATATGTAGCACTTAGAAATAAGGGGGAAGATAAAAGCTTGGAAAATTTAGATACTGCTTAAATACAAAAGGGTCGAGAAAACTAGGGGATATTTCTAAAAACTACTTTGCTACGGCGGCTCGTGTTTTGGTTGGAGAGCTAAGGTTGTGAGTTCGTTAAGAAGAAGTTAGGGATTAGGGAATATTTACTACTATCAAAAATTTAAACAAGGGTACTTACAGATATCCTGGGGTGTTAAATATTAATCCTGGCTATATTTTGTTAGGGCGCCTTACCAGGAGTTTTACTTTCTATGATCATCCAACATCTTAAAATTTGACTCTAAAAAGCTTTTAAAGTTTGTGGTTAAAATTTTGCCAATAGGTTAGCGGTAAATAAACAGGACAAAATACACAGTTATGGCATTTATTGAAAAATTATTCCTTGACATAACAAAACTTTCAGATTACATAAAAGATTACCTGTAAAAAAAATACATCTACTTTTCTGAACATAGGTTATGGTGCACCAAAAGATAAACAATAATATTATTGCATTGAGGATTTGATATCTGACTTAATTATGACTTGTATAACTGACTGACTGACCTAATTATGACATATATTATAGCATTTGCATTAAAACAAAAATTTATATTCATTCAGGGAACAATGTTTACATTAAAGAATTACTGACTACTCCTCGTAGTACTTAATTATTGAAAATAACAACAACTATGTCACCTGTCAAATATCATTCCGTAAATCTTTTATTTTTAACTATTTCAAAAGGTTTCAAAAAGGATTTTAACATTAACTTACAATTATGTCTTTACAATAATATTTTAATGATGGAAGCAAAATTATTCTTTGTTCTGTTCAACAATTTACTTTTTCATCTTTGTATTTTAAGTTCCAAAAAGATTTATTTTTTTTATGTTGAAAGAAATTAACGTTATTAGTTTGAGAATTTTATAATTATTAAAAGTCACTATACCTTAAAATTCAAAACTTCACCATTGTGAAACTTGACATGACACTTGACAACACGTACGTAGTTCATACGTCACTCGAAGGGGAAAATGTCAATGGAAAATTACTGATTGCACCATATACCATTATACCATGAAAATACCATAAAACAAAAGAAATTTGCTTATTTACCTCGGGAAATAGGTTTTCTAATCCAGGAGACGGGAGGCTTGGGTTTAATTCATCACTACGATATTAGTACTATGCCGGCTTTCATAAATACATACGCAGTATTTTTACAAAGCGTATATTACACTTTTACCATCAAAAAAGGAACTGCTACACCATCAAACTGATGGTACACCTACTTAACAACAACACAGAAGAACTTTGATAGATCCCATTTACTTGGAAATTCTTTTTGCGTCGCCAAAAAGCCGGTTACTCACTATCGATGTTTACTGATTCACTACCATTGTAAGAATGCCTGCTTTCTTCTCCGTCTCCTGCCAAAATTCCTTGATCCTGTCACTACGCAATTTCCGGCTTCCGTTCTTCAGAGCCAATTACGAGCTTCGATCTTTGTACCAAATTCAAACAAACCAATCAAATTGATTTTCTACATTTGTTCTAGAAAGTTCATCTACGCATCAGAACTGTACTTTTGTCAGCACTTCTTACAAATTCTGTTTTTGCGTCTCAAATAAACAGGAATCTTGTAACACATTGAAATGTTGCGGAATACTTCGTAGATGTATACAGGTGCGGTTTTAGAAAATTCCTTGCAATCTGAATTTAAGTAAAAAACTGAATAAAAAAATTTGGACTTCTTAGAGAGGGATTGTAAAATCTATACAAATCTAAAGATCATATTTTCACTGGTTTTTTAAACGCTACACAGCCTCCTCCGAAAAGAGAAAGCTCGGATAGCTATCCAGTTTTCGATAAACCAAACAAAAATCAACCATGACTCCTTGAGTGAGGCTAAACAATCACATCAAAAATTTTTTTAGATGATGGCTAGTGGGGATTAAATTAAACAAACAAACGTTAGGGATTGGGCTAGCGTACCATCGATCGCCAGACTCTTTAAAGTCGAGTAGACTTAAATGTGTAATGACTCTAAAATGAACTGTAGGTGACAAGAGTTTCTGTGCCTTGGGAAAGAAACTAAACTTGTGCCCTGTGTGGACCTCGCTGACATCCACAGCAGTAACACAAGTGACATACCAGGGCAGACACAGCCTTGTCACCTCGTTGCCTAACCGCGAGCGGTTCTCAAAAACTAAACAAATCATTTGAGCTCTAGGCTCAGCAGATAGGCATCTGCCTAAACTCCACTAAACGCCTAGCGAGTTTCAGGGAATTTTGTTGGCAACGGTTCAGCAAAAATGAGGATTTAGAATCTCCATTCTAAATACCTCAATGAGACAACGTAATCTTAACATTTGTCTCAAGTCGAGATCGGTAACTTTATGTTAAACGTCTCACAGGGAATATACTCACTTCAACAACTAGACTAAAATAAAAGAAGACTAACAAAGGGGGATACAACAACAATAAGGGCCAAATCACAACAAATTCATACAAGGGGGTATACGACAACAACAGGGACCAAAAGACGACATACCAAAATCAAAGAGAATATCAACTTCTTATCAAGACTAAGGGAACTGAAGAACAATACAGGGGGAACATGGAATAGGGGATCAGGACTAAGGGGATGACATATTATCTCCATCAGATACAAAAGGTTTTAAGTCTTTAACATGCCATTTACCAAGATCAGAACCATTTAAATCAGAGAGACGATACACCACTGGTGACAACTTTTCACGGACTGTAGCTTCAATGTACCTCGGTGCTAGTTTAGACATAAACTTGTTAGCAGCATTAGACAGGACTTTATTCCTTTTCCATACTCTATCTCCTACTTGGAATTGGACTTCTCTTCTTCGTAAGTTGTAACTTCTAGCGTTACGTTCATATCCTTTTCGAAGATTAGCCCTGACCTTTTCGAAGACTTGACTTAATCCTTTTACTTCTGAAGCATACATATCACGGTTACCAGGAATAATTTCTAGATCTTGCTTTCGTTGATCGTTTTGATCAACACCATAGTAGTTTCCACTCAGGGGAACATGACGGCCATAATTAAGGAAAGCTGGGGTGTATCCAGTTACTTCGTGCTTTGCGGTATTAATAGCTTGTCTGATCTTTGCTAAATTCTTGTCCCAGTCTACGTGGTCTTTTATATACATACGGATTGCTGTTCCAATGGTTTTATTATTTCTCTCCACAAAATTACATTGTGGTGCATACACGGGGCTAAACCATACTTTCTGAACATTATACCTACTACAGAGATTAATTAGAAGAGGGTTGTTCAGATTTGAGGCATTATCACAAATCACATACTGGGGAACACCAAACATCAGGAAGACATTATCTTCCAAAAATTCAGTAATACTCTTAGCCGTAGCCTTCCTCAAAGGATGGACTAAGGTATATTTACTAAACCAATCAGCAACCACTAATAACCATGTATAACCTTTTTTAGAACGAACAAAGGGACCTATCAGATCAATGGCAACTATTTGCCAGGGGAATTGGGCTTCTCTCTGCTTACCCATTTTACCTAAAGGAGCATGATTTGGTGTTTTCTGAGCACCACAAACTTTACATGATCTGACAAACTTAAGCACATCACAACGCATTTTGGGCCAATAGTACCTTTCTTGAATACGGGACAAAGTTTTATAGAATCCAAAGTGAGCACACGTAGGTGGCTCATGACAAGATTGCATTACTTCTAATCTTTGGGGTTTGGGAACTAAAATTTTCCATTCAATATCATTAGTCTTGAAAGAATTGGGGGATGGGGCATACTTGTAAATGAAATCATTTTCCACTTTCCATTGTGGAAAATCACCAGGGGAACGGAGTATCTTTGATCTTAAATCATCGAACCAAGGGTCTATTCTGTCAAGATCTATTTCTAGATAATCAACTTTTTGGGCATCTTTGGGTGTATCATTGGTATGAGCTCGAGATAAAGCATCAGGGACTAAATGGGATGTTCCTTTTCTATGAATCAAATCGAAAGTATGTTGTCTTAGGCGCATAGCCCACCTGGCTAATTTGCCTGTAGGATTGGACAGTTTATTCAACCAGAGAAGTGAATGGTGGTCAGTAATGACCGAAAACTTAACTCCTTCAATATAACCTCGAAATTTCTCGATAGCGAAGATCACTGCGAGACATTCTCGCTCTGTAACTGAATAATTTCTTTCAGCTCGGGAAAGGGACCTACTTGCATAAGCTATAACTTTTTCTTCACCATCAATAGTTTGAGTCAAGACACCACCAAGACCAGTGTCAGATGCATCACATTGCACAACAAAGGGAAGTTCGAAATTGGGTTGGGCTAAGATAGGGGCAGAAATTAGGAGTTCTTTAATTTTTAAAAAAAGCTTTTTCAGCTTCACTAGTCCAAACTACTGGTTGTTTTTTCTTTCTATGACCTTTAAGGAGGTCATTAATAGGGGAGGCTAAACTGGAAAAATCTCTAATGAAACGACGATACCAGGAACACATACCTATAAATCTTTTAATTTCAGTAGAATTAGATGGCCTGGGATAATTAACCATAGCTAAGATTTTTTCAGGATCTGCTTTAAGGGAATTGTTACCAACTACATAACCAAGATACTTCAATTCAGATTTAAAAAAATCACACTTATCGATGTTAATGGTCAAGTTTGCTTCTTTCAGTTTATCTCTTATAATTTTCAACAATCGGATATGTTCTTCAAAAGATGGGGTACACACTATGATGTCATCTAAATAACAGAATATATAGGGTTCAAATTCAGGGCCAAAGATAGCATCAACTAATCTTTGTTGAATCTGTGCACTATTACACAAACCAAAAGGAACAGAAGTGAATTGAAAGGAACCTCTACCAGAAACATTAAAGGCTGTCTTTTTCCTAGAGTCAGGATGCAGCGGGATTTGCCAAAAAGCTTTTCTTAAGTCAATGGAACTAATGCATTTAGCTCCTCTAAGTAACGAAAGAATTCTGTCTATTTGGGGCAAAGGATATGTATCATGAACAGTGACTTCATTTAATGAACGACCATCAAAACAGAACCTATATTCACCTGACTTTTTCTTGACTAATAATACAGGACTTGACCATGGGGATTGGGCTGGTTCGATTACTCCTAATCGTAACATATCGTCTAACTCTTCATGTAGTATTTTATTCATGTATGGGGATAAAGGATATTGTCTTTTCTTAAATGGCTTTGCATCACCAGTGTCAATAACCATTTCAATTTTATTGGTTCTTCCAATGTAGTTGGAACTAGAAATTTCCTCAAAAGAAGCGACTGTGGAATCTACTAAATTTTTTTTAGTGGGGGAAAATGAGTCTACAGAATACAAAGTTTCTGTTTTCTCTTCCTTTTGGGAAGAATGCCATGTTCCATCTCTAAAATTCAAGAACACTGAAAATTTATGCATAAAGTTACTTCCCAAAATAAAACTATGGGGAACGGAGGGTACGACAAGAAATTTCACTACTTGGGAAACACCATCAGCCTCAATTGGAAGATCAATAGTACCAACAACTGATTTTTGAGAACCATCTGCTAAGCAGACGTGTTTACAGGGGGTAGAATTATATTTAATTCCTTGGGAATCCAAAAATTTAACTCCAGCGGCACCTACTACCGATGTGGTGCAACCACTGTCTAAGAGGGCGACAAAGTTTTTAGAAAAGATAGAAATACTAACATGAGGACGACTGTCACAACCTTTCTTTTCAAAAAGAGGGTTAAGTATGTTTTGGGGGAATTTGTCGGGCTTAACTCTATATGGAGTGCAACTGCCGACTGGCTGCACACTACCTAGTTTTTTTGACACATACAGGAGGACGTTCTCACTCCTTTATTACCACAACGAGAACAAGACATTTCTCTGTTTGTACAATTGCGAGAAATGTGGTTGGGCTTACCACAAGTAAAACAAAAAATAATTTTTCTAGGGTTGTCATGTGTTTGGTAGGGTTGTGGAGGGGGTTGCATTGAATGAGGTTGATAGGAAGAAGACTGATTTCCATACGGTCGATAGGGAGGGGATTGCATCAACGGAGGTGGATAAGAAGACTGATTTCTGTGGGGTGGATAAGAAGAAGAAGACTGATGTCTTTCTGGTGGATAAGAAGAAGAAGACTGATGTCTTTCATCAGTATCTACTGGAGGATTGGGTCTCTCATTTCTCTGCGTAGACTTGGATTTCTTAAAGGGACGATCTTGCTTTTCTCGTTTGTCTCCTTTGGGGTTATCAGGCTTGTCTTGTTTATCAAGTACCTGAAGCTTCTCTTGGGGTTTTTCTGAATCCTCTAATGAAATACCAGCAAGACCTTTTGTAGTTTGAAGCAGGGGCAAAACATTTTGCTCCAAACGTTTAACAGTTATGACTAACATTTCGACAGTGGGAAAATCTTGAAGGGCTACGAGTGGAATATAATCCACCAAAATATTTTTTCTTAAAATCTTTACTCGTTGGGCTTCAGACGGGTACTCTTCTAAACGTTTAAAGAGATTCTCCATGATTGCGGAATAAATAGTGATTGACTCAGACTTTTTTTGTTTTCGACCTTTAATTTCATCAAGGAGATTATCATTATAATCTGGGGGTAGGAAAGCAGTTTTGAGAAGGGTTACCAACTCATTCCAACTGTTAACTGTATTTCCAACACTCCTATACCAAATAGCAGCGTTTCCGTCGAATAACTCAAAAGCTGATCTAAACAGGACATCATCAGAAATATTTCTGGATCTAGCAGAATCTCTTACTTTTTCTAAAAATGTGGGAAGGGCTTTACTCTCACCATTAAATTTGATATTTAAATCAGAAACTCTAACAGGAGTTGAAATTTGTATAATAGGGGCTGAAACTGAACTAATAGGGGCAACGGGGACTGAAGTTGTACCACTAGTCGATGGGACGGACACATTGTCAGATGTCTCTTCCTTTTCTAAGACATCTCCAGTCAACATCAATAAATCCATCTTATAGTTGTCAATAACTTCTTTTATAGCTTCTTCTACATTATCAGGGAAATTTTCCAATCTGAAATCCAGATGACTGGACCTTGTTTTGAAACGAGCAAAGTCAGCCTTTGATGACTGTGCACTCATTGCCCGCGCAATACTTTGCAAATCTGCTAATATTGACTGGATTGTAGGCAACTCTTGATCAGGATCGACTACATTTTTAGTCAAATCAATGGAAGATGAGATGGTCTCTTTACTTAACTGACCTCTCAACAACTTACGTTTTTCTTCAACAGTCTTATTTTGGACATTAAAACCTCTTATGAAAAGTTCATAAGATAACTCATCGGTTTTCAGATCATTAACTTGGGTAGACTTCATTTTTAAAACTGGGGTGAAAACAACACACAGGGGAAAGACCAAAGGGAATAGTAGAAAGTATGACTTTCGGACAAAAAACCGTTTCTATTTATCAAACGAACACAAACCTCACTTGCACTCTCACGCAGCCAGATCCTAACCTCACTGACTTTGTTGCAACTTCTGCTCTTGGTCTGCAATCACTCAATAAACAAAAGAGGGGTCAATAAACTATTGGTCAAAAAATTCACACTCCACCACTGACACGGACTAACAGGGAATAACACAAGGGTACACAAAACAAACAGGAAACAACAGACTCAAATATTTTCAGACAAAACAGGGATAGACAAACACAAATAATATTGAAACTTGCTTCTCGAATGAGCTTACACGGGATAACACCAACAACGGTTCTTGTTCCGATAACTATTGGGAGCGTTCCTAGACAACTAAGCACACTTCCTTTATCACGAGTATTACACTTGTGATCTATTCTGGTACAAGAAGGGAAAGACAAATAGTAATTGGACTGACTAACTACTTTACTTCACGGATACACTCAAACTACTTCACAGGCAGACTCCAACTAACCTTTGGTATCTTTATGACACTGACAAAGCTAGATTAGTTGAGAAAAAAATAATGGGACAACTAGACAACATTGGGAGTAAAAACTCAAACGGAAACTACACAGACTATACACATATACTCAAATGACGAACAAAAAAAATCACAAAAACAAGTTATTCTGTAAAAAATTGTTAATCAATTATGAATAAATGCACAAATACAACTAAAATGTTATACTTTATCAATAGTTTCAATATTGGAATGTTCAACGCTACTTATATAGACTACTTGTCTATACAATCAATACTTTTTTAAAAAAAATTTAAATATTGCTTTCACCATGGGTACTGTATTAACATCTACTATAAGTACATACATAAAAACAATGTTAATACACTACTATGAGTACATATTTACACATCCTATTGAAAATTTTATACCACTTCGTAACGTTCTAAAAAAATGTAGGGGCTCTTGGGCTAAACTATGTTGCGATACTGGTTGTGATAGTAGAATCGGTCTCAAATCTGGGGCAAGGAGAGGAAATTAAGTTGAAAAACAGTTGGGACTAACTAAAAAAATGTAAACTGCTTGGGAACAACTTAACGATATGACTGGGGGGTGAAAAGAGACTGGCCTCACGTCTGAGGGTGCTATTTTGTAGCGCACAACTGGACACTGAAAGAGGCAGAAAAATGAATCGGCCCCACGTTCGAGGGCGACATTTTGTAGCACTTAGAAATAAGGGGGAAGATAAAAGCTTGGAAAATTTAGATACTGCTTAAATACAAAAGGGTCGAGAAAACTAGGGGATATTTCTAAAAACTACTTTGCTACGGCGGCTCGTGTTTTGGTTGGAGAGCTAAGGTTGTGAGTTCGTTAAGAAGAAGTTAGGGATTAGGGAATATTTACTACTATCAAAAATTTAAACAAGGGTACTTACAGATATCCTGGGGTGTTAAATATTAATCCTGGCTATATTTTGTTAGGGCGCCTTACCAGGAGTTTTACTTTCTATGATCATCCAACATCTTAAAATTTGACTCTAAAAAGCTTTTAAAGTTTGTGGTTAAAATTTTGCCAATAGGTTAGCGGTAAATAAACAGGACAAAATACACAGTTATGGCATTTATTGAAAAATTATTCCTTGACATAACAAAACTTTCAGATTACATAAAAGATTACCTGTAAAAAAAATACATCTACTTTTCTGAACATAGGTTATGGTGCACCAAAAGATAAACAATAATATTATTGCATTGAGGATTTGATATCTGACTTAATTATGACTTGTATAACTGACTGACTGACCTAATTATGACATATATTATAGCATTTGCATTAAAACAAAAATTTATATTCATTCAGGGAACAATGTTTACATTAAAGAATTACTGACTACTCCTCGTAGTACTTAATTATTGAAAATAACAACAACTATGTCACCTGTCAAATATCATTCCGTAAATCTTTTATTTTTAACTATTTCAAAAGGTTTCAAAAAGGATTTTAACATTAACTTACAATTATGTCTTTACAATAATATTTTAATGATGGAAGCAAAATTATTCTTTGTTCTGTTCAACAATTTACTTTTTCATCTTTGTATTTTAAGTTCCAAAAAGATTTATTTTTTTTATGTTGAAAGAAATTAACGTTATTAGTTTGAGAATTTTATAATTATTAAAAGTCACTATACCTTAAAATTCAAAACTTCACCATTGTGAAACTTGACATGACACTTGACAACACGTACGTAGTTCATACGTCACTCGAAGGGGAAAATGTCAATGGAAAATTACTGATTGCACCATATACCATTATACCATGAAAATACCATAAAACAAAAGAAATTTGCTTATTTACCTCGGGAAATAGGTTTTCTAATCCAGGAGACGGGAGGCTTGGGTTTAATTCATCACTACGATATTAGTACTATGCCGGCTTTCATAAATACATACGCAGTATTTTTACAAAGCGTATATTACACTTTTACCATCAAAAAAGGAACTGCTACACCATCAAACTGATGGTACACCTACTTAACAACAACACAGAAGAACTTTGATAGATCCCATTTACTTGGAAATTCTTTTTGCGTCGCCAAAAAGCCGGTTACTCACTATCGATGTTTACTGATTCACTACCATTGTAAGAATGCCTGCTTTCTTCTCCGTCTCCTGCCAAAATTCCTTGATCCTGTCACTACGCAATTTCCGGCTTCCGTTCTTCAGAGCCAATTACGAGCTTCGATCTTTGTACCAAATTCAAACAAACCAATCAAATTGATTTTCTACATTTGTTCTAGAAAGTTCATCTACGCATCAGAACTGTACTTTTGTCAGCACTTCTTACAAATTCTGTTTTTGCGTCTCAAATAAACAGGAATCTTGTAACACATTGAAATGTTGCGGAATACTTCGTAGATGTATACAGGTGCGGTTTTAGAAAATTCCTTGCAATCTGAATTTAAGTAAAAAACTGAATAAAAAAATTTGGACTTCTTAGAGAGGGATTGTAAAATCTATACAAATCTAAAGATCATATTTTCACTGGTTTTTTAAACGCTACAAATATCGCTGCCGCCTTATTCAATTTGTTTTCAGGGTTTACCCAAAAAAACCACAATTTCATCTGTTCTGTAGTTTCTAAGTACGAGAAGTATTACGAGCACTTCTACTACTAAATCCGCTTCGTAGATATTAATTTCGAATTAATTGAAATGTTCGGATTTGAAATTAACACAAAAAGACGCAAAACATGTACTTAAATTTTCTGTTTACAACAACTTTGCTTGACAAACTTGACTCTCAAAAGCTTAGAACTTATTAAATGTTGTTTCCTTAGTCTCGACGGGAATTACGGCCAGAAGAAACAAGCACCATCTTTTGAAATATCCTTAACAAGCATTCTATAGAAAATGTAGACCTTTGACTAGAGATGGGCAATAGTTTGGATTTAGAGAGTTCCATTTAAGTATCAAAGTCACTGTCAAATATTTAAAATATGTACACTGAAATATTATTTTGACGTTTTTCATTTGTCCGAATTGTACAAAAACCAAGATACGTCTATTTTGGAGATTCCTTTGATGCTTCTAATGTTGCCAGATTTATAATTTTTCTGATATCATTAGTTATTTTCCTCTTCTAAATACAGCACCATATAATATATTCTAAGAAAAAAATGTTTTTTACATTTGGTTCGTAAAACTAACATTTTTCGAGTTATTCGCGTTTGAAAATAACAGTTTTTCGACGAAAAAATCGACTTATTTAGAGGTTTTTTTGAGAATACCTCGAACAATATGCATTTAATCAAAAAAACTGTAGATATCAAAATTGTATCTTTTAGTCACACAAATCAAATTCTTTTCCAATAATATCTTTAAGATCAATACAAACCGAGATACGGCATGTTAAAGGTTAGCTTTTTTCGTCAAATGTATAATTTGAAATATTCAAAGCCAAATAATGGGAAAAATTTGCATTTTTCGAGGTAAACTTAAACAATATTTTTTCAAGTATACAATTAAACCTTTAAAAAATAATAATAAAATGTTTCTAGCATGAAAACTAAGCGACTTATAATCAAAAAAATGTCGTTACCTGCTTTTCTCTACGAAAAAATCAGTGAAAACAACCCCCTAACTACCTTCCTAATTCAAAATTGGTCATCACCTTTCTGTATTTCCTTTTAATTTTATATTGTCAATATACTCAAGGAGTTTGACCTATTTAAAATGCCTAATTTTGGAAAAATTGGAGTTTAAAGAAAAATTGATTTTTTGCAATTTGGTATTTTTCACCTTTTACTTCGAAATATCTCCGAAAATACTGAAGATACGAAAAAAATTATAAACTACTAAATTGTATATTTTTTAATGACTAAAATTATCCTGTACATAGATTTTCATTACAGTAAGCAGTTAGCCAGATATAGCTGTTTAAAACCTCTATTTACCAGCAAACACCCACTTATTCGAGCCCTTTAAACTAGGGATGGCGGTTTTTGACAAAACACCGGTTTTCGGTTATACCGTTTTTTTGTTACGGTTTAACCTAGCGGTTATAACCGGCCAAAAAACCGGTTTTTCGAAAAACCGGTTTTCGGTTTTTTTAATCCAATAGGTTACAAAGTTACATTTACAATACACTTTAGTTTGCGATACTCCATTCGACTCGATATCAATATGATCAAAATTAGTACGTACTATCGAAAGAACATGTATTACTTTTAACACGTTTGTATATTTGTAGAATAGGTACATTTTAACTCATTTAATACTTCCTGTATGAGTGTATCGTTTTGAAAACGTAGCGAAATTCTTGGAGATTCGTATTCAGTAATTCGATGTTCATAGTCAGAGCATTATTTTTGGTAATCAGAAAAAGTCATTCACCCACTTTTAATGTCAAGAGATACCAATGTCAACCAGATAACTTCTTATGTAAATATTATGATTACAAATACCTTTTCAAGGAAACATTATAATAATTGTTTCTGGCTGATGTGAGATTGCACTTTCAGTTTGCTTCTGTATTTTATAAAATAAAATAAAATTTGAATTATGGTTTTGTTTGGAATAATTACTTGAGAATAATAATTATGATTGGGATCCAAAATAATACCTAACCTAATCCTAATCACCGTAAAAACCTAATAACCGGTTTTTAATTTAAAAAGAAAAAACCGGTTATAACCGGGACAAAAACACAACCGGTAAAACCGGTTATTGCGAAGTAAAAAAACCGGTTTTAGGTTTAAACCGGTAGGTTTTTCCCATCCCTACTTTAAACCCGCCCCAATTAAAAACTAAGGGATCTTACGGAATTTAATTTACACAGTTTTATAGCTCTTTAAAAATCCTACAAAATCATTTTTGAAGAAACTTTTTATCGCCAAAAATATATGGAATATTTTTCGAGGTATTCTCAAAAAACCTCTAAAAAAGTCGATTTTTTCGTCGAAAAACTTATTTTCAAGCGCGAATAACTCGAAAAATATTAGTTTTGCGAAGAAAATGCAAAATACATTTTTTTCTTAGAATAACTTTTTTCATCGAATTACATGGTTAAAATTTAATAAAAAATTGCCACCCCGAGATGGCGTGGCAACCACCCCCAAGGTTTTAGCGTATGATGGCGGCATGATATAGAAAGTGACCCTTGGACTATTCCCTACATACTGTGAAAATTTTAAGTAAATCCATGCTGGACGAAAAAATTGTGAGCCAAAATGCTTCATTTCCTCAATCGACCATTGGGGCCGACCGACCGGCTCTGTCCCGTCATACAACTGACCGACTATAATAACTTTTATTTATATTTAATTTAGAATGTGTGTACTGATTTTCAGCCTTAGTAAATGGATTTAATTACCTTCGTAGGAAAGCAACTTTGATACCCTCTCAGTAACCCCTGTTCTACGTTTCGCTTGACCGACTGCAGTATGTTTCTCTACACACTCACAGTAATTAACTGTGAAAAATCTAGCTTTAGTAAATTCAAAGAGATTTTTCAGCGCTGCCTCTCCGTCTATATAAAAGAGCAAGACGACGCATGTGGAGACACCACGTAGATCGGATGGACCCTGAACGTATGGCGAAATGGGCAAAGACACAGACGCCCAGCACCAAGCAACCCATACGAAGACCAAAAAAAAACGATGGTACGAGAGCTGGAGCTCTAGATCGCAGCAGAGATTGTAATAGAAGAAACAGGACTTAGTCCTATTAAAAGAAGAAGAAGAAGAAGAAGAAGAAGAAGAATAAGAAGACAATTGTTAGGCACTATTTTATTTATTTAAGACAATCGTGACGAGATAAAATACCAATTGCTACATGTGTTTTCATTATGATATCATTAAAATGGTAAATTTGGAAATGTGGGAAAAAGGCTTATCCCGATTTTTGTACAATTCGGAACATCTATTTAAGACATAGTTAGGCGTTCCCATACTATTGGTTCACTATTTCTACTATAATCTAATTCCTTTCTACTCGTAGGGTCTAGATATTATATGTGTTACATCTTACTCTGCCAAATGCCTTCTTTAAGTCGAACAATCAGGAATGCGGATTTACTGTATTCTAATGCTTTCTTTCTAATCTGTTTTCCGTACATCCTCATCTGCTAAGTTTATGAGCGGATATATTCTTTGTCGCAAAAGTTTGGTTGTGAGATTCAAGGTTTCATGTACATAGGGGAGTGCAATTAGAACGAAAACATGCATTGTTTCAGAAAAATTCAAGCAAGCTTATATTTTTCTAAATCTTTTTTTGTTAGTTTGTATACATGTTAAAGTAAAAAAGTTCTACTCCCAGATTTGGCCGCTAATTGTTTATGAATTGTTTAAACAATAACAATTGTTTTGTATAAATAATTTTTTCTACAACCGTGTTAAAATTTAGCACTCCATACGAGCGTTAAAAATGCTACTTTAAGGCACTAGTGCTTTAAAATATTTTTAAGGCACTGCAGTTCGTATTAACCGTATAGGCAATTTTGATGTAATGTCAAAAAAATATAAAAATGGAATGTCAGTCAAGTTCAAGTAAAAGTTTTTGTAGATATTGTCCTGTAATTACGTTTGTAGAAAAAATATTGTATGATATGCGTGTTAAAAAGTGCATTTTTAAGGCACTCATGTGAATTGCAGAACTCGCTATCGCTCATTCTGCAAACTTTCACATGCGTGCCTTAAACGTGTACTTTTAACACTTATATCATAAATAGCTATTAAAAATATAGTTAAATTCCTCATTTTGCTTTGATCAAATATGTTTCTATTTTGGTTTTGATTATGCTGAATCCGAATATGGCATTGCAATGCAATTTGAAAATTCTTATACAGAAGCTCTTATACAGTATGTCTGCGTAGCTAGGAACCACATGGAAAACTTTTGTTTTATCAATTTTACGAAAAAAGGTTATTTTTCCTAAATGCTCTGGATAGTCAAAAATCTAAAATTCAACCATCAGATATCAAATTTTATCAATTTTATATGAGTTATATCAAAAATATGAATTTCGTTAAAGAGTAAAGTACCTTTATATTCCAGAATATCAAAAAATGCTATTATGAAAAGTTGTTTGAAATTAAACACTATGTTTAAATATACAATTACATCATTCTAATCGAAAAAAGAAATTTCAATATTTTCTCAATTTACGGATACTCATCATCATTTTATTACAATTATGATAACTATTTTATTATCACTTTTAGGAAAAAAAGTTATTCTTCATAAAATGCTCTCCCTGGTCTAAAATCTAAAATACAAGCATCAGATATCAAACTTTTTTAATTTTATACGAGGTTTGTAAAAAATATTAATTTTTCTTAAGAGTTAAGTGCATTTATTATTCACAATATTTTAATTAGAAGGATGTAATTAAACACTAAAACAAATTTTTTAATTCCAAACATTTTTTCTTAATAATTTTAGATATTTTGAAATGTAACGGTACTTTACTCTTGAGTGAAATTCATATTTTTTTAGATACCTCGTATAAAATTAATTTTAATTTGGTATTGGATGATTTCATCTAACACTGTTACTAATAAACCAAGTATAAAACTTATACTAAGAATAAATCAGGTATAGGCAAAATCACTACCAATAAACATGGAATAACTTAGGTATAGGTTATACTCGGTATAAGAATTTAGTCCAAGTTTATACCGATCCACACCCTTGTTTAAGTCTGGTATAACCTATTTTATGACTGTCAAAGTCATCAGAGACAAAAATATATTATTTTTTGAGAGTAGGTAAAAAATCTGTTTAAGAGGTATTGCGGCTAACGAGGAAGTTGATAATTTAATTAAAATGATGGAAAATACACGAAAAAGGAAAACTTTCAAAGAAAGCATAAATTCCTTTTCAAAGAATGCAGAATAAAAATCGGGTTTCCTAAAGATGATGTAAGGTTTTTAGAAAACTTAGTAGGTGATTTACTTATTGTGAACAAGCTATTAGGAGTGTTGTCCTCCACTCTACAAGAAAAATAAGGTCTTTATTTTCTATAATATGTAGAAAATCTCTCACAATATTCTTCAAAATATGCTGAAATTAACATATTTACATTGCATTTATAAGTAAAATAAATCAATTTGTTTACTTTTTCTTCACTTTCCCATTTAATGCAACGTTCTCTTTTATTTGAAGCCATTTTATGAAATACTCAAACTCAACATACAACATACGAAATACGAAATCTTTTATTCGAAGCCGTTTTATGAAATACTCAAACTCGACATACAAGAAATAACGATTTATTAAAATATAGCAAAAATACAACGGCCATAGCCCATCAAAAAATTATGAAGTAAAATTTGATGTTGAAAATCTCCATTTTTTGAGTTAATACGACTCATAAAGAGAAAAGCAACTGCGGGTAGTTCATCAACAAATGACTGAAATTGGTTTGTCAGTCAGTTCGTCAGTTGTAGAGAAAAGTCAAAACTCACATATTTCACCCAATATATAGTTGTTTTATGCATTTGTGTAGAAGATTGCGCCGTTGCCAAACTATTATTTCGGAATAAAGTGACAATACTTATAACTAACTTATACCGAGTTTATTGGTATTCGTATTATATCTACCTTATACTTAGGATAACTATTCTAGATATAAATACGGAATAACCTTTGAATACGAGTGTTTTATTAGTAAGGCAGAGAGTATATACGATGCAGAGTATTTTATAAAGAATACCTTTTTTTCGTAAAACTGATAATAAAAAAGTTATCAATAGGTTCCAAGTTACGCACACATACTGTATAAGAGCTCAAAAAAGTTTTTTTTGCTGAACATTTATTATTGTTGAAGCTTATTATTAAATGTATTTTAGGTAAGTTTTACAGAAAAATGTTTTGATCACTTTATATAAACATTTTTTTGATGGTAATTTTCGGTTTTTGTATTACATTTTTGTTATCTTTCTTAATTTTCTTAAAAAGAAATAGTCTACTTCAATTCTCAAGTAAAATAATTTAGTGTATTTTAAAGATTACGTCCTAAGCTTTCAAAAAGCACTTATAAAACTGTAATAAATCTATTCATACTTGAGTAATACCGTCTTAAAATGGTGGTAATTCTGTAAAACTACGAAGATTTCAAAAATTACATTTTTTGAGACGTCATATCATTTGAATTAAATTTTTGAGATTTTTTTTCAATAAAACATCATTTAACAAGATGCTTAAAAGGTAATTTGTGCAAAATTGAGGGTGTTATAAGAAAAATTGTATTAGTTACACATTTTTAAATCATTTTTAAACAAAATTCATGTAAGGTCCATTTTCCGCCCCCACCGTACTTATTCCCATATATTTTATTTCTTTTTATTATAACCATAAGATAGCTTAATTATTCTTCTTTCATGTTCAATTTGTAAAATTTCATTTGATCCATTAGTTAAAGAATTACATTAAAATAACTCAACCGTGCACTTCGCCGTACGCTAGTTAACAGTGCGCCAATGTTTGTGCGAAGGGTGACTTTAACGTTATAAATAAAAAAATTATAGAAGATACAGATTTAATTTTAGAAAGTTCTTTCTATAAGGTTTTTTTTGTAAAATTTCCTGAATTTTTCATTGATAAAGTCCGTTTTTTTCTAAAATTTATATTTTCTGAGTTATTTAAAAAAACATCTAATTTCGCAGTTCATTTGTTTAATAAAAAATGAAGCACCCACTTCTCGAGTAGAACTTTTTGATTTGTTGTTTATTAAACATTTCTTAATGAAGTTACAAAAAGTTCTATCTTGTTTGATTTTTTCCGAATTGACAATCTATATGCACTCCCCTAACACACATAATAACAGAAATACCTACTAACAATGAAAAAAAAATAGTTGAAATTAATAGTAAATCCCGAATAATCATTTCAATTCACTAAAAGTATTCAATTCAGTTAAAATATCAAAGCGGAAGGTATATTTAATAGACACAAAGGTAGAGATTGAGAATCCAGTTGCAAGGCTTACAAGCCGCGAAGAACACAATACCCAATGTGATAAATTGCAATGTTAGTCCAAGTAATGAAGCTTAAAATAGGACAAAACCTCGCAATTTTTACAGAATGGATCGATTTGCTTGAAAATTTTTGAGAATAAGTAGTGGATAGTCCAAGGATTAAAATCTATATGATGCCGAAAGGCCCTTTTACCATGGGGGTGGTTGCCACCCCATCTCGGGAGTGGAAATTTCTTATTATATTTTGACCTCAAAAGTTGGTAAAAATATTCATTCTAAGCAAAAAACGTTCTACAGGGTGATCAACTTCTGTGACAAAGTCCAATATATCTGTTATTATAAAATATATTAAAAAACGTTGTTAATGAAAGTTATAGATACCTTTAATGTACACATTTTAAAATTAGTAAGAAATATACAGGGTCCTCCATAACACGGTGCCAAACTAAAGTTATGTTTTTTTAAATGGAACACCCTGTATTTTATTCAAAATCTGGTTTCTCTACATTTTTCTGATTAAAAAGATATAGCACTTGTCTAGGGTTATACTGAGTGTTTCAAAGTTATGAGCACTTTTATCAAAAAATCATACTGATTTGATCGCCCTGTATGACTCTAACACTATAATATAAACTTATTTTTTTGCTGCTGTTGACTGTCCATATTAAAGTAGTTTTGCAACAACGTGCAATTTTTTTATCACTACACAAATTGTATACAGGGTAAGTCAAAATGCAAATAAAAGATTTTCTTCATATTTTTAAATGGAACACCCTGTATTTTATATTACCATCGAAAAGTTCTTTCATTATACTTGCATATCTTTTAAATATTCCCTATACCTAAAGTTATTAGTTTTCGAGATATTTTAGTTTTATTGTCGATAACTCATAGATACGTTTATTACAGTAAATTAATTACCCATAATATGAGAAACCTCCAATGACTTTGGTAATGATAATTAAAATTAGACTGCATTTCATTTTTTCTCCAATTTTATGGTAAATTATATACAATAACGACAATTTTATATTTACTAACAAAATGATATTAATTTTCCGCGAAGAAATGGAAACTATAAATTGCTGGAAGTTTTTGTTTAAGGTGGCTTTGAAATAATTGACACAAGAACTGTCAGATGTAAGATTTTAAATATCTGTACGTTTTTACTTTTGTTATTGATTATAATTGTTTGCCATATTGTTATAATTGTTACCCAACAATGAATTTTAGTCGTGAAGAAATGACAGACATGATAGGGTTTTTAGGAGTGTTTCAAAAACTCATTAGTTGCCACAAGAATTTATAAGGAATGGTGTCCATAGCGTCAGCAACCAAATAAGATAGCATTTGACAACTTATTAGACAGGTTTAATCGTACTGGCTCTGTTTATGAAGCAAAGAAAAAAACAAAATTCATTATTGCGAATGAAAATTAATTAAATGTTTTACTGCCTGTTACAGAAAATCCTCATACAAGTATTCAAAATATTACAAGAGAGCAAGATATAAGTTATGGATCTATCCAGAACATAGTCAAGAAAAACAACATGCACCCATATCATATACAAAAGAGTACAATTTTGTCAATGGTCACAAAAACAAATAGTTATACTGAGATTTTTTTGAGTTTGTCCTTTTTTTTGGGGGGACGAGGCAACATTCCACAAAAATGGTAGTGTAAACAGACACAATTTTCATTATTATTCCACAACCAATCCGTACTGTGCTCAGACACATAGTCAAACAAGATGGTCCTTAAATGTTTGGGGTGGAATCAGAGGCAATTACGTTATAGGTTCTTCTCTCTATGAGGAATCGGTAAATGGTGAGGTTTATTTAAATTTTCTAGTGAATCATTTACCTATTCTACTTGAAAATGTACCATTAAACATCCGCCAACATATGAGCCCCTACTCACCACAACGCACTTCTCAACGATGATCTATTTCCTGAAAGATGGATAGGAAGAGATGGGCCAGTTCACTGGCCACCCAGATCACCAGAATTAAACGAAGGTGACTTCTTTTTTTGGGGTTATATTAAAGACGTAGTCTATAGGGCACCTCCAACAATAGTTGATGATATGAGAGTAAGGATTCAAAACGCCTTTCAAAGTGTCACACAACAAATGCTTACAAACATCTGTAGGTCTTTTTAAACTCGTCTCCAGGCTTGTGTAGACGTTATGGGAGGTCATTTTGAACACATTTTATAACATAAGAGGTACGATGAACATTTTTTTTTATTTAATTTAGTTTTTTTAATAAATTTTGATAAATTAAAGTATTGTTATTAATAACTAAGTAATACATGTTGCTATCAACAATAAAACTAAAATATCTCAAAAACTAATAACTTTAGGTATAGGGAATATTCAAAAGATATGTAAGTATAGTGATAGAACTTTTCGATAATAATATAAAATACAGGGTGTTCCATTTAAAATTATGAAGAAAATATTGTATTTAAATTTTGACTTACCCTGTATACAATTTGTGTAGTTATAAAAAAATTGTACATTGTTGCAAAACTACTTTAATATTGACAGTCAAAAGCATTAAAAAAATAAGTTTATATTACACCGTTAGAAACATACAGGGCGATCAAATCAGTATGATTTTTTAATAAAAGTGCTCGTAACTTTAAAACACTCAGTATAATCCTAGACAAGTGCTATATTTCTAGAATTAGAAAAATGTAAAGAAACCAGATTTTGAATAAAATACAGGGTGTTTCATTTAAAAAAACATAACTTTGGTTTGCCACCGTGTTATGGAGGACCCTGTATATTTCTCACTAATTTTAAAATGTGTACATTAAAGGTGTCTATAACTTTTATTAACAACGTTTTTTCATATATTGTATAATAACAGATATATTGGACTTTGTCACAGAAGTTGATCACCCTGTATATATTTTTTTGATAAAATTCTTAGTTTTAGATTTATTCGCTATCGAAGGTGTTAATTTTATATCGAAAAAATCATTGTTTTTAATAAGTTTTCTGCTAATAACTCCAAAAGGTTTCGTTTTATCAAAACACATTTACTTAACAAAAACGGACCTTTTAAAAAAATAAACAAAACTGTTTTTTTTTATTTTCTTTAAGACCAATAGTAATAGAGCTTTACTTTATTATATGTTAGCTCTTCTTCGTCAAATGCTAAATATTGTAGTTTCAGAGTCAAAACGGGACCAGAGACGGGAAAACTATGCATTTATCGAGGATATCTTGTTCAAACTAATTTAAAGTATTTAAAAATATCTATCTTCAGAAATAAAAAAAGTCTCTAGCTCAAAAATTATGTGACTTATAATGAAAAGAATGTCAGTCCCTATTTTTTTCAGCGAAAAAGTGATCGGAAGCAACCTCCTAATCACCACCCTAATTAAAATTAGTCATTGACCTTATTTGGTCTTCTTTATTTATGTATTATTAAGAGGTTCTCGAAGTTTGACCGGCTTAGAATGATTGTTTAAAAAAAATTGAGTTAAAAGCGAATAACGAATTTTTGTAGTTTGGAAAAAATGGCATTTTCTTCAGAATAGAAAGATTAGCATCAGAGATACGAAAAAATGTTTAAATATGAGATTGTAATTTATATAATTCCCAAGAAACTGGTTTGCAAAAATTTTTTCTACGGCAAAAATTGATTGAGCTATTGACAATTAAAACATGTAATAACATGCAAAAACCACCTTTACCAATCCTTTCAAAGTAACCTCTTTTTGCGACTGAGGATTTTATACAGAATTATTATTAATAGGCTTATAGATCTTGTAAAAAAGTACAGAATTCTTTTTTACCAAACATTCTAAGATAAAAAATAAAAAAGTTACCGTTAAAAATCAATATATTTTTTTGAAAACAAAAAGGACAAATCCAATTGGAAGCCAAATAATACAAGTTAGCGGTGTTTTTAGTATATATATATATATATATATATCGGTTTTAAAACGTTCTCCTACGTCTTCCGATGCCTAGTCGCCATTCACTTCGGTCCATCCAAAGGTCTTCATCCAATTCTCTTTCTCTCATTTCTCGATTTATGCCTTCTCTCCAACTCAGGCGGGGTCTTCCTCTTTTTCGTCTACCATGAGGGGTCCACGTTAGGATTTGTTTCGGGAGTCGTTCTTCGGACATTCTTTGTACGTGTCCATACCATCTAAGCTGTTTGGTACTAATGTCATCTACTATTGTGTGTTTCACATTCATTATTTCCCTAATTCTGTTGTTGGTTACCCTTTCTAATCTTGATTTTCCTGCTGAGCGCCTCCAGAAATCCATTTCTGTTGCTTCAAGTTTTCTCTTGTATCTTTCTTTTATTTGCCATACTTCACTGCTGTAAGTGATTATACTCTTAACAATTGTATTGTATATTCTATGTTTGTTGTTGTTTGATATTGACTGGTCCCAGAGGATGCTATTGAGAAGGGTAATTGCTTTTCTTCCCTGGTTGTTTCTTTCTTCTATCGTCCGGTCTACGCTTCCTTCTTGTGTGATGGTCATACCAAGGTATTTATATGCGTCGCAATGTTTAATAATTTCGCCATTCCCCAGTGTAAGGTCCTGCTGTGTCCCACCGATACACATATATTCGGTCTTCTTTATGTTTATTTCCAAACCACCTTTTTTGTACTCCTCTATTAATTTCCTTGTCATATATTCTATATCATCGTAGTCTTGCGCTAGTACAAGTTGGTCGTCTGCAAATGACAAAGTGTATATTGTATTGTTGCTGATCGGTAATCCCATGTTTTTGCATTTGCGTTTCCAAAGTTTTAGAGTTTGTTCGAGGTAGATCTTAAATAATGTCGGTGAAAGGCAGCACCCTTGTTTTAGGCCTTTGCTAATTTGGAATCCTCTCGATAGCCTGCTTCCAACTTTCACCCTTGATGCAGTTTTGGTATACAATTGTTTCGTCGCTGTTATTAAATTTGCGCTTATATTGGTTTTCTCTAATGCTTCCCATAATTTGTTTTGTGGGATGCTATCATACGCTTTTCTTAAGTCCACATATAACAGATGCACCTCCTGGTTGACGGCCAGTTTCTTCTCAATAATCTGTGTAATACAAAACAGATGGTCAACCGTTGGGTGTTTTTAGTCATTGGCCTTATTCATTCTTCTTTATTTATGTATTATTAATAGATTCTAGAAGTTTGGCTGGATTAGTGATTAGTTTTAAAAAAACTGGAATTAAAAGCGAATATCGAATTTTTGTAGTTTTGTAAAAAATGCCATTTTCTTCAGAATAGAAAGATTAGCATCAGAGATAAGAAAAAATGTTTAAATATGAAATTGTAGGTTATTTAACTCCCAAGAACTTGGCTCGAAAAAAATTTTTTTACGGCAAAATTGAGTGAATCGTAAATGAGTATTATCGAAAAACATTGATTTTTTCGATATAGAACTAACACTTTCGATAGCGAATAAATCGAAAACTATTAATTTTATCAAAAAAATGTATAAAACATTTTTTGCTAAGAATGAATGTTTTTATCAACTTTTGCGGTCAAAATATAATAAATAATTTCCACCAACGAGATGGGGTGGCAAGCACCCCCAAATCGCCTTTGGGCATCATATAGATTTTAATATTTGGACTATCCATTACTTATTCTCAAATTTTCAAGCAAATCGATCCATTCTGTAAAAATTACGAGGTGAAAAGCTTCGATTCCTGGACTAATATGACTTTACTCGCGTACCATCAACTATAAATTAAATCAGTATTACATAATGTAATGCCAAAGAAGCCCTGTAATTTTGTACTAACTTTGTGTAGTTTATTTTGATTGTAAATATTATGTTCATTTTATTTTTCAAATTATATTTGATTTCTAAGGGAGCACCATCATATTCATCAATTCAAACCCTCTTTGATGTAGACATTTATATGCGGTGGAAAAAGCTGACATCATAAATAATCACAAACAAGTGGAAGGCAAATATCTATTTGAGTCTAATTTTAGGATAGCTGAAATCAAATTAATGATAGGTATATTTTTATGGTGTATAGTAAGAAAATAAGCCCCCATTAGCTGGACTGCTGTTTATTCGTTCTTAGCATGTAATTTTATTAAAATAGAAATTTGTATAACAAGGCGAAAAAGGAAGCGAAGGTAGCAGTAGCAAAAGCCAAAACAGAAGCGTATTCAAACCTATACGATCAACTTGATACCAGGGAAGGCGAAACGAAGATATATAAAATAGCCAAACAGAGAGCAAAGAAAGAAAAATATTTTAATCAGATTAGATGTATCCGAGATGAAAATAATAAAATACTAGTTCACGAAAGGGATGTCAAAAAGAGATGGAGAAAGTACTTTGACAGCTTATTAAATGAAGAATTTGACAGACAGCCGGTAGAGTCAACGGAGACAGTAGCAGCAATGGTCACCAAAATAACCAACGAGGAAGTGACTCAAGCGCTTCAAAAAATAAAGAAAGGAAAGGCGGTAGGACCAGATGATATTCCTGGGGAAGTATGGAGAGCCTTGGGAGAGACAGGATCAAGGTGGCTAGCAGGTCTATTTAATAGAATTATGGAAGTCGGACAAATGCCAGACGAATTGAGAAGCAGTATACTGGTACCTGTTTACAAAAACAAGGGAGATATAGGGTAAAACGCCAGTTATTGGACACGAGACAGTTATTGGACATTACAGTGTTAACTTACGATTATAAGATTTCTGCAAGTGCTAACAAGAGTATATTTCACTAGGTGGCACTACTCGCTTCTATATTACGTACATTCTTATGTCTATGTTCTGCCTTTAACGGGTTCTGTGATTTTGGCGGTAAATATTTTTAGGTTATGTGAGTGAAGTGACATTTAAGCATTGTGTTAAGCATCTGCTCTGACTTTTTTTTTCAAAACTACGTGTTATTTTTAAGGTAAGATTGTATTTTTATTTAAAAGCGTGTAGTTAAGACACTTATAGTCCCTAAGGTAGATCGCGTACAGTAATAGGGATTTTAATTTGGATTTAATTACGCCTGTCCAATAACTAAACTAGAAAACTTGCTGAATTCTATTATGGGACACCTGTCCAATCACTAGATAACTATACTTACCACATATTTCTACAATTTTCAACGTGTTTATGTATAATTAACTGGAGATAGCAGTAAAATTAATTTAGTAATCGATTTGACAGTTATTGGACAGCTGTCCAATAACTAAATTTGACCGTCCAATCACTAAATTGATTTTTTAGGATTGTAGCAAAATGCCTAAACTTGGAAAATACGATAAGAATAAACTTATAGAAGCTGTTAAGGATGTCCAAAATGGCACTGAATCGTATAGAACAGCTGACAAAAAATATGGAATTCCGAAGTCCACTATAGAATTTAAATTAAAACATCCGGAACATAAAGATACACTTGGACCGTCTCCTATTTTAACTTGCGAGGAGGAGAATACTCTGGTTAGGTACGTTCATTAAATTTATCTTAATCCATAGCATTATTTGATTTTACATTCAATATTCCAGATGGATACAAGAAACCGCTTCAAAAGGTTTCCCCAAAAAGGCTAACGATTTAAAAAGCAGCGTGCAAAAATTTTTAACCGAAAATCCTCGCCCCAATAACTTTAAAGATAATCGACCTGGAGATGGATGGTTAAAAGTCAGTCGCCAAAAAAATGTATTTTAATCGGTATTTATCATTTGATTTTTTTAGGGATTTTTGAAGCGACATCCAGAGGTTTCTAAAAGGACAAGTGAAGGTGTAACGGCAGCTAGCGCTTGTGTATCTGAACGAGACATCAAAAACTGGTTTAAAAATATTGAAACCTATGTCAAAGAAAAACATCTAGAAGAAGTTCTAACTGATCCATCAAGAATTTTTAATGGAGATGAGTCAGGATTTCAAATATGTCCATCTACTGGAAAAGTATTTGCTATGAAAGGTTCAAAAAATGTTTATAATGTTGAAAAAAGCTGTTCAAAAGAAAACGTCACTGTGATGTTTACGTTTTCAGCAGACGGTAAAATTTGCGTGCCTATGGTTATTTATCCTTATCAACGTATTCCAGAAAAAGTTGCTAAAGGCATTAATCCTAAATGGGGTGTGGGCAGAAGCGATAATGGTTGGATGACGGCAAAGACATTCTATCAGTATATTGCGAATGTTTTTTACCCCCACCTAATTGAAAATAATATTAAGCTTCCAGTTATTCTTTTTGTAGATGGGCACAAGAGTCACTTAAGTTACCAATTAAGTCTATTGTGTAATGAACTGCAAATTGAAGTAATTGCACTTTATCCAACGCCACAAGGATTTTACAACCATGTGACGTCTCTATTTTCCGTCCACTAAAAGAAGCTTGGCGGCAGTCAGTAAGAGAATGGGAAGAACAGCATCCAGGAGGGGTAGTCAATAAGGTTGTATTTGCTTCTATATTGGAGCAAGCTACAAAAAAAAGTTGTAAAACTGAAACAGTAGTAAATGGTTTCAAGGTTTGCGGATTGTTTCCATTTAAAGCAGATGCTATTGACTACACAAAATGTTTAGGTAAAGAAGTAGTAAAAAATTTAATCATTTCGGATCATCAAAAGAAACCCAAGATGGACTATAATACTTTCGTAAATATCTTAGGTCCTGAAAAAGTTCATAGCTTAGAGAATTTAAAAGAAAATCAAAAGAATAATCTACCTAGCGACGATAATTTGAATTTGTTGTTCAAAATCTGGAATTTTTTTGAACATGATCCAAAACATTCTGATAACCAAATGGTTCTAAAAAATAGAGACACAAACATTAATATTATTCAAAATATAGCTATCACATCTCCGGTTAAAAATACTGAAATAAAAACATCAGAAAAAAGTGGTATTGAAAATGTAAATATTTCTGAGAGTAATAGTACCAATGATATCCATATTCAACAATATAAAACTAATGTTTATGACTTACCCTCTACAAGTAAAATTATTGTTAAACACGAATTGTTGGGCAATTTTTTAACTTCTCCTACTGTACCGGAAAGAAAAAATAAACGTAACACGGAAAGACTTCCTTTTGCTATTACATCTGCACGATATCAAGAAATGTTACGAAAAAAGGAGGAGTTAAAAGAAGAGCAGGAAAAACAAAAACAAGAAAGGAAACTGAAAAGAGAAGAAAAATTAACCAAAAACCAGTGTAGCAACAAAAAGAATTCAAAAAAAGTCAAATGTTCTATTTGTTCAAATGATATTCAATCGAATAAATTAAAATGCGATGACTGTAGTCTTTATTATCACGAATGTTGTATTCCTGTTAAGCATAGATAGCATATACCTAACGATGGTGATCTATTTATATGTCACAACTGCTTCAATCTGCAGGATAGTGATTCCGATGCTAATAACAGTAACCAAGACAGTGAGGATGAAGATATTGACGAACTTTTCACTCAATACAAAGAAGCACAGAAGCAATTATAAAATTTAATTGTGTAAACAACTGTACATAATAGGTACCCCATACCGCACAGAAATTTTGGTTTTTCTTGTAATTTTCATTTATTTTTAGGTTTGTATTGTGTTAAAGCAGTTGTCCAATAACTAATTTTGAGTGTCCTGTAACTAAATAAACTGTCCAATAACTATAATTTTTGTAACTATTTTTAATAAATATATATTGACAGAAAAGATTTAACCCTTTCTTTAAATCCTTTTAGCCATATTGTAATAAACTGTTTAGACTACGTTTTGTATAAATTTCAATTCAATCTGCAGAGAACAATGTGAATTACGAATTTTTAAAGTTGAAATTTTCTTAAGTGTCCAATAACTGTATGGTTTACCCTACAACAATGTACAAACTACAGAGCTCTAAAACTGCTTAGCCACACCATGAAAATATGGGAAAGAGTAATTGATAGACGGATACGTGAAGAGACCAAAATATCCGAGAATCAATTTGGCTTTATGCAGGGTAGATCAACAACAGATGCAATTTTCATTATAAGGCAGTTGATGGAAAAATACAGGAGTAAAGAAACAAACGCTCATATGGTATTCATTGATCTTAAGAAAGCATATGATAGAGTTCCTTGAGAGATTCTGTGGTGGGCACTCAATAAGATAGGAGTCCCTGGTGAATATGTAAAGATTCTGAGGGATATGTATGAGGGAGTAACGACTAGTGTCAGGACAGGTGTGGGAGAGACTGATAAATTTCATGTGAAAGTGGGATTGCACCAAGGCTCTGTGCTTAGTCCGTATTTATTCTCATTAGTTTTGGACCAGATAACAGCGAAACTACAGGGTAACATTCCATGGTGCTTAATGTATGTTGATGATGTCGTGTTAGTAGGAAATAGTGAAAGAGACTTAGAAAAAAACTGGAAGAGTGGAGATAAGCTCTGGAGGAAAAAGGTTTAAAACTTAGTAGGACAAAAACAGAGTATTTGGAATGTTCATTTAAATATGGAGCTACTACAAATAAAATGGTATCTTTGGATGGTGAAATGATTGTGAAAAGCAATAGCTTTAAGTACCTAGGATCGGTATTACAGAGTAATGGAGAAATAGATGGAGATGCATGCAGTAGAATTAGGGCTGGATGGATGAAGTGGAAACAAGCGAGTGGTGTGTTGTATGACAGAAAAATTCCAATGAAGCTGAAGGGAAAATTCTATAAAACAGCCATAAGACCGGCTATGATGTACGGAACTGAATGTTGGGCAGTGAAAAAGAATGAGGAACAACGAATGCATGTGGCGGAAATGAGAATGCTTAGATGGATGAGTGGAGTGACAAAGAAGGATAAAATTAGAAATTAGTATATTAGGGGAAGTCTAGGTGTGGCACCAATTGATGCCAAAATGAGAGAGCATAGGTTAAGATGGTTTGGTCATGTTCAACGTCGGGACGTTAATCACCCAATACGAAGAATAGCTGAAGTGCAGATTCCTGGAAGGAGTAGGAGAGGAAGACCAAAGAAGACCTGGGGGGAGGCGATAAGGCAGGACATGTTGGTAAAGGGGATTAACATTGATATGACCCAAGATAGAATTGTGTGGAGAAATGCAATTAGGGAAGCCGACCCCGCATATGGATAAGGCAAAGAGAATGATGATAAATTTGTATAACAATTTCAAAGGATGCAATTAGAATTTTGACAGTTTATAAACAGATTTGTATCCAATTTGAAAATAAATACAGGGTGTTAATCCGAAATCATATGAAATCAAAAATTAGCAAATTTTCACAGTACTCAGACATGATCGAAACTCTTAAAAAATAATAACCACTCTAACCCTTAACCACTGCGATGCGGTATGCCATACCGCATCTATAAAAAATACCGCATACTTAAGGAAGGCCTAAATGGAAGAGCATAGCAAGACAGCATATCAATGGTTATGATGTAACATTAAATGTTAAATGTAAAAAAAGAAGAATATTTAAAAATACATACAATACTTAATTTTCTCCCTTTTATCAGCTACCCCTATTTCCTAATAGCCATATTAGTAATTTAATAATAATTTTTAACCGTGTTCGATAGTTGACCAGTAATCCCCGCCAGGCGTCTACCGGTGTCACTTCTTACTCAGTTAACATCAATATTTGTGTATGTATGTATCGAGCGTAGTAGTGACGTTTTTTATTGAAGTTTTTTGGGAGTTTGCTAAATAAACTTTCAGTGTCCATGTTTCGGGCAAGAAAAATTAATCGTGCATTGAAAAACCGCCATCGTTTTATATTTACGCACGGCAAAAAATATTTCTTATCAGAATGAATTAAATAGATACTTTTATATTAGGTAATACATACATATATTTTTTAAGAATTTTTTGATTTTCTCTTAATTTTTTTATTAAACTTTGACAGATTATTGATTAATTTCTAAGGCGGTACGAAGTTCGCCGGGTCAGCTAGTTTAAAAATAAAGATCTACCTGTTGTGACATTTTGTTCCAAAATCGTGCATTCTCAAAAAATGAGTTAATTCCATAATTTTGCACCTCAGTGTATATGTATGTAGAGT